>NC_138769.1:606970805-607570805 GCF_965119305.1 Pelophylax lessonae
TTATAGCTCTATGTTTGAAGCCTGAAATGTGGCAAAAGGTCGCAAAGTTCAAGGGGGTCGAATACTTTCGCAAGGCAGTGTGTGTGTGTGTGTGTGTGTGTGTGTGTGTGTGTGTGTGAGAGAGAGTGAGAGAGTGAGAGAGAGAGATATATATATATATATATATATATATATATATATATATATATATATATATATATATATATATATATATATATATATATATATATATATATATATATATATATATATATATATATTATCCATCCATCCATCTATATATATATATATATATATGCTAGTTATGCTAAAAGTGCACTCATCCGATAAAATTTTCCAGTAAGGAATATGCAGTCCACACAAAACATTTACAAAGCAGAGAACAGAACAAGTGCTACAAACCTTATGAATGTAGGTCAAATCACACAATTATAGAAATTAAAGAAGAAGTGCAATGCAAGTAAAGCAATCAAAGTGATCAAATTTGAAAAAACACATCAAGCACTTTTATTTTGCGCATGTTTAATATTTGCCTCTATCAAAATCTCGGCGATCACGGTCATCGTAGCGATCCCTTCCTCTGTCTCGATCATAGCGGTCATCCCTGCGTGGACCATCACGATAGCGGTCTGACTCATATCGGTCATTTCGATACCCTGTCAGAAGATTGGCATTAGTATTCAAGGTCTAAAGAAAATATTTATCATGCTCTCAAGCAGCCACTAGATTCATCTAAAGGTAAAGAATACTTCAGTAGCTTAGCACTGCTTGGGGGGTGTATATACACCCACACAAATACACTGCTCAAATAAATTAAAGAAACACTTTTTAATCAGAGTATGGCATCAAGTCAAATAAGCTCCTGGGAAATTGATCTGGTCAGTTAAGTAGCAGAAGAGATTGTTAATCCGTTTCAGCTGCTTTGGTGTTAATGAATGAAATTAACAGGGGCACTAGATAAGCAACAATGAGACTACCTCCAAAACAGGAATGGTTTTACAGGTGGAGGCCACTGAACTTTTTTTTCCCCTACTCATCTTTTCTGACTGTTTTTCACTAGTTTTGCACTTGGCTAGGTTCAGTATCACTACTGGTAGCAGGAGGCGATACCTGGACCCTATAGAGCAGGGAGTCTCCAAACTATGGCACTCCAGTTGTTCAGGAACTACAATTCCAATCATGCCTAGTAAGGTCTGTGAATTTCAGAGTTTTACAATGCCTCGTGAAACGTGTAGTTCCACAACAGCTGGAGGGCCATTGTTTGGAGATCCTTGCTATAGATGTTGCATAGGCATTCCAACTACTCCAGGATGGCCCATCAATACGTTTCATTGCCAGAAGGTTTGTGATGTCTCCCAGCACAGTCTCAAGAGCATGGAGGAGATTCCAGGAGACAAGCAGTTACTATAGGAGGAAAAAAGGAAAAACTGGATTTTTGTCCCACCGTAAAATCCTCACTGAGGTTCACTGACGGACACAGCTGCATGTCCTCTAGACCCTTGGGCTTATGCTGCTTTCTTCAGGAGTAGGACTAGGCGGAAACAATTTTGGCTATGCCCCTGACACAGTCCCAGGTGGTATACCATCACTTCCTGCTCTAGGACTTCAGTTTGTAACAAGCAGCATCAGAAGAATACATAACCCAACCCAACAGAGGGGCCAGTACTGTGTCAGTGAACCTCAGAGAAAAGGTTTTTATGGAAAGAAAAACCCAGTTCTTTCGTTCACCGACAGACACAGCTCCAAGTCTTCTAGACCCTTGGGATGTCCCAAAGCACTATCAACATGAGGGGTGGGGAAAAACTGAATTTTTGTAAAATCTTACCGTAAAATTCCTTTCTCTGAGTCCTCCGACAGTCGCCGCCCACTCATACAGTCTTCACCAATGGGGTATTGACTTCCTCTCCTTAGGAGTAGCTAGGCCAAAGACTTGTTAAAACAAAAGCATTTACATAGACACACCCATGGGGGCTGTCCCACTGGTCCAATACCCCCCCTGCAATAGCCATCCCAACTCAGTTTGGTAGCAGCAGTTAAAGTGTATAAGAACCCCAAAAGAGGGCCCGGGGCGGCGACTGTCAGAGGACTCAGAGAAAGGAATTTTACGGTAAGATTTTACAAAAATTCAGTTTTCTCTTACGTCCTCCGACAGTCGCCGCCCACTCATACAGTCTTCACCAATGGGGATGTCCCAAAGCAGTTTAGACATGAGGGGTGGGAAACGCAACCATCAGAAAAAGGCAACGCAGTACCCATATCAGAGAAAGGAACCTTACATGAACAGCAAGGGAACCTTCTGGGCAACAAAAAAGCTGAACAGGAGCAACAACCCTGGAAAGCAAAAAACCAAGGGGATAAACAACCCCAACAGCCAGGGACCCACACAAAACCTGGGTCCCCTACGGCAGTGGTCCTCAACCCTGGTCCTCAGGGCCCACTAACAGGCCAGGTTTGCAAGATAACTGAAATCCATCCCAGGTGATAGAATTTGCTGCTCAGTGATTGCAGTACTCTAGTCTGCATCTCCCCAAGGTAATACTTAAAATCTGGCCTGTTAGTGGGCCCTGAGGACCGGAGTTGAGGAACACTGCCCTACGGTACTGCCGCACAGAGAACATCAGCTGATGCCAGAACATCACTTTTGTAGAATTTGGAAAAAGTGTGCACTGAAGACCAAGTCACAGCCTTGCACACCTGGGCCACCGAAGCCTGATGCCGGGGGGCCCAGGAAGTACTCACCGATCTGGTAGAGTGCGCCTTGACAGGCAAGGGTGGTACCTGTTCCCTCAACGAATAGGCTTGAGCAGTAGTCTGTCTGATCCATTTTGAAAATGGTGGCCGCAGATGCAGCCATACCCTTCCGAGGTCCCTCAGGAAGGACAAAATCTGATTTTCGAAAGGATTCAGTCGACGATGGGTAAACCCTGATCGCCCTGACAACATCCAAAGAATGCAAGGCAATCTCTTTAGGATGCTTAGGATTCGCACAGAGCGAGGCAAGACAATGTCCTCATTGAGGTGAAAATCCGAAACCACCTTTGGAAGAAAGGATGGGTTAGGTCGCAAGACCACCTTATCCTTATGAACCACCAGGTAAGGGGAGCGGCAAGACAACGCCGCCAACTCCGACACTCTGCGAGCAGAAGTGATTGCTACCAGAAAGGCAACCTTTATGGATAGCAGAGGCAACAAAATTTCCCTGATTTTTTCAAACGCGGAACGTTGCAACACAGAACCAAGTTCAAGCCCCATGGAGGCAGAGGCTCTCTTCTAGGAGGGGACAAGTGACGCACACCTTGAATGAAGGTGCGAATCAATGAATTAGACGCCACAGGGCGCTGAAAAAGAACAGCCAGTGCAGACACCTGGCCCTTAATCATGGCCAACGCAAGGCACTGGTCCACACCAGACTGAAGGAAAGCCAACACTCTCGCCACCGAGTATGAACGAGGAGAGAAACCCCTGGACTCACACCAGGCAAAATAAGCTTTCCACGTTCGGTAATAAATCTTACCAGACAAGGCTTTTCTAGCCTTGATTAAAGTAGGAATGACCTCTGAGGAGAGACCCCTGTCTCTGAGGACCTGGCTTTCAACAGCCAAGCCGTTAAAGCCAGCGACTGTAAAGCAGGATGGAAGATCGGTCCCCGAGACAGCAGATCTTCCTGCATTGGCAGCCGCAATGGAGGCTCGACAGCCATGTGAACGATGGACCGGCGTGACCAATCCGGCGCCACCAGAATCACCAGTGTTTGTTCCGAGGCCAACCTGCGAAGGAACATGGACAACAACTGAATCGGAGGAGAGGCATAGATCAGATGATACTGATGCCAAGGCACTACCAACGCATCCAAGGCGTCTGCCAGAGGGTCGCGCCTTCTTGCCACGAACCTGTCCACCTTGTGGTTTAACCGAGACGCAAACAGATCCACATCCGGGGATCCCCACTTCGCACACAGCATTAGAAATACCTCCAGGTGCAGGGACCATTCCCCCTGGACCAGGGTCTGGCGGCTCAGATAATTGGCCTGCCAATTCTCTACACCTGGAATGTGAACTGCCGATATCGCCGGGACATGAGTCTCGGCCCAAGACAGAATACTGGTCACTTCCTGGGCCGCCCGGGCACTTTTGGTGCCCCCTTGGTGGTATATGTATGCCACCGCAGTGGCATTGTCCATCTGCACCCATACAGGACGGCCCTGAAGACGATCCGACCAATGGAGCAGGTTGCCCAGGACGCCACCCCAGCCCGACAGGCTGGCATCCGTGGTAATCACCGTCCACAGAACGGCCGGAAGGTCTTCCCTTCTGAAACAGCCGGGGACTGAAGCCACCACAAGAGATCCATTCTGGTTTGGCGACTCAGAGACACTCTCACGTCCAAGGACTGAGGTAGTCTGTCCCATCTGGCCAGGATCTCCGCTTGGAGAGACCGCGTGTGAAACTGTGCAAATGGTATCGCCTCGAAGGCCGATACCATCAACCCCAGGGACCGCATACAGGTCCTGAGTGACGAGGAGTCATTGTCCCTGAAGGACCTGACCTCGGACTGCAGGGTCTGGAGCTTGTCCTCCGGCAGAAAACGGAATTTTTGTAAAATCTTACCTGTTAAATTCCTCTCTCTGAGACCTCCGACAGTCGCCGCCTCCTCTAAGTCATCACTGTTGGGTATTGACTTCCGCTCCGCAGGAGTAGCTAGGCATAAAGACTTAGTCAAAAGAACAAAGGCATTTGCATATACACACCCATGGGGGCTGTCCCATCTGGTCAATACCCCCCTGCAGTGACCACTCCCAACTCAGTTTGGTAGCATAGCAGTAGGTAATAAGAACCCCAAAAGAGGGGCGGGGGCGGCGACTGTCGGAGGACTCAGAGAAAGGAATTTTACAGGTAAGATTTTACAAAAATTCCGTTTTCTCTTACGTCCTCCGACAGTTTCCGCCTGCTCTAAGTCATCACTGTTGGGATGTCCCAAAGCAGTATAGACATGAGGGGTGGGAGACGCAACCGTAGAAAAGGCAACGCAGTACCCACATCAGAGAAAGGAACCTTACATGCACAGTAAGAGAACCTCTGGGCAACAGAAAACAATGCTCAACAGGAGCAACAGCCCAGGAAAGCAAATGCCAACAGCCAGGGACCCATAAAAAAACAAGGGTCCTTCATGGCACCGCCGCACTGAGAACCTTGCGGCCAAAGGAGGCATCAGCTGATGCCAGAACATCTACCTTGTAGAATTTTGAAAAAGTGTGCACCGACGACCAAGTCGCAGCCTTGCACACCTGGGCCACCGAGGCCCGATGCCAATAGGCCCAGGACGCACTCACAGATCTGGTAGAGTGCGCCTTAACAGGGAAGGGTGGAACCCGTTCCTTCAAAGCATAAGCCTGTTCAATGGTCTGTCTGATCCATTTGGCAATAGTCGCTGCGGATACAGCCATGCCCTTCCGAGGTCCCTCAGGAAGGACAAAGAGGGAATCAGACTTCCGAAACAATTCTGTAGACGACAGGTAAACCCTGATTGCCCTGACAACATCCAAGGAATGCAGAGCAGCCTCCTTAGGATGCTTGGGCTTCGTACAAAGCGAAGGTAGGACAATGTCCTCATTAATGTGGAACTCAGAGACCACCTTAGGAAGAAAGGAGGGATGCAGACGCAAAACCACCTTATCCCGGTGAATCATCAAGTATGGAGAACGTCAAGATAACGCTGTCAGTTCCGAAACCCTGCGAGCCAAAGTGATCGCCACCAGAAAGGCAACCTTCTTAGACAGCAGAAGCAACGATATATCCCAAATGTTTTCAAAGGGAGCATGCTGTAACACGGACAGAACCAAGTTCAAGTCCCATGCAGGTAAAGGCTCCTTCCTGGGAGGAGCCAAATGTCACACACCTTGAATGAAGGTGCGAACCAGAAAACGAGACGCCACAGGGCGTTGGAAAAGAATAGCCAGTGCGGACACCAGGCCCTTGATCGTGGCCAGCGCCAGGTGCTGATCCACCCCAGACTGGAGGAAGGCCAAAACTCTCGACACCAAGTATGAGCGATGGGAGAACCCCCTGGACTCACACTAGGCGAAATAAGCCTTCCAGGTACGGTAATAGATTTTACCAGAGGAGGATTTTCTAGCCCTGACAAGGGTAGGAATGACCTCAGAGGAGAGACCCCTGTCCCTCAGGACCTGGGTCTCAACAGCCAGGCCGTTAAAGCCAGCGACTGTAAAGCAGGATGGAAGATCGGACCCTGAGACAGGAGATCTTCCCGCATTGGCAGCCGCCACGGAGGGGCCACTGCCAGGCGAACAACGTCGGCGTACCAGGACCGGCGTGGCCAATCCAGCACCACCAGAATCACCAGGTGCGGTTCCGAGGCTAACCTGCGGAGGAACCTGGATAGCAACTGAATCGGAGGAAAGGCATACATCAGACGATACTGATGCCAAGGGGCCACTAACGCATCAGAGGCGTCTGCCAGCGGATCGCGCGTTCTTGCCACGAACCCTTCCCACCTTTCGGTTTAGCGGAGATGCGAACAGATCCACGTCCGGGGATCCCCACTTCGCACACAGCATTTGGAAGACCTCCGGGTGTAGGGACCATTCCCCCTGGTCCAGGGTCTGGCGGCTCAGATAGTCGGCCTGCCAATTCTCCACACCCGGAATGTGGACTGCCGAAATTGCCGGGACATGAGTCTCGGCCCAAGACAGAATGTCGGACACCTCCCGGGCCGCTCGAGCACTCCTGGTGCCCCCTTGGTGGTTGATGTAAGCCACCGCTGTAGCATCGTCCGTCTGTACTCGGACAGGACGGCCCCGGAGACGGTCGGACCACTGGAAGAGACTTCTCGCTCGCAATTCCAGCACATTTAATCGGGAGGGAGGACGACTCCTCCGACCAAGTGCCCTGGGCAGACAGGTTGCCCAGGACTCCACCCCAGCCCGACAGGCTGGCATCAGTGGTAATCACCGTCCACACCAACGGACAGAAGGACTTGCCTTCCGCCACCGACGGGGACTGGAGCCAACACAGAAGAGCCCATCTGGTCTGACGACTCAAGGAGACACTCAGATCCAGGGACTGAGGTAGTCTGTCGCACCTGTCCAGGATCTCCGCTTGGAGAGCCCGCGTGTGAAACTGAGCAAAGGGTATCTCCACGAAGGCCGAAACCATCAATCCCAGGCCCCGCATACAGAGTGACGAGGACGGGCTGTCCCTGAGGGACCTGATCTCGTCCCGCAAAGTCCGGAGCTTGTCCTCCGGCAAGAACACCTTTGCCTGAGCAGACTCCAGAATCATTCCCAGGTAGGGAAGACGAAGCGATGGAGGCAACGTCGATTTCTGAACGTTGATGGTCCACCCAAACTCCTGGAGCGTCTGTACTGTAGTGGACAGATCGCGCACTAGGTCCTAGCTGGCACGTGATCTCAGAAGTAGATCGCTCAGGTAACAAGACCGCAATGCCCTGAGCCCTCAGCAGGCCCAGAACCGGCGCCAACACTTTGGTAAAAACCCTTGGTGCCGAAGCGAATCCGAAAGGTAACGCCACAAACTGGTAGTGGTCCTCTGCGATAGCAAACTGAAGGTACCGCTGATGACCCTCGAAAATGGGGGGGGGGGGGGGGATGTGCAGGTATGCATCTTTTAGATCTATCGAGGCCAGGAAGTCTCCCGGACTCAAGGAGGCCACCACCGAACGGAGAGACTCCATACGGGAACTTCCGAACACGCACGAGGCGGTTCAGCGCTTTCAGGTACAGAATAGGACGCACTTTGCCCTCCTTTCTGGGCACAGTGAACAGATTTGAATAAAACCCCCGAAACCTGTCCCGATGAGGCACCGGGACAATCACCCCCTGAGCAAGAAGGCCCTGTACCGCTTGGTGCAGGTCCTGCAGACGCCCCGGAGGCAAATGAAGATTTGAGGGAAAGAATCTGTCCACCGGCCGGGAAAGGAAATCGATCTTGTATCCCGATCGAACGATTTCCAGAACCCACCTGTCCGATATCCGGAGCAGCCAAGGTTGGAGGAAACCGCGCAAACGTCCCCCCACCCCTGAAACGGGTGAGGGCGTCCCTTCAGGCAGAGGCGGACTGACCCGCCGAGCCGGCATTGCCTGACTTCTGCTTACCCGCCCAGGGCTTCTTCTGACTGCCCTGGGCCTTGAAGGGCTTGCCCTTGGATTGGTTCCGAAAGGCACGAAAGGACCCCTGAGTGGATCTAGGCACAGAACCCTGCTTGCCTCGAAAGGACTTGTTCTTCGGGTTCTGGGGCAGCAAAGTGCTCTTGCCCCCCGTGACGCCTTTTACCAGGGTATCCAAAGCTTTGCCAAAAAGGCGAGAGCCAGCATAGGGAAAATCAGCAACTGTTTTCCATGAGGACTGGTCAGCCGACCAGCTCTTCAGCCATATCCGTCGCCGGTTAAGTACCGAGACACTAGAGAGGCATGCTACTAAAGGGGCCTCATTCAAGGCCGCATCACACAGATACATGATTCCCTGGTGGATTTGATCCAGCATTTCCAGCCGGGCAGGCGGAACATCAGACACGAGGTTGCTCCTAAGCACCTTCGTCCAATCAGCCACCGCCTGAGCCACCAAAACGGACATAAACAGGTCTGAGCAACAAGCCCGCCACCGTATAGGAATGGCGGGCCAGAGACTCCAACCGCCGGTCCGTGGGATCCCGGAAAACCGGGGTATCCTCAGAAGGGACCAAGGTAGCCTTGTTTAACACAGCCACAGTGTGATCTACCTGTGGAGGCACACACTATCGTGATTCCGTAGCCGGTACAAATGGATAAAGCAATTTGAACCAACTAGGCACCAGGAATGGACGTTTTAACGTGCGCCACATTTCATTAACAGTGTAATGAAACTCAGCTGGGCAGGGAAAAACCTGCACCAACTTGCGGGTTCTGTGCGTCCCAAATGAGGACACAATGCCCGGAGGACAATGCCCGGAGGACAGGGCTCATCCTCCAAATGTAGCGTTTCCTTAACAGAAACAATTCATCCATGGTCGCCCGCTCTTCAGGCGACCCCGGGGAAGAGGTAACAGGAGAGAAAAAAAACTGAGCCAGAAATGACAATACAGAAAGATATTGAGAGCAATAACTTCAGAGGAAAAGGAAGTGCTGCTAGAGTAGGCTGAACTTATAGGCTGCATGACTCAGGGAAAATGGCTGCCCCATAGGATTGCATGGAAGGCTCCGCCAAAATGGCCGCCCGACATGCGGTCAGAACGATCGTTCAGCTACCGCAAAATGGCGGCTGATGGCGCCAAAAACAGCATGTAGATTGCCCATAGAGAAGCTAAACATGCCTGCCCATACCTAAAATGGCGGACCGCGCAGTTTTACCCCGCCGCGACCGCCACACACACAGTCTGCACCCCCAACAAGCACCGAAGTGACACAGGGAAGGGGACCCCCAAAAACATACAGCACCGCATGCACAAGCGATCCCCGCAGTGACCGCATCAGGGAGTCACACAGGTACAGACATGGGGGACACACAGCAACACAGGACTGCCACCCCAGACAGAGGCCCCACACAGACATACTTACCTGTACCAGATGGCGTGGGGTGCCTCTATGAACGGAAAGCCGCTGTCCTCATATAACCTCATATGACAGGGAGTGCCGTTTGCCAGGGACATGACACTGCAGCATCGCAGATGTGTCCTGTGAGGTAGCCACCTCAGGGCTGCATCCCTGCTGCGAACAGGGATGGGTCGTTCATAGTGCCAGGACGAACCATGGCTGAACGCTTGATGGCGGGCTGGGGGTCCATCTGACCCTCTGCCCTGGAGAACCCGGGCGGTCAGTCCGAATCCCAGCACCGCAGGAATCCATCTTTTTCCGAAGAAACGACTAAAACTAAAGCTGACAAAATAAACAGCTAGTGAAGAGAAAACTGACATTTTCAAAAGAAAATCAAATAAAAAAAGGATTAGATAGGCTGAGACTATAGCCCCAGCACAGGAAAGCCTAACTACTCCTGACGCTAGGCAGAATGAAACTGAGTTGGGAGTGGTCACTGCAGGGGGGTATTGACCAGATGGGACAGCCCCCATGGGTGTTTATATGCAAATGCCTTTGTTCTTTTGACTAAGTCTTTATGCCTAGCTACTCCTGCGGAGCGGAAGTCAATACCCAACAGTGATGACTTAGGAGGCGGCGACTGTCGGAGGACGTAAGAGAAACACCTTCGCTTGAGCAGAGTCCAGAACCATTCCCAAATGCGGGAGACGAACCGAAGGAGATAAGGTCTACTTCTGAACGTTGATGGTCCAACCAAACTCCTGGAGCGTCTGGACCGTAGTGGACAGATCGCGCAACAGGCTCTGACTGGCACTCGATCCTAACAGGAGATCGTCCAGATAACCCAAGACCACAATGCCCTGTGCCCGTAACAGGCCCAGAACAGGCGCCAACACCTTGGTAAAGACCCTTGGAGCCGAAGAGAGACCAAACAGTAACGCCACAAACTGATAATGATCCTCCGCGATAGGAAACCGGAGGTACCTCTGATGACCCTCGAAAATGGGTATGTGTAGATACGCATCCTTGTGGTTAATAGAGGCCAGGAATTCTCCCTGACTCAGAGGCCACCACCGAGCGGAGCGATTACATGCGGAACTTTCGAACGCACACGAAGCAGTTCAGAGCTTTCAAGTCCAGAATCGGACGCACTTTGCCCTCCTTTCTGGGCACAGTGAACAGATTTGAGTAAAACCCCCGAAACCTGTCCCGATGAGGCACTGGGACGATTACCCCGAGCGAGGAGATCCTGTACCGCTTGATGCAGATCTTGTAACCGCCCTGGGGTCAAATGAAGATTTGAGGGAAAGAATGTCTGCCGGCAGTGAAAGAAATTCGATCTTGTACCCCGAATGATTTCCTGAACCCACCTGTCCTGAACTCGGAGCAGCCAAAGTTGGAGGAAACCACGCAAGAGTCCCCCCACTGCTGAAATGGGTGAGGGCTCCCCTTCAGTTGCCGACTGCCGACCCCAGACAGAGGCCCCACACAGAGTGTACTTACTTGTACCCGATGGCGTGGGATGCCTTATAACGGGAAACCGACAACCCTCAAAAAAAAAAAAAAAAAAAACTTTGCAAGCCTTTGCAACTGCAGCCTGCAAAACGGTGACCAAAAGCAGCAGCCGGAGATGCAAGTACATCCACCTTATAAAAAGCTTTGTGAATGTGTGTACAGACAACCACATAGTCGCCTTGCACACCTGAACCACCGACGCCTGATGACGGAAAGCCCAGGAGGCACGAAGCGCCCTCGTAGAATGCGCCTCGACAGAGAAACAAGGAACCTGACACTTAATAGAATAGGCCTGCACAACCGCCTGCCTGATCCATCTGGAAATGGTTGCAGCAGATGCGGCCTGCCCCTTACGAGGTCCATCCATGAGAACAAATATCGGATTTCCAAATCAACTTAAGTCACTGCCAGGTACACCCGAATTGCCCCGACTGCATTCAAGGAATGTAGAGCAATTTCTTTAAGATATTTCCGCTTAGGACACAAGGACGGTAACACGAAATCTTCATTCAAATGAAACCCCAAGACAACCTAACAGGGTCATAACACCACTTTGCCCCTGTGAACCACCAGGTAAGGTGACAGGACAACGCAGTCAACTTCGACACCCTACACGCAGAAGTAATAGCAACCCATAAGGCCACCTTCTGCGACAGTGAGCAAAGAAAGTTAATGGATGTTTTCAAAAGGAGGCTTTTGAAGTACTGACGGTACCAAATTCAAATCCATTAGAGGCAACAGGGATCGCACCGGAGGAGCCAGATGGTGAACTCCCTGGAAAAAAAGTGTGAACCAAGGCCTTCACCGCCAATGGCCTTTGGAAAAAAATTTGGCCATAGCAGATATCTGGTCCTTGAAGGTGCCCAGAGCCAAACGTTGATCTACACCTAGTTGTAGAAACTCCAACAGGTGAGACACATCAAAGGAACCGGGAAAAACCCCGAGACTCACCCCAACTAATGTACGCCTTCCAAACTTGATAAACCTTCCTGGAAGTAGATTTTGCTAGCTTTCAACAGCATAGGAATCACTGACTCTGATAGCCCTCTGTCATTCAGCACCTGGCTTTCAATAGCCAGGCCGTTAAAGCCAGGGACTGTAAAGCAGGATGGAAGATTAGTCCCCGAGACAGATCTTCCCTGAGAGGAAGTTTCCAGGGGACGTCTTGCTACCAGCCTTTCCAGGCCTGCGTACCATGACCGGCGATGCCAGTCTGGTGCCAGCAGAATGACTGGAATCCCTTCTACCTAGATTCTGCGTAGCAGTCTCAACATAAGTTTTATTGGAAGAAAAGCGTAAAATCAGACGATACTGAGCCCAAGGGGCCAGCAATGCGTCTGCCAGAGGATCCCGAGACCTTGACACGAACCTCTGCACCTTCCTGTTGAGTCGGGAGGCCAACAGGTGCACATTGGGGGTCCCCTACAGAAGGAACAGCTGATGAAACACCTTCGGGTGAAGAGACCATTCTCCTGTATCCAACGTCTGCCGACTGAGATAGTCCGCATGCCAATTCTCTACCATCACAGGGCATCCCTGCAGACGATCCGTCCACTGGGACAAAGTCTGATCGCCCGAATAGCCAGTATGCTGATCGGCAGAATGGACTCTTGAGTCCAAAGACCTTGGGTCGAGTACACTCCCAAGACACCTCTCCACCTGGACAGACTCGCATCAGTGGTAATCACTGTCCACTGTACAGAGGAAGAAAGGATTTTCCCAGGCGAAGCGCCGGGCAGTGGAGCCACCATATCAGAGACCCACTTGTACCCCGACTCAACAGGATCAGATCGTCCAACAGCAGCGAATCCTTGTTCCATTTGGCCAGAACCTCTCTTTGCAGAGGTCTGGTATGGAACTGACCAAACTGAACCGCCTCGAAGCAGAACCAGCAGCGCCCGCTTTTGACTTACCATTCCAGGGGATCTCAAACCCTTTTCAATCGATCCAGATGGACGAAAGGGCCGCTTATGAGCCGAGGAAAAAAAGGCCCATGTTTACGACGAGGTTCCTTGCCCTTAGCCACTTACGGAAAGAAAGTACTCTTACCTCCCATAAGGCCCTTAAAGCGGTTGTATCCTCACAGGGGAAAAAAAAAAACCTGCAGGACAAAAGGCATAATGAGCTAGTATGCATCGCATACTAGCTCATTATGAAATACTTACCTTAAAACAAAGCCCCGACACGGTCACCTGGACACAGCTGAGGGAGCTGTCATGTTCCCTCGGTGTCTTTTCCAGGTTCGGGGGCTCAGGCGCTGTGAGTGGCCGGAGTCACAATGACGTCACTTTCCGGCAGGGAGCCGGCAAAGAGCTCTTAAAGTCCGCCGGACCTTCAGAGCGCATGCGCCGCTGGTTTTAGCGGCTGCATGCAGGGTGAATATAAAGATATTAATTTTACTTACAGGCAAGTCTTATTATAGGCTTACCTGTAGGTAAAAGGTAAAAAAGCGTTGATACTTTCGCTTTAATGATCTCTTCCATAGAGGCACCAAACTAATGCTCACCTACAAAAAGGTAGATCAGTCAGCACCTTTTTAGAAGCCTGGTAAGCCAACCAGTAATGCAACCAAATCATGCGGCGAAGAATCACCATTGTCAGATACCCTACCAGTCAAGGGGGCCACATCCAAATATGCCTCATAGATGTACTGTAGCCCCTGGTGTTGACCCCCTTCCAGATGCTGGCGTAAAATTTTTGCCTATTCCGTTAAGGTCTGGGATACCAAGGTGATAGCAACATTAAACCTGCCACAGTGAAAAAGTTAACGGACCAGAGGCTCAGCTCTCTTGTCCACAGGATCCTTAAAAGGATGGAGAATCCTCCACCGGCAAAAGTGTGGCCTTATTTAGCCTGGAAACCTGAGAGTCCACCGACGGTGGAACCTTCAGTTTCTTCAGGAGAAACTCCTCAAAGGAATATATAGCGAAACGCGTATACCAACAGTGCATTTCAGGGAACCCCACTAACTAGTGACAAGCTCGTCAAAACAGGCAGCAAAGGGGAACCCCTCAGTCACCTTGGAAGATCTGCGGGTGCCAAACTGCACCTGCTTCACCAACTCAGCATCAGCCGACACCTCCAACTTTAAAGCTTCCTGCATGCACTAACACAATCAATGCTTCCACCAGCGCTTTTTCACACGCAGCTGCAGAGGAGGAGGATTCATCCTGTTAGAGCAGTGGTCCTTAACTCCGGTCCTCAGGGCCCACTAACAGGCCAGATTTTAAGTATTACCTTGGGGAGATGCAGACTAGAATATTGCAATCACTGAGCAGCAAATTATATCACCTGTGATGTATTTCAGTTATCTTGCAAAACTGGCCTGTTAGTGGGCCCTGAGGACCAGGGTTGAGGACCACTGTGTTAAAGCACTCAGGGTGCGTGGACACAGACCCAGTGGGCTAACTCGCGTCCGCGGCGGCCAAATCCACCTCAGACTCTGACGATACACGTGAAGGCGTGTGAGGGGCTTCTTGCTAGGCCGCCTTTGCAGGGCCATATGAACCTTTGACACAAGTGGCTTGTCATGGCCGCCAGGGCAGACTGAGCCCCAGAGGGTCCCACAGCTTCAAGCAGTGGGCCAGGTGGTGATACAGGTTCCAGGGGCTCCATGGTTAAATCAGAGCCACACTGTGCACAAAAGAAAAAGTGTTTTTTTTTTTTTTTTTTTTAAACATTTGGAGCACCACAAGTATCAGCGCACCTGAGGCGCTGTATATAGCAGAGAAAGGATCGTATACCCACAGGACTCACCACCCCAGTGCTGGAGAGTGCCAAACAGCCTGCCACACTGCGATCAAAGGAAGAGCCGACACTGACACTAGAGGCCCCCGCTGCACATCTCCGCACTACAAGAAAATGGCCACCGCTATAGATTACAAAGGGAAACCCAAAACCTGGCTGCCGGACTACACAAACATGGCTTCCGAGGCTAGTGAAAACCATCCATGGCAAAATGGTGGCGCTGAGCAAAACCCCACTGGACCCCAGGGAACTAATAGCCCACCAGGGGGGACGCACTAGCAGGCCAGACTGGGAAGACCATAAGAATCTAGGATATCCTGTGCGTCGCTCAGTCGAGCTGTTGACTGTAGTTCACACAGGAACAGGTTGATTGCAATTCACACGGGAACAATAGAGAAAATAATAAATTCCATTTAAAAAAGAAAAAATGCCAGGACCGCAAATCCCAGAAGGGAGCCAGGTCCCTACTCCTGACTAGGCAGAAAAAAAAAAAAAAAAAAAAAAAAAAAACTGAAGTCCTATAGCAGGATGTGATGGTATACCCTCTGGGACTGCCTCAGGGGTGTAGCCACAATTGTTTCCGCCTAGTCCTACTCCTGAAGAGAGCAGCATAAGCCCAAAGGTCTAGAAGACATGGAGCGGTGTCCGTCAGTGAACGAAAGAAAAAATTGGGAGTATAGCTCCCTCACTGGATAACCAAACTTGTTATTTGGGCAGAAACTAGACTTGATGGTTTATATAAGAAACATTTATTGTATCAAATTACATTAAAAAAAGTTAGTCACTCCTAATCAGAGATGTATAGTAACGAAGTAGAACTACTGTACTTAAGTACTAAAAAGGCGGTATCTGTACTTTACTAGAGTAGAATTTTTTTCTCCCAACTTCCACTTTTACTTCAGTACATATTTTCGATGAGTTTAATACTTTTACTCCGATATATATTTTTTTTTTTTTTATGTGCTGCAGCGTTACTCGTTACAATTATAAAAATGTTACCAATCATTCCATTCCAAACCCGCACCGCCGCTGACTTTTTTTACTCTAGTCTCACAAGTCACGACCAATTCCAAACCCGATGCGATGGCTCAGGGGCAGAGCCTCGCCGCCTCTGCCCTCCCTCGGCTCGAGTCCCACCTCCCGCTCAGCTCTCAAGTGAAGTGGTGGTGGCGAGAGAGGAGACACACCTGCCTGCGGAGTAATCTCTCTGGGCCCTGGCTGGGGGAGACTGTGAGATACTAGAGTCTAGACTACTAGACTGTCTCTGGGCACTGTGCAGCGTGGCCGCCCAGCGCGGGAGAACTGGATGGAGGTAGGAATATTCTTTTTTAGCAGGGGGGACTGGACTGGGGGGAGAGAGAGAGAGGCTGGAGGACTCGAGACAGCCTAGGGTAGGAGAAGTAAGAACTGTCTTGAAGTCAACTCACTAAGGGGATCGGATCTATTGTGGGGGGAGGGGCCTGCCCTTCTCTAAGGGGGATCTATGATGGGAGGGGGACCCTGGCCTGCTCTAAGGGGAATCTATAATGGAAAGGGGACCCTGGTCTGCTCTAAGGGGAATCTATAATGGGAGGGGGACCCTGGCCTGCTCTAAGGGGAATCTATAATGGGAGGGGGACCCTGGCCTGCTCTAAGGGGAATCTATAATGGGAGGGGGACCCTGGCCTGCTCTAAGGGGGGGATCTATAATGGGAGGGGGACCCTGGCCTGCTCTAAGGGGAATCTATAATGGGAGGGGAACCTAGGCCTGCTCTAAGGGGGTCCTATAATGGGAGGGGGACCCAGGCCTGCTCTAAGGGGGGATCTATAATGGGAGGGGGACCCTGGCCTGCTGTGTGGGATCTATAATGGGAGGGGGACCCTGGGCTGCTCTAAGTGGGATCTATAACGGGGGGGGGGGGGCTGGCCTGCTCTAAGGGGGATCTATAATGGGAGGGGGGCCCTGGCCTGCTCTAAGGGGGGGGGGGATCTATAATGGGAGTGGGACCCTGGCCTTTTGACTACTTTAACAACATAACACAATACTTGTACTTTTACTTTCAGTACAGTAGTACATTTTAAAATAAACTACTTGCAATACTTAAGTACAAAAAATGTTTAATACTTTAGTACTTTTACTTAAGTGTGGTGCATAAAGAGCACTTCAACTCCTACTCAAATCCCTTTTTTGATAGAGCACTTGTACTTTTACTCAAGACTGGGTCTCTAGTACTTTATACATCTCTGCTCCTAATTGCCACACTGTGCACCAATAACGTCCCTTTACCAACAACTAAAAACAATGTCACCAATTAAATACGTCCGGACTACAATGACTGTGTGCTACAGACAGACAACTGCGGATCACCACTTGTGTATAATAAAGGGAATAAAAACTCCCTTAAAATAACTCCAGTGCAGTAGCACACACAGGCCCCAGGGCTCCTCCTAAAATAGAACATAGAACAGCAAATACCACTATTATATGTACACCAGATAGTATACAAACGGCTGCCTCAGCTAATCTAGAAGATTTCTAAAAGGGTATATTAAATAAAGACGGCAGAGATCGGAAAAATACCAGTCCTTCTGTGAGTAAATGGATAATTGAGATTGAGCACTAATGCCAAGAGGGATACGGACAAACATGAATAGTGTGCTCCTCAAAAGTCAACCTTTAGATATGTCAGTGAAGGTCACCTTTCCAAGATAGTCAATGGCATGGCTATACCAAAGATTAGTGGAGCATGTCTGAATTCAGCCCTCTGTAGGTTGAACATTTTCATTTAATGCATGTGACATCCTATCGGACCTAACACATTACCCAGTCCATAACAGTATAGATATCCAGCATATTTTTCTTCATTGAGATTGGGATCTGATGTGGCTTCAAAGTGTCCCTTTAATTTTATTTTTTAGTGTGTATATATATATATATATATATATATATATACACATACATATACACACACACACACACACACATACACACACACACACAAAAATAAACACTCACACAAATAAACACTGCTTTACATACGTGGGCTTTCCTTGCCTATTAGTGTACTTTTAAAGGCTGGTACAAAAGCTGATTATTGGCCGGTTCAACAGTCGGCCAGTGTGTACAGCATCCAATCAGAGCTCGCAGTCAATGGCTCCCTCTCATAACACAATAGCACAATGCTGTAGATTGCTGTACTAGTCCTGCTTGTGTTACTACAGTGACCTGCCAGTTCTTTTTTGTTCAGCCCACTAGGCTGAACAAAAAAAATATAAAAATTAATAGTGTGTACCACGCATGAGAATAGAGGAAATCTGCTGGAAAGAATCGCTATTGGGCCCAACCACTTACTGTCTCCATAGCCCTCTTCACGGCGAGGAGGATAATCATCCGCATCTGTGGTGGGACGCGCCCTCCAGTCAGAGGAATCGGTCTTGTCAGAATCTCTATTGCGGTCCCGATCTCTGCCAAACGAACGATCATCCCGATCTAAACACACAGGAATAGTGAATCAGTTACTGGGATGTTACTGTTTAGGAAAAGGAGAAATCCTTGTACATGACTGCTAAATAGCATACAAAAATCAAGGGTAAAAAAAATAAGGCCATCAATCTCAAGCAAAAGTCTGAAAGCCATTAAGTAGGTGATGCCACTGGACAATTTCTAATTATTACATGCAAGGTATGCTGATCTTGCATACAGTAAGGGAAAGTAAATGGAAAAACAAGTCTCCACTTCAGAAAATGTTCATAAATAGAAAATAAGCTGCATTTTTAGGAGCTATTCTATAGGGTGATAAGCGGAAGTTCTGAGTGCAGAAAGAGCACATTATCGGTCGTTCAGATTTTCCAACAATCTGTGTACAGCCTGGATGATCCTCAAGAAGAGGGAAGGAATGTTTACTGCTTTAGTCAGTCATGTGAGTTGAATGAGAAATTGTTTTTGGGGGTCATCTATTTTATAAAATCTACAGACTATTACAGAGTATACTCAGAGAAACAAAAACCAAATAGTGCTAGGTTCTTACAAACTGACTTTTATGCCTAGCATGTTTAACAGTACATACAGTGGGTATAGAAAAGAATCACCCCCTTTAACCACTTACCGACCGCCTGCCGATTTAGGTCGGTTCTTTGAAGCCAAATACTGGGGTTATGGCAGCAGATAGCTACCATAACCCCGGTATCTTTGAAAACTGAGGGCGATCGGGTTTCAGGTAAGGGTGTTCCCAGTGGCGGATTCGCCGCGGGATCACCCTTACGGTGCGGCAGAAGAGGTGCCCCTCCCGCCGCATCCCGGTCCTTTTCCCCGCTTACCGGACCCGCTGGCAGCAGGGAAAACGATCCGGTCTCGGATACTCTTAGACAGGAAGTCGAGTGAGGGTAAGATGGCCCTCACTTGACTCTATGGTCTTGGAGGACTGGAGCGACGTCAAACCTTGTTGCCTAGCAACTGGCTTAAGGAGCCGATTTTTTTTTAACCATTTTTTTGTGTACTTGTGAGGTCTGAGGACTTTTTGACCCCGGATCTCACAATAAAGAGGTCCTATCATGGCTATTTTATTACAAGGAATGTTTACATTCCTTGTAATAAGAATAGAATTTTTTTTTTTTAACTGTAAAAATAAATAGGGAAAAAAATGTTTTAATGTAAACAGTGTTCAAACCACACGTGTGAGGTATCGCCGTGATTATTAGAGCAATAATTTGAGCCCTAGACCTCCTCTGTAGCTCCAAGCTGGTAACCATTTAATTTACATTAAATTATAGCCTTTAGTCTGTTGGGATATGTCTCTACTAACTTTGCAATATTTGCCCACTCTTTGCAGAACTGCTCAAGTTCAGGTAAATTTGATGGTGACAGTTTGTGGACTGCAGTCCAAGTCATTCCATAGATTTTCAATTAAGTCTGGGCTCTAAATAGACCAAGCAAGGACATTCACCTTTTTCTCCTTCAACACCGTGTGATAATTTTTGCTGTGTGCTTTGGGTCTTTGTCATGTTGGAAGATAAACCTTCTTCCCATAGACAACTTTCTGGCAGAGAGCAGCAGATTTTCCTCAAGAATTTGACGGTATTTTGCCCCATCCATTTTTTCTTCTACCGTGACATGTGCTCCAGTCCCTGCTGTAGAGAAACACCCCCGTAACAGGATATTACCACCTCCATGCTTTACTGTAGGAGTGGTGTTATTTAGATGGTGAGCTGTATTGAATTTCCGCCAGACATATCATATGGTGTTGAGGTCAATTACATTTTTGGACTCATCTGACCATAACCCCCTTTCTCCATGTGACCTTAAAATATTCAAGGTGCGTTTTGGCAAAGCTCAGTCGTGACTGCATGTGGCCTTTGAGTGTCTTTTTTTGCAACCCTCCCAAACAAGTCACATTTGTGGAGAATTTGTAATATTGTTGTCACATGCACACATTGACCACTCTGTCAAATTCTTGCAACTGCTTCAGAGTTGCTGTAAGCCTCTTGGTAGCCTCTGTGACCAGTTTCCTTCTGACTTTTTTTATTCAGTTTGGAGGGACGTCCTGATCCAGGGAGGGACTAAGTTCTACCAAATACCTTCCACTTCTTAATAGACTTCACGGTGGTTCTTCTAGGCATTGATAAAGCCTTTGAAATGTTTGACTTGTGCCTGTCCAGATTTTTCCAGGAGATGCCTTGCCACCCATAGTTGTTTGTTTGCTTCAGATGCACTACCAGGGACTAAAATGCTCCAGGAAAGCTCTTTTTAAGTTAAACTAAATAAATGATCACAGTTGAAAGTCAGATGGCTTTTTGCTCCATTGAGAAGTTGATTAGCTACACCTGATTGAGTTTACAAGTCATTTTTAGGAGGGGGGTGATCCTTTTTCAAAGGATTGTTTAATTTATTTCTGACATGTTGGTTTTAGATCTTTCACTTGGATGTTATATGTTAAATACAGCTGGATAAAACAAAAACCTGTCTTCGTATCAGGCTGCAAAGCAACAAAATGTGATTTTAAAAAGTGGGTTGATTCTTTTATATACCCACTGTACATGCAGGTAAATTTTGTTGATCTGAAACCCAGAATTGACCAGTAAGCTTAAAATTGCTCTCATGAACCTTCCAAAACAAACCCTGTAAATGTAAACTGTAAATAAATTGCCTTTCCTGCAGCCTATGCCACTGAACACCAATTGCAGACAACTGGTCCCTTGAATTCACTGGGAAAGATATTTCAAGGTGTGTCGATCTCCTGTGTCCCCCACAGCTCTGACTGGTTCCTGGACCTTCATGTCAGTCTCCCGTAGTGACATGGAGATTTTCAGGAGAAACCAATGAGAGCTGTGGGAGATTCAGGAAAGATAAACATTCCCAAATGTGTTGGCTTGCCAGAGGATTCAGAAGTTACTTCTTCTGAAATGGAGCAGTATTTGGCACTGTGGACAGAAGGAAAGGTATTTAGTCACTTTGTTGCATATAATTTGTTTTGGAAGATTTAAAGAGAAGCTCCAGGCTCCTTCAGCAAAAATTAAAAGTCAGCAGCTACAAATACTGTAGCTGTTGACTTTTATTCATAGGACACTTACCTGTCCACTAATCAAGCACTGGCTCCACGCCAGTACATTTTCCAATCAACTCTCGGGTGCTACCGCCACCATTTCGACTAAGAGAAACAAGCAATGTCCTGGCGCCAGGGGAAGATGGAAGGCGGGGGGATTCGAACTTTCAGCTGAGTCAGCCAAAGTGGGTGCAGGTAGCCCCCCCCCCCCCCAAAAAAAAAGGTACCAAATGTGCCAATGAAGGAGGAGGAGGCAAACAAGCTGAGCGTCCCCTTTTCGGTGGGAGCTGTACTTTAAAAATTATGACAAGGTTGGTTTAAAGGGCAAGTTCACCTTGGGGGAAAAAAAAAACTTTTTCTTTTCATTCTGTAGCCTGTCAGCACACAGTAACTGCTGGCCTGTATCGGAGGTACAGGCAGACAGACTGGCAGGAAGAAATTAATGGACTATAAGAGCGCTCATCAATGCCCTGGCAGGTCTGTGTGGGCGGAGCGCTGTTTATGAATTCCGACAGAGGGTGTGGGGAGAAGATCTCCTGCCCAGGGCAAATATTGCCTCCATTCTCCATGGAAGTGAGCGGGCATATCAGAAAAAGCAGTGTTCTCACATTAGGAGAGGTTACCGGAAGACAGTCCACAGTGATCTTCAGGTTCTCGCTCACTGGTAAACAAACTTAGTTTAATTTGCTCTGCTATTGTTTGTAATCATTGTATAAGCTGGAAATCCTTTTAAACATATATAGACAAGCTGTATTTAAATGAAATGCCCAATTCCAGCTAAAACTGATTTTTAGTTTGGAGAAGAGCAGGAAGGACTTTTACCCATTTGCGTACCCAAAGGAGATATCTCCTTGCTTTCTGTATAGTTTAGGTTGTATTTTCAATGTTTCAGGTAAAAAAAAAAAAAAAAGTAAAACATGAAGAAAAAAAAAAAAAAAAAAAAGTCTAGCCATTTGAGGTTAAAAGCAGAGGGTAGGGCCTGGCAGTAAACGGGTTAAAAGGACCTGCATTGACACAGACTACTTACCTTTGTCCTGTGCTTGGTCAGCTATGTCCACTCTTATCCTTCGATTTCCTAGAGACTGGAAATACACAGCATTTTAAGAAAGAAAAATAAAATCAAGTAAAATAAAAATAAGTGATAGTGTAAGAACTCTGACCTGCAACTACTATTTTGACTTTATTCTTTTGAAAATGCTAGATAGCTGCCATGCTTATCACCTGGCCTCAAGTCATTGATCCAAAAGCATTCTGAATTTATTGGCTACATGCTTGTTCCAAATTGTGACTCAAACTATTGAATGGCCAGATAACTAAATTAGCAACTGCAAGACTACACAGACAGAGCTCTGGGGAGTTGGGAGGGGGGACTGGATCTGAGAGGGCAGGGCTTTCTTTGTATGGGCAGCAATCGATTTAGCTGGACAAGTGAGCAACATGGTACAAAAGTATGATTCTAGGCTGCCATTTAAAATTCTATTCATTTTTAGTTTAAATAAAGCTGGAATTCAAATTTAAAGCTAGGCAAGGTTTTACTAACTTTAACCGCTTATGGACTGCCCCACGCAGATTCACTGCGGCAAGGAGGCCCCTCTCCGCAAAATCACATACCTGTGTGTGATTTCGTGCAGAGGGTCTACGCACTCTGCCGGCTACCTGCTCCCACTGTGATAGGACACAGCGGGAGCCAATCAGTGGGTCTGGCGGACAAAATGTCTGCCGGGACCCGCGGATTGTTCACAGGAGATGCAGAACAGCGGTCTGCCTATGTAAACAAGGCAGATCACCGTTCTGTCACAGAGGAAGATGGAGATCTTGAGTTTCTGCTAAGCAGGAACAAGGATCTCGGTCTTCTGCCAGTTTAGCCACACTCAGACACAGTTAGCAAGCACTCCCTAGGACATTGATGGCAAACCTTGGCACCCCACATGTTTTGGAGCTACATTTCCCATGATGCTCAACTACACTGCGAAGTGCATGAGCATCATGAAAAATGAAGTTACAAAACATCTGGCGTGCCAAGGTTCGCCATCACTGCCTTAGGAACACACAACTCTTTGATCGCCCCTGATGTTAACCCCTTCCCTGCCAGTGCCATTCATACAGCGAATGCATTTTTAGCACTAATCACCATTTGTGTTACTGGTGCCCAAAAAAAAAAAAAAGTGTCAAGGGTGTCAGTCAGGTGTTTAATTTGTCTGCTGCAATGTCGCAGATTTGGGTACAGCGTTGCACGTCCGCGCAATTGTCAGTTAAAGTAATGCAGTGCCGTAGCTCAAAAAATGGCCTATTCACGAGAGAGGGGAGTAAACCTTCCGGGCTGGGGTTAACACATCGGAAACAGGAGCATGAACTGCCAACACACTGTTCGGGTACAGTGAGGGAAAAAAAGTATTTGATACCCCGCTGATTTTGTACGTTTGCCCACTGACAAAAATGATCAGTCTAATTTTAAAGGTAGGTTTAATTTAACAGTGAGAGACAGAACTAAAGTATTCAGAAAAACGCATTTCAAAAAAAGTTAAATTGATTTGCATTTTAATAAGTGAAATAAGTATTTGATCCCTTACCACATCAGCAAGATTTCTGGCTTTCTTCTATACAGGTAACAAGCTGAGATTAGGAGCACTCTCAAAGGGAGTGCTCCTAATTTAGCTTACTACCTGTGTAAAAAAAGACACCTGTCCACAGAATCAGATTGCAATCTCTCCACCATGGCCAAGACCAAAGAGCCTTCCAAGGATTTCAGGGACAAGATTGTAGACCTACACAAGGTCGTGGAAGAGAATTCTAGCATGAGAAACTACACGGCCAAGGCAACAAAAGTGGCAGCTCAAGAAGAAGCACATTAAGATCCTGGAGTGGCTTAGCCAGTCTACAGACCTTAATCCTATAGAAAATATGTGGAGGGAGCTAAAGGTTCGAGTTACCAAACCTCAGCCTCGTAACCTTAATGACTTGGAGAAAATCTGCAAAGAGGAGTGGGACAAAATCCCTCCTGAGATGTGTGCAAATCTGGTGGCCAACTACAAGAAATGTCTGACCTCTGATTGCCAACAAAGGGTTTTGCCACCAAGTACTAAGTGATGTTTTGCAAAGGGATCAAAAACTTATTTCACTCATTAAAATGCAAATTAATTTAACTTTTTTGAAATGCATTTTTTCTGGATTTTTTGTTGCTATTCTGTTCCTCATTGTTAAAATAAACCTACCATTAAATTATATACTGATATTTTCGTCAGTGGGCAGCAAGGGATCAAATACTTTTTTTCCTCTCACTAACTGGAAAAAAAAAAAAAAAAAAGTCAGCAGAAGCATTGATGTGTACCTTTCTACAGTCAGCATTGCTCACTGCACACACTCACAAAGGAAAAATAAAACCACAACAGATATTCTGCTACACTCAGCAGTTCTGGCTTTACAGAGCTTCTAAAAAGCCCGGTGATGAACACAGCTCATGTGTCTGACTGAGCTACAACTGTGGACTTTTCAAGGAAACTCACTTTAGAATTACTCATAACTGTATAACAAATGTGTAATCCACAGTATATACAGGATTTTACACACACACACACACACACACATATATATATATATATACATACACCTACATACAGCCTTGCAAAAGTATTCACCCCCATGGCATTTTCCGTGTTTTGTTGCCTCACAACCCGGAATTACATGGATTGTTTGAGGATTTGCATCATTTAATTTACAGAATATGCCCACAACTTTGAAAATTATTATTTTTTTTTTTATTATTGTGAAGCAAACAAATAGGACAAAATAACAGAAAAAGTCAATGTGCATAACTATTCACCCCCCTAAAGTCAATACTTTGTAGAGCCACCTTTTGCGGCAATCACAGCTCCAAGTCGCTTTGGATAAGTCTCTATGAGCTTGCCTCATCTTACCACTGGAATTTTTGCCCATTCCTCCTTGCAAAATTGCTCCAGCTCCTTCAAGTTGGATGGTTTGCGCTTGAACAGCAATCTTAAAATCCAACCACAGATTTTCTACTGGATTGAGGTCTGGGCTTTGACTAGGCCATTCCAACACATTTACATGTTCCCCTTAAACCACTAAGTGGTGCTTTAGCAGTGTGTTTGGGGTCATTGTCCTGCTGGAGGGTGAACCTCTGTCCTAGCCTCAAATCACACACAGAGTGGTACAGGTTTTTCTCAAGAATATCCCTGTATTTAGCACCATCCATCTTTCCCTCAACCCTAACCAGCTTCCCAGTCCCGGCTGCTGAAAAACATCCCCACAGCATGACGCTGCCACCACCATGTTTCACTGTGGGGATGGTGTTCTTTGGGTGATGCAATTGCGACAGTGTTTTCTTTGATGGCCGAAAAGTTCAATTTTAGTCTCATCAGACCAGAGCACCTTCCTCAATTAATTTTGGGAGTCTCCCACATGCCTTTTCGCAAACTCAAAACGTGCCATTTTGTTTTTTGCTGAAAGTAATGGCTTTCTTCTGGCCACTCTGCCATAAAGCCCAACTCTATGGAGCGTACGGCTTATTGTCCGTCTATGTACAGATACTCCAGTCTCTGCTGTGGAACTCTGCAGCTCCTCCAGGGTTACCTTAGGTCTCTGGGCTGCCTCTCTGATTAATGCCCTCCTTGCCTGGTCCGTGAGTTTTGGTGGGCGATCGTCTCTTGGCAGGTTTGCTGTTGTGCCATGTTATTTCCATTTGGTTACGATAGATTTAATGGTGCTACTGGGTATCATCAAAGATTTGGATATTTTTTTTATAACCTAACCCCGATTTGTACTTAACAACATTGTCCCTTACTTGTTTGGAGAGTTCCTTGGTCTTCATGGCAGTGTTTGGTTAGTGGTGCCTCTTGCTTAGCTGTTGCAGCCTTTGAGGCCTTTCAAATAAAGGTATGTACATGTAATGACCGATCATGTGACACTTAGATTGCACACAGGTGGACATCATTTCACTAATTATGTGACTTCCGAAGGCAATTGGTGCACCAGAGCTTTTTATGGGCTTCATCGCAAAGGGGGTGAATACATACGCACATGCCAATTTTCTGTTTGCTATTGCTAAAAAATAGTTTTATGTACATATTTTTCTCATTTCATTTCACCAACTTAGACCATTGTGTTCTGATCCATCACATAAAACTCAGATTAACAAAACATTGAACTTAAGGCAGTACTGTAACAAAATAGGTAAAAAGTCAGGGGGGGGGGCTATAAATATCTCCATCATATCTTTTAGACCATGCATTTCTCTTTAAAGAGAACCGGTTACCTAAAAATCACATTACGGGGACTTTGTCCCCCTATGAGATGAGAAAAAAAAAAAAAGAAGTTAAGCAACAGTTACAAAGTTACAACCAAGCACACAAAATTTCTCCACTCCCACATATATATGCACGTACGAACGTAAACACACGCGCCAGGTGGGCCTACACGGGAAAACATTGATTGCGATACAAGGTAAATATCGCCGCACACTTCGGGGTGAGAGCATCAACTCTAGCACAAGACTTCCTCCGAAACAATAAACTAATGACCTATAGGGGGGCTTTTGAAGCATCACTTAAAGAAAATATAGGGTACTGAAGTTTGTCGCCATTTCACTGATGCACACAAAATTTAAGGTTTGACATGTTCAGTATCTATTCGGTGCAACCTCCTCTATTTTACCAAAAATTTGAGTAATTGAGTTTATTTGCCCTAAAATTCACTTTTTTTTTTTTTTTAAACAGGAAATTTCCAATTCCTAGACCTTTGCGGTAATATTGTGACACAAATTTTAACTACCACCATTTTATTCTCTAGGGGGGTCTTCTTTCAGAAAATATATAATCTTTGGTTTTATACTCTTCAGACCTAAAATAATTTATTAAACGTGTGCAAAACAATGCAAAAAGGGCTCTTGCAAAAGGGGTTAAAAGACCGCAGCAAATGGGTTGCTAATTTCTGCTAATTGTTGGCAAACTGAAGCTGTTCAGTTTAAAGGTCAAGTTAACCTTTTATAGAAAAAATAGTAAATGCACAAGTTTTCGCAAATTAAAAATGTGCATTTACTACCTTTTCTCTGGAGCAAGCAGAACATTGCACCCGCAATCAGTGGGTCGCGATTGCAATGTCAGGCTCTCACAGACACTTCCTACAGCTGAACTAAAACTGAACTGCACTGAACTAAAAAAAAGTAGATGTTCTAGGGGGAACACCTAGAAATGCAAGTAACACATAAGCAGCATTCTGAAAATACATATGGTCTTGAATTTTTCCTGAAAAAATAACAGTGCACCTCCTGGTGTATAAGTTGCATATCTGCAGTGTGAGATCCAAGGCTCTGATGTCTGAAGGCTAGGATCGGGGAGATTTTGGGTAAGATTTGGGGATGTTGCCACTGTATTTCCACCTGTTCTCCTTGCCTGGAGGCTTTGAAAAGAGAAAGCAAAGTCCTGTCTCTAGCAAGGTGGCCACCTCTGCACACAGACACAGAGCAAAAACACAACATGCTAAATTAGTAATGTGGAAATAAGCTGCAGGAAGACCACTGGCAATACTGATGACTTGTATTTTAGCCTCGGTCTGCTTTTTCTTGGGCTCAGCTATTGGTGGGTTCAGTTCCACTTAAACAAAGCTGGCCAGTTTAGGCCGTCAGGCGACTACATGTCAAATACCAATTTTAATTGAAGTGGAAAGGTCTCCAGAGATTGGAAATGGATGGTGCCCTCACCATCTGTACAAACAAGCAATATAATATCAGGTATTGCATATTTACTTACTTCCTCGTTAAGACTCAAAGCCCGCAGAAGAGAGTCCAAGTCATCAAACTCTGCGTAACCAAACCCTTTTAATCTCTCTGGATTGCTGGGTTCACGGGGCAGACGAACGGCACTAATCTACAGAAGAAACAAAGAAAAATCACAAGAATAATTCTCATTTACAAGTAAATAGTTCCACCCAAAAAAAAAAAAAACGCCAAATCAGATTAAACTATTGGGATAAACTATTGGGACTGAATCTTAAAGAGATGGTAACAGAGGGCACACACCCCATTTGATTTAAGGGTTCAGGAAAAGGCGCTGGATCATGCCTGGAGTGCCCGCTGGCAGAATGTCCCCGCAGCCTAATACAAACAGCCAAGAGGTCCTGAGCTGACAGAGGTCCCCTTGGACATGAAGCCAGGCTTGGCCTCACCCAACAGAACTGATAAAGACTCTAAAGATGACAACCTTATAACCATAGGGGTCCCAGGCTTTCTTTCTGGGGATACCGGGTAAATGTCCCCAGAATTACTAGAGAATGGACAGAGGGGTCAAGCAGTGAGGAATACTGAATAAAGTCAGAGAAAAATTCTACAAAGTTAGGCTAGCAAAAAATTTTACAGCAAATCTGAAAGAAAATGCATCCAACTGGCTTGTACATTAGCAAAAAACTGAAGAATGCTGGGAAGAGACAGGGTATTATAGGGGCTGGCTTACAATCCATTTGCCAGTGTCCCAATCTCCTGTAAGTGGGCAGTACAATGGACCGTTTCTAATCCCATGCGTCCCTCAATGGCCGAGAAAGTAATCCCTAGTACCGGTTTATCAGGAGGAAATAAAACAGCATTCAGATAAAGCATTCTAAAAAACTGTTCAATCTTTATTCTCACAATAAGCCACGGCAAGGTACTCCTATACTCACATTCAAGCCCCTGAAGAACTTTTGGATGGATTCTTCAGTCACATCATAGGGAAGATTTCCAAGAAAGGCAGTGAAGGGAGGACTTTTCGGCAGGCGACTTCGGTCCACATTAGGTTCACGTGCAGCTCGGGGGGCAGTGGGAAGGATTGAACGATCAATTGGGGGAGCCCTGTACCCATCATCTTCATTACTATGCCATGTTGTGGAGACTGAAAGGATAAGCAATTCGTAGTTTTGTTCAGTAAATTTACATTTTACAGTTTTAGGACTTGGTGAATAAGCCCCGGTCTACACTGCCGTGACTTTGAAGTCTACATCTTAGTGCAACGTCAGCATGACTTGCATACTTCACCAGGCAAAAGTTGTGCAGGAATCTTTTCCTAAGTCGCTCCTATTAGAACGGTTCCACTGCACTAAATTGGTCAAGACTTCTAATGCGACATGTGCTCCCAAAGTGGGAGTGCATGTCGCACCAGTGTGAATCGGTCCTAAGAGTGCTCATTTTAAGTAAACCATGGAAACAAACCAAAATCCATCACTGGTATGATTTTGACAAAGTGAAGTCTGTCTTGTGTTAGATTTTTTTATTATTGCAGTATTCTGGTATTGATCAGATTGCTTCAATTACACATGAAAACTGTACTGTATGAGCAACAAGCTACACACCAGAAAGTATGCATTTTTTGTGTGTAATTACAGTTGAAAAGGAAAGTGCACAAATACTTACAGCGGAACTCTGGGATCAACCTGACTAAGCTTAAAAATGCTCCATACTTCCTCCCCCTAACCTGTGTAAGAAAGATCTGCATACTTGCAGATCCTGTGTGTCAGCTGCAGGGGAGAGAAGGGAGCTTGATAACGGCTGCTAATGCCTGGGAGCCTTGACATTACCCATAAGCTTCCTATGACCCATCTGTTATCTGCACTAAACTGATAAGGGGTATGAAGGAGCTCAGCCATGAAGGAAAGATTGGCTGAACTGAAGTTGTTCTCTTGAGAAAAGGCAAGGGTGGATATAATCACCTTTTATAAATACCAAAGCAACCCATATACTAAATTTGGTGTGGAATTATTCACTTTCATTATAAAAGAAAAAAAAAAAAAAAAAGTGGAATAAACTTTCCCCAAGAACTAGTTCTGCCCAGCTCAGTAGAGTTAAAAAAGAGCAAGATGCATTCCTAAATGCAAAAAAATATAATTGGATACTAACATTTATAGGCAATTCCACCAGCAGTAGTTGATCCAGGGAATATTTGACTGATCCTGGGGTTTAGGAGGAAATTTTTATTAAGTCTACAGAGTACATGCAATCTTTATGTTGAAGGCAGGAAGGGGTTAAAATGGAAAAAAAAAAAAAAAAAAAAAAAAAAAAAATCGGTGCTTGGCCTATGAAGGGCACAGCAACAGATGTATGTCACCATGTACCCACAGACACTTACATTCCTTTCCCAAACTTGCTGGGAGTGAAATCAAAGCCCTTATAAGCAAAGTCGCTGGAGCTGTAGTTCATGTGACATTGTTGCTTAATTGAGCACCATCACATGAGGTTTGTCACTTGCGCCTCCACCCTATATCATCAGAATATCCAAATATATTTGCTTGGGGAATAAAGGCAACCTGTTGCTTTGCTCTAATGTACAAAACAAAAAAAGTTTGATTCGAACTCTGATTTCTTTTTTTTTTTTTAAGTTTTAGGCTGCAATCACACTTGAGCGTAGCGTTTTTTACCGCGATTTTTACCGCAATTTTTTCAGGCGTTTTTGGAGGCAGGCATTGACATCTATCAAAAACGCTGGTAATCAGCCCAAAAAGAAGCTCATGTACTTTTTTCAGCTACAGGCGTTTTGCAAAACGCTCAGATGTGAACAGGGGCCATTTAAATGAATGGGGTTTTACTTGTTGGGCATTTTGGAACGTTTTTTTTAGCGTTTTTGGAGCTGAAAAACGCGCAAAAACACCCAGGTGTGAATGGAGCCTTAGGCACAGCAAACATGTTTTGAAATCAATTAACAGTCACATCTAAGAAAAAAACAGTATAAACAAACAAAGAGCTGCTTACCATCTCCCTCCAAATCATCAGTCTCATCTGCCCAGCTGACCGGTTTTGGTGCATAGGTGCTGCCGCCGCCACCGCCTCCACCACCACCACCACCGCCGCCGCCGCCGCCGCCACCGCCGCCTCCACTGCCCCCATCTTCTGCTAGGAAGTCAGTCAGGGTAAGAGTCTTCCCCTTCTTGTTCTTCTTCTTAGCTAAAGGGATTATAGGAAATAAGACAATAAAGCAGGCTGAGAGGGAGTCTTATAAGTATAAGCATGTAATAAAAACTTCTTGCAAGTATAAAAATTTATCTTTTTTACGTTTGTAGAAGTAATTGGCTTCTTAAGCAAACAGTTTGACAGCTGCCACTCATTGAAAAGACCTTGAAATAACCCTTTGATTGCTGCAATGTAGTCTATACAATTTTGAGCATGGAAAGGGCAACTAATAGGAGAGGAGAAATTGTACTGAGAAGGACTATGAACAAACAGAAATTCTGGAAACAAGATTTATGGAGAAAAGGGTATAAGAAGTTCCTTCATACAACAGAAAACCTGTAAAGTAGGCAATTTGGAAAGGGAAACATTGTTAAAAATGGAGGAAAAAAAAAACATCCATCAGGAAATCCCCATTTATATTGGATTATAATCTTTAACAAACAATTAGACAGTATCAAGAAGGCCTGTAGAGTTTTACTGGCAGATCGATCATTAGCACAATTACTACCCAATATCCCAAGGTGTATAGGAGGGCACCAGAAAAGGTTTTTATCTGTGTAAAAATTGTTTTGCATGTCAGCATACCAACTTTAACAAGAGAGAAAAAAAGAAAAGAATTCTCGTCCACTTCTACGAAAAAAAATAGAAAACATTAGGGAATTTATATCATGCAAGACAGAGGAGCTGTCTATGTTGAAATGTGCTCACCACCTTCAGTATATAGGGAAATCAAAAAGACCATTATGGAAACACTTAGGAGAACATGTCCAAAATATACAAAGAGGTCATCCAAAACATAGTATTTCAAAGCATGATTGCTAAATTCCATCAAAAAGATCTGTCCTCCCTTCTTTTCTGGGGCATAGAGAAGTACAAACCAAACTGTTGAAAAAGTAACAAAATCATTACTCTTCGTAAGGCGAAATCTCAATGGATTTAGGAGATGCAGACTCTTGCATCATTGGGCCATAATATCAAATATGACCTTAAACTTTCATTTAGGACTACTAATTAAATATTTTTGGTCTGGGGATCTTTAGGTGTATCATTTAGCCATTTACTTATCTATAGTGCTCTTCCATTTTCAGAGGATTTTGAACCCCCCTTTGACCATATTTTATTGGTGGGCTATTGTATACAAGAGATCTTAAATAGGTTATTTTTATTTTATATTTCTATTTTTATTTAAATTTTTAGTTTACTCTTTTTTTCCCCCTTATTAATTTTTTCTAGCGTCATTTGTCTTTATTTGTATTTTTGATTGAGGACATCCTTTTTATGTAATTAATTTTACATTTTGATATACAAATATCTAGTATTGATCTCCACTACAAGGTTCCAAGTATCATTTTATTTTAGCCTTGCTCATTAGGATGTGTTTCGATAGATTGTCTTCATATTTTCTTTGAAGATTTGTATAATTCTCTATCTAGTGTATACTGGTGAAGGATAAGCATACGATCATTCATCAGTTTACTGGTTTTAGTAGATTATGTATTCGTGATTTATAACAGATGATCTTGCTCTAACAGTTGTTACCTAGGGCGTTCACTGTTTTAAATGTGAAATGAGATTTGTTTACACTGTTAAACGGTTCCTACCGCAACCGCTTCCTTATTTATTCCTGGTGACTGTCACCCAGCCTCCCTTCAGCCTTTGAGAAAATCACATTATCTTGACGCAACGCGTCGGTAGGTTTCGGGTGACGTCACTTTCGGTCTACGGCTGAGACCGGAAGCTCTGAATTTCCTTGCGGTTTTTATCCTGGGACCCCTTTGTCCAGTTTGCTGTTACATCTTTACACATCAGCTTTACTGTAAGTAACTATTTATCTCATTAAAGTTATTACCTTACTACACTATGAAGACCTTGTTTTATTTCATATGAGCGGAGAAAAATCTACAATTGAGTGAATCCTTCAACCTTATGATTGTTTTATGTGAACACGCTATGATATTGCATCTTAAGGTAAGTGGCCATTGCACTTAATGTTGGATGTCGGTTGTTGGGAGACTGCACTTCATTTCACTTGACAGATAGTGTGCACTGTATATTTCTTTTTTGCACACTTACTTTCAGATTGTTAATTTGCAATATGATTGTTTGCTCATGCACTCTTATGAGTTAATGCACCAGAGCACTTTTACCCATTTTACACTCGTTATATTTCCCTTCATTTTATACTGTCTTAGCTCTGCCAGCTTTTCACCCATAAGCAGATATAGCTGGTGGCAGGAATCGTATGAAAAAGCAGACAGGCTGATCGATAGATCAACTTCAGTACAACAACTTCAGTACAACCAGCCTGCCCATGGATGGATCAAAATTCAGCGGGTTTTTGCTGAATCAGATTTCGAACCATCCATGGCTGGCTTTTAAAAATTTGGAGTAATTCTGCAGAAACGATTGCGAAATGCAGGAACGATTGCGAAATGCAGGAGGCAAGCAGAATAATCTCAAGCCATACATAAAACATAATGAGCAAAGCAACCGTTTATCTTTCTTGAATTTATCTCTTCACTTGCAGCAATGAAGCAAACTTGAGATAATGCCCTTCCCTGAGACAAACCAAGAACACAGTTAGAACCAGAAACATTCTGCTGTGCTCATTAAACCGATACATTTTACTAGAAGTTAAATGGGCTATTCAAAAACAAAACAGAGGCTGAAGAACTTCCAAAAACCAGACAATTTATGCACCTAAACAATTAGAGCAGTGGTAAACATTACTCGGCTTCTTAGGGCAGGGCTTCACAAATTTACTTTTGACCTAGGAGCCAGCTAAAAAAAAAGTTAGGAGCCAGTTTATTTACATTTATTTGGGGGTCAGGTGGCTGTCTCATTCAGTTGCAGTGCTGCTGGGTGGGATGGCTCACTAGGTGATTTCAGGGGATGCGTATCCCTTTGAGTCTCTCTGAGTGTGGGGATATGACATTTAAGGTTGTTGGGGCTGGAGTTTGTGTGGCATGAAGTGTGGGCTGGACTCTGCTCAACTCCCTCTGCTAGTCTCCGACAGCACGAGCATTGGCTGGTGCTGAGCGGAGCTTTTCCGCACAGCAGCAGGTGGTCTGCTGGCAGAGGGAGCAGAGAATGCCCAGGGATGCCAGTGTGTTGGGAGAAAAGGGAAACCGTTGGCTCTGCTGCGGGTAAGCATGTTGGTACTGGGTCAGATGTTCATGCTGTTGAGGGTTGCTCGGGCCTGGTGCCGGAGGTGGGTGGGTTAGTGGGGGCCCAGGGCACCAGGATGTGGTTTTTGTTCGCTGTGGCAACCTTGGTGACTGGGATTTGTCGAGCCCTGCCTTCATTTAAAGAAAGCTTTTATTGAACCAGAAATACTAAATTACATATTATACACAATCTGGCTGCCATGCTGATCCTTCAACATCTCTATTTTATATATAAAGTTTGACTGTGCCCATAGGGCAGTCCCAGGGGGTATACTCCCACTTCCTGCTATAGTTGCTATAGGTCTTCAGTTTTGTAACAAGCAGTGTCAGAATAACATATAACCCAACTTAATAAAGGGGTGGGTGCTTTGTCCGTCAAAGATCATCAGAGCAAAGGATTTTACGGTAAGACAAACTGGATTTTTGTACACACCGTAAAATTATTTTCTCTGAAGTTCATTGACAGACGCAGCTCCATATCTCCTTAGAGCATGGAGTTATGCTCCTACAATCAGGAATAGGCAACTAGGCAGGAAAAAGCTTTACCACTCTATGGGGGCTGTCTCTGCAGGCATAACCTCATACACTCTGCTACAGCAGTCAGTTTTGTTGCAAGCAGTGTTTAGAAAACAAAAAAATCCCATTCACTCAGAAGAGGGGCGGGCGCTGCGTCCGTCGATGAACTTCAGAGAAACGGATTTTACGGTAAGTACAAAAATCCAGTTCTCCATCATTCATTGACAGATGTAGCTCCATATCTCCACAGACCAGTGGGATGCCCCAAAGCAGTATATCCATGAGGGGTGGGAAGACAACGCAAGAAGAACGCAACACCCCAAAGGCTAAAACATAGCCAACCAAGGTAATATGAGGCTCAACCAGGAACAACTGGAGCTCACCTAGAACAAACAAACACATACACCCTCAAAGAGAGCAAAAAAGATTAGCTTTAAAACAGCAGCCTGCAAAACCTGGCTGCTAAAAGAAGCATCCAAAGATGCCAACACATCAACTTTGTAGAATTTTGTGAACATCTGCACAGACAACCAAGTTGCTGCCTTGCAAACTTACATTACTGATGCCTGATGGCGAAAAGCCCAAGAGGTACTCAGCGTTCTAGTAGTTATGTGCCTTCACTGGGAAAGGAGGAACCCAACCCTTCATCGAATAAGAATGAATGAACAACCATCTGCCTGATCCACCTGGAAATGGTCGCAGCAGATGCAGCTAATCCCTTACAATGTCCCTCAGCAAGGACAAAGCGCATCTGACTTTCTGAAAGACTCAGTGGCCGCCAGGTAAACTCTAATCGATCGAACCACATCCAAAGAATGCAAGGCAATTTCCGTAGGATGCTTGGGCTTGGGACAGAGTGAAGGCAGGACAATGCCTTCATTCAAATAAAAAGAAACCACTTTAGGGAGAAAAGATAGATTTGGTCGGAGTACCACTTTATCTCTGTGGACCACCAGATAAGGTGAACGGCAGGACAACCACCAATTCAAACTCCCTGCGGGCAGAAGTGATAGCCACCAAAAAGGCAACCTTCTGAGACAATGAAGGCAGAGGAATCTCCCGAATGTTCTCAAAAGGCGGCTTTTGAAGAACAGATACCAGATTTAGAACCCACGGAGGTAGCGCGGACTGTCTGAGGAGCTATATGGCGCACTCCCTGAATGAAGGTATGAATCAAGGCATGCGTAGCTAACTAGCTTTGAAAAAATATATCACCAAGGCCGACACTTGGCCTTTGATAGTGACCAAAGCCAACTGCTGTTCAACCCCTTTCTGCAGGAAGGCCAAAACCCTAGCAGCCGAAAACATGATAATGTAAAACCACTCCCCCCTTGGTCCAACACGTGAGGACTCAGGTATCTGCTTACCAATTTTCCACACCTGGGATGTGCACAACAGAAAGAGCTGGAATAAACTCTTCCGCCCAGGCCAGAATCTCGGCCACCTCCTTGGGCGTCAAGTCACTCTTTGTCGTCGCCCCCCCCCCAGTGATTGATTGGCTTTGTCCGATTGAATCCAAACCAGACAATCATGCAGATGAGTCGTCCAGAGGCTCAGATAAAGCTGTATCACTCTGAGCGCAAAAACATTTATCGCCAGTTTGGACTCCTCTACTGTCCAGGATCCCTGGGCACAGAGCTTCCCCAGCACCCCGCCCCAGCCTGGCGTCCATGGTCACTACCATCCAAAACAACGGGAGGAAAGATTTGCCCTGGCATAGTGCTGGAGACTGAATCCACCACAACAGAGCAGACTGTGTTGCGACTCAACCGAATCAAAATGTCCAAGGACTTTGGATCCTTGTTCCATCTGACCAGAAAGCTCTTTTTGCAAAGGTCTAGCATGGAACTGAACAAAAAGAAAAATGTCAGCGCCTAATCAACAAAAAATAGCAGCTTGCAAACTGTGTGAACATACAATCAGTGAAATATAAAGGTTGTAGCGCTAAATTATATGATGAAAAGTATGTGAAAATCCAATCCATCAATGAAAAAAAGTCCAATCAAACCATGAATCAAAATGCGATTCAATACCGACCCCCAACAAGTGTTCCTCCACCAAAGTAAAAAGTGAAAATTCACCAGACCCATCTGCTGTCTTATCAGGACAGCTGAAAGCATGTAAGATGAAGCCAGAAAAATCAAGCGGGGAATGATGATCTTATCCCTCCACCGGGCATACTTCCCTCAGATGTTTAATCCAGAAAACAGGTATGGTGAATCAACAGGCAAGAGAAAAAAAATCTCATGGTATAGTATATTAAAATTACAAAAATTAATAAAACAATATTCAATAAAAAAACAAATGGAGATCCATACAGTGCAACAACGCATATAGCACTTGCATATAAAGCCACCAGACTAAAAAGAATGGTGGCTTATGGACCTCTGGAATATAACCCTGCTCCAAAACTTTGTGGGTTAAATTTTACAAAAAAGTTTTCCAGGCCTGGAAATTGCCATTTTAAAATTCCATGACTTTTCCAGGTTTTTCATGACTGTACAAACCCGGGGAGAGGGAACCGGCACAATCATCCCTTGCGACAGCAAATCGTGTACTGACCTTCGCAAGTCCCTTAACCGGTCTGGAAAGAGGTGAAGATTGGACGGGAAGAACCTGTCCAACGGTCGAGATCGTAATTCGATCTTGAAACCTGATCGGATCAGTTTGTGAACCCATTAGTCCTGAATCAAGGAGGTCTGGAAAGAATTGAAGACAACCCCCCACCCCAGAAGCAGATGAGAGCGCTCCTTCAAGCCGATGAAGATTTGTCAGCAGTTGGAATCTCCAGAAGACCAGAACGTTTTTCCTTTGTCTTGCGACCCGGAGGTATGAAAAAGTCGCTTATGTGCAGCAACTGAATGCCCCCAATGAGGAAATGGTACCTTGCCCTTAAGAGGATTGGAGTACTCTTTTTCCCCCAGTAAGACAGTTAATCAACTCATCAAGAGGATCCAAACAACCTCTTCCCTGTAAAAGGGAAGATAAGTTCAGGTTTTTTTGGAAGCATGGTCAGCAGACCAGCCTTTTAGCAACACCATGTGTCTAATAGCAATCCCCACTGCAGACACTGGCCACTAGCAGAGCCGTTTCCAGGACGTATCACATATGAACAACAGGGCCTGAGCCAGCTGTCCAGTATGTCAAGCACTGCAGGTGGGAGCCGTTCAGCTTCCAAGTTACTTCAAGTAACTTCACCCATTCAGTAACCGTTGTTATTGTTGAATGTTTACAAAAATAGGTTGCAATATGGATCCTGCTATCACATGTAGATGGCGGGACAGAGACCGGTTTATCCACAGGGTCCGCAAATGTCCGATTCTTCCACCGGAACCACAGTAGCCTTTTTGAGCCTGGAAACTGGGTGATCCACCTTCGGTGGTACGGTCCACCTATTGGAAACCCCATGCGCAAAAGGATAACTTTTAAAGCGCTTAGGCACCACCAGCATGTGCTTGATGCGCTGCCATTGTTCCAACAATATTATGAAAAAGTTCAGGACAAGGAAACACCTTACCCAATTTTTGGGATTAGCCGGAGCCAAAAGACACCTGCGTACCCGATTCCATTAAGGTCTGGGAAACCAAGGTTATGGCAAACACCGGCCTCAGAATGGAACCGGCCATGGTAAAAAGGTATCGGACCAGAGATTCAGCTCTCTTGTCCACCGGGAGAAGGGCCACCATAGCAAGCCACTTCCTATGTGTACAGCCAACAGACACACATGACGTGGCACAACCCCACCCCCTCCTCACAGAATTAGACTGACTGTAGGAGCCCTTAGTGCTCAGCAAGTTCTGTGGGTGCTCAGGCACAGTGCTGGATCAAGATAAGACTCAGTAAGTATAAAGGGATGAGGTGATACAACCACTGTGATATTTATTTTTTTCCTTAATGCAGGGAATGTTATGCCTTTACAACCACTAACCTTTAACCACTTTTTTTGTGACTTCTGAAGGTAACCGAATGCCATTAGAGACTATTTTGAACGCTTCACAGTAAGGATGGTGACGCTTGGGCCATCAGGACTTTTTAAATTTGGAAATACAATGTATAGTATTTAATCCACTTTAAGGCTTGGTTCACTTATGCAGGTGGTCCCTGCAGCTGCAATTACCTGCACAGAAAATGCAGGGAATGGGGGTGGGTACCATTCATCCTAAGGCCTGGTTCACACTACTGCAGGTCTGCAAGCCACATTTTGCACATGCATGGCAGCCTATTTTTTTGAATGGGGTGCCATGCTCCTGAAAACACAGGGAAAAAAGGTCCCTGCATCATTTTTGAAATCGCACTCTGCACGGAAGCCACAAGTGTAGTGTGGTACCCAGTACGGGATATGGCTGCTGTGATATCCAGCGCATTTGGTTGCCATTCAGATTAATGGCACCTGCGCACATCTTCTGAGTTTTCTGTGAAAGTGGTTGAGGCTGTAGCAACGGGTGAAGACCCACAGCCGGAACCACCAGCACAAACGTGAACCAGGTCTTCTAGCACCCACACGCACTGGAAAATGCAGCAGACGTTCCCGCACTAGGAACTACACTTGCGATTTCAAAAATAGAGCGGGGACCTTTTCCCTGCACTTTCTGGAGGCACAGCAGGCTACTCAAATGAATGGACTGCTGTGCCCGTGCAAAACGTTGCTCACATAGCTGCAGAAATGGGAACCAGGCCTAACAATCGGGATAATTTTTAAAAGACCAGTGAAATTGCCAATTTTAAAGAATAATTCCAGGCATTAGCATGTTTTACATAGTTACAGCCTGGCAATGACATTTGAACATACCTCAACATACCTGTCCAAGGCTGTTGGAAATAACAGACAAAACACCACTACTGCGGCTGCTCTCCTCCTGCACTGTGAGTACAAGAGGCCAACCACTTTGCACAGATGCCATTCAGAGAATACAAAGTGTTCTCCGATTGGGTGAGGTGAAGTGGAAGATTTTAACTAATGGATGTGAGATCTAGTCAGGGATATCTTGCTCAAAAGTCCAGAAGGGAGGAGTTGGAGACAACTATACAAGTGCAGTAAGGTTCAGTTATATTAGGTACTAAGGAGGGCAATATCAATGAATTGATTAGAGTAAACTGAGAATTTTTTCCGAGTTCAACCAGCAAGTTGAACGAAAAAAAACAAAAAAAACAAAACAACTCCGCTTTCATACCCTGCTTAAGACAAAAGGATTGACTAGCAGAAACGGGGTTTTAACCATGGGTTCGGATATAGCTGTGTGGATAGCAAAAATTCACAAAATTCGAACACACTCCTCCAGTGTGTCACTTGCTGACAATTACCTACTTCAGCTCCAGAAGATTTTACCCCCTTCATGACCAGGCCATTTTTTTGCTATTCGGCACTGTGCTATTTTAAGTGGTAATTGCGCAGTCATGTAACTCTGTACCAAAACTAAATGTATACAATTTGTTTCATTAATCAGAGGAATCCAATGCGCCACAATGTACAGAGTAGCCTCAGTACAAACAGCACACAGTGGCGAACACCTGGGGATGACTACAGCGCAGTCATAGTGTTGGTGGGAAAAACGTACACAAACAAGAGGTGAACATACAATTCTCCATGCAGATGGTATCGCAGATAGTATCCCTGTTACAGTTCAAAGTGTGTACACACACACACACACACTTCTGCTATAAAACATATCCAATGAACAATTTTTAAAAACTAAATTTCTTTAAAAATGTAGGCAAATATGTATTCTGCTACAGGTTTTTGAAAAAAAAAAAAATCCAATAAGTGTAGATTGATTGGTTTGCGCAAATTTAGGGTCTACAGTGCATCAGGAAAGTATTCACAGCGCTTCACTTTTTCCACATTTTGTTATGTTACAGGCTTATTCCAAAATTGATTAAATTGTTTTCCTCATAATTCTACAAAAAATACCCCAAAATGACAATATGAAAGAAGTCTGTTTGAAATCTTTGCAATAAAAAAAAAAAAAAAAAAACACAAAATAAAAAATCGCATGTACATAAGTATTCACAGCCTTTTTTTTACCATCTCAAAAATTGAGCTCAGGTGCATCCTGTTTCCACTAATCACCCTTGAGAGGTTTCTACAACTTTGAGTCCACCTGTGGTAAATTCAGTTGATTGGACATGATTTGGAAAGGCCCACACCTGTTTATAAAAAGGTCCCCCGGTAGCAGTGCATGTCAGAGCACAAACCAAGCCATGAAGTACAAGGAATGGTCTGTAGACCTCAGACAAGATTATATCAAGTCACAGATCTGGGGAAGAGTAAAGAAAAATTTCTGCAGCGTTGAAGGTCCTAATGAGCAGTGGCTTCCATCATAGATAAATGGAATAAGTTTGCAACCACCAGCACTCTTCCTAGAGCTGGCCGCCTGGCCAAACTGAGCAATCAGGGGAGAAGGGCCTTAGTCAGGGAAGCGACCAAGAACCCGATGGTCACTGTCAGTGTTTCTCTGTGGGGAGAGGAGAACCTTCCAGAAGAACCACAATCTCTGCAGCACTCCACCAATCAGAGCTGTATGGTAGAGTGGCCAGAGGGAAACCACTCGACAGTAAAAGGCACATGACAGCCCACCTGGAGTTTGCCAAAAGGCACCTGAAGGATTCAGACCATGAGAACAAAATTTTCTGGTCTGATGAAACAAAGATTGAACGCTTTGGCCTGAATGGCAAGCGTCATGTCTGGAGGAAACAAGGCACCGCTCATCACCTGGCCAATACCATCCCTACAATAAAGCATGGTGGTGGCAGAATCATGCTGTGGGGATCATTTTTAGCACGAGGAACTGGGAGACTAGCCAGGATAAGGGAGCGATGAATGCAGCAATGTACAGAGACATACTTGATGAAAACCTGCTCCAGAGCGCTCTGGACCTTAGACTGGGGCGAAGGTTCATCTTCCAACAGGACAATGACTAAGCACTAGGGATGCACCGAAATGAAAATTTTGGGCCGAAACCGAAACCGAAAATGCAGGATGCCTTTGGCCGAAAACCGAAACCGAAACCGAAAATGACTTTTTCCCCAAAAAAATTTTAACAGATAGAAGAGGGGCATACACCAAAAACAGGCAGCGACGTACACCTGTCGCTGCCACCCTGTCACAGTATATGTACTGTGATGGGTTGGCAAGAGGTTAATTTAATTACCAATGGTATTTGTATTATGCAGCATGAGGGGTTAATGTATTGCCACTGCTGGTCACTGATGAATTAGTGACCGACCAGTGGCAGTTAATAAACCCCTTTATGCTGCATTAGTGCAACCAGTATCAGTGTTAATTACCACTGGTTGCACTAATGCAGCACAAAGGGGTTAATTAACTGCCACTGGTTGGTCACTAATGCAGTAGTGACAATACATTAACCCCTCATGCTGCATAATACTAATTCCATATGTAAGCTGCCTCAGCATAATGATCAAACAAATAAAAAAAAGCAGTCAATTTTTTATGGTTGCATAAGTGCTCAATGGAACTTGGAAGAACAGAAGGGGGGGGGGCAGATAGGGGAGACAAGGGAGGGAGATGGGGACAGTGTAATGAAAAGTGTAAATGCAGTGCTCACTCATTCAAGGTCCGAGGACGAGGCAGAGGCTGCATGGCTCAGGTATCATGAGGCTTGGAATGTGTAGCTGCTTGCTGTTCTTCATATTTCCCGCCCACATCCCTCTCTCTGTCCTGCACATACGTCGAGATAGGAGAGTGGGCGGCCCCGGGCAGACACAGAAAACCTGGGGTGGGAGGGGGGAGGAGGATGAGCTGTGTGAGTCTTTCTCCTCTCCTGTCCGTGTCTGGGAGGGGTGAGAACTGCTCGCTGCTGGGCTGTGTGAGAGACGAGGTGTCACAGACGCTCCGCTCGGCTGCAGCCAAATTGAAAAGACTGATTCTCCTATCCTACGGACGGGAGAATCAGGGACTTTTCAAACCTGCGCTGCGCCCTCCTCCTTCCTCACGGCGGCCATTAATTTCGGCACTTTTAACCTATTTTCGGCCGAAATGGGATAGGCTCATTTTCGGCCGAAAATTTCGGTGGCCGAAATTTCGGTGCATCCCTACTAAGCACACAGCCAAGATAACATAGGAGTGGCTACGGGACAACACTGTGAATGTCCTTGAGTGGCCTAGGCAGAGCCCAGACTTGAACCCGATTGAACATTTCTGGAGAGATCGGAAAACGGCTGTGCGCAGACGCTCCCAATCTAACCCGATTGAACTTGATCCATCCTGCAAAGAAAAAAAAAAATGGGAGAAACTGCCCAAAAATAGGTGTGCCAAGCTTGTAGCATCATATTCAAAAAGACTTGAGGCTGTAATTGGTGCCAAAGGTGCTTCAACACAAAATTGAGCAAAGGCTGTAAATACTTCTATATGTGTGATTGTTTTTTTATTTTTAATAAATTTGCAAAGATTCCAGAACAAACTTCTTTCACATTGTCATTATGGGGTATTGTTTGTAGACTTGAGGAAAAATAATTTTTGTATGAACTTACCGTAAAATTATCCGTAAAATTATTCTCTGAGTCCTCTGACAGTCCCCGCCCACTCATACAATCTGCACGTCTGGGACGTCCTAAAGCAGTGTAGATGTGAGAGGTGGGAAAACGTAACCCGTCAAAAAAGGCAACGCAGCACCCAGGTCAGAGAAAAGAACCTTTTCTGAACCAGAAAAGGAATCACTGGGCAACAAGAAAGCTCAACAGGAGCGAAAACCCAGGAAAACAAAAAGGGAAACCCCAACAGGAGGAGACAGGCAAAAAAACTACCCTGACTCCTCTAAGGCACTGCCGCACTTTTGGCCGCACAAAACTTTGCGGCCAAAGGAGGCATTCGCTGATGCCAAGACCTCAAGTTTGTAAAATCTTGCAAAGGTATGCACGGATGACCAGGTCGCGGTTTGCACACCTGAGTCACCGACGCCTGATGGCGGAAGGCCCAAGACGCACTAATCGCTCTGGTAGAGTGCGCTGTGACAGGGAAAAGGTGGAACCTGATCCCTAATTGAATAGGCCTGCACAATCGTCTGTCTGATCTATTTAGAAATGGTTGCTGCAGACGCAGCCGTACCCTTCCGAGGTCCCTCAGGAAGGACAAAAAGACAATCCGACTTTCTGAAGGATTCAGTAGACAGGTAAAACCTGATCGCCCGGACCACATTCAAGGAATGCAAGGCAAACTCCTTAGGATGCTGAGGCTTTGCACACAGCGAAGGCAAGACAATGTCCTCGTTGAGATGGAAGTCTGAAACCAGTCCTTCCTTCCGATGGTGATGAGGTCGCAAGACCACTTTATCCCTATGAACAACCAGATAGGGGGAGCGGCAAGACAGGGCCGCCAACTCCGACACGCTGCGAGCAGATGTTATCGCCACCAGAAAAGCAACTTTCCGTGACAGCACAGGCAGAGGAATCTCCCGGATGTTTTCAAAGGGAGGACGTTGCAAAACGGACAGAACCAAAATTCAGGTCCCAGGGGGGCAAGGGTGCCCTCCTAGGGGGGAGCCAGATGCCGCACACCCCTTGAATAAAGGTGCGGATCAAGGAATTTAACGCCATGGGGCGCTAAAAGAGAATGGCCAGCGCAGACAACTGGCCCTTAATAGTGGTCAGCGCAAGACGCTGCTCCACACCAGTTTGCAGGAAAGCCAACACCCTCGCCACCGAAAAGGAGCGTGGATGGAACCCCTGCGACACTCACCAGGTGATAATAAATCTTACCCGAGGAGCCTTTCCTGGCCTTGAGCAAGGTAGGAATCACCGCCAACGAGAGACCTGTCACTCAAGACCTGGCTTTCAACAGCCACGCCGTCAAAGCCAGCGACTGTAAAGCAGGATGGAAGATCGGCCCTTGAGACAGAAGATCGTCTTAGCAGGAGCCGCCAGGGAGGCTCGACGACCAGCTGCATGATGTCCGCGTACCAAGACCGACGTGGCCAGTCTGGGGTCTCCAGAATCACCAACGTCTGTTCCGAGACTAACCTGCGAAGGAATCTGGACAACAACTGAATCGGGGGAAAGGCATAAATCAGCCGATACTGATGCCAAGGCACAACCAATGCGTCCGCCAGAGGGTCGTGCCATGAACCTTCCCACCTTGTTGTTGAGACGAGATACGAACAGATTCACATTCAGGGATCCCCACCGCACACACAGCATTTGAAACACCTCCGGGTGGAGGGACCATTCCCCTCGGTCCAGGGTCTGGCGACTCAGATAGTCCGCCTGCCAGTTCTCCACACCTGGAATGTGAACTGCCAAAATCGACGGGACTTGCGTCTCGGCCCAGGACAGAATCTCGGGCACTCCTGGTGCCCCCTTGGTGATTGATGTAAGCACCGCAGTTGCGTTATCCGTCTGGACACGCACTGGTCAGCCCTGAAGTTGATCCGACCAACGGAGCAAACAGAGCCTGATTGCCCGGAGTTCCAAGACATTTATTGGCAGGGAAGATTCCCCCACCGACCAAGTGCCCTGGGCACATAACTTGCCCAGAACTCCACCCCAGCCCGACAGGCTGGCGTCCGTGGTGACCACAGTAACGGGCGAAAGGACTTACCTTCCGTCAGAGCCGGAGACTGGAGCCACCACAGGAGATCCGATCTTACTTGGGGGCTCAAGGAAATCCTCCTGTCCAAAGACTGAGGACGTCTGTCCCACCTGACCAGAATCTCTGCTTGAAGAGATTTCGTGTGAAACTGTGCAAATGGGATCGCCTCGAAAGCCGACAACCATCAAGCCCAAGGACCGCATGCAGGTCCGAAGAGAGGAGAACTCGTCCCTGAGGGACCTGACCTCGTCCTGCAGGATCTGGAGCTTGTCCTCCTGAAGAAAAACCTTCGCAGAGTCCAGAATCATCCCCAGGTAAGGGAGATGAACAGAAGGGGACAAAAGTCGACTTCTGAAAATTGATGGTCCAACCGAACTCCTGGAGCGTCTGAACTGTGATCGACAGATCGTGCAACAGACTGGCACTGGAGCTCGACCTTAATAGGAGATCGCCCAGGTAACCAAGGATAGCAATCCCCTGTACCCATAACAAGGCTAGAACAGGAGCCAACACTTTGGTAAAAACCCACAAACTGATAGTGCTCCTCCGTTATTGCGAATCGGAGGTACCTCTAATGACCCTCTTAAATAGGGATGTGTAGATACGCATCCTTGAGGTCGATGGAAGCTAGGAAATCTCCTGGACTCAGGGATGCCACCACCGACCGGAAGGACTCCATTCGGAACTTATGAACCCTCACAAAGCGGTTTAGAAACTAAGTCCAGAATCGGACGCACCATGCCCTCCTTTCTGGGCACTGAACAGATTCGAGTAAAAGCCCCGAAACCTGTCCCGCTGAGGAACCGGGACAACCACTCTTTGGGCGAGGAGATCCTGAACCGCACGACGGAGATCTCGGAAACGATCGGGGGTTAAATGAAGATTTGAGGGAAAGAATCTGTCTGCGGGGCGAGATTGAAACTCGATCTTGTACCCTGAACGAATGAGTTCTTGAACCCAACTGTCCTGAATCCTGGACAGCCAAGGTTCGGGAAAGCAACGCAGACGTCCCCCACCCCCCCCTGAAACGGGGTGAGGGCGCCCCTTCAGGGCGAGGCGGACTGAGCCGCTGTGCCAGCGTGGGCGGCTTTTGACTTGCCCGCCCAAGGCTTCTTCTGGCCACTAGAGGCCTTGAAAGACTTACCTTTGTCTTGTGCCTTAAAGGCACGAAAGGACCCCCCCTGGTTAGGTTTAAAGGAGGGACCCTGCTTGCCGCAGGATGATTTACCCCTGGGGCAAAAAAAGTGCTCTTGCCCCCAGTGAGCCCCTTGACTAGTTCATCAAGATAGTCCACAAAAAGACGACTCCCCGCATAAGGGATGTCAGACACTGTCTTCTTGGAAGACTGGTTAGCCGACCAGTTTTTTAACCAAACGATACGACGGATCGCAACCGCCGAAAGTCGTGCGACTAAAGGGGCCTCATCCAAGGCCGCGTCACAGGTACAGAACGGCCTGGCCCATTTGATCCACCATGGGCTTTGCGGGTCCCAAAGGAAGACCGCCTACCTGACAGGTGGGGCTCATCCAAATTTAAAGTGACCTTAACAGAGCTAATAGGCGCGGACACCGCACCGCGGTCCCGTGCTGATCCTGAGGAGGAATCATCCTCCTCCACATCCGACAGAGGACTGAGACCCCTCAGGGGGTACGCTGTCCGTGGCAACCAAATCTGGCTCTGAATCAGAAGACTGAGAAGGCATAGGCCTTTTCTTAGAAGCCCGGTCAGACATCAACAAATCCACTTTTGACACAAAGTCGCAACTGCAGCAGTAAGTGAGACTATAGCAGGGGATTCAGGAGTACCTGAACCCTCTACCAGATCTGAGGGGAATTTGCTATCCTGGGACTTCATAATAGCAATTTCAATTTAAATGACGCTGGCCCTTTAAATCGCTACTCCCATGGTCCCCACCGCAAATGGAGAGCAAGTCCTGCGCTACAGGAAACTGCAAAAGATGAATGCTAGCAGGAATGCAGGCCAGGAAATACAGTAAAAGCCCCCCACAGTGTGCTATACTTGCCCCACACTGCTGAACAATCTGAAGGGAAGAAAAAGGAAGTGACCTCACGCCCCTAGAGGCAGAAACAGCCCTGAGCCACAAAAAAAATGGTTGCCAATACAAGTCTATGGGAAAAGCTCTGGGAAAATGGCCGCTGTCCACACCAGGACATTTGCACACACTAAAGATGGCGCCCGATCGGCGCAAAAAGTATAGTAGAAGATGGCTGCTGCCCTCACTAAGAGGCCAAACAGCCTGCCCAGACCTAAAATGGTGGCCGCGCGGTTTTGCGCCAAAAGCGGCCCCCACGCACCATGTACTGTTCCCCAAATAATTGCACAAGTACCTCAGGGATATAGGAGACTCCCGCAACCCCCCATACAGCGGTAGAACCGCCACAGCCCCCCCGGAGGGACCGGGAAGGGACACAAAGGGGCAGCACCTAAAGACATGAGGGGGACATCACAGAACCCATACCGAACTGCCATCTCCATAAACAGAGGGCCCACATACACACTCCGACAGACATGGTCAGAGACAGAGGGGTATCATGGTACTCACCGGTCCAGCGAAAACGTGGGCACTGCTCTGCGACATGAAGCCTCCCACCCTGCGTGGGGGTGCCGTCAGCCAAAGGGGACGCTAGCAACACGCGGGCGTACCGCAGTTGAGACATCCCAGCGAAGATAGCAACTTCGCAAGCTCAACCCTGAGGTAAGGGACATAGTCGTTTGCGAGGCCTGGGCGTACCAATAACCTGCTAACGCTCGATGGCAGGCTGGGATTCCGTAAGGCTCTAGAATAACCAGCTATCTTTTAAAAGAAAAAACTTTTCTAGAGAGAAAACATAAAAAGAAGAAAAAAGCTGAGACCGCAGCCCCAGCCAGGGAAAAGCCAGCCTACTCCTAAGCTAGGCAGCAGCAAACTGAATTGAATTGGGAATGAAGCTAGCTGGGGGTATTGACCAGTGGGACAGCCCCCTGTAGGTGTGTCTATGCAAAGTTTTGTGGATATTCTAACAAAATCTTCTGCCTAGCTTACTCCTGAGAAGGCCAATACCCAGACGTGCAGATTTTGTATGAGTGGGCGACGACTGTCAGAGGACGCAAGAAAAATAATGAATGTTATCCATTTTGGAATAAGGCTTTAACAAAATGTGGAAAAAGAGAAGCACTGTGAATACTTTCAGAATGCACTATATACACTGTTATTTTTTATACTACCAATGTTCTTCAAGTTTCTTATCCCTGGAAAGGGATTGTTCCCTGTGTGCAAAGTTTTGTGTTGAATGACAATACAGAGCTTTGGGCTATGATTGCACACAGCCGATCAGCATGTCCCAGCCACAATCATTGGCCAGGACTTGACAGGCTCTTGCTGTGTACAATCACATCTTAAACTGGGGAGTAGGCAGGGACGTACGGGTACGGCACTTTGCTACAATGGCCACTCACCTGCATTACGATGCAGGCTGGCAGTCGCCAAGCGGTTAAACAATTTTTTTTTCTTTCAATTTTCTCAGGGATTATGGCATGGATCTGTTAAATTTGAGTTTTTTTCCTCCCTTATGTAAAAGTTGATTTATAAAGATTGTGAAGGTTCCTGCTTCAAAAACCCCGATGCCCAACCTGCAGACCGGTGTGCTCTCGGACTTCAGTAGTTTGTAGTGGGAACACTGATTAGGGTCTTTAATTAGCACTGATCTCTACTATCCTCATGCAACATGTTCCCAGCTTGGTACTGTCCTTTGCAGCCACCAATGTAGCATGTCCACACTTCTCTGACCTTCAATTCCTCTATTAAGTCTGCCATTTACTGCATTACATACAGTTTCACAAAAGTGAGTGCACCCCTCACATTTTTGTAAACATTTTATTATATCTTTTCATGTGACATCACCGAAGAAATATCTGTTTGCTACAATGTAAAGTAGTGAGTGTACAGCTTGTATAAGGGCTCTTTCACACGGGCGATCCGATCAGATCCGCCTGTCAGTTTTTTTAGGCGGATCTGATCGGATCCTCCATGCAGCTCTATGGGGCAGCGGATGTCAGCGGAGACACCTCCGCTGACACCCGCTGCCATCCGTATCCGATCCTGTCCGTGAAATCTGGACAGATGGAAACCCTATTTTTCCATCCGTTTAGTAATCGGATAGGATCTGATGACAGCGGACAGGCGGTCCGCTCTCATCCGATCCCCCATAGAGGGCAGCGGAGACGGAGCTGTCATCCGCCGGCTCAGCGGGGATCGCGGATCGATCCCCGCTGAGCAACACGGATCCGCCTACGGAGGCGGACCGTGTGAAAGAGCCCTAACAGTGTAAATTTGCTGTCCCCTCAAAATAACACATAGCCATTATTGTCTAAATCGCTGGCAACAAAAGCAAGCACACCCCTAAGTGAAAATGTCCAAATTGGGCCCAATTAGCCATTTCCCTTCCCCGGTGTCATGTGACTCGTTAGTGTTACAAGGTCTCAGGTGTGAATGGGGAGCAGGTGTGTTAAATTTGGTGTTATCACTCCCACTCTCTCATACTGGTCACTGGAAGTTCAACATGGCACCTCATGACAAAACTCTGAGGATCTGAAAAAAGAATTGTTGCTCTACACAAAAGATGGCCTAGGCCAGCGTTTCTCAACCTTTTTTTAGTCGAGGCACCCTTTAAAATTAGACAAACATATTTTTGCACACTGGTACTGACTAGCATTCAAATGTTTCTCTCTTCCCTCAAATTCTCTCAATCAGCTAATGTCACCCCAATGCTAAAGGAGAGGGGCACAGGAGGGTCAAACAAGAATGCTGTGGAGGCAACAGACATACTCCTTAACAACTGATGATGTCATTGGTCGTTAGGATGCCAGTATCTATAAAGTCGTAATGGTGCATAATGAAAACCATGGCTTTGTGTAACTGAAAGGCAGGCTTGATCCACCTGCTGGCTTGAATACAATTGATACATTTTTAGCCATTTTGCCAAGGCACCCCTGAAGAAATCTCAAGGCACCCCAGTTGAAAAAGGCTGGCTTAGGCCATAAAGAAGAATGCCAAGACCCTGAAACTCAGCTGCAGCACAGTGGCCAAGACCATACAGTGGTTTAACAGGACAGGTTCCACTCAGAACAGGCCTTGCCATGGTCCACTAAAGAAGTTGAGTGCACGTGTTCATCATATCCAGAGGTTGTCTTTGGGAAATAGATGTATGAGTGCTGCCAGCATTGTTACAGAGGTTGAAGGGGTGGGGGGGGTCAGCCTGTAAGTGCTCAGACCATACGCCGCATCAAATTTGTCTGCATGGCTGTCGTCCCAGAAGGAAGCCTCTTCTAAAGATGCACAAGAAAGCCCGCAACAGTTTGCTGAAGACAAGCAGACTAAGGACATAGATTACTGGTTACTCTGATGAGACCAAGATAAACGTATTTGGTTCAGATAGTGTCCAGCGTGTGTGGTGGCAACCAGGTGAGGAGTACAAAGACAAGTGTGTCTTACCAACAGTCAAGCATGGTGGTGGGAGTGTCATGGTCTGGGGCTGCATTAATGCTGCCGGCACTGGGGAGCTACAGTTCGTTGAGGGAACCATGAATGCCAACATGTACTGTGACATACTAAAGTGATCCCCTCCCTCCGAGACTGGGCTGCAGGGCAGTATTCAAACATGAAAAAAGACCCCAAACACACCAAGACAACCACTGCCTTGCTAAAGAAGCTGAGGGTAAAGGTGATGGACTAGCCAAGCATGTCTCCAGACCTAAACCCCAATGAGCATCTGTGGGGCATCCTCAAATGGAAGGTGGAGGAGCGCAAGGTCTCCAACATCCACCAGCTCAGTGATGTCATCATGGAGGAGTGGAAGGGGACTCCAGTGGCAACTTGTGAAGCTTTGGTGAACTCCATGCCCAAGAGGGTTAAGGCAGTGCTGGAAACAAATGGTGGCCACACAAAATAGACATTTTGGGCCCAATTTGGACATTTCCATTTAGAGCCCATTCAGACAGGGGCGACACGACTTGCTGGGGCAACCTGTGAAGTCGCGATGCACAGCACGCACCGCAACCCCGGCGCGACATGCATGGACTTCATATAATTGAAGTCAATGCAGGTCGCCCCAAAGTAGTACAGGACCCTTTTTCTAAGTCGGAGCGACTTGTGTCGCTCCTATTAGAACGGGTCCTGTGCTAATCAATGGCAGGCGACCGACCGCGACTTGTCAGGCGACCAAGTCGCCTGACAAGTCGCGCTAGTGTGAATAGACCCTTAGAGGTGTACTCACTTTTGTTGCCAGCGGTTTAGACATTAATGGTTGTGTGTCGAGTTATTTTGAGGGGGCAGCAAATTTACACTGTTATACAAGCTGTACACTCACTACTTTACATTGTAGAAAAGTAATTTCTTCAGTGTTCACATGAAAAGAAACTGAATTTTTGTAAAATTCCTTTCTCTGAGTCCTCCAACAGTCGCCGCCACTTCATAATCTTCACTAATGGGGTAATTGACCTTTGCTCCGCAGGAGTAGCTAGGCAACAAGATTTGTTATATCAAAGCTTTTAGCATATCACACCCCTAGGGGGTGGTCCCCTCAGTCAATACCTCCCTGCTTCCAGCATTCTCAACTCAGTTTCAGTAGCATAGCAGTAGAGTACATAAACAAACCCCAAAAGAGGGGCGGGAGGGGCGACTGTCGGAGGACTCAGAGAAAGGAATTTTACGGTAAGATTTTACAAAAATTCCGTTTTCTCTTACGTCCTCCGACAGTCGCCGCCACTTCATAATCTCCACTAATGGGGACGTCCCAAAGCAGTGTAGACATGAGGGGTGGGAAAAAAACGCAGCCGCGCATAAAGCAACGCAGAACCCACATCAGAGAAAGGAACCTTACCAAAGTAAGAGAACCAACCTGGCAACAGGAAAACGTGCTCAACAGGAGCAACAACCCAGGAAGAACAAGTAACCCAGGGGTAAAAACACCCCAACAGCCAAGGGCCCAAACAAGGAACCCTAAGGCACTGCCGCACTAAGAACTTTACAGCCAAAGGAAGCATCTGCCGATTCCTGAACATCCACTTTGTAAAATTTTGAGAAGGTGTGAACGGACGACCAAGTCGCCGCCTTACACACCTGGGCCACAGACGCCTGATGACGATAGGCCCAAGACGTACTCAGAGACCTGGTAGAGTGCGCCTTCACAGGGAAAGGAGGAACCTTCCCCTTCAAAACATAGGCTTGCACAATCGTCTGTCTGATCCATTTGGCGATGGTAGCAGCCGACGCCGCCATGCCCTTCCGAGGTCCCTCTGGAAGGACGAATAGGGAATCCGACTTGCGAAAGGACTTAGTCGATGACAGGTAAACCCTGATCGCCGGAACAACATCCAAGGCACGCAAAGCCACCTACTTCGGATGCTTAGGCTTCGCGCGAAGGCAAGACAATGTCCTCATTCAGGTGAAACTCAGAGATCCGTTTCGGAAGAAAAGATGGGTTAGGTCGCAAGACCACCTTATCCAAGTGAATCACCAAGTAGGGAGAGCTGCAGGACAAAGCCGCCAGCTCCGACACCCTGCGAGCCGAAGTGATCGCCACCAAAAAGGCCACCTTTTTGGACAACAGAGACAACGAGATCTCCCTGATCTTTTCAAAGGGAGCCCGTTGTAACACGGACAGAACCAAGTTCAAGTCCCATGGAGGCAAAGGTTCCCTCCTAGGAGGGGCCAAATGTCGCACCCCCTGAACAAAGGTGCTAATCAATGAATTAGACGCCACTGGGCGCTGAAAAAGAACGGCCAGCGCAGAAATCTGACCCTTAATTGTGGCCAGCGCCAAACGCTGGTCCACTCCAGTTTGGAGGAAAGCCAATACTCTCGACACCGAGTATGAGCGAGGGGAATACCCCCTGGACTCACACCAGGCAAAGTACGCTTTCCAAGTACGGTAGTAAATTTTTCCCAAAGAGGCTTTTCTAGCCTTGATCAAAGCGGGAATGACCTCAGGGGAGAGACCCCTATCCTTCAGGACCTGGCTTTCAACAGCCAGGCCGTTAAAGCCAGCGACTGTAAAGCAGGATGGAATATCGGCCCTTGAGACAGAAGGTCGTCCCGAAGCGGCAGACGCCACGGAGCGTCGACTGCCAGATTTACGAGGTCTGCGTACCAAGACCGGCGAGGCCAGTCCGGTGCCACCAGAATCACCGCGTGGGGTTCCGAGGCCAATCTGCAAAGCAGCCTGGACAGCAGCTGAATCGGTGGAAAGGCATACATCAGACGATACTGATGCCAGGGCGCCACTAACGTGTCTGAGGCGTCTGCCCGAGGATCGCGCGTCCTTGCCACGAACCTTTCAACCTTGTTGTTCAGACGAGACACGAACAGGTCCACATCCGGAAGACCTCACTTCTCGCACAACATCTGGAAGACATCCGGGTGAAGGGACCATTCCCCCTGGTCCAGGGTCTGGCGACTCAGATAGTCCGCCTGCCAGTTCTCCACCCCCGGAATGTGTACAGCCGTTATCGCCGGGACGTGCGTCTCGGCCCACGACAGAATGCTGTTTACTTCCCGAGCAGCACGGGCACTCCTGGTGCCCCCTTGATGGTTGATGTAGGCCACCGCTGTGGCATTGTCCGTCTGAACCCGACGGCCCTGAAGCCGTTCCGACCAATGCAGAAGGCAAAGTTTTATCGCTCGCAATTCCAGAATGTTGATCAGAAGGGAGGATTCCTCCTCCGACCAAGTTCCCTGGGCGGAGAGAAAGCCCAGAACACCACCCCAGCCCGACAGGCTGGCATCCGTGGTGATCACCGTCCACGACAAGGGACGAAAAGACTTGCCCCCCGACACCGCCGGGGACTGGAGCCACCACAAAAGACCCCTTCGGGTGTGTCGGCTCAACGAAAGCTGCCGATCCAGAGATTGTGGACGCCCGTCCCACTTGGCCAAGATCTCCGCCTGAAGACACCGCGTGTGAAACTGGGCGAAGGGAATCGCCTCGAAAGTCGAGACCATTAGACCTAGACATCTCATACATGTCCGGAGGGACGAGCACCGAGTGTCCCTGAGGGACCTGACCTCGTCCTGAAGTGTCCGGAGCTTGTCTTCCGGCAGGAAGACCTTCGCTTGAGCAGAGTCCAGGATCATCCCCAGGTAGGGAAGACGAACCGACGGACACAACGTCGATTTTGGAAAATTTATCGTCCAACCAAACTCCTGCAGAGTCTGCATCGTGGTGGACAGGTCGTTCACCAGGCCCTAACTGGTCGCAGACCGAAGCAAGATATCGTCCAGATATCCCAAGACAGAGACGCCCTGGGCTCTCAATAAAGCCAGGACCGGCGCAAGCACCTTGATGAAAACCCGCGGAGCCGAAGCGGGACCGAAGGGTAACGCCACGAATTGGTAATGATCCTCCGCAATGGCGAATCGAAGGTACCTCTGGTGACCCTCGAAAATGGGGATGTGAAGGTACGCATCCTTCAGATCGATGGAGGCCATGAATTCCCCCGGACTCCGGGCAGCCACCACTGAGCGCAGGGATTCCATGCGGAACTTGCGAACCCGCACAAAGCGGTTCAGAGCTTTCAAGTCCAGAATCGGACGCACTTTGCCCTCCTTTCTGGGCACAGTGAACAGATTGGAATAGAACCCCCGAAACCTGTCCCGATGAGGCACTGGAACCACCACTCCCAGGGCCCGCAGATCCCGCACCGCCAGGTGCAGATCCTGCAAACGCTCCGGAGACAGCTGAAGATTTGAGGGAAAAAATCTGCTCGACGGCCGAGAGAGAAACTCGATCTTGTATCCAGATCGAACGATTTCCTGAACCCACCTGTCCCGAATGCGGGCCAGCCAGGGTTGGAGAAAACCGAGCAAGCGTCCCCCCACCCAAGAACCGGGTGAGGGCGCCCCTTCAGGCCGAATTGGTATGGGCAGCGGACCTGGACTGGCCGGACTTCTGCTTACCTGCCCACGGCTTCTTCTGGGAGCCTTGGCCCTTGAAGGGCTTGCCCTTGTATTGCGATCGAAAGGCACGAAAGGACCCCTGAGAGGGCCTAAACGAGGTATTCTTCTTACCGCGAACAAACTTATTCTTGTGAGATTGGGGTAAGAGAGTGCTCTTACCCCCGGAAATTCCCTTTATCAGAGAATCCAAAGACTCGCCAAAAAGGCGAGATCCCGCGTAGGGAAGATTAGCTAGAGTCTTGCGAGAAGATTGGTCAACCGACCAACATTTCAGCCATATCGCGACGGTTCAACACCGCTACACTGGAGAGGCGCGCAGCCAAAGGGACTAAATCCAAGTCCGCATCGCACAAATACATGACACCCTGATGAATTTGATCTACCATAGCTAACGTTGTCGGCAGAGCAGAGTCAGCCACCAGGGTGCGCCTGAGCACCTGCGTCCAATCTGCAATAGCTTGGGCTGCCATAATGGAAGCAAAAATAGGCTTCAGCATGGAACCAGCAACCGTATAAGTATGACGGGCCAGAGACTCCAATCTCCTGTCCGTAGGGTCCCGGAACACCGGGGTATCCTCAGCAGGAATCGCAGTAGATTTATTCAAAACTGCCACCGCGTGATCCACCTGAGGCGGCACACACCAACGCTCATCAGTGGTGGGTGTAAATGGATAACGCAGCTTGAACTTACTTGGCACAGTAAAAGGCTTCTTTAAATTGCGCCATTGCTCATCAACAGCGCGCTGAAATTCCGCAGGGCAGGGAAAAACCTGCGCTGATTTGCGTTTCCTTTTCGTCCCATAAGAGGACATCAAAGCAGGAGGACACGGTTCATCCTGCAGATGCAGTGTCTCCTTGATAGAAGTAAGCAACTCATCCATGAGTGCAAGCTCTTCAGACGAGCCGGGGGGAGAAGTATCAACTCCTTCTACCTCAGCCTCCCCCTCAGACCCCACAAGGTCCAGAGATGAACGAGACCCTGAGAAGGGCACTCCAGCCATAGCAGCCCCATCGCCCTCTGAATCAGAGGAAATAGATAACCTGGGCCGTTTGGGGATCGATCAGCAATTAGCATCTGCACCTGAGAAGCCAAGTTCGCTACAACAGCAGCCAGATCAGCCCCCTCGGGGGATGCAGCAGCCCCTTGGCCCCCCACCAAGGTGAGAGGAAACTTGCAATCCTGAGAATCCATGCCCCAGTATCAACTGAAAATAAAGTACTGCCCCTTTAAGACCGCGGCGAGCGCAGCCCACCGCACACTACTGTATGTACCGACCCCCGCAGGGATAAGGAGCACTGAGCAAGGAAATACCGGATAAGGAAGGCAAAAACCTGGAGAGAGCACATAGCTGCTGCCACCGATCGCTGTTCCAGTGAAAAAGGAAGTGATGCAATGACTGACCGCCCTATATAGCCTATGAAGGCTTCACAAACATGGCCGCTCGGCTGAGGGAATCAAGGCAATAAGAAAATGGCGCAGACGTGCTTGCAGGAGCGATCGCCGCCAAAATGGCGGCGTTTGGCGCCAAAACACCGCGCTGTAACACACAGGGCCGGTCACCACAGTTTGCCGAGAAAAAAATGTTGGGCCGCATCAGCGGTCGCCGCATAGCATGTCTGAGCCCAGTCTGCCCCATACATCTCACACAGCAGAGCGGGAGAGCCCCCCCCCCCGCAGCCCACAGAAAGGCAGCTATTCCACACAGGAATCTGACAGGGAGCTCAGCACTAACACAGACATGCAGGGTCACACAGTCACAGACTGACACCCAAACAGACAGGTCCCCACATAGAAATTTACTTACCAGTCCGTATGGCGTGGGGAGCCTTCTCTAGCGACCAAACCGCTGTACTGAGGACAGGGAGTGTCGCAGCCAGGACGCAGTGGACTGCGGTGCGAAACCGCAAATGGCGTCCGGTGAGGTAGCCACCTCACAGGCAGCATCCCTGCAGCGAACAGGGATGGGTCGTTCAATATGTCAGGAAAACCTGAGCTGAACGCTCGATGGCAGGCTGGGGAAACCCCTGGCTCTCAGCCCTGGGATACAGGATGGCCAGACCGAGACCCAGCTCCGCATGATCATCTTCATCCGAAGAAAACTAAACTAAACTAATGCTGAGAAAAAAACAGCTAAGTAAAAGAAAGAGAAAAACACTTGAAATAAAATCAAAAAGAAGATAGAAGGCTGAGACTGAAAGCCCCAGCACAGGCACAGCCAGCTACTCCTAAGCTAGGCAATTGAAAACTGAGTTAAGAATGCTGGAAGCAGGGAGGTATTGACTGAGGGGACCACCCCCTAGGGGTGTGATATGCAAAAAGCTTTGATATTAACAAATCTTGTTGCCTAGCTACTCCTGCGGAGGAAAGGTCAATTACCCCATTAGTGAAGATTATGAAGTGGCGGCGACTGTCAGAGGACGTAAGAGAAAAATATTTACAAAATTGTGAAGGGTGTACTCACTTTTGTTGAGATACTGTATACTGATTATGCGCGGCCCTTTGGTGATGTCAAGAGCCACATTTGAGGGCCCCCCTTCGATCATAAGTTGACAACCACTGTTCTAAAATATCGCTAGCATCTGACTAGAACTTGAGAACAGGAAAAGCAGCAGTCTGAGGTGGTGATCAAATAAGGACTAATGAAAATAACTGATACTAAAACTATTTTCAAAACATTAATGTGAAATAATAAGGTACACAAACAAAACGCACATAGCTTTTGTTGTGCCTCTCCTTAGGGCTCATTCATATGGGCATGGAACCCTGAAGAGCAGGAAGAGTTTGTTTAATTTTCTGTTCTAGAGCATTGCACACATTGGCTGTACAGACAGGTACAGACGTTTGACAGGTATGCAGGAACGGAACAAGGACCTGGATGTACAGGCTCTGCATCTGGGTCCGTGCAACCATCCCTGTCAAGCTTAGCTGTGCAGCAAGTCCATATAGCTGATACACGTCCATTCACTAATATGGGTTGCCTGCATGCAAATCAGTGTTAGGACAGAAAAGAAAAAAGGACCCTTCACGCTGTATGCCCTTAAGGCTCCATTCACACCCGCGTATCGATTTACTAGCGTTTTTTTGGGAATTTTCTGCTTAAGTCAGGCGTTTCTATGGAAGTCTATGGGCCAAAAACTTTTGCAATCTGCCAAAAAGAAGCTCATGTACTTTATGTAGCTTCAGGCAACAGAATGCCCATATGTGAACAGGGGCCATTGAAATTAATAGAATTTTGCTTGTTGGGCGTTTTGGAGCTTCAGAGCTGAGCATTTTACAAGCGGAAAATTGCTCAGGTGTGTACGGGGCCTAAAAAGCATGCCTTAATAAAGTAAAACAAATTATGCAGAACATCTCTAAAATATACACACTTCCAAATGTTTTATCACTTTAAATATACTACACCAACATAAACAAATCCCTTACTTCTTGTACCCTCTGCAGCTCTGAAATCCCATGTAGCGCCATCAGCCCTGCCCTAAGGATTATGGGATACCTTATGTTAATAAAACGAAGATAGGGAAAGGTGTTCTGTAGTCTAGCAAAGAGAAAAGAGCAGGGCTGACAGAACTTCTTGTGATTTTCTGTACTTACAACACATTTTCAAAGGGACAAAACATGTACGCACAGAAACGTTTTTCTGCTACACCCCCCCGGTGCATCCCTAGTGCTTACACATTCATCCAATCACCCAGCTTGTGAATCACAGGCGGCCAGATTTTTTACACTGAATATTTACTCAGTGATCATATAGATCAGCATGTAATTTTAAAGGAAAAAAACCTTGTGAATAAGTTTTACTTCTGATTCAATCACCGCTAAGTTAAATAAACCTTAATAACTATTTTAATGCACAGCATACAACCAACACTAAAAGGATGACGACTACCCTAACAAAGATGTTCGCAATTATTGAAAGCTAAGAAAAAAAAAATAAAGTTATGAAAACACGAAAAGAAAGACACTGTTACCAATATCAAATACTAACGACATGGTGACTAAATGCTCAGCAACACAGGCAACTCTATATGCCCACACATGACATACCACCCTGGACAGATATAGAAAGTGCAAGGAGGAAATTCTACAGACAGTACCTAGAGCATGACAAGTGCCAAAAGCAAAGAAGCAGCTGTATACATACCTTAGTGTGGTTGCACAGGGGTATCACTGCTAGGTACCTTAAAACTGAATCAGCCAATGTAAAATTCTAGTAATAAGGAATCTCTCACAGCAGAGCATAATGCAAACTTTTCATAACACTAAACGCAGCAGCTGTTCCCTTCAGAAGTAGACCGTGCACTGAAAAATTCACATAGCTGTTGTGTTTCCGTTTTATTTCATTGAAGGGTATCTAAACTCAAAACCAATATACTAATTCATGGTGTGGTGATTTATTTTCTTGACCCCCAACTTCTTTTGTTTTTATGTTCACCTGGCAATCCTGCAATACCACACTTTGCCTGAGCCACTCCTCCACTACCGTTGTCGGTCCTCTCCTGCACACAGCTTCTGCGCTGGAGACCGCATCACGTGCAGAAAAGGTAAATACAGCAATTTTTTTTCTTTACAGGGTTAGATAAATTAGGTTTAGAATGTGGCACAGACCAGGTTTAGCATTAGTTAGGGTTTGCCTGGACTTACCCTTTAAAGCAAAGACTTTGTCCAGAAGAGGTTTGCTAATGCCAAATCACCTCACAACCCACACACCCCAGCCAACCCATTTGCCCACAGAAGCACCAGGTACTTTAGGTACGGGGGGGGGGGGGGGGGGGAGCATGCGACTCCTTTTGCTCCCTTGATACAATGCTGCAGGCCTGAGTGAACAAAGGTCCTTTGCCCTCCCACCCTATAACTATGGATAAGATGAGTGTCAGTAGCAGACTCCAGCCTACTTATTACTCTGTTTACAGGTTTTCTTTTAAAGTGGAAGTTCACCCTAAAACTAAAATCTCAATCTACTCACATCCGTAATCTTAGACTAACCTATCTAGCCCTGTAAAGCAAAAACAGCTATACATCCCTTTCTGAAGCCGTTCCGTTCTCCAGCGGCAGATTCTGTGTACAAGAGAGAACTAACAATGGCTGGGAAGTGACATCACCCATAGATTTGTTTCATCCCCATCATCTGAGGCTGTTCACTTCACTGGGTATATGTGAGGATTTACAACCACTTCCAGACCACCCACCGTGTATTTATGTCGCTACTTTCAAGTTAAATACCGGAGTTATGGCAGCAAATAGCTGCCATAATCACAGTATTTTATTACATGGTCAGCCATCCTCTTTCACATAAAGTGGTCCCAGCGGCGGATTCCTCACGGAATCACTTTTAGGGTAGATAGGAGGTGTGCTCACCCCCCTCCCGCCGCTTACCAGGGCCGTCGGTAGCGGGGAAAAAGGTTGAATCTGCTTGCCTGATGGGCAGGAAGTTGAGTGAAGGCAAGATGGCCCCCAGCTCGACTCTATACCCTTGGAGGACCGGAGCGATATCAAACATCACTTCTGCCCAACAGCCTTAGGCCTCTTTCACACGGACGTTCCATTTTTTCCTTCGCTCTGGCACTTTTTTTTATGTCCGCATATCATCCCATCTGTTTGCAGATGATATACGGACATAATGTAGGTCTATGGGGATTGTGGATGTCAGCGGATGACACCACTAACATCCGATTTTACATCCGTTCTTTAAACGGAAGAAAAATAGGGTTCTGTTCCGTTCCAAAAAACGGAACAGAACTGAAAGGACGCAAATCGGATGTCAGCGGATGGTCATCCACTGACATCCGCAATCCCATTGACATGCATTACGTCCGTATATCACCCGCAAACGGATGGGGTGATATACGGATATACCGAGCGCCCGTGTGAAAGAGGCCTTAAAGAGCAATTTTTTTTTTTTTTATTATAAAAAAAAAAATAATACTTTTATTGCTTTTAAGTGTAGATGATGTGAGATCTGAGGTCTTTTTGACCCCAGATCTCACATTAAAGAGGACCTGTCCTGCTTATTTCTATTACAAGGGATGTTTACATTTCGTGTAATTAAAGTGATCAAATTTTTTTTTTTTTTTTTAAAAAGGGACAGTGTAAAAATAAAATAAGAAAAAAAAAAAAAATTTAAATTACCCAGACCCTCCGAGCTCGCGTGCAGAAGCGAGTGCATACGCAAGTCACGCCCACATATGTAAACTGTGTTCAAACCACATGTGAGGTATCGCCGCGATTGTTAGAGCGAGAGCAATAATTCTAGCACTAGACCTCCTCCAACTCTAAATTGGTAACCTGTAGAAATTTTTAAAGCTTTGCCTATGGAAGTTCTTAAGTACCAAAATTTGTGGCCATTCCACGAGCGTGCGCAGTTTTGAAGCATGACATGTATCACATTACTCAAAAAAATTGGGCTAACATTACGGTTTTCTTTTTTTAATAAAAAAAAAAAAAAAAATATATATACATTTTTTTTTTTTTAGAAAAAAGAAAAATTGCGTTTTTAAGACTGCTGCAATAGGGTGTGACAGGGTATTGAAAATCTTGATTTTATTCTCTAGGGCAGGGATATGCAAACTGTGGCCATCCAGCTGTTGCAGAACTACAATTCCCATGAAGCATAGCAAGACTGACAGCAACAAACATGACACCGAGGCAGAGGCATGAAGGGACTTATAGTTTTGCAACAGATTGAGGGCCACAGTTTGCATATCCCTGCTCTAGGCTCTCTGTTAAAAAAATAAATAATGTTCCAAGTAATTTTGTAGCAAAAAATACTGATTTAACTTGTAAACAACAAGTGTCAGAAATAGGCCTGGTCCCTCAAGACCCGGTTCACACTACTCCCGACTTGTCAGGCGTCTTGGTCGTCTGTTAAATAGCACTCCATTCTGTGCAATGGAACCTTTCTAATCAGAGCGACTCAAGTCGCTTCGACTTAGAAAAAGGTTCCTGCACTACTTCTGGGCGAAGTCGGAGCGACTTACATTGACTTCTATTATGAGAAGTCGTTTGCAAGCCACAATGAAGTTGTGCTGCACAGACGACTTCAAAGTCGGGGTGACTGAGTCGCCCTGGTGTGAACCGACTCTAAGAGGTTGTAAACCTCAGAAAAAAATAAATAAAAATCAAAAACCTTGATAGACAGGCATAATGAGCTAGTATGCATCACAAATTAAGCTCATTATGAAATACTTACCTTAGAACAAAGCCCCCTCACCGGTAACACTGCCGACATGTACAGCCGTTTTACTTCCGAGTTCCTGTCATCCAGCCATCTGATTGGCCGGAGCCGCAAAGACGCAACTCCCGCGCGCCACCGTTCACGCATGCGCCGATGATGTAATCGGCTGCATGCAATGTAAATATCCTAAATGGTGCAAGTTCAGGAGATATTTACAGTACCTATAGGTAAGCCTAATCATAGGCTTACCCATACATAAACACTACCTGGGGGTTTACAACCACTTTAAGTGGTTAAAGCAGCCCATACATAATATTAGACTGCAGCGCTCATCAAGCTGGGAAAATCCAATAGGACGGTTCTACAGAAGTCGATCAGTATAATAACTTCTGTAAAACCACAGTGCCAATACATGGATCAAAATTCATCTGCTCCCTGCTGGAACTGGTCAAATGTCAATCCATGTATGCACGCTGAAACAATCTGTTTAATAAGCCATCTGGTGTCCGATGTGTATGGACGGAGGCTTGCGTTGTTACAAGGCATTATTTACCTTTTATTAAACTTTAATAAAATTTCACAAATATCATTTCATTCATTTCTTTGCATCGCAGCTGATCTGCAGTCCACTGACTTCAGGTGAGCTGCATTTTTACACGACTGCAACTAACTTCAAGGCAGCCCTGTGGTGTGAACAGAGCATTTAGAAAATGATTATTCCCACCAATTCCACTGAATAGCAACCACACTGCGATGCAGCTCATTCTCCAGAGGGCACCACTCGTGTAAATGGGCCTGAAAACTTGGGAAATGGCTGCTTCCATCAAATGCTTCTCAAAGCAAGCATTTTTGCTACAGATGAAATGAGGAAAAAAGTGCTAGGCCATTCCCTCCACTTGTGTGAATACAAATCTACATTTTCTATGTGCCCTGTTCAAACCAGCGCTGCACTAACACTTTCTAAAACCAATTCTACAAAGTCTTTCCACTGCAGTGCCAATCTGTTCTTGTACATGTGGTTACAAGAGAAACCCCCAAAAAAGAGCCACCATGGCATGGCAGCAAATGTCACATCTTGTTTAGTTACTTTAGTCAAGTATTTTGATACCAAAAAATGCAGCGCATAACAAGTCACTGCACTGTTTAATGTGTAAACTGCAATGTGATATTTGTTCTAACATAGGTACACCTTACGCATTATGTACTGTAGCAGGGGCTGTCAGTGCACCACAAGCACAACAATCTAAAAGTCAACATTCCCTTAGGTGTTGCATCAGTATTCAGTGAACATGTGCTTTCAAATGCAGAATGCATTGCAACGCAGCACACAGGTTGTATATCATCATGTTATGAGAGTCACAACTTTACATTCACGCCAAAATCTTTGCAAGTATATGCAAATGGTCAAAGCACACAATTGGGGACATGCCTTGACATCTGATCCACTCACGTCACTGTGTGCATACTTACTGTAGGCAAGCTGTCAAGTATATATAAATATCAGAGCAGCAGTATGCTCTAGTAGTCACAACACACAAAACTCATTGGGATAGATTTACTAAAACTGGCGCAGTTAGATTCAGGTGCAGCTGTGCATAGTAGCCAATCAACTTCCAACCTGAGCTTGTTCAATTAAGCTTTGGCAATAAAACCTGGAAGCCAATTGGTTTATGCAGAAGTGAGCCCGATTTTGCACTCTCCAGCTTAAGGGCTCTTTCACACACTCCGTCCGTTTTTCTCAGCGGGGGATCGAGCCGCCGATCCCCCGCTGAGCAGCAGGATGACAGCTGTGTCTCCCCGCTGTGTGCGGAGACACAGCTGACAGTTCCCCATGCATCTCTATAGGGGAAATCGGATGTCACGGACCGTCAGTCCGTTCTCACCCGATCCGATCCGCTGGACGGATGGAAAATAGGGTTTCCATCCGTCCAGATTTGACGGATCGGATGTCAGCGGACATGTCTCCGCTGCCATCCGATGCCCCATAGAAATGCATGGGGGGACCGTTCAGATCCGCCAAAAAAACGGACAGGCGGATCTGAACGGTCCGCCTGTGTGAAAGGGGCCTAAGGCCTCTTTCACACAGCCGCTCCGGTTTTTTGCTCCGCTGCGGGACTTTTTTTTTTCTCACGGAGCGGATGACACTTGTGTCATCCGCTTCGTATGTCCGCATATCATCCCATCCGTTTGCGGATGATATACGGACATAATGTATGTCTATGGGATTGCGGATGTTAGCGGATAACACCGCTGACATCCGATTTTGCTTCCTTTCCGTTTTTTGAACGGAGGAAAAATAGGGTTCTGTTCCGTTTCAAAAAACGGAACAGAACTGACAGGAAGAAAATCGGATGTCAGCGGATGGTATTCCGCTGACATCCGCAATGCCATTGACTTACATTATGTCCGCAAATCATCCGCAAAAAAAATAGGATGATTTGCGGACATACAGAGCGCCCGTGTGAAAGGACCCTAAAGGAGTTGTAAAGTCTAAAGTTGTTTTTCCTGAATGCAGGTGAAAAACCTTGGTTGCTGCTACCCCACAGACCCCCCCCCCCCCCCCATTATTCCTACCAGAACCCGAATATTCCAGCGATGAGCACAAGCCCAGCAACTCCAGCCGCTGTCTCGGGTCCTCCCTGGACAGACTGATAGCAGTAGGAGCCATTGGCTCCCCCTGCTGTAAATCAAATCCAGCGACGCGAGAGTGTGTGGGGGGGGGGGGGGGGGGGGGGGGACTCACGAGCACACCCGCACAGGTGCCCCCATTGGAAAGTGGCTCTTGGTAGGGGCACCCGAACCACTGCGGGTGTCAATACAAAGTTAATGACACCCCAGACCGGTTCGTAAATCACATTGCAAATTGTGAATTCGGACAGGAATCGGATCGCATGGGTGTGAACACTCATGCGATCCGAATGCAGTGCAGGAAAAAAAGGCTCCAGCGCGTTGTTTGTGCAAATGAAGTGCTAGTTCAGCCTTACAACTGAATGGCTGAATTCACATTTGCACAGACATTGCATGTGATCTGCACAGTAATGCGGAGTGGCAAACCTTGCCACAAGTGTAAACAAGCTCTTAAGGTCTGCAGAAAGTCTGAGGCCTCATTCACACTTGTGCTCCTGTTTAGCTTTTCTAAATCAGGAGAAGATATCTGGGAAACATTATGGGCACAATGCTTCAAGACTTACTTCCTTTTGCATTCGGTGGAATGTGCCACCAATGAATGTGACCTAGTCAAGTTAATGAGGCCAGGGCTCAACTGTGTGTAATACGCGTGGTTGTGGCACAGTGGTGCATGACTTACAGGGTTAAAAGGGGTAACATGTGGTCTAACGCTTTTCAGCAATCTGTCAAACGTCCTCTGAAAAGTGATCCATAATAGATTTTCAGTACAGAGGGCAAAGCAAATTTAAACAAGCCCATATGCTTCCAAGATGGCTCTTTCTTGCTTTAAGGGCCCCTTCACAACAGGTGTGGTGAGACTGAGTTGGCTGGCTATTCCAGCACAGTCCGACCACAAGACAAAGCATAATGCCTCATCTCCTATGTCCCTGGTTCACACCACCACGTTGTGGCAATGTGCAGACGGTGTGCACTAAAAACAAAAAAAAAAAAAAAAAAACCCTAAAGCAAGCTGTGCAGAACTTAATGAAATGTCACTGTGTGAAGTTTCAAAAAAAATATTTGTAAGGAAAAAGAAACTAAACAGTATAATGCACTGTAATTGGTCATCAGCACTGCAGTTATCCAGCCAGGTCACACCACACGTCAGCCACTGCATTGTAACGCAACGACTGGTATGAAGGGAGTCGAGACCCTTAAAGTGGTTCTAAACCAGAAAGGGTTTTTACCTTAATGCATTCTCTGCATCAAGGAAAAAAACCTTTCAATACATGTCCCCACTACCCCATCCCTAAACACTTACCCAAGTTCTCTTTCAATCCAGCGCTGTGTACGGCTGCAGCACTGCTGATCCTGCTTTCTGATCCCACAGAAGACACAGCAGCAGAGCAACAGGCTCCCACTGCTGTCAGGAGAGTTTGGGGGCGAGATGCACACCGCCTAGCTCGGAAGTGTGCCAGTGCCCCCATTGCTTGCTGGGGGGAGAGCCCCCTCAAGAAGGAGAACACAGGCTGGAGACTCCAGAGGAGGAAGTAAGGGACTGCTATAATATTGTTAGGCCCATATTCAGGTTGTAACATGTTACAAATGTACAAGCCCCCCCATTTGGAGGGGTCCCCCCCTGGACATGCCACAACCTAAAGAAAATACAACCATGCAGGGCTCGGCCCACATAATTCATTCACAGTTTTGTGAATGAATGGACTACAACTATTGACAGCCTTTGCGGCTATTGGCTTGTAGTTCTCAATTAACTATCAAAGTGCTGTTGAATGCTCTGATAGTTCATTGATTCTCCTTGTCAGTGTTAAACTGTCTGCCCCTACAATGTAACAGTGTGCAGGAGTCCTGCACGGCATCATCGATCTGCTGATCGCTGGTGTAATACTTTCCAGGCTCCTAAAACAAAAAATATTATATATATATATATATATATATATATAGTAAATGCAGTTTGTTAGCTGCAAAAATGTGCATTTATTTTCTCTTTTAAAAGGTGAACTTATCCTTTAAAGCAGAAATAAAGTTTCCCTTATACAATTTTATTATATAAGCAATGTCTATTCTGCAATAAAACATACAGACCTACCTGCTCACAGCGATCCCCCGACTGTAAACTGCCCATGCGCAACTCAGCTTGTAGCGGTCAGGCTGATCCTGTGTGGTGGGATGACTAGCTCTTGTGAATGCACAGGAGTGGCGTCATCCCGCAGCGCCGAATGAAAATAGCTGACAACTGGCAAGATGCTGGTGTCAGCGTTGAGAAGGCAAGTATCCTCTTAGTTCTGCTTTAAAGTGGCTTTAACCAGTCTTACTGCTGCAGGGTGGCTCTCCTGTGCAGATGCAATAATTATATATATATATATATATATATATATATATATATATATATATATATATATATATATATACACACACACACACACACACATATATATATATATATATATATATATACATATATACACACACACACATGTAATTCTGTACTTCCGTCTGCAGGGGGCGTGCTCAACAGTGGCGGGCAATTTCTGCTGTGATCATTCACAGCAGAACCCAATCTGCAGGTACTGAGCACTGGGTGTCTGCAGGCACTTACCGATCGTCAGTAAAATACACAGAACAGGGATCTACCTATAAACAAGCAGGGAACAAATTCCCCTACTTTCCTTATTGGATATTTTATAGCCGAACGTAAAACTTTTTTTTTTTTTCAAAATTGTCTGTCTTTTTTTGCTTAGAAGAAACAATGAAAAAAAAAAAAACCCAGTGATGATTAAATACCACCATAAGACAAATTGTATTTGGTAGGGATGCACCAAAATGAAAATTGTGGGCCAAAAAGCGAAACCGAAAATGCAGGATGCCATTGGCCGAAAACCGAAAATGACTTTTTCCCCCAAATAATTTTAAATTAGATAGAAGAGGGGCATACACAAAAAATAGGCAGCGACGTACACCTGTCGCTGCCACCCTGTCACAGTATATGTACTGTGATGGGTTGGCAAGTGGTTAATTTAATTACCAATGATATTAGTATTATGCAGCATGAGGGGGTTAATGTATTGCCACTGCTGGTCACTCATTAGTGACCGACCAGTGGCAGTTAATTAACCCCATTGAGCTGCATTAGTGCAACCAGTATCAGTGTTAATTAACACTGGTTGCACTAATGCAGCACAAAGGGGTTAATTAACTGCCACTTGTCGGTCACTAATGCATCAGTAACCAGCAGTGACAATACATTAACCCCCTCATGCTGCATAATACAAATACCATTGGTAAGCTGCCTCAGCTAACCCCCCCCCCCCCACTGCCTCAGGATCCCCCTCGGCAGTACACCCCCCCCCCCCCCTCTGCCTCGGCATCCCTCCCCATCCCAACGATTCAATCTCCTTACTGTAGTGTCACTCTGCTGAGTGCTCCTCCGATGCCCTTCATTCAAAAGACACGCCTCTGGCCGGCGGCCCGCCTCCCGGTGATGTCACTACTACTACGATCTGTGTATGAATGAAGTGACATACCGGACGGGAGGGCGGGCGAGCGGCCGCTAATACGGTAGCTGTAACTATGTGATCGCTTCACTTCCCTGTAAGCGGGAGACGATAAGCATGAATGAACAGACCTGACACCGGGCGGGAGGAGCGGCCGCTAATAGCTATAACTATGTGAGCGCTTTACTTCCCTGTCAGAGGAGATACCCGCATGACAGGGAAGTGAAGGCTAACAGTTACAGCTACCGTATTAGCGGCCGCTCGCCCGGTGTGTCACTTCATTTATGAACAGATCATAGTAGTAGGGACATCATTGAGAGGCGGGCGGCCGGCCAGGGGCGGGACTTTTTAAACCTGCTAATTTCTGCATTTTTAAACCATTATTGGCCAAAATGGGATAGGCCCATTTTCGGCCGATAATTTAGTGGCCAAAATTTTGGTGCACCCCTAGTATTTGGGTACAGAGTCGCATGGCTCCTTTGTCAGTTAAAGTAAAGCATTGCCATATCGCAAAAAATGGCCTGGTCATGAAAGGGGAGGGGGTGGCAAACCTTCCAGCAGTCAAGTGAGACTATATTTAATTTGTGCACCATGTTAAAAATGCTGTCCAATATTTAATATTCAAAACAATCACCCAATCATCCATGCTTTACTTTGCTGAGCAATCACTGAAGAACCTCCCCCTACCATTTCTGGACATGCTCATCTTGAGAAAGGGCAGATGATTCATAAAGCATTTACTTCCTGGAATCCACCTGCGCTTAGTTTTAGCAGGAGAGTGTGTGCTTAGCTGAGAAAACCCCTCCTCCCCTACTGAAGACTCTTGGAATGTATGACATATATACCTAGGCCTGAAACCAGGAAGTAACCGAAAGGAGCTGTAAAGGCAGGTGGTTTGTTATCTTAATGCATTATGATAAAAATGTCTTGTGTGCAGCAGCCCACCTTAACCCCCCTAATACGTACCTGAGGTCGCTCTGGCCATGTCTGAATGTCTCCGCCACCTGGGACTCCCCTCCTCATCAGCTGGGAGATCAGCATGGCGCCACTGCCTCCAGCTGCTGTCAAGGTCAGCCAGCCAATGAGAAGAGAAAGAGGGGGCGGAGCGCCATATCTGAATCGGCACAGGGAGCTGTGACTCTGCTCAGGAGCCCCCATAGCAAGCTGCTTGTTGTGGGGGGAACCCAACAGGAGGGAGGGGCCAGGAGACTAGAAGAGAGATCCAAGAAAAGGAGGCTCCAGGCAGCTGCAAATCCACTGCAACAGAGTAGGAAAGTATGACCTTTTTTCTTTTTAAACACAAACAAGACTTTACAAACACTTGAAGAAATCTTACAACAAAATCAAACAATGGTTTTCTATGTGCCCTGTTCACACCACAATGTGTGGATTTATTCTGCAATGTGTATGCAGCTTTCTGCATTGGAAAAAAAAAAAAACTGACATGAAAACATTGGTGTGAATATGGGGCACATAACTGACGTGCATATAAACTGATAGGTCTGCAGGGGAAATGGCACACAGGGCACACTGACCCCGCTGTACATGAACTCCAATGACAGAGGTACCCAGTGTAGGGCAGTGAAGGAAGGTGTGTGTATAGTGTTGTGAAGTGAGTGTTGTGTATATTTGTCACACACACAGATCAGGAGGCAGAGAGACCAGCATGGTGCTGATTGTTGACGTGTCTTCCAGGCACTGCTGACCTCCTGGGGGGCGGAGACACCATGGACAGGCCGGATTGGAGGCAGGACACCTCTGACCATGCCCAGGCCTATTTACCACAGGGGGGGGGAATTACACCTCCAGGGCCCCCTTCCCGGTTGTAGTTGAGGGGCCCAGCCTGTATGTCCTCCCCAAGCGGGCCACACTGACACCCACATATCCCTCCACCATGAATAGAAGGGGTAGGGAGAGGTCACCCCCGGATAACCGTCCGTGTAATAATGGAGCAGGCCGGAGATGAGGATTATAGTGGAGGGAATGCGGCAGTATGGAGCTCTCTCACACACATGAGACGTCCCGGCTGCTATCCCCTGGGCCTCCATGCCGCACCCGGCCTCCTCCATTCCGGCCTGCGAGCCGTGCTAATCACCTCACAGACAGACAGGGTGCGGCCTGGGCCAGCCCCGGGATTATGCAGCGTGTCTCTCCGCACAGCGCCTCCCCCCATCCACCACACGCGCTAGGTGGGCAGACAGGCAGGGCGGGTGCTGAGCGGCACAGACGCGGAAGATAAAGGCTGACGACCCGCCGCAGAGCCAACGCCGGCTGCGGCCCCCCTTCCCTCTAACACACTCACCTGAAGCTGCCATGTTGGGCCGAGTGTGAAAGAACGCAAAGACCCGGATGAGACGGTCACGTGGGGTCTATCCAGCGAAGGAAAGCGAGCAGCCGCTTGACGTCACGACGCAATGGGAACGTCGTGATGGGGCGGCCATATTTGTTATTGGAATCATGAGGCACCGCCAGGAGCTGTATTTGGAATTTCTGGATGGCAGCGTGATCTAAAAGGACCACGTGCTGTATTTCATGTTTAACGTGTACTTTGTTTTATATGCAGGCCATGAGGAATGAAATATCACTTAGTTATTCGCACCTTCATTGCTTTGCTTTTATTGTTTCTGCGTGTGTCACAAACAAATGCTTTGTACTATAAAACGACAAAGTAACATCTGTGAACACGCTACTGACCACGCCCATTTGTACCCACACCCACAAAATACTGCTAACAATGACGAAGGAAGGGATTTCCCAGTATCAATATTACTGAAAGCAAAAATTATACAGTGTCAGAGTCAGCAGGATAAAAAAAGGGGACAGTCCATGGGGACAGGCAGTATGGAGAGGACAGTCCATGGGGACAGGCAGTATGGAGAGGACAGTCCACGGAGACAGGCAGTATGGATAGGGCAGTCCATGGAGACAGGCAGTATGGAGGGGGACAGTCCATGGAGACAGGCAGTATGGATAGGACAGTCCATGGAGACAGGCAGTATGGAGGGGGACAGTCCATGGAGACAGGCAGTATGGATAGGACAGTCCATGGAGACAGGCAGTATGGATAGGACAGTCCATGGAGACAGGCAGTATGGAGGGGACAGTCCATGGAGACAGGCAGTATGGAGGGGACAGTCCATGGAGACAGGCAGTATGGAGGGGACAGTCCATGGAGACAGGCAGTATGGATAGGACAGTCCATGGAGACAGGCAGTATGGAGGGGACAGTCCATGGAGACAGGCAGTATGGATAGGACAGTCCATGGAGACAGGCAGTATGGAGGGGACAGTCCATGGAGACAGGCAGTATGGATAGGACAGTCCATGGAGACAGGCAGTATGGAGGGGACAGTCCATGGAGACAGGCAGTATGGATAGGACAGTCCATGGAGACAGGCAGTATGGATAGGACAGTCCATGGAGACAGGCAGTATGGATGGGACAGTCCATGGAGACAGGCAGTATGGAGGGGACAGTCCATGGAGACAGGCAGTATGGAGGGGACAGTCCATGGAGACAGGCAGTATGGAGGGGACAGTCCATGGAGACAGGCAGTATGGAGGGGACAGTCCATGGAGACAGGCAGTATGGAGGGGACAGTCCATGGAGACAGGCAGTATGGAGAGGACAGTCCATGGGGACAGGCAGTATGATGGGGACAGGCAGTATGGAGGGGACAGTAGGGTGACCACGTGTCCCGGATCGCCCAGGACAGTCCCGTTTTTGGGGAGTCTGTCCCGGTCACCCTCATTACGGGACAATGCAGTGTCCCGGAATGTCCGCCGACCGTGAGTCTCAGTCTGGACTGTCTGTCTGTATTATGTCCGACACAGACAGTCCGCCGTGGCTGGATGAGGGAGGATGACTCATGCATGCTGGGCAGGGCTGTGTGTACCATGTTGGGCGAATGGGCGGGCTGCAATTCGAGCCAACCAATAGGAGAGCAGTGAGCAGAGGTGGATGGTGACGTCAGCCGGAGCATCTACTGTGCGGCGCCGCCTCAGCTCAACTCAGCCTGCTCCTGTAACTCCAACGGCCGGCCGCCGCCGGGTTATCAGAGGAGGACAAAAAAATGTAAGTTAAAATTTTTAATGGATGTCTGCAGCTGCTGCCAGAGTGCCAGTGCCACACACTGACCAGACCCAATTCTCAATAAAACTCTGACAGACTGACACCAGTCCTGGGCGAGATTGCTAGAAATCGTTGCCATCACAGCAACATTGCAGTGCAGATCAATGCTACCACATTTTTGAAAGCACAGAAAAAGTATATGTGAAAGAAATGAATAAAACGATTTGCCTAGCAGAAGCCAATATTAATAACATTTTTACTTCAATGGCCTGAGATTTGTTTATGGCTGGGCAGGCAGATACTGTGGTACTGGCAGGTCTGTGTCCCTTACATTATTTACCTTGCTGCAAGTCCTCTTGATGTGGGGAACATTAGATGGGGGGCTCCTGAGGTTATGATGTAGTGAGGAGGTCAGGTGGTAAAAGCCCCCCATGATGTTTAGGGTTTGCACCCCGGAAAGTACGGCAATGTACAAATCCAATGGAAAATCCTCATGCTAAGCACACAGCGTGCGCTCAGCGCTGTGCTTCAGCCATTCTATTTTTTCTGATTGGGCTGTGTAATGTGACATGTGGCACCCCCCCCCCCCCCCCCACACACACACACACTGCTGAAAAATTGGCAAATGAAGGTATCAAAAAACATCATTTTTTGGGGGGGGGGGGGGGGGTCCCGGAATGGCAGTTTGGAGATGTGGTCACCCTACGAGACAGGCAGTATGGAGGGGACAGTCCATGGAGACATGCAGTATGGAGGGGACAGTCCATGGAGACAGGCAGTATGGAGGGGACAGTCCATGGAGACAGGCAGTATGGATAGGACAGTCCATGGAGACAGGCAGTATGGAGGGGACAGTCCATGGAGACAGGCAGTATGGATAGGACAGTCCATGGAGACAGGCAGTATGGAGGGGACAGTCCATGGAGACATGCAGTATGGATAGGACAGTCCATGGAGACAGGCAGTATGGATAGGACAGTCCATGGAGACAGGCAGTATGGATAGGACAGTCCATGGAGACAGGCAGTATGGAGGGAACAGTCCATGGAGACAGGCAGTATGGATAGGACAGTCCATAGGGACAGGCAGTATGGAGGGGACAGTCCATGGAGACAGGCAGTATGAATAGGACAGTCCATAGGGACAGGCAGTATGGAGGGGACAGTCCATGGAGACAGGCAGTGTGGATAGGACAGTCCATGGAGACAGGCAGTATGGATAGGACAGTCCATGGAGACAGGCAGTATGGATAGGACAGTCCATGGAGACAGGCAGTATGGATAGGACAGTCCATGGAGACAGGCAGTATGGAGGGAACAGTCCATGGAGACAGGCAGTATGGATAGGACAGTCCATGGAGACAGGCAGTATGGAGGGGACAGTCCATGGAGACAGGCAGTATGGATAGGACAGTCCATGGAGACAGGCAGTATGGAGATGACAGTCCATGGAGACAGGCAGTATGGAGAGGGCAGTCCATGGAGACAGGCAGTATGGATAGCACAGTCCATGGAGACAGGCAGTATGGAGGGGACAGTCCATGGAGACAGGCAGTATGGAGGGGACAGTCCATGGAGACAGGCAGTATGGAGAGGACAGTCCATGGGGACAGGCAGTATGGAGGGGGATAGTCCATGGAGACAGGCAGTATGGATAGGACAGTCCATGGAGACAGGCAGTATGGAGAGGGCAGTCCATGGAGACAGGCAGTATGGATAGGACAGTCCATGGAGACAGGCAGTATGGAGGGGACAGTCCATGGAGACAGGCAGTATGGAGGGGACAGTCCATGGAGACAGGCAGTATGGAGAGGACAGTCCATGGAGACAGGCAGTATGGAGGGGACAGTCCATGGGGACAGGCAGTATGGAGGGGACAGTCCATGGAGACAGGCAGTATGGAGGGGACAGTCCATGGAGACAGGCAGTATGGAGGGGACAGTCCATGGAGACAGGCAGTATGGAGAGGACAGTCCATGGAGACAGGCAGTATGGAGAGGACAGTCCATGGAGACAGGCAGTATGGAGGGGACAGTCCATGGAGACAGGCAGTATGGAGGGGACAGTCCATGGAGACAGGCAGTATGGAGAGGACAGTCCATGGAGACAGGCAGTATGGAGGGGACAGTCCATGGAGACAGGCAGTTTGGAGAGGACAGTCCATGGAGGGGACAGTCCATGGAGACAGGCAGTAGGGAGAGGACAGTCCATGGAGACAGGCAGTAGGGAGGGGACAGTCCATGGAGACAGGCAGTATGGAGAGGACAGTCCATGGGGCAGTCCATGGAGACAGGCCGTATGGAGAGGACAGTCCATGGAGACAGGCAATATGGAGGGGACAGTCCATGAAGACAGGCAGTATAGAGGGGACAGTCCATGGAGACAGGCAGTATGGAGGGGACAGTCCATGGAGACAGGCAGTATGGAGGGGACAGTCCATGGAGACAGGCAGTATGGAGAGGACAGTCCATGGGGACAGGCAGTATGGAGGGGGATAGTCCATGGAGACAGGCAGTATGGATAGGACAGTCCATGGAGACAGGCAGTATGGAGAGGGCAGTCCATGGAGACAGGCAGTATGGATAGGACAGTCCATGGAGACAGGCAGTATGGAGGGGACAGTCCATGGAGACAGGCAGTATGGAGGGGACAGTCCATGGAGACAGGCAGTATGGAGAGGACAGTCCATGGAGACAGGCAGTATGGAGGGGACAGTCCATGGGGACAGGCAGTATGGAGGGGACAGTCCATGGAGACAGGCAGTATGGAGGGGACAGTCCATGGAGACAGGCAGTATGGAGGGGACAGTCCATGGAGACAGGCAGTATGGAGAGGACAGTCCATGGAGACAGGCAGTATGGAGAGGACAGTCCATGGAGACAGGCAGTATGGAGGGGACAGTCCATGGAGACAGGCAGTATGGAGGGGACAGTCCATGGAGACAGGCAGTATGGAGAGGACAGTCCATGGAGACAGGCAGTATGGAGGGGACAGTCCATGGAGACAGGCAGTTTGGAGAGGACAGTCCATGGAGGGGACAGTCCATGGAGACAGGCAGTAGGGAGAGGACAGTCCATGGAGACAGGCAGTAGGGAGGGGACAGTCCATGGAGACAGGCAGTATGGAGAGGACAGTCCATGGGGCAGTCCATGGAGACAGGCCGTATGGAGAGGACAGTCCATGGAGACAGGCAATATGGAGGGGACAGTCCATGAAGACAGGCAGTATAGAGGGGACAGTCAGTGGGGACAGGCAGTATGGAGGTGGGACAGTCCATGGGGACAGGCAGTATGGAGAGGACAGTCCATGGAGACAGGCAGTATGGAGAGGACAGTCCATGGAGACAGGCAGTATGGAGGGGACAGTCCATGGAGACAGGCAGTATGGAGAGGACAGCCCATGGAGACAGGCAGTATGGAGGGGACAGTCCATGGGGACAGGCAGTATGGAGGGGACAGTCCATGGAGACAGGCAGTATGGAGGGGACAGTCCATGGAGACAGGCAGTATGGAGGGGACAGTCCATGGAGACAGGCAGTATGGAGAGGACAGTCCATGGAGACAGGCAGTATGGAGGGGACAGTCCATGGAGACAGGCAGTATGGAGAGGACAGTCCATGGAGAGGACAGTCCATGGAGAGGACAGGCAGTATGGAGAGGACAGTCCATGGAGACAGGCAGTATGGAGGGGACAGTCCATGGAGACAGGCAGTTTGGAGAGGACAGTCCATGGAGGGGACAGTCCATGGAGACAGGCAGTAGGGAGAGGACAGTCCATGGAGACAGGCAGTAGGGAGGGGACAGTCCATGGAGACAGGCAGTATGGAGAGGACAGTCCATGGGGCAGTCCATGGAGACAGGCCGTATGGAGAGGACAGTCCATGGAGACAGGCAATATGGAGGGGACAGTCCATGAAGACAGGCAGTATAGAGGGGACAGTCAGTGGGGACAGGCAGTATGGAGGTGGGACAGTCCATGGGGACAGGCAGTATGGAGGAGGCAGGTATGGGGGGGGTGGGGGACAGTCAATGGTGGGGATAGGCAGTATGGAGGGGGACAGGCCATGGGGACAGGTCGTATGGAGGGGACAGGCCGGTATGGGGGGGGAGAGTATATGGAGGGGAAAGGCAGTACGGAGGGGACATTCCATGGGGACAGGTCGTATGGAGGGGACAGGCAGGTATGGGGGGGGGGGGGAGTATATGGAGGGGAAATGCAGTACGGAGGGGACAGTCCATGGGGACAGGGAGGTATGGGGGGACAGTTGATAATGGGGACAGGCAGTACAGAAGGGACAGTCCATGGGGACAGGCAGTATGGAGGGGACAGGTAGTATGGGGCAGCAACAGTTAATGGTGGGGACAGGCAGTATGGAGGGGACAGTCCATGGGGGCAGGCAGTACAGAGGGTGAATTTTATGGTGGGGACAGGTAGTAAGGAGGGGGCAATCGATGGTGGGGACAGGCAGTATGGAGGGGACAGTCCATGGGGACAGGCCGTACAGAGGATAGAGTCAATGGTGGGGACAGGCAGTACAGAGGGGGCAGTTCATGGGGACAGGCAGTACGGAGGGGGATGCTGCCGATGGTGGGGGCAGTCGATGATGGGAACAGATAGTATAGAGGGGGCAGTCGATAGGGGACAGGCAGTACAGAGGGGGAAGTCGATAATGGAGACAGGCAGGATGGCGGGGACTTGACACGGTTTTGGAGGCATCAGAGTTGGGCTCCTATGAAAGCCTGTGCCTTCTGTTACATAGAGGCTCAGAGGCCCTGTTTCCCCTAACAACAACTATGAGAGCCACACTCATGGCAGAGGGGGAAGTCGATGGTGGGGACAGGCAGTATGGAGGGGACAGTCAATGGGGACAGGCAGTACAGAGGGGGACAGTCGATGGGGACTGGCAGATGGAGGGGGGGCAGTCGATAGGGGACAGGCAGCAGGGAGGGGGGCAGGCAGTACAGAGGGGGACAGTCGATGGGGACAAGCAGTATGGAGGGGACAGGCAGTACGGAGAGGGACAGTCGATGAGGACAGGCAGTACGGAGGGGCAGCCGCAGGTGGGGACAGACAGTATAGAGGGGGAAGTCGATAGGGGACTGGCAGTACAGAGGGGGACAGTTGACGGGGACAGGCAGTACAGAGGGGGCAGTCGGTGGTGGGGACAGCCAGTATGGAAGGAGGCAGTCGATAGGGGACAGGCAGTACGGAGGGGGAAGTCGATAATGAAGACAGGCAGGATGGCGGGGACTCGACAGGGTGTTGGAGGCAGTAGAGTTGGGCTCCTATGAAAGCCTGTGCCTTCTGTTACATAGAGGCTCAGAGGCCCAGTTTCCCCTAACAACAACTATGAGAGCCACACTCAAGGCATGGGACTGCATTCAAAATCTGTGGCAATCCGCCTTTGATTCTTTCTCTCTAGCCTCCCCACAGTGGATGAACATCATATGGGCTACTAAAGGGATAAATACATTAGGGGATATCACAGGAAGGGATAAACTGTTATACTTTGAGGACCTCAAGCTAAGGTATAATTTACCTAATCTCCACCTCTTTAGATACATTAAAACCTTGGTTTGAGAGTAACTTGGTTTGAGAGCGCTTTGCAAGACAAGCAAAATTTTTTATTAAATTTTGACTTGATATACAAGCGATGTCTTGATATACAAGTATTGCGTCATGTCACAACCGAGTATTAAATGGAGGCATCTCTAAGTGTAGCAATATGGTTACATTTAATGAAGGTACAATATTTAGCAACTCACATGGTTGATGTTTAAAACAGGTACATCTGGGGTAAAGCTGTCCACATAGACCATCCTCCACACTGCCATCTATGTCACCCCTTCCACACTTTGCTCCACGGGTGCTTCAAGCCTCGCTTTCAGATCGCTTTACTGCAGGGAAGTCTTCTCGGTCACGATTGCAGACTGATAGCGGTGAGAGCCGGCTGAGCGGAAGATGGTCTATGACTGTGCACAGCTTTACCCTGGATGAGTGCATACTTAGATGTGCCTCTTTATCATCAACCATGTGAGTTGCTAAATGTTGTAACTTTATAAAATGTAACCATATTGCTACACTTGGAGGCGCCTCTCTTCTCTTCTATACTCTGTAGCTCCTGCTGGATTTTGCTTCTAATCCCCTTGTGGAGGCTGCCCTTTGTGAATGGACACTTTATGGTTATCACATTGCTATAATCTTTGTATATAGACTATAAACTGAAAGATTTATGAATAAATGGTTGTGGAACGAATCATCTGAGTTTCCATTATTTCTTATGGGGAAATTCGCTTTGATATAAGAGTGCTTTGGATTACAAGCATGTTTCCGGAACCAATTATGCTCGCAATCCAAGGTTTTACTGTACTTACATTTGCGACATGCTTTTACCTCCCAATTTGAATCCATAAAAAAAAACTCTATCTGGGTTGTATAAAGAACTTTTCCCTATCCCTCCTCCCTCTGTGGTTAAGTGCAGACAGCAGTGGGTGGAAGGGGTCCCGGATCCTGGAGGGGAGTAATGGGATGATATGTGGAGCTTCCCCTTTACTCACCTGGTATTGGCTAATCCATTTCAAATTCCTACATAGGATTTACTACACTCTGGCAAAACTAGCCAGAATTTACCCAGGGGTATCGGCGGAATGCTGCGCCTTTTCTCTGGCCACCTTTGGTAATGTGTTTTGGCATTGCTCGGTGGTCATGAATTATTAGACCGCAATTCTTCAGTGTATAACAGAGGTCACCTCTTTACCTGTTCCAGTGACAGTGGCAGTCTGCCTGCTTGGATTGGTGGAGGGTTTGACGCCAGCTAGGGCTCAACGTACATTGCTGAATTTGTTCCTATAATATACCCATAAGCCATTAATCTTATTTTGGAAAAAGCCTACCACACCTTCTATCTCCTACAGAAAGTGTTTGGGTAATAACAATTATAGAGTTACGTACCTGAGCAGGGGTTGTCCCAAGAAATATAAGAAGGTGTGGCAGATCTTGCTTGATAGACCTACAACAGTTGTTCAAGATCTTTAGGGACCTGACAATTAGAATATGCTTGCTTGAGTGGGGTGCTGGTTGCCAGGGGAATTATGCTGGAGTTTTTCCTTCTCACCTATTAGTATAGTATCCTTACCTAATGCCAATCTAATTTACTGCTCCTGGGTCCGCATTAGCTTGGGATGCTTTCTCCTTGAGGGACATGCTGTGATTGCCTATGCCTATATTTTAAGAGCTGTTTTCTATGTCTTTGGTTGTAATATTCCTATGTAAACACATTTTCTTCACTCTTGAGAGACACAGCATTAGACGATAAGAAAATACTTCCTGGGTTGGTGCCTGGTAGGGGGTGGGGGGTGAGTTAGTGTTTTTGTGTGGGGAGATTTTGTTTTTATGCTGAGCCCTGCATGGCTGAAAATTTGTTGTTGTTATTTCTTGTAAACGAATAAAAGAAAAAAAAATGGGGACAGGCAGTACTGAGGGGACAGTCTATGGGGTAATGGCAGTACTGAGGGGGCAGTCAATGGTGGGGACAGACAGTATAGAGGGGGGAGTCGATAGGGGAATGGCAATACAGAGGGGGAAGTTGATGGTGCAGACAGGCAGTACGGAGGGGGAAGTTGATGGTGGGGACAGGCAGCACAGAGGGGACAGTCGATGATGGATACGGGCAGTAAAGAGGGGTCAGTCGATGGGGACAGGCAGTACAGTCGATGGTAGGGACAGCCTATGGCCTGATGTGGGTCTGCCATTAGTACCGGAAATCTCTCCAGCCCATGTGAGCTGTGATCCTGGGTGTGATAACTGAAGCAGCGACAACTCCGGCATCTTTGTTTGAAGTTTTATTGGAATTAAGGGGATGGGAGAAGGGAATGAGTCAGTGGCGGCTGGTGCTCAAAATTTTTTGGGGGGGCGCAAACAGAAAAATGAGTGACCAGCGTGCCCCCAATCATTGCAGAGTGCCACAGCATGCCCCCATCAATGCAGAATGCCACAGCATTGCCCCCAATCAATGCAGAGTGCCACAGCATGCCCCCCAATCAATGCAGAGTGCCACAGCATGCCCCCCAATCAATGCAGAATGCCACAGCGTGCCCCCCAATCAATGCAGAATGCCACAGCGTGCCCCCCAATCAATGCAGAGTGCCACAGCGTGCCCCCAATCAATGCAGAGCGCCACAGCGTGCCCCCAATCATTGCAGAGTGCCACAGCATTGTCCCCAATCATTGCAGAGCGCCACACCATGCCCTCCAATCAATGCAGAGCGCCACAGCATTGTCCCCAATCAATGCAGAACACCACAGCATTGTCCCCACTCATTGCAGTGCGCCACAGCATTGTTCCCAATCAATGCAGAGCGCCACAGCATTGTCCCCAATCAATGCAGAGCGCCACAGCATTGTCCCCAATAAATGCAGAGCGCCACAGCATTGTCCCCAATCATTGCAGAGCGCCACAGCATTGTCCCCAATCAATGCAGAGCGCTACAGCGTGCCCCCTTCAATGCAGTGTGGGCTTCCCCCCCCCCCCAGACCAATGCACTTACCTGGCGGCGGCTTTTCTTCAGTCCTGGCGGCGGCGGCTTTTCCTCACTCTGTCCCCCGGCGCGTCTCCATGAGTCCTTCCGCTCCCGCCTCCTCCTCAGCCAATGGCAAGGGGTTTGCCTTGCGGCCAATCAGGAAGCGCGTATCGGACGCGCTTCCTGATTGGCCAGGAGGAGGATCGGTGTGGCAATAGCGAATTTTCTTTCGCTATTGTCACACAATGGGTGGGCTCGGGACGCAGTGCTCTGCGCCCTGAGCCCACCCTTTGCATCGCCCTATTAGAGCCTCTGGCTCTAATCAGGTGATGTAAAAAAAAAAAATCCCCATTAAGCCCCTGCGCCCCATATACACTGGCCGCCACTGGAATGAGTGGGATACTCCTTAAGGCTTAAACTAATTACAATTGGGACTTTTACTTCTGAAATGCCCGTTGGCGCTTCCTTGACGCCATCCAACGCTCACTGACACTGAGATTATTCTGTAAAACAGAAGAAGTGCTGAATCCTCGACTTATAGTCCAGAAGATCCAAGACTGAGAACTGTAGAACTCCAGACACTGTTGTACTGTGAAAGTCACTGAATACTTCCCCCCCGCCCGGCACAGCTTGAGGTAGTATATAGTAGAACTCTGTATAACTGTCACTGTAACTGGTACGCTCTGTACTGTTCAGGGCCCAAACTGCAGGTGCCCCCTTTGACTTTGAACTCTTCAGGGTCCACTGACTATGCACCCCCTCTGCAGCTTCAGGGTCCTCAACCTAGGTACCCCCTTTACAGCTAGCTGACACTGGATCCCAGAACCTCTTCCGGAGTGGTCCCCTCTAACTTCAGGCAGACCCCCAGGGGCAATCCTCAGTACTCACGACCTGTGTAGGCTTTCCTGGGACTGGACCCCTCTCTCTCTCTCTCTCTCCGCTGGTTCTCGGCACACAGGATCCCCTCAGCTCAACTCAGCACTCTCTGGACACTCAGGGGACACCCTGAGACATCCGCCTTCCTCAGACAGAAGGAGAGACAGCCGCACTCTCCTTCCTGGGACTCTGCTCCCGCCAAAGACACTGTGCCACACACTTCCCCCCAAACTTATAGCCACTCCAAGAATCCTTTGCAGCATAATCTGCCTTCTGGGGTAGTTACAAGCTGGGATGTGTCCCCTGATAGGGCTTCCCACACTTCCCTATGAGAAGCCTCTCACAGGAGCCAGTGGGGATACTTCTCCCCTCAGCAGGCACATCTGGAAGCCCTGACACCCTATCTAAACAGATCACAGCCACGCTGTTAGGCAGTCAAGGCCCACTATACATTTACCTAGCACCTACTGTACCTGTAGGGTGCTACATATATATATATAAAGTCCATTAGTGTAACATAAAAAAGTGACTGTGAACGTTTCTACGTGACTCCAAAATCCAATATGGTACTGGGCACACTGATCCACACCTCTGTGACACTATCCACCACCAACTATTATGCTCACTCACCAGAGCCTCTCCAATATTGGGCGTTGTAATCCACTCCTCATATATTGGATATTGGATCCACTCTATAGCTCAACTTGTCCTTAATATCTCATCCAGAGCTAGTGTATATTATATTCCTTTTCCCTCCTCACCAGAATGCTCATACAATATAGAAGATGCTATCATTGCGCAACATGTTTATTCCATAAAATTTACTAGTTAAAAAATGTTTTTAAATTGGTAAAAGTGCCAACTCATATTTACTTAAGTCTATCCAGCAACCCAAGTCTGAAAATGTGCTGCTGCCCTGATTGCTGGGGCCGGCATGCGTTCCACCAAAGGGATCATGCGTGTATTGCGTCACTACGACTCAACATGTTTCGCATTAAGATGCGTCATCAGGAAGCTAGTGGCGCCATTTTGGTATAGCTATTTATGCCCTTAGCTTGAGTGTCATCCTCCAATGGGATCTCCGCAAACCAGACATGCATAAACCGCCATGTTCCCTAAACGGGAATTTGAAATACGTCTCGGCGCACCGGAAGTGTATAAATCGCCGTGCAGACCGTAAGTAGGTAATCCACCATTTTATCTAATCCTACACTAACGCTATTTTGCCCATTTATTGCATATCCATCTGTATCTTACTATACTGTATATCATTACCAGAGACCTTCAAAATGTAGCATTTATTTTTACGAAATATGGCACTAAAAAGTGTGGCAATATGACAATTATTTTTGCCAAATGTGGCATTTATTCTAGCTGTTGTGGCATTTATTTTTCAACTTTCCACCCCCCTTCACATCGTAAAAGGGTTATTATATATTAAATCATGCAACTTAAATCATATTAACTACTTTATTACTATTTACAGGTATTTACAACAATTTTAGTTTTTAATTGTAGTATAATTTTACATAAGCGACTATGCTCTCCATAGTACAGGCATGGCACATAAGCTCCATATGCTCTCCATTAAGGCGACGGTCGCTGAGGATGTACTTTAATTTTAAAAAAGTCCTCTCTACGGTGGCTGATGTTCCAGGCGCATATTTCATTGCCAGCACGTCTGCAGCGTCCCAGTCTTGTTTTAGCAAAGATTCCTTTCCTTCGAGGTTCACGGCCACGCTCCTGACTTCCTCCCAGCCACAATTCCTGGTCAGGACGGCTTGTACTTTGGCCTTAATCCTCTTTCCAATGGCTCCTGGGTAGTTTGTGTGGCCAATTTCCTCCACACGGTCGTCAGGAGAATCTTCTGAGACTGAAGCTGCTCGATGACTTCTGGAATTGACTTGAAATTGGCCTCCAAAAAGAGAAGCTGCGGGAAGAGGGCCGGGTCGTCTATGAGGTCTTTTGCCTTTTCACCGCACCAAAATCGCCTTCCCGCTCCTTCACCACGGTTTTGAAACCTTCAAAATGATTCACATACCACGATACTGCAGACAACCAGGTGCCCCACCTAGTGACAACAGGCTCGGGAGGTAGTGGCACGCCAGGCAAATGTTTCCTGAATACCTCGACCCTCTTTGGTGCCTTCAGGAATATTTTTTTCCCTGCCGAGATGAGTTTATTGACTTTGGGATGCTTTTCCCAAATGGCCTCCGCAACATGATGTAGTCCATGCGCCAGACACGTCTCGTGGATAATTTTTGGGTAGATTGCCTTAAGGGTCCTCCCCACACTCAGCATGTATGCTACACTATCCGTGACAAGTAGTAGCAAGCATCCTGCCGTGTTGGGGGCTCCTTGCCACAGCAGTCCTGAAACAAATAAATACATGAAATATTAGCATGCTGTATACAGTGCTTTGCGAATGTATTCGGCCCCCTTGAACTTTTCGACCTTTTGCCAAATTTCAGGCTTCAAACATAAAGATATAAAATTTTAATTTTTTGTTTAGAATCAACAACAAGTGGGACACAATCATGAAGTGGAACGAAATTTATTGGATATTTCAAACTTTTTTAACAAATAAAAAACTTAAAAATTGGGCGTGCAAAATTATTCAGTCCCCTTAAGTTAATACTTTGTAGCGCCACCTTTTGCTGCGATTACAGCTGTAAGTCGCTTGGGGTATGTCTCTATCAGTTTTGCACATCGAGAGACTGAAATTTTTGCCCATTCCTCCTTGCAAAACAGCTCGAGCTCAGTGAGTTTGGATGGAGAGCGTTTGTGAACAGCAGTTTTCAGTTCTTTCCACAGATTCTCGATTGGATTCAGGTCTGGACTTTGACTTGGCCATTCTAACACCTGGATATGTTTATTTGTGAACCATTCCATTGTAGATTTTGCTTTATGTTTTGGATCATTGTCTTGTTGGAAGACAAATCTCCGTCCCAGTCTCAGGTCTTTTGCAGATTCCATCAGGTTTTCTTCCAGAATGGTCCTGTATTTGGCTCCATCCATCTTACCATCAATTTTAACCATCTTCCCTGTCCCTGCTGAAGAAAAGCAGGCCCAAACCATGATGCTGCCACCACCATGTTTGACAGTGGGGACGGTGTGTTCAGGGTGATGAGCTGTGTTGCTTTTACGCCAAACATAACGTTTTGCATTGTTGCCGAAAAGTTTGATTTTTGGTTTCATCTGACCAGAGCACCTTCTTCCACATGTTTGGTGTGTCTCCCAGGTGGCTTGTGGCAAATTTTAAACGACACTTTTTATGGATATCTTTAAGAAATGGCTTTCTTCTTGCCACTCTTCCATAAAGGCCAGATTTGTGCAGTATACGACTGATTGTTGTCCTATGGACAGAGTCTCCCACCTCAGCTGTAGATCTCTGCAGTTCATCCAGAGTGATCATGGGCCTCTTGGCTGCATCTCTGATCAGTCTTCTCCTTGTATGAGCTGAAAGTTTAGAGGGACGGCCAGGTCTTCGTAGATTTGCAGTGGTCTGATACTCCTTCCATTTCAATATTATCGCTTACACAGTGCTCCTTGGGATGTTTAAAAGTTTAAAGCTTGGGAAATCTTTTTGTATCCAAATCCGGCTTTAAACTTCTCCACAACAGTATCCCGGACCTGCCTGGTGTGTTCCTTGTTCTTCATGATGCTCTCTGCGCTTTAAACGGACCTCTGAGACTATCACAGTGCAGGTGCATTTATACGGAGACTTGATTACACACAGGTGGATTCTGTTTATCATCATTAGTCATTTAGGTCAAAATTGGATCATTCAGAGATCCTCACTGAACTTCTGGAGAGAGTTTGCTGCACTGAAAGTAAAGGGGCTGAATAATTTTACACGCCCAATTTTTCAGTTTTTTATTTGTTAACAAATTTTTAAATATCCAATAAATTTTGTTCCACTTCATGATTGTGTCCCACTTGTTGTTGATTCTTCACTAAACATTACAGTTTTATATCTTTATGTTTGAAGCCTGAAATTTAGCAAAAGGTCGCAAAGTTCAAGGGGGCCGAACACTTTCGCAAGGCACTGTATAAGCACTAAAAATTCCACAGTGACAGACAAAAGCTAAAATTATAGCCTGAAGGGTGCTGGTTTAATAGTAGTAGTAGTAGTGTAGGGAAAAAAAGGCACTCACTTAGGGCTTCCTGGACAGTTTGGACGATGGTTGAAGCCAGGGGGCCGGCCCATAGGGGGCGCCGCCCCCCCCCCCAAAAAAAAGAAAAAGAAAAAAAAAAAGATTAAAAAAAATAATAATTTTTGCCCACAAGGGGCGCCCGCCTCATTGGTGCCTATGGGGGGGTGGGGTTTTCCACCCTCAGAGGCGCCGAGAGGCGGCCTTCTGGGGCGTAACTGTAGCGCAGAGCACTGCGCTACACCCACCCCCCTTTTGGAGCCCGCTCCATTGGTGCCTATGGGGGGGGTGGGGTTTTCCACCCGCAGAGGCGCCAAATGGCAGCCTTCTGGGGCGTAACTGTAGCGCAGAGCACGGCGCTACACCACCCCCCTTTTGTGATGTCTTGGATCATGATTGGTCCAGACTCCAGCCTGGACCAATCATGATTAAGGACATCCATGCTGACCTCGTTGGGGGCGGTGCCGGTGCGTGCATCAGTCACTCACCGTCACCGCCCGGTCAGCTTCCCGCCGCCACAGAAGAGGAGTCGCGAGGAGGGGAGAAGCCGCCGCCGGGAGCCGAGCAGAAGAGGACGGACGTCGGAGTCGCGAGGAGGGGGAGAAGCCGCCGCCGGGAGCCGAGCCGTCGCCAGGTAAGTGTCTCAGCCAGGGAAGTGCTGACTCGTCACCTGTGCCATGCCTATTCCATCACCTGTGCCATGCCTGTACCATCATCTGTGCCATGCCTATTCTATCACCTAAGCCATGCCTGTACCATCTGTGCCATGCCTATTCCATCACCTGTGCCATGCATATACCATCACCTGTGCCATGCCTGTACCATCTGTGCCATGCCTATTCCATCACCTGTGCCATGACCTTACCATCACCTGTGCCATGCCTATTCCATCACCTGTGCCATGCCTGTACCATCTGTGCCATGCATATTCCATCACCTGTGCCATGCCTATACCACCTGTGCCATGCCTATTCCATCACCTGTGCCATGCCTGTACCATCTGTGCACTGCCTATACCATCACCTGTGCCATGCCTGTATCATCTGTGCCATGCCTATTTCATCACCTGTGCCATGCCTATACCATCATCTGTGCCATGCCTATTCTATCACCTGTGCCATGCCTATACCATCTGTGCCATGCCTATTCCATCACCTGTGTCATGACCTTACCATCACCTGTGCCATGCCTATTCCATCACCTGTGCCATGCCTGTACCATCTGTGCCGTGCCTATTCCATCACCTGTGCCATGCCTATACCATCTGTGCCATGCCTATTCCATCACCTGTGCCATGCCTGTACCATCTGTGCCCTGCCTGCACCATCTGTGCCATGCCTATTCCATCACCTGTGCCATGCCTATACCATCTGTGCCATGCCTATTCCATCACCTGTGCCATGCCTGTACCATCACCTGTGCCATGCCTGTACCATCACCTGTGCCATGCCTGTACCATCACCTGTGCCATGCCTGTACCATCACCTGTGCCATGCCTATTCCATCACCTGTGCCATGCCTATACCATCACCTGTGCCATGCCTGTACCATCACCTGTGCCATGCCTATACCATCTGTGCCATGCCTGTACCATGACCTCAAAGTCACGCAATTTTTTACCGCGTTTTTTGCCGCAAAGCAATACCTATTACATTTTTCTTTTTGCGCCCCCCCCCAAAAATTTTGAGTACCAGCCGCCACTGGTTGAAGCATTGTTTTTTTTCCAACTGAGCTCCATGGATAAGATGACCTTTTTGGGCATCGTCAGGATCCAATTTTCCCACAACGACGTTGGCGATGTATCATCCGAGTGAGTCAGTTGCTTCGTCTACGCTGAGCCAGATCTTTGAGTCACCAATGTCTTTGTGAATTTCCTCCAAGTTCTAAGAAAGAAAAATACATACATGTATACAGTCGGCACCAAATAAAACATGAACATTTGTTCTTTTCCATACCTGCACGTACACGTTTGTACATTTTTACTCGTTGATCTTAATTTTTGCAGAAGTTATTGTTGCTCAACCAAAGGTACCTATGCGTGATTTGAACATAAACTATCATTGAACGTTGCTTACCTTTTCACACAATTGAGGTACCATTCGTCTTAGGGTGCTCACGCTTGGCAATTTGACGCTACAGTACTTGTCAAAAATGTCGCGCAGGTGACCCTTCTTCAGTTTGTGTAACGGAATGCCTTCTTTAAGGAAAGCCATGGTGACGTCTCTGGAAAATTCCTGGACCTCGGGCCGAATTTCTGATGACACCACATCTCTAAGGAGCTGCTGCTGCTTCCGATCAGTACTCGGAGCTTTGTCCCTTGCCAGGTGCTGCCGCTTTTCTTGTGCATATCGAATTGGCACTTCTTCTTAAACTCATACTGTAAATTAAAAACAAGAAAAAGTTTTGTATTCAGTACCAGTAAAAATTTTCCAGTAAAAGTCAGTTTCCTACACAGGCCAGAATAGACCAGTTTCGGAATGGGGACTAAGGTGAGGACAGAAAACAGTTTTCAGCTATAGAAACTTTTGACACTTGAGGAGCATTTCAAGGCTACTTGGGGTACAAGGCTGTTGGGTACCATAAAATGAACGTTAGTGGCCAAAACTTCAAAATATACACATGGGCGTCCGCAGAACTTTTTTCAGGGGGGGGGGGGCATAATTTTAAGGTCACCCATGCCCCGCCCCTTTTCAAGAATGTAATGAAGGGGAGGGGCTTATTTATTATACTTATTTTGAGTATATTCCCTTAAAGCATGTTATATAGCACAGTGCTTTGCTGTGTAATTTGGCCCCTTCTATCACCTAAAATACCTGGCTGATCCTGCCTGGCTATGTCCTCCCCTCTGTAAACTGACCACGGTATACCATGGCTGCTGAGCCCTGACACTGTGGTCAGTTTACGTGCTTCCGTCATCCGCAGACCTTCTGTCCTCTCTCCCCCCCTCCCTCCCTCCCTGTCTGCTCCTGTGTCAGTGCCCACACCCCCTCCTCTCCTGCTGCTGTAGTTTCATTTAAAGTTTTATATCCTGTCCACAGTCTGTTTAATAATCCTGTGTGCCCCTGTGTCTGTTTTTTAAAAATAAGCCATTCTTTACAAGTATAGAGTGCCACTCGCCGCTCACGTGATCCGCCACCTCTCTCCTCCTCTCCTCTTCCCCTCCTCCTCCCCTCCCAACTGACATCAGTGAGGAATCCTTGGCCTCACCCGCTGCAGGCAGCTGTCAGACGGGGAAAGGCGAGAGCCAACGGGTCACGTGAGCGGTGCTCGGCCCTCTGAAAACTGGTAAAGAACAGCTTATTTTTTTAGAAACGCAGACACACAGGCAGACAGGCACACATGATTATTAAACAGAACAGACAGGATGGTATAAAGTGGCTTAACAACCACTTAAAAGGGGAAGTTGAGATTCCAAGGGGGGCATTTGCCCCCCCTTACCCCTACCTGCGGATGCCCATGAATATACAGTGCTTGTGGAAGTAATAGAAAAAGATGACATTCTCTCGAAAAATGTAAAAAGTGAGAGCAATGAGAATGATATAGGTATAAGGAGTTCTCAAAGAAAACTGAATAAAAACTTACCGATTTCGTGCACAACTTGCAGAATATCTTCCCACCTTCCACAGCGAAATTGCTGTCACCATTAATCCACTTCTTGAAAAGGGTTACGTTTAAACTAGTTACTTTAGACATATTGAATTAGGAAAACACGAAAATGTAAAACATGAGCGATGACTTCAGTAATACACTTCAGCTTGGTATGAAGGACGTGGGAAAGGGAGCTGATGTATATACGCGTTTCCCTATGGTCCTCCCCCCTGTTAATGGATTTTTACGTAGGTATTTAATCCTCATGGTGATCCAGAAGGGGAATTTGTAATCCGCACTAAGGTAATCTGGTAGCTCGAGCTCATCACAGGTCAATGTTGGTCATTGTAGGGTATTAGGTCCCATTAGTAGTTAGCTCCAGGTAGTAACTGGAACGGGACCTAATACCCTACAATGACCCATGTTGACCTGTGATGAGCTCGAGCTAATGGCTCCAAATCCTTAGATGGGAATCCCTCACGTCACTTGGGGAATCCTCAGCACCTTGGGATCCTGCCCTGCAAGGGCAGATCTTACCTGGTTTTATGGGTTTTAGCAGAACCCCTTAGAACAGGGGTGTCAAACTAAATTTCATTGTGGGCTGCATCAGCATTAGAGTTGTCCTCAAAGGGCCTGTTGTATCTGTAAGACGATGCATTTACTTAGATGCTTAAGAGTACACAGTGTAGAGTTCACAAGTGCGCTACATACAGATTGCAGAGCTCAGGGGTGCGCTATGTACAGACTGCAGAGTTGAGGAATGTATGACAAGCAAAGTGCAGTTTTTATGGGTGTGCTATTTACAGAGTGCAGATATAAGAAGTATGCGGTATGCAGAGTTCAGGAGTGTGCGGAGTACAGAGACCCCCCTACCGCCCCCCAAAAAGCTTCCTCACATCTCATCTGCCTGGCTCTAGTACCTCCTGGCAGTGTAGGTAGCTCCAAATCTCTCTCACTTGCAGGGAGATCATTGGTCAGCACTGCTGTGCCCTGCTTTGAGTGCATGCAGGGTAGGTAGGGATCTGCAAGAGCTGGAGGTGGTGGAACGCAGTCCACCACATTCCAGCTGAAAGAAAGCCCTGTGTGCGAGGGCCACATGAAATGGCCTGGTGGGCCGGATTCAGCCCGCGGGCCTTGTGTTTGACACCTGTGCCTTAGAATATTAGAATATTTCTATTTTCTTTTCTCAAAACTTTACCCAAATAAGGCAAAATATGGCACAAAATATGGCATTATCCCGAAAATCTGTGAAATATGGCATTTCACTGGAAAATGGGCAAAATGTGGCATTATAGTATGGCGCCATGGCAATATGGCATTTTAAGGTCTTTGATCAATAATCATATCATATTAACTCTCTGCTTGTATCCTACAATTTTTTTATCAGACTAGGGTGGCTGGTTGTGCTTGTACAATACACAATCCTAATTATATAAAACATATTAAACACTAAGGCTACGTTCACATCTTGGCGTTGCTATTACAGGCGTTTTTATGGGCGTTTTTTCAGGCGTTTTTATGGGCGTTTTTACAGGCGTTTTTTGTGCAGGCGTTTTTAGATTGAATTGAGACCAATGGAAAACGCCTGTAATCTGCCCAAAAAGAAGCTCATGTACTTTTTTGAGCGTTGGGCGTTTTGCTCACAGCGTCAAAACGCTCAGATGTGAACAGGGGCCATTGAAATGAATAGGATTTGTCTTGTTGGGCGTTTTGAGAGCTGATCCTAAAGCAGAAAAACGCCCCCAAAACACCCCAAAACGCCTACATGTGAACGGAGCTTAATTTATAATCAGGGATAATGTTTGATATGCTACTTTACTGCAAAACACATAAAACCATTTTAAAATTAACAGTCATCCAAAATACTATTTATATCAAGTTCTATGTTCAAACCATGAGGTTTTAAAGTATTTAACCTATAAATCCAATACATTTCATTGTGTGAAACTTATCTCCTAAGATTTGAATTTCTCCAATTTCTATCTATTTTGTCTATTGCATAGAATCTCAAAGTGCTGGGGTCCTTATTATGTTTAGGCAAAAAATGATTTGACACACTATGGTGTCAGAATCCTTTCACTATATTATTAATACAGTATGTTCTCCTATTCTTACTGATAACTGTCTAGTAGTTCTCCCTACGTACTGGAGAACACAACTGCACTCCAACACATAAGTAACATGGGAACTGTTGTAAGTGATGAGTTTTTTTATGGTTTTCTTGTCCTGTATGATTTGATTGGAAACTCTTGACCTTTCTATTGCTTCTGGTAGTGGTTTGGCAAGTTTTAAATTTCTCACACCTGAAAAAAACTTTTTTATCAAAAAAAAGTAGTCATCTGACTAGGAGGGTCTCGCACGTTTTTGACTACACTGTCCCTAATTCTGTGTGCTCATCTATAAATACATTTGGGCTTGTGGGACAGTATTTTGTGAAGATGTAAGTCTTTACATATAATTGGCCAATACTTTTTTATAGTTATTTCCAGTTCCCTGTATTCTGTATAAAACCCTGTCACAAAAGCCACTTCATCTATTTCTCTCAGTTTTTTTGGTTTATCCATCAACATAGACTTTCTTGACCAATCTCTCTATCAATATATCTGTTTGGGCCCAATGGTCCTCTATTTGGGGCCGATGTTTACCAAATATTTCTTCCTCCTCCCACTTGTTTAGGAATATGTTGGCTACACTTGGTGCATATTTATTCCCTATGCCCACCCCCTTTATTTGTTTATAATACTGATGTTTGTGCCAGAAGAAATTATTTCCCATTGCTATTTTTAATTCCTCCAATATGAATGTCCTTTGCTTTAACTTAAGCTCTGATTGATCTTTAAGTGCCCATGCTACCGCTGCTAAAGCATATGTTTGTTTAATATTAGTGTATAACGATTCCACATCTACTGTTACCAGTAGACTGGCATCATTTATATCCACATTTCTGAGTTGATTGATAATATCCTTACTATCCTTAATGAAGGCCTTTCTTTTAGTAGCTAGAGGTTGTAGGAATATATCTAAATATTCCCCCAATCTCGAATGAATGGAGTCTTTGCTGCTAATTATGGGTCTTCCCGGTTGCTTGGTTTTGTTCTTATGTTAGGCACTTGGTATATTACCTGGGATTTTGGGTGCCTCTGGCAATAAATATTTTCCTGTTCAAAATTCTATCCCGAATTCCTTTATTTAAAAATTCTTCCAATCTTCTCCTAAATTCCCTAGTGGGGTTACTCTTTAAATTTTGGTATGTGGTAGTATCACCTACAATCCTTTTATATCCTTTGTTTACTGGTCTTTTAACAATATTTTTTCTTTTCTCCAATCTCCTTATCCCAAGTTAAACTCTATCAGCCTTTTCACTCTCTTGGGTTTGATAGTATCAATATCCTGTTCTTCCGTTTTATTGAAAATTCAATATAGTGATTTGTACCGGATTTAGGGTTAAACAAAGATTTATTCTTCAAATGACTATGTGTTTACTTTGTGGTAGATTGTTCTTTATATATCACTCCCTTCTCTAGAAAATGCTTTTTAAGATTTCGTTTCCTAATAAACCTATGAAGGTCTATAGAGGCTTCAAATTTGTTGAACGACTTAGTGGGTGCATACTTGATCCCCTTTTCTAAAACCAATAATTACTTTTGTGTGAACACTATATCACCTAAATTGAAAATTCCTCTACCACTATGTCCACCCCTCCATGGCATAGCGTATGATCCCATACCATACTGGTTGGGATACTGATTTACGTTCCCTCAGTTGTCTCTAGGTGGTTCACCTCTTGGTGTTGTGTTTACTCTGGGTGGGTCAACTCTAGACTGTGGGTAGGTATTTTGCATGGGTGTGGGGGTGCCACTATGTTGTGTGATTTTTCTCACCCCTGAAAGCCTATTGCTGGGTGTCCTATTTCTATTAAAGGATGTCCCTTCACTTCTGTTCTCTAGTGTGTCCCTATCTTCATTCAAGGAAGTATTTTTTGAGTTAGTTGTTATTTCTTTATGCTGCCATTTATATACTTTGCACATGGTGTAACCCTTCTTATCCCTTTGGTATTTTTTAATCTTTTTCCTTTTACTTTAATTGTCTAATTTTCCTAAAAACTCCTGTAGTTTGTTGGCCTTACTTTTATATTTACACTGAACAAAATTATAAACACAACACTTTTGTTTTTGCCCCCATTTTTCATGAGCTGAACTCAAAGATCTAAGACTTTTTCTATGTACACAAAAGGCCTATTTCTCTCAATAATTGTTTACAAATCTGTCTAAATCTGTGTTAGTGAGCACTTCTCCTTTGCTGAACTAATCCATCCACCTCACAGGTATGGCATATCAAGATGCTGATTAGACAGCATGATTATTGCACAGGTGTGCCTTAGGCTGGCCACAATAAAAGGCCACTTTAAAATGTGCAGTTTTATTACACAGCACAATGCCACAGATGTCGCAGGTTTTGAGGGAGCGTGCAGTCGGCATGCTGGCTGCAGGAATGTCCACTAGAGCTGTTGCCTGTCAATTGAATGTTCTTTTCTCTACCATAAGCCACCTCCAAAGGTGTTTCAGAGAATTTGGCAGAACATCTAACCGGCCTCACAACTGCAGACCACGTGTAACCACACCAGCCCAGGACCTCCACATCCAACATCTTCACCGCCAAGATCGTCTGAGACCAGCCAACCGGACAGCTGCTGCAACAATCAGTTTGCATAACCAAAGAATTTCTGCACAAACTGTCAGAAACCGTCTCAGGGAAGCTCATCTGCATGCTCGCCGTCCTCATCGGGGTCTTGACCTGATTGCAGTTCATCGTCATAATGGACTTGAGTGGGCAAATGCTCACATTCGATGGCGTCTGGCACGTTGGAGAGGTGTTCTCTTCACGGAAGAATCCCGGTTTCCTTAGATCTTTGAGTTTAGCTCATGAAAAATGGGGGGGAAAAAACAAGTGTTGCATTTATAATTTTGTTAAGTATATTACTATCAACATATGGTAACATGCTGGCTGGTATTAATGTTGCTTTCCACCATTTCTAATTTTTTCCTCCTTCTTTCTATAATCAATTCTAGCAATTTGTTCTCACTCTTTCTGAAAAAAACATACCATTTATTCATCAATTCCTCGTCTTCTAAACCATAATTTGGTCTCAAATCCCACCTCCATCTTCGTGGTGTCATATTCACCTCTTTTATTGTTCTAGTGTAGTGATATCCCACCATAATCTCACTTGTTTGTCCATGACATACTTTAATCTCAAAATTAATATTGTGAAAATATAAAGTGCTTAAAACATATACCAGTTGATGTGCAAATTCAACAAATTAGATAAATTAAATAATTTAATAAGGTGCTTCTAAGGTTACCAGTGATACAGTAATAATATTCATATAAATGCTATTTAAAACAAAGTGCTAGGTGTGTCCCTTTATCAGTGCAAATTATTTATCATAAAAAGTGCAAATTAAATTTGTGTAATCAATCAGCTTAGCAATTATTTTTGTGCACGTTTATAAAAATATGAAAATAATAAAATTGGGGTTAAAGTGCTCAAGTGTCCAATTATTTGCGATGACTTCCAATTGGTCTCTGTATATTTCTTAGGATCCTTATTCCTTAAATAGCCTCCTCCACCTTTAGGGCCGTGACTACTCGTGCTCTTCCGTGGTCACACGTATAGGTGTGCTATATGCTCACCTTAATACCTTTGTATATACGCCTGTGGTCAATGAGCCCGGGCTGCTCCCTCTAATCCGCTCCTCCTATGGCTTCTAGCTTTCTGGGGGGGATCTGGCTTCTTTGTATGTGTGTTCTTTTCAGCAGGGGTACCTCTTCCTTTCCCGGACTAATCTTTGTAGCTCAGTAAAACATGGGGGCCATCATGGTGTAGTATTTCAAAGCATTTTTTATTACAAAAATAGTATCACTTACAGTTAAAACTTTGAATTCCTGCATACAGATTCGCTGCGGGACTCGGTGACTGTGTCCTGATGCGTCACTTCCGGTTTCTCGCTGCTACCGCCCTACGCATTACGTCACGGAGTCACGTGACTTCTTCAGGGATTTCCCTTCACCTGAAGAAGTCGCAGTACAACACCCCCTGTTCTTATAGCTAACTTAAACTGTGAAGGTACCAGTATCTGTACTTGCAGGCAGCATCAATGGCATAGAATTTATTTACCTTATTCCCGTGTTAGCACAAGAATCACAATTTTAAACAAACCTTTAGAGGTGTTCATATTGGGAGAATCACACCAAAAATGAAATTTTTGCTGCAGGGGATGCCAGAAATCTCACTTATCGTATCTTATACAGACTTCTGGGAAAATTATTGAGCCAATCACACAAGCAGGAAATGATGAATCTGGGGTTTGGCCAGTACACATTCTGTGTGCAGAACAGCTCCAGGTAGCCATATTGCATTGCATTTTCAGAAAATGACAACAGCTGCAGATTGAAAAAGAAAAGTCATTTTTAATAACATGCAATTACAATATGATTTGTGTCGCAACTGTATACGCTATATTATTTTTTCTTTATTTGCTTTTTTTTTCCCCATGAAAGTGGAATTACCCTTTAAATCAGCTGCAGCTATAAAAATTGACAAATACTATAAATATTGATAGCCGCGCTGAATAATATCAAACACAGAAACTTAAAAAAAAAAAAAAAAAAAATTTATATAATCTTATTTATATAAAAAAAATATATATATAAAACTATACATATACAAACCCAATTCCAAAAAAGTTAGGACACTGTACAAATTGTGAGTAAAAAAGGAGTGGACTAATTTACAAATCTCATAAACTTTTATTTTATTCACAATATAATATAGATAACATATCAAATGTTGAAAGTGAGACATTTTGAAATGTAATGCCAAATATTGGCTCATTTTGGATTTCATGAGAGCTACACATTCCAAAAAGTTGGGACAGGTACCAATAAGAGGCCGGAAAAGTTAAATGTACATATAAGGAACAGCTGGAGGACCAATTTGCAACTTATTACCATAGGTTAATTGGCAACATGATTGGGTATAAAAAGAGCCTCTCCGAGTGGCAGTGTCTCTCAGAAGCCAAGATGGGCAGAGGATCACCAATTCCCCCAATGCTGCGGCGAAAAATAGTGGAGCAAAATCAGAAAGGAGTTTCTCAGAGAAAAATTGCCAAGAGTTTGAAGTTATCATCATCTACAGTGCATAATATCATCCAAAGATTCAGAGAATCTGGAACAATCTCTGTGCGTAAGGGTCAAGGCCGGAAAACCATACTGGATGCCCGTTCTCTTCCGGCCCTTAGACGGCACTGCATCACATACAGGAATACTACTGTAATGGAAATCACAACATGGGCTCATGAATACTTCCAGAAAACATTGTCGGTGAACACAATCCAGCGTGCTATTCGCCGTTGCCAGCTAAAACTCTATAGGCCAAAAAAGAAGCCAAATCTAAACATGATCCAAAAGTGCAGGCGTTTTCTCTGGGCCAAGGCTCATTTAAAATGGACTGTGGCAAAGTGGAAGACTGTTCTGTGGTCAGACGAATCAAAATTTGAAGTTCTTTTTGGAAAACTGGGACGCCATGTAATCCGGACTAAAGACGACAAGGACAACCCAAGTTGTTATCAGCGCTCAGTTCAGAAGCCTGCATCTCTGATGGTATCGGGTTGCATGAGTGCATGTGGCATGGGCCACATACACATCTGGAAAGGCACCATCAATGCTGAAAGGTATATCCAAGTTCTAGAACAACATATGCTCCCATCCAGACATCGTCTCTGTTAGAAGACACCAATTGGCTAAAACGCAAGCGCGAATTAGTGCCTGGCTTATACCCATTAGCCAATGCGCATGCGCATTCGCTAGCGTGCGTGACCCCACGCACATTATGCGTTCTCACACGTTGACCAGGACATTTGGCGCCAAAGGAGACCTATTTAAAGGCAGGTGGTGCATTTACACTTTGCTGTGTTGTCTTCAGCTCTCCTGTGTTCCGAACCTGCTTCCTGTTGATTCCTGTCTGATACCTGTTGACCTTTGGCTCGTCCCTGACCTTGCTTGTTTGCTGCCCGTCCTGATCCCGGCTCGTTTTGACTACTCTTCTGGATTCTCCTTGTCGGCTCATCCATCTTCGGACCTTGACCGGTTACCCTCTGGTGGGGCGACCCTGGGGACCACGACCTAGTATCCACCTGCAGCCAAATCCATCCTCACCATCAGAGGCTCATGTGAAGACCGGTGGATGCTTAGACCCTGCACCTCAGGCTAGCCTGTGCTACTCACCTCGGGTTTCCATCCAAGCCCCGCCCACCAGCAAAGGTAAGCCTTCTCTGCACGACAGGCTTCCACCTGCCTCATAACAGTACAACACAGCCATGTCGGAGCCTGCAAGAGAGGCCTCACCGTTGGAGGAAATTTGCCAGCACCTTGCAGCCCTGTCACAAGCCGTGAAGACCCTCCAGGATGGTTACACACAGCTAGAGGGACGATTGCAATTCGCAACTCTCCCGGGGAACCCTCCAGTGTTATCAGCTCCGTCCACCTCTGCAGCATCCGCAGGATCTGCTCCTAGTCCCACAGTGGTGATGCTGCCACCGGAACCCCGTGTTCCGAACCCCGAAAAATTCTCCGGAGACCGGGGTAAATTCCGAGCCTTCCGTAATGCCTGCCAATTGTACTTCTCCTTGCAGCCTCGGACCTTTTCCCTGGAGGTCACCAAGATGGGGTCTGTCATTTCTTTGCTCCTAGGCGAGCCTCAATCCTGGGCCCATCGGCTTCTAGAGGAGGGCAGTCCCCATCTGGACTCATTATCATCATTTTTTATGGCCATGGCTCAATTTTATGATGATCCGCAGCGGTCCTCCCCTGCAGAAGCTGCACTTCACGTTCTCCAGCAGGGTTGCAGGCCCGTCGAGGATTACGTCACCGACTTCCGCCGCCTGAGTTCCGATACCTCCTGGAACGAGGCGGCACTGCGCTACCAGTTCTGCCTGGGCTTATCCGAAGGACTGAAGGATGAACTAGCCCGAGTGGGTATACCTGACACCCTGGAAGGTCTGATTTCCCAGGTCATTCAGATCGACCGCCGGCTCCGAGAACGCCGGGCAGAGCGGTCTCCACAACAGTTTCGGCCAACCTGGATGCTGCCACGGGTAACTTTTTCCCCCGACTGGACCAGTTCCTGTCTGTCCTGCTCCTACCGGTGCCACTCCAGATATGCCTGAACCCATGCAACTCGGGATCATGCGACCAGCCCTGTCTCCAGAAGAGAGGCGTCGTCGGCAAATGAATAACCTCTGTCTCTATTGTGGAGAAGCTGGCCATTATGTGCGTTCCTGCCCTGCAAAACTCTGTAAGTTTCGTTCTGTTCCTCCACCCAGTTGTGTGGCATCTGTTACCAATACCTCTCACCTAGCTTTCCCTGTGTCATTGCAGTTCTCGGAAGGTCCCGTCCCGGTTACAGCGATCTATCACGTACCTGAAGGTGAGCCTGAACGGTGAGGAAGGCCACTCTTACGCCTCTGACTCGGGACCCCTGTTAGTGCAGACAGGAGGCACCGAGTATAGAGTAGCATGAGTGCCTGATGTAGCTGGAAGCAGGCTGATGTCCACAGACAGGGATAGCCGGGTAGATCCAGAGCAGGTATGCAGGCAACTAGTGCTGGTGGCAGGAGCGTAATGAGACAAGCCGGGTCAAAAGCCAAACGGTCATACAGGAGCCAGAAGGACCAGACTGGAGCGGAGGTCAAGGGAGAAGCCGAGGTCGGTGCAGGCGGAAAGCAGAGGATAGTCAGGACAAGCCGGGTCTGGTACTGGTAAACAGGATACAGGTTAGCAGGTTCAGGTCAACAAGGCTGAAGACAAAGCAGCACTGGAGCTGAGCAAGGGCTGGGTTTAAATAGCCCGTTTGGCGCCAGCATCTGTCACGTTGCGTGTTTGCGTGCTTGCGTGTTTGCGTTCGCGCATGCGCATTCGCCAAGTCCCAGCGGGTTTGAACAGAAACACAACTCTGAACAGCAAACCTCTTCTTACATTGCCCCCTCCCAATGGGCAGCCTCCGGATGCCCAAACGGGCTAGTTTCTCAGGGTGATTACGTTTGAATGCTTGGATTAGGCCTTTTGCATGAATATTGGTTACTGGCTCCCAGGAATTATTTTCAGGTCCATAACCTTTCCATTTAATTAAGTATTGGACTAGGTTGCCTCTTTTTCGGCTTTCCCACAATAGAGACAAAGTCCTTGAGAACGGCGTCTCTTGCGTTCTTCTTCCGTTAGTGGACGGCGAACCATGCCTATTTGCATAGGTTCTTCGGATGAGGAAGAGGATGGAGAAGCAGAAGGCATAGGCCCTGGGGAATCCAAGGACCGGAGATTAGCTGGAGCCTGTCTCTCACTTCTTCGTTCACGGAAGCGTCGGTCTAATTGGGTGACTAGGAGGATCAGACCCTCCAAGGAAGGGGGTACCCCAACTCTGGCTAATTCATCTTTTAAGGCCTCGGATAGTCCTAGTCGGTACTGTTCTATCAGGCCAGTTTCATTATAACCAGTGTCAGACGCCAACTCCCGGAAATCCGTGGTGTAGTCCTCCACAGGTCTTCTTCCTTGCCGGAGGGAACGGAGGGCTGAGCGAGCAGCGGAGGGTCTCAAAGGGTCATCATATTATGTACGCATAGCTGCAGCAAAAGAGTCCCAGGTCTCCAGTATTGGACTCTTTGAGTGCAGGAGTTGGTGTGCCCAGGTTTGTGGTTGACCTGACAGCAAGGCAATGGTTGTACGGACCTTCACATAATCATTGGGGTAGGTGCGTGGTTTTAGGACGAAGAGTAGTTCACAAGCTGTGATGAATGATCGCAGTTCAGACTTCTTTCCAGTAAACTTGTCAGGCATAGGAATGGCTGGTTCTGGGAATGCAGTTAGTACCGGACCAGTGGCTGGGGGTGAGTCTGGAAGGGGTACAGACTAAGCCCTTCTTTGTTCATGTTGAAGAAGCATAGCGTTACTGGCTTGTAGATATTGGTCGGCTTGAGCCAAGGCTGTCATCTGTTGGGTGAGAGCAGTAATAGCTTTGGCTGTTCGTGCGGGTTCCATTTTTGCAGCTTGGTTATTATGTCACAACCCACCTGGGGTCTTGCAGTGGAGAGGGAACCCAGTTGCAGTGGAACAGCACTCCCTTACAATCACGACCCTCAGGAGTCCCTGGAAGTGGGAACAGGGCCCCGTAGGGTCTGTGGTGGCACGGAGGCCTTTAATGAAGAGGAGGAGGTAAGGTCGACAACTCTGGAGTCAGGTCTGGCAGGCAATCAAGGAGTATCCACCTGAGGGAGAAAGGATCAGGAACCAGGAACACAGACAATGCAATTAGCAGACACACAGGAGCAAGGAAAATAACCAAGCACTGACTGGAAGGTGTGCTTGGTTTATATAGGGAGCCAGGATCACAAGACCCGCCACCTCCCACCAGTAGGTGGGGCTGCCAGGGGCTATAAAGGGAGGTCAGAGACCCAGCGCCATCTTGGTTTGCTTCATAGAACCTGATCTTACCAGATCTTCAACTCTCCTCTATCCCTCTGTGTAAAACACTTTAACTGCATGGCGGCTGCCATCTTGCCATGACAGTGTTCTGCTGCAGTCCTCAGAGGTGAGGGGAGGAGAAGGAGCCACCGCAGACCCGGAGGGGGTGTCTCTGAGACCGGAAAGCACCGAGACTCTGTTGCGAGAACGCCGCAGGCGCGCAGACGCAGGTGAGTACGCGGCAGTGCTGTGACACGCTGTGGCATTGCAAAAGTCATGTTCCACCTGGTGGGCATGTCTCAAATCAGGCGGTTTACGGACAGGTAGAATTCCCGCTGAATTTCAGCTGACCAAGGCTGTGTATGACTGCCTGAAATGGCTACAGACTCTTCTGGCCTGCTTTAGCAGATCTTCCACCCCTGGGTTCCTATTTAAGAAATGCTACACCACCAAATTGAGGACATGTGCCAGGCATAGCACATGTGTCAACTTTCCCTGTCTAAGGGCAGACAAGAGGTTTGTGCCATTATCGCCCACCACCTTTCCTGGCTCCAGCTGGCGTGGCGTGAACCACCTCTGGGCCTGCCCCTGCACAGCTGCAAGAATCTCTTCTCCGGTGTGGTTCCTGTCCCCTAGACACACCAACTCAAGCACTTCATGGCACCTTTTAGCCTGACTCATTCAATAGCCCCTTGAATGCTTAGAGGGTACTTGGGTTTGTATAACAATTCAGCAGAGGGGGGCATGGAGGAGGAGGAGGGGGTAGAACTGACAAATATCGCATCATCACCACTAGCTGTATAGAGACGTGGCGGCACAACAAGCTGAAGCACTGAGCCCTGTCCTGCATCCTTCTGAATTGCAAGCTGAGTTACCCAGTGTGCTGTGAATAAAATATATAGTTCCTGACCATGCTTGCTGGACCACGTGTCAGCAGTAATGTGGACTTTGCAGCTGACTGCCTTGCCCAACGATGCTACAACATTGCCTTCCATGTGATGGTACAGAGCTGGAATGACCTTTACGTGAAAAGAAAGTGACTGGGAACCTGCCATTGTGGTACAACACATTCTGCAAATTCATGGAAGGGGGCAGATTCCACCAGACGGAAAGGCAGGATTTGTAAAGCCAGCAGCTTTGACCAGCTTGTATTTAGACACTGGTCATGTGGGTGGCAGTGACTGTATTTTTTTTTTTCCGCTGAAGCATATGGGGCAGAGAAATTTGCCAGCTATAGCCTACAGCTGGTGGTGTGCTACTGGCAGGTGTGCTGCAAGGACCTGGGACACACTGCCATCCATGCCTACCATCATCCCTCTCAGTGGAGGCTGCTGAGAGGTCATGAGGTATAGCGGGGGTAGACTGAGGTGAGTAAGGAGGAGGAACAAAATTGCGCCCCTTTGTGTGGCTTTTAGGTGCTCTTGCCAATGGGCTGGGTGGTGGGAGGTTAATTGTCTTGTCAAGCATGTGGTACCAAATGGCTGGTGTTTTTGCCATGCTTGAGGTGCTTGAGATAAAGATTGCAAATTGCAACAGTTCGATCGGTTGCACATGTGCTAAAAAAATGCCCAAACACCCTAATATACCCATAATTAGGGTATTCGTATTCGTCGAATGGGCGAACAGCCAATGTTTGGCCCGAACTCATGCTTGGGCTGAACCTTTTGCCCATCCCTCTCCTGACCTTTGGGGTACCTTATCAAAGCCTGGGACCAGGCAGAGATTGTGGTCATGTGAAGAATCTACCATTAAGGCAGTTCCCTGGCTTGGAAATGGGCTTTGACTGCGTGTAGTAATAAAATACAGAATTCCTCTGAAAAGTATCTTGTTCCATGTTGCTACACATTGTAACTTGGTTGATGTTGCATTAGGAGGGACATGCTGAGCCTGCGCCCCCTCCACCTGTCCAGCATACTTCTGTTACCTCACTCTCAGAAACAGAATGAGGTCCCACCGCATACCTAGCATGGACCTCATGCAGGCACTTGTTAACTCCTTCCCTTCTGTACCCATGTGACCAGGCCATGGTTCTCCTTAATGCAGGTTGGGTTCAGGGGCTACTGGATACCGACTGCTGGGGAGGGAGCCAGAATGTCGACCCCCCTCGCTAACGTGTGGTTGCTTTGTGTCTTTAACTGTGCTTGGTTGCTCTTAGCAACTACATTCCTCTACTCCTTGTTTTGCAAAGTTAACCTTTGTAGTGGTGTTACTTCATACGTGTGTGTGCTTTACAGACCCTGGTGTGACGGACGTGGGTATGAGATCCCTGTCCTTCTCACTAACTCATGACAAAGGACCAGCTAATCTCACACCCCGCTGTCATTTAAGTAACAATGCCACTCTCAGCTGCACCATGCATAAAGATTTTCCAGCTTGCAGGACCACGATCTAGGTGCCAGCAGGCTGAGAGCGATTGTCACTGGGCTAATTAAGCCTTTAACTGCCACCTACCACTTTGGGGAAATTCATAATTTTAGCAATACCAATTTTGATTTTAGAATAATTGTCTGTAACACACTGTTACCACAGACAGGTATGTTCATAAGATTTATTCTATACAGTAGCACTCTTCAAGAGACAGGTTCTTTGTTAGCTTGCATTAAGAGCTTAGGGACAAGGTCAACACTTTTCAAAAAAGGTTTTAATAATGAAAAGGTTAAAGTTGGTGCAAATAAAGTAGAGACATAATTCAGCAATTAGAAAAATAAGGTAGAATTGAGGAGGGAGAATACTTGCAGTCAATGTGGTGGGTGTTATCAGAGTTCAATTGATGAGCCAGGTGTGATCGGTTCTCAAACTTGATAGATGTTCCTTCTTTGATGTTACCATGAGAACTCATCACTGGTTAAGGGTCTCCTTTTTTCTCTGGGATCAAAGGGGTATTGACAGATGCCCCTGACCATTTAAAATGGAGTGGCCATGGGCTGTCCTGATGTTATGACCATATCCAGACCCTCCTTTTTGGACAGTTTTTTTCAGGCGTTTTTTGCAGGTGTTTGGAGGCAGGCATTGAAATCTTGTAATCTGCCAAAAAACAAGTTCATGTACTTTTTTGAGCTTTAGGCGTTTTGTTTTTAGGAGACAAAACACTCAGATGTGAACATTGAAATTAATGGGATTTTGCTTGTTGGGCGTTTTGAGACTTCAGAGATGACCGTTTTACGAGCTGAAATACGCTCAGGTGTGAACAGGGCCTCAAAATAAAAAAGTTTTTGCCTTTTGTAGCACCATGCAGGTAGGTGGTAGGTAAATGTATAGTGGGCCTTGGCTGCTTAACAGCATGGCTGTGATTTATTTGGTCAGGGTGTCATGGTTTCCAGGTGTGTTTGCTGAGGGGGAAGTCTCCCCACTGGCTCCTGTGAGAGGCTTCTCATAGGGCAGTGGAGGAAGCCCAATCAGAGGACACATCCCAGCTTGTAACTACCCCAGAAGGCAGATTAGGCTGCAAGGGATTCTGGGAGTGGGTATAAGTTTGGAGGGAAGTGTGTGGCACGGTGTCTCTGGCAGGAGCAGAGTCCCAGGAGGGAGAGTACGTCTGTCTCTCCTCCTGTCTGCGGAAGCGCATATCTCGGGCGGTCGCCTGAGTATCCAGGGAGTGCTGAGCGAGCTGAGGGGGATCCGTTGTGTCAAGAACCTGCGGAGAGTGAGAGGGGTCCAGTCCCAGGAAAGCCTACACAGGTCGTGAGTACTGAGGATTGCCTCTGGGGCTCTGCCTAGAGTCAGAGGGGACCACTCCGGAAGAGGTTCTGGGATCCAGAGTCAGCTAGCTATAGAGGGGGTACCTAGGTTGAGGACCCTGAAGTTACAAAGGGGTACATAGTCAGTGGACCCTGAAGAGTTAAAGTCAAAGGGGGCCCCTGCAGTTGGGCCCTGAATTGTATTGAGTGTGTCAGTTGCAAGTACAGCTATACAGAGTTCTACTTCATACTGCCTCAAGCTGGCCAAAGCGGAGGACACTATTCAGTGACTTATACACAGGGCTGGTGCTTCCACTAGGCAAACTAGGCAGCCGCCTAGGGCGCATTGCCACCTAGGGGCGCAGCCAGGAGTCCGCACTCTCTCTCCATCATGAATGATTATTGTGAGCTGAGGTGAGAGGTGGCGGTAGGGGAGGAAGAAGGGACAGAGAAAGATGCCAGGTGTCTTGGGCAGTGGCGGAATTATCAGGCCATGGCTTTCCACCATTGTTGGAGGGGCCCCAAGAGGCAGGATTGGAGCCCAGCAGAGTGCTGCCTGCATGATGATCCTCTTCATCTGGAGCTGAACGGCCTTAACCCCAGGCAGGAAGTGATTCTCTGCACTGAGCTGGTGGGCAGTCGTCATTTCCCTGGGTTGGTATTAAGCAGGGAGCGGAGGAGAGCTGAACCTGAGCCGGAGCTCGGCACTGGAGGGCGGAACCTTTACTGGTGCAGAAGTGACGAGGCATCGGAATGGTCTGAGGAGGTTGGTGATGAAGGACATGCGGAGCTCTCTGACTGCTGCTTCTCCCTCCACCAGGAGCCAGTTGGAGCTGTGGTGAGCACTGTGGTCCAGGAGAGGAGCGTCCTGGGAGAAGGAATCAGCAGGATCACAGTGAAGGAGGGCAGAGTGGGGGCCACTCTCTTCATACTGCCCAGTTAGTGTCCCCAGAACAGGGGATCGGGGTCTCTGGGTGTTATATGGAGCATCACTGGTATGAAAGGGAATCGGGGTCACCAGGTGTGCCATGGGGGAATCAGAGTCACCAGGTGTGACATGGAGGATAGGGGTCACCGGGTGTAACAGGAGTTCGGGGTCACCAGGTGTGCCATGAGGAATTGGGGTCCCTGGGTGTGCCACGGGGGATTGGGGTCCCCAAGTGTGACACGGAGGAACATCAGGATCCCCTGGTGTGACATGGAGGAACATCAGGGTCCCCAACTGTGACATGGAAAAACATCAGGGTCTGACATAGAGGAACATTGGGGTCACTGCGTATGACAGCATGAAATGGAGGAACACGGGGGTCCCTGGGTGTGACATGGAGGAACATCAGGGTCAGTGGGTATGACAGCATGACATGGAGGAATATTGGGGTCCAAGGGTGTGACATGGAAAAACATCAAAGTCCCTGGGTGTGACACGGAGGGACATTAGGGTCCCTGAGTGTGACATGGAGGAATATGGGGGGTCACTGGGTATGAATGCATAACATGGAGGAACCATCGGATCAGGGTCACTGGGTATGACATAGAGGTGTTTTTAACCCCTTCCCTTTTTTTTTTGTTGGGGGGTGCAAGTAGCTGGTCTTGCCTAGCGCGTAAAATAGTCTAGCACCGGCCCTGCTTATAGAGCACAAGAGTGTCAGGTGTTCTACAGTTCTCAGTCCTGAATCTTCTGGATTAAAAGTCGAGGATTCAGCACTTCTGTGTTCTACAAAGTATTCTCAGCGTTTGTGAGTGCCAGCTGGCGTCAAGGAAGCGCCAACATTTTTAGGAGTAAAAGTCCCAAGTGTAATTAGTTCAAGCCTCAAGGAGTATCCCACTCATTCCCTTCTCCCATCCCCTTTAAATCAAATAAAAAAACACAAACAAAGATGCCGGAGTTGTCGCTGCTTCAGTTATCACACCCAGGGTCACAGCTCACATGGGCTGGAGAGAGTACCGGTACTAATGGCAGACCCACATCAGGCCACAGGCCTGGAACTCTTGCTACACTTTAAAACCACTTTAATGTTTTGGATCAGGATATTTTTATACTGGGAAAAGGGAGGGACCCTTCTGAAAATGCACCCTTGCTAAGTTTTGTGGACTTTATTTTACATAAATGTTTACAAAAAACACATTTAGGATTCAAAACAAAATATGCATCTCACTATAAAAAATTAATAATTGCATATATGCAAAAGAAGTGTGCATGATAATCTTACCAGGTCATTTTTCAGTCCTGCGATAATTTGACTAAAAATTATTTAGTCATGTAATACTGTACCCAAATTAATTGTATCTTTTTTTTTTTTTTTTTTTAACAAATAGAGCTTTCTTTTAATAACTGCTGTTTTTTTTTTTTTCAGTAAGGAAAAAAAGGCCAAAACTTTTGAAAAAGAAACAGTTCTAATTTTGTGGTATAAAAAATATTGAGTTAAAGAAAGTGATATTAAAGGTACAATTTTTGTTTAAAATAAACATATTATACTTACCAGGTTTGTGCAGTGGTTTTGCACAGAGCAGCCTCCATCCTCCCTTCTCGGGTCTCCTGCCGATGCTCCTGCCCCTTCCTCTTCTCCAAGTGCCTCCAAAGCAAGCTGCTTGCTATGGGGGCACTTGTGCATGCTTGTGTGATCCCCGCCCTCGCTTCCTCCCCACTGGCTGTGATTGACAGCAGTGGGAACCAATGGCTCCTGCTGTTGTCTCTCAGCCAATAAGGAGGCAGAAACCCAAGAGAACAGCTGCTCTCATGCACATCACTGGATTCCTTCCTGCACGCCCCCTGTGGCGTGCATCAGCTGTGATTTGTGATTGTTGTGTCCTTCGGACACAGCTGATCACAGATGGGGGTAAAGAGACAGTTACTGTGGCTTTTTACCATGTGACCAGCTGTGTCCAATCACAGTTGATCACAGTGTATATAGGATTTTCCGGTTATCAGGAATCTTCTCCTCAAACCGACATCGTATGAGGAGAGGAGAGCCGAAAACCAGCAAATCCACACAGGGAACATCTACAGTACACTGCTAATCAAGGCACTGATCATCAGCATCCTGATGATCAGTGCAGCCCTAACAGTGCCCACCAGTGCTGCCAATCAGTACCCACTAGTGCTGCCTGATGCTTGTCAGTGCCTATCAGTGCTGCCTATCTGTGCCACCTATCAGTGCCATCACTGCTGTCTTATCAGTGCCGCCTATCAGTGCCCACAGTGTCGGGACAAGGCCATCTAGACCCCAGGATGTATGAGCATTATATGTCAGCAAAAATCCCCCACCAAAAAAACTGAGCGCTAATCTGCATGCTTACCCCCCTAAGCATAAATTCCCCCTCAAATGTTTTAGCACAAACCCTCCAATTCCTCGCTTCTAGCACAAATCCTATTTTTCCATCCCCCCTCCCAACACAAATCCCCCTAAATCACCACTCCTAACACATCCCCCCAAATTTGCCCTCCTATAACAATTCCTGTCCCCTGCCATCCCCAAAATTCTCCCTCCTAACACAAACCCCATCCCCCCAATCGACCTGCAGCACCTTCCCCACCACACATAATACCAGGGTGCCCAGGGCAGCCGTCCCTCCTGCCCACCCCTTGTCCCGGCCCTAAGTGCCCATCAGTGCTGCCTATCAGTGCCCATCAATGCCGTCTATCAGTGTGGCCTAATCAGTGCCGCCTATCAGTGCCCATCAGTGCCACTTATAAGTGCTGGCTCATCAGTGCCTCCTCATCAGTGCAGCCTCATTAGTGCCCATCAGTGCTATCTTATCAGTGTTCATCAGTGCAGCCTATCAGTGCACATCAGTGCAGCCTCATCAGGGCACATCAGTTGCACCTCATCAGTGTCTATCAGCGCAGCCTATCAGTACAGCCTTATCAGAGCATATCAGTGAAGAAGAAAAATGACTTATGTACACAATTTTATAACAGAAACTAAGAAAAACTTTTATTTCTTAAAATGTTCGGTCTTTTTTTGTTTGTTTAGCAAAAGAAAAAAAAAAAAAAACCCAACCAAGTGGCAATTAAATACCACTAAAAGAAAGCTCTATCTGTCTCAAAAAAATTTATAAAAATCTTGTTTGGGTACAGTGTTGCATAACTGGGCAACTGTCATTCAAAGTGCGACAGCGCTGAAAGTTGAAAATTGGCCTGGGCAGGAAGGGAGTGAAAGTGCCCAGTATGCAAGTGGTTAAAGTGTTACTAAAGGTAAAGTTTTTTTAAATTAAAAAAAAAAAACATGTTTTACTCACCTGCTCTTTGCAATGGTATTGCACAGCGTGGCCCTGAGCCTTCACTTCTGGGCTCCTCGTTTTCTTCATGTGCCCTCATATTAAGCTGTAGAAATACTGCACATTAGTTGTAGAAGCTGCTGCTGTCAAGAAATGGAGCTTCTCACTGTGTTTATCAACTCTGCTCAGAGAAAAGATAGAAAGATACAAAGTAATATCGCTGCTTCTGTATCTACTGTTTATTCATCTGCAGATCATAGAGACCAGCTCCTATCTGCATATGATGACAGTTTAAGTAACCTGACAAGTACCAAAAGGTTTTTTGTTTTAACAAAATTTGTTCCAATTTAACCCCTTATTAATACTTAGTTTAGCCTAATCAGCCCTAATAAACGCATTTCTCTTCTTCGCTTAAGCCCTGTACACACAGGACCGAATGTCAGGCTGCATCGGCCACTTCAATAGAAAACAGCTGACATTCGGCCGTATGTACTGCAGCTAGTCCGACAGAAGCTGGCCGAATGGGCCATGACCGAAAAAGGTCTGCCGACCGGCTCCTGCTCTGTGCTTTCAGCCAATAGCTGAGAGTGCTGACCAGAGTGTTCTGGCCAGTGCTGACCAGAGCTGTTCAGAACACAATAGAACAGCAGGCGAGATCGCTGTACTAACATCAGATTGTTAATACAGTGACTCCGACCTGAGCTGTTATTTTTTATTTTTTTTCCAGCCTGCTGGGTTTAACAGAAAAAAAAAACTAGCAGTGTGTACGAGGCTTTAAAGTGAAATTTCACTCTCCCAGTAAACATTGATTATTTTTAATCCTCATGCTGCTAGCATTAGTTAATAGATAGAAAAGTATATAATATTTACTTGTTTGAAATTTTTTTTTTTACATTTCTTCAGTTACTTCCTGGGTTCCTGCCTAGGCAAATGATGTCATACATCCCAGGAGTCTTCAGGAGGGAAGGAGAGGAGGAGGGATTGTCTCAGTTATGCACGCTCTCCTGCATGCTTGCTTGAGCTAAGGGCAAATGGATTCCACTAAGTAAATGCCACATGAACCATCTGCCATTACTCAAAATAGCCATGGTCAGAAATGCCAGGCGGTGTTTTTCAAAGTGATTTCTCAACAAAATAAAGCATGGAAACATGGATGGATAAGGTAATTTGCTTTGAATATTAAAAATGAAATAAATAGTATTTTTAGTTTGTGGTGCTCAGATGCAGTGAAGATCTGCTTTAACTAACATTTTCCTGTTTTTTTTTGTTTATTTATATTTTTCAAAATATTATTATTTAACCTTTTTTTTTCATTCTTATTTATTTTGTTTGTTAACTTATTGGGTGTCATGTTACAAATGCACACAAAAAAAGCTTTTATTTTATTTGCAATATTTGCAAATAAATGTCCATTGCTTTGCACCATTATCACAATTTCTGTATCAACAGGACTAATTATAGAATAAAACCTGTACTTTTTATTTACAGTACATTGACAATATTTTTTTGTTTTAAATAATATTATGTATGTATATTAAAAATTATGTATTAATTTGTCACCTTAAGGGCTCTTTCACGCGGCCGCTCCGTCTGTCCGCAAATCATCCTATTTTTTGCGGATGATTTGCGGACATAATGTAAGTCTATGGCATTGCGCATGTCAGCGGAATACCATCCGCTGACATCCGATTTTCTTCCTTTCAGTTCTGTTCCGTTTTTTTGGAACGGAACAGAACCCTATTTTTTCATCCGTTAAAAAAACGGAAAGGAAGGAAAATCGGATGTCAGCGGTGTCATCCGCTGACATCCGCAATGCCCATAGACTTACATTATGTCCGCATATCATCCGCAAACGGATAGGGTGATATGCGGACATACGGAGCGGATGACACAAATGTCATCCGCTCCGTGAAAAAAAAAAAGTCCCGCAGCGGAGCTTTCACACGGAGCGGCCGTGTGAAAGAGCCCTAAAGCTGTATTAAACCAAAATAATGCAGCTTACCAGTAATTGGATGTGGTGGCTGCATCCGTTTTCTTTTCTTTGGCTTTTTCCCTCTAATTGCATCTGGTGATCTGACCAGTAACACCCATCCAGCTCAACACTTTATAAGCAGTTGCAGCAAAGAGTTTTTTTTCTTTTGGAATAAAGATTTTGCATGAATAAATGTGATAATTTTAATCTACCCCTGCAATGGTTCAGCATTGACTGGAGATGGAGATACACAGTCAGCCCAACAGTAAATTAGACTATGTGCAGTGAATGCTCTGTTATCAGTGAGGGGATTTACACTTGTCTTCCTTGTATTTGTTTACTTGGCTCCTCTTACAAGAAGAAGAGGGAGAAGGGAGCTGCTGGAGCTCCATATACACTTCTGCCTCTACATGGGACACTGCAAGAATAGAAAGATCACCTCACTAGGGTTTTTCAAGTTCAACAGAATACCTCTGTTGGGTCTGTTGGGCCCTTCAGTGACCTTTCAATGGCTGATGGAAGACACGGTAGAGGACATGAATTTGATGGAGGTACTAGTGTATCCATTATGGATATCCAGTGTTACTGAATAGTATTGTTTTTGGCAAGACACTTAAGGAACATGAACAGTAACTGGAGAAAGTACTGTAAAGGCTTCATGAAGAAGGGTTGAAACAATCACTGGAAAAATGTACATTTTATTAACCACTTGCCTACAGTGCACTTTCACCCCCTTCCTGCCCAGACCGATTTTCAGCTTTCAGCGCTCTCACATTTTGACTGAGAATTACTCAGTCATGCAACACTGTACCCATACAAAAATTGTGTCCTTTTTTTCACACAAATAGAGCTTTCTTTTGATGGTATTTGATCAATACTGGGTTTTTTATTTTTTGTGCTATAAATAAAAAAAGACTGAAAATATTGTGAAAAAACGCATTTTTCTTTGTTTCTGTCATAAAATTTTGCAAATTAGTAATTTTTCTTCACAAATTTTGGCCAAAATTTATACTGCTACTTATCTTTGGTAAAAATAACCCAAGTAAGTGTATATTATTTGGTCTTTGTGAAAGTTATAGAGTCCACAAGCTATGGTGCGAATCATTGAAAATTGATCACACTTGATCACACCTGATGTACTGAAGGCCTATCTCATTTCTTGAGACACTAAAAAGTCAGGAAAGTACAAATACCCCCCAAATGACCCATTTTTGGAAAGTAGACATTCCAAGGTATTTAATAAGGGGCATGGTGAGTTTTTTGAAGTTGTAATTTTTTCCCACAATGCTTTGCAAAATGAAGATTTTTATTTTTTTTTTTATTTTTTTTTACAAATTGCCGAATTAACAGGTTATTTCTCTCACACAGCACATGTATACTTGCAACTACACCCCAAAACACATTCTACTACTCCTCCTGAGTATGGCGATACCACATGTGTGAGACTTTTTCACAGCCTGGCCACATAAAGAGGCCTAACATTCAAGTAGCCCCGTCCGGCATTCTAGGAGCACAAATTACACATATAATTTCCGGACAACCTATCACACTTTTGAAGGCCCTGGAGCACCAGGACAATGGAAACCCCCATAAAATGACCCCATTTTAGAAAGCAAACAGCCCAACGTATAATTTTTGAGGCATAATGAGTCTTTTGAATATGTCATTTTTTTCCACAAGTTTTTGGAAAATGTGGAAAGAAAATGTAAACACATTTTTTTTTTACACAAAGCTGTCCATTTATGCAATATTTCTAACACATAGCATGTACATAGCAAAAATTGCACCCCAAAATACATTCTGCTATTCCTCTTGAGTATGGCGATACCACATGTGTAACACTTTTTCACAGCCTGGCCACATACATAGGCCTAACATCCAAGTAGCGCTTTACACAAAGTTGTCCATTTATCCACTTTAAGACTGGGCCTATTTTTGACACTTGGTGTTTACAAGCTAAAATCATTTTTTTTTGCTAGAAAACTACTTGGAACCCCCAAACATTATATATTTTTTTTTAGCAGAGACCCTAGAGAATAAAATGGAGATCGTTGCAATATTTTTTATCACACCATATTTGCGCAGCAGTCTTCCAAATGCGTTTTTTTTGAAAAAAAATTCACTTTTTTGAACTAAAACATAAGAAAACAGTAAATTTAGCACAATTTTTTTCCATAATGTGAAAGATAATGTTACGCCGAGTAATTAGATACCCAACATGTCATGCTTCAAAATTGCGCATGCTCACAGAATGGCGCCAAACATTGGTACTTAAAAATCCCCATAGGCAACATTTTAAAAATTTCTGCAGGTTACTAGCTTAGAGTTACAGAGGAGGTCTTGGGCTCAAATTATTGCTCTCGCTCTAACGATCGTGGCGATACCTCACATGTATGGTTTGAACACCGTTTACATATGTGGGCGGGACTTGCGTATGCGTTTGCTTCTGCGCGCGAGCTAACGGGGACAGGGCGCTTTAATTTTTTTTTTTTCCTATTTATTTTATTTATTATTTTTTTATTTTTACACAGTTTAAAAAAAAAAAATGTTTTGATCATTTTTATTCCTATTACAAGGAATGTAAACATCCCTTGTAATAGAAATAGGCATGACAGGTCCTCTTCATTGTGAGATCTGGGGTCAAAAAGACCTCACACCTCACAACTACACTAAAAAAGCAAAAAAAAAAAAAAAAAATTGTTGAAAGAGGAAAAAAAAAAAAGCAAAAAAAAAAAAGCGGCCCTTTAAACCGGTTGCTAGGCAACGTCTTTTGACGTAGCTCCGGTCCTCCAAGACCATAGAGTTGAGTGAGGGCCATCTTGCCCTCACTCGACTTCCTGTCTCTGAGGATCCGGGACCGGATAGTTTTCCCCGCTGCCGGCGGGTCCGGTAAGCTGGGAAAACGTCTGGGACGCGGCAGGAGGGGGGGGGGCACCTCTTCCCCTGCACCGTAAGGGTAATTCCGCGGTGAATCCGCCACTGGGACCACCCTTATCTGAAAGCCGACCGCCCGCCGTTTCAAAAAATACCGGGGTTATGGGGGCTATCTGCTGCCATAACCCCAGTATTTAGCTTTTAATGGCCGACGCATATAGTCGTTAGGCGGTCAGTAAGTGATTGCATGTATATGGCAAACAGGTGACGATGACTGATGGGGTGACAGGTGACGATGACTGATGGGGTGACAGGTGACGATGACTGATGGGGTGACAGGTGACGATGACTGATGGGGTGACAGGTGATGATGATTGATGAGGTGACAGGTGACGATGATTGATGAGGTGACAAGTGACGATGATTGATGGGGTGACAGATGACAATCACTGACGGGGTGACATGTGACGATGATTGATGGGGTGACAAGTGACGATCACTGACGGGGTGTCAAGTGACGATGATTGATAGGGTGACAGGTGACGATGACTGATGGGGTGACAGGTGACGATGACTGATGGGGTGACAGGTGACGGTGATTGATGGGGTGACAGGTGACGGGCGATGGTCACTGATGGGTGACAGGTGACGGTGCACGGCGGTACTGATGGCAGTCTCTGGTTACCGGTGAACTTTAGGCTACATTCACATGTGAGCGTAGCGATCATGGGCAGAATCACTGCGATTCTGCCCGTGATCCAGAAATCATTGCAAATCGCGGGACGCCTGTGCGTTGCCCGTGATTTGCAATAGCACCCCAAACGCTGTGCGATGTTGCAGCGATTTCCGCCTGCCGAATCGAGGTAACATCACGCAAACAACGCATGACGCCCCAAAGAAACTCTTGTACCTTTTTTGGGCGTCATGCGATGTTACCGTGATTCGGCAGGCGGAAATGGCGGCAACATCGCACAGCGTTTGGGGTGCTATTGCAAATCACGGGCAGCGCACAGGCGTCCCGCCATTTGCAATGATTTCTGGATCGCGGGCAGAATCGCGGTTATTCTGCCTGCGATCGCTACTCTCACATGTGAACGTTATGGGTGTCAATTTCTGGGCACTGATGAGGTGACTGTTGGGTGACAGGGGACATTGGGGGGGGGGCTGAGGACTGTGTGTGGGGACCTTTATTTGTGTGCTTTTTACTTTTTACAGGGGTACAGAGCAGTAACTCAATGTTTCTAGCTCTTCTCCCCTCATACTGGAAACTGTATGAGGAGAGAAGAGCTAGTAACACTGAGTTACTGCTCTTTGTTTACATTTTGTGATCGGCTGTGAATGGATTCCCAGCCGATCACATAGTAAACAGTCACTGTCAGTGACTGTTTACTACCGCCGGTGACAGCTGTGTTCCTATGGAACACAGTGCCACCGACATGACCGCGCTGCGCGCTCCCGATCGCGCATGCGCGGTCATCTCCCGGGCGCCTCCATTGTGATCGGCTGTGTCATTGGAACACAGCCGATCACGTGGGAAACAGCCATGCCTATTGGCTGTTTCCCCCCTGCCGGTGATCGGCTGTGTCCCGGGGACACGCCGACACCGGCAGGGCACGGCGGCACGCCCGCGATCGCGCGCCTGCCCTGCTTGAATGGGCGGACGTCATATGACGGCCGCCCAGGATAATAGCCGCACCGTCCCGCCGTCATATGACGGCGGGCGGGCGGTAAGTGGTTAAACTTAAAGCTAGTGCTCTAGTACACATGAAATATGGAAACTATCAGTTGTGGCAAAACAAAGTAGAGAAAGGTTATCAAATCTTGTTATTGGTGGATAATCTAGCAGGGTTTTGAGTTGGGAGGGGGTTTTGTAAGATTTTTCAGAGATTTTAAGCTTGTGAACCAGAGTTTGGCTTGGTAAAGCAGAGCAAAATGAACATTATGATTGATATAGCATTTGCAAGCTAGAGAGATTTCTCTACGCCTTTGGGCGATGGCTACAGAGAAGTCTTGAATTTTTTTTTGACCATCCATGACCATCAACATTGAGATCTCTTTTAGTCTTGTAGACCGTGAACAAGGAGCAACTCTGGGGACCCTGATGTAAGAAGGAGGGCTCTGGGAACCCTGATGTAATGAGGGGGGCTCTGGGGACCCTGATGTAATAAAGAGAGGGCTCTGGGGGCCCTGATGCATGGGAGGGTGGCTCAGGGGACCCTAATGTAAGTGGGGAGGTGGCTCAGGGCACCTTAATGTAAAGGGGGTGGCTCTGGAGACCCTGGAGTAAGGGGGAGGGTGACTCTGGGGACATAAGGGGGAAGGGTATTTGACGTAAGGGGGAGGACTCTGGTAAAGAGGGGTGATGGGGATTTATGATGATAAGGGGGGGAACTTCATGTAAACAAGGGGGCTTGTCCTGACTGCAGCACTCTATCTGTTTTGTCTGGCTTCTGATAAACAGTCCTGCAGTATTCAGTCAGCACATGCAGCCAGTGACTGCAATGCTGATCAGTGTATTCTGACAGTTGGGGAATCCTGCTGTCAGAATATAAAGACACAACAGGGAGGATTTCCGCATTCACCGTGAATGTGTGGATGGGGAATTTTATTCAGTTTATTTTGTTCAGCTGGCTGAATGAAAAATCCTGAACCATGTATGGCGAGCTTTACTCATGGCCCCTGTACTCTATACATTAGTCATGGCCCCTGTACTCTATACATTACTCATGACCCCTGTACTCTATACATTACTCATGGCCCCTGTACTCTATACATTACTCATGGCCCCTGTACTCTATACATTACTCATGCCCCCTGGACTCTATACATTACTCATGGCCCCTGTACTCTATACATTACTCATGGCCCCTGTACTCTATACATTATGATGTTTTGTATGTTACTTACTCCTCCTGACCCCTGCACTCTACACAGTATGTTGTACATTACATAGCCCTGACCAAGGTGTTAATTATTCCAACAGTTTCAGGTTTTAATGAAGATCTTCTTTAAGGTAGCCTCAGTGATCAGTTTCTGTGCGAAGTAAAGAACATGTGATGGAAACATTACATTTTTTTTAAAAAAGATCGTTCATTCTGAGGTTTATATGTGTCTATAAAACGGCTACCTGTGGCACAGGGATTAGAAGTATTTTGCTGTACAATGACTGTGGTATGTGTGTGCAGTGTATGCAGCGAGTAAGCACAGATTCTGTTTAATCACCCCCCCCCCCCCCGCCCGTTAAGCCCTTTCCACTTTTAGTTGGGTACACACTTAAAGGAGAAGTATGGGGAAAGCTCGTTTGGCTGTACTTCTATGGATCACAGGAGTGCAGTTCATTTTGCAATACAGTTCTGTAAGCAACAACTTATTTTCTGGCAGTGCCCCTCCCGAGACTAGACTCTGGATCCGCCCCTGATCTTGGTAAGGAGGATTAGATGTGGAGTTTGGTAGAACTGGTATATTCAGGAACATGTGGTTGTGGTCTAATTTCAGTCTATTTCCCAACTGCTTGTTGCTTAGATCTAGTAAGTTATTTTGTATACACCCTGGGTTTCTGAACATATAATTGTATTAAGAAGCAGAGATTCCTTTAGGCTGGCCATGCACCAGTAATTTTTTTTCATCCAACCAGCGGGTTGAACAACAGAAAATGAATCGGTTAAAAATGAAAAGGAAATGACGCTGATCAAGAAACAATTTTTTACTAATTTGACCAGCTTGCCCATACATGGATAAAAGTTTGTCTGGTCCCTGCTGACCACCCAAATTTCGAACCATCCCTTCTCACACCTGTATTATGGTTATGAAGTCACGTTGGGTGCTACACCATCAAAGCCATGGTTTCCAATACACTGCACTGATAAAAGCCAAAAAGGCTGAAACAGCTGTATGCAGTTTGGAATAACTGGCTCTACAGTGTATGTTTAGGTTATATTTGCACTATACACCAGCAGTTCTGGATATATTTTTTGCTGAAGAGATGTAAGGAATGATTTATATGGCTCCGCCCACTTTCCTAAAATCAGGAATAATCCTCTTATTTTTGGGATATGTAATTGAATGAGACATAAATATGTTCTGTTCTATGAAGGCTTAACTGTGCTACAAAGGAAAGTTCTGTAATGCACCACAAGATGGTGATATTGAGGCAACATTGGTATTGGCATGACTACTACCTTTCACTGCTTGTAAAAGTTAGACGTTAGTGAGAGGGTATGTTCACACTGACCGTGGGTTTGAAATTGATTTCAAACACGCATTTCAGTGTGGGTTCGGGGGCGATTTGAATGACATCTGTGCGAGTTCATGCACAGATGTCTATTGAAATCGCCCCTGAAGTCGCCAAAAGTAGTGCAGGAACTACTTATCGAAATCGTTGCGGCGCTGCAAAGTCAGAGTTGCACCGATTGGGACAGTGCCAGTGCCGGCAATAGGCTGCGATTTGGCATGCGATTTGACAAGTCAAATCACATGTCAAAGCGCAGTGATGTGAACGGGAGCAGAAGGTCAGTGGAGTGTGAGACTATAAGGGTTTTTTTACACAGCGGAAGGGCTCTTTCACAATTGCATTGAATTTTAAAGCAGCCTAAAATTGCATTAACGCACCTATAGCACTATTGAGCATTTAGAATGTGCTGTACAGGTTCATGTTGAGTCAGACAACAATTCTCAAACTTCCTGTGTGTTTTATTTATTTATACAAAGCTAAAATGGGAAATAATCACTTTTGACGCTTTGCAACCACCCAGTAAACGCACTGTAAACATCATAGGTGCGTTTACAGTGCTTTTAAGGTGCGGTTGTGGTGCGTTTCATTGGAAGTGAATGGAGGCAGTTGCAAAGCATCAACGGCTGCAGGCAGTGTTATTTTTGCTTCGCAGCAACCCTAACACTGCAGTGTGAACACCTCCATCCACTCCCTATTATAACAATTTTGAGTGGCATTGATAGGCGTTCAGGAAGTATTAAAAACGCAACCCAACTGCCTATTTTCAGTCCTGTGTGAAAGAGCCCAGACTGCCCTCTGAAAAGCAATCTGCAGTGGACTTCTTTTCTGACGGTTGTAGGGCAGCAGCTGAAAGGTGTTCAGGGGGTGCTACTGCCTCCTCCTGAGCACTTTTTTTTTTTTTTTTTACTTTAGTTTTGAAATGGCCAAATGCCGATTTTTTTTTTTTTCATTGCAGCACAAAGCTGCAACTGCGAGGTGAGAGTTAAGCCCCGTACACACGTACCGATCGTCGGCCGAACGATCGGCCGAACGATCGGCCGTTTTTTGTCCAGGGCTGTCCTGTCCGCTGAAAAGTGCAAAAGACTGCACACTAATTTTGTCGGCCAACAACAGCCGACTGCAGAAGTGATGTCATGTGATGGTTAACTTTTCGTGTCTTTTTTCTTCTCTGAGCATGCCCAGTCTTGCAAATCTGCTGATTGTCGGCCGAAATCTGTACTGACTGACGCACAATCGGCCGTTCTGTTGTCAGCCTAAAAAAATTTTAATGCCTGCACGACAGATTCTGTTCGGCCGAAAATGCGCTGTCGGCTGTCGGAAGAATCATACTAACAAGCCTACAATCAGCCGATCGGTCGGCGGCCGAATATTTGCGGCCGACAATCGGTACGTGTGTACGGGGCTTTAGGTTCAAGGTTGCAGTGAAGGCCTGTTGAACTCAGTAGGAAAGTTTGACAGGGAGTGCCTGTTGTGAGTTGTTCATAGAGTTTGCGTTGTGTTTAACGTGTGTTAAAGGCGAGTTAAAACACCTCCAATTGCCCTATGCTCGTTTGACTGGCGTTAAAAATACACCCCAGATGCCTAGGGTTTTATTTGGTTGCTATGAACAAGGCCTAACATGTTGCAGATGCACGGCAAACACATTGCAAACTCGCTGCAAACACATGCCAGTGAAGTTACCATAGACTTAAATAGAAAGAGTTGAGATGCTTTCACGTGAAGCTTCATTTTTGAAGTGCAGCAACGTGGCAACACTTTGTGTTTTGAAAATGTGAACAGTTCTGTATGCTGTCCATATTATCAATTGCAGACTGCTTTACTAGGAGTTTGAGGAGAGTTAAAAATGCCCCCCAAATTCCTGGTTTTATTGCCAGTGTAAACAGGGCCAAGGGGGAGCAAGGTGGGAGCCGCATTGCTGTCATTCTATGGTGTCTATTTATAAAAAAAATGTTATATGAATGTCTCAAGCATTCACACAGCCATCACGAACAATCCCCTATATTTTGTAATATGTTTACTTTCCATGATCATCATACCCATTTACTGGCCAAGAGATGTTTTTCTGAAATACCCGAATCAAGAAAATACCACATTGTAACCACTAGATGGAGCCAACTATCATAAAAATTAACACTTTATACAAATTACGGGGGTTATTTGCGATGGCTGTGCAAATGTCTCAAGCTAATATTTTTTTTTATAAATAGACCTCTGTGAGTCCAACAGGGTCAGTTGCATCAAGTCCTCTGTGAGATTTAGAGAGGAAGAAACTGTAGGGCACAGCTGCCAAATCTGCTAGTGGCTCTGAAGTGGCTTAGTAGACTGGATGTTGTGGGCACTGTGCAGTTCCATGAGTAAGTTGACTTGGATGGAGGCCATTCTTTGCTCTGCTTCACGGTGCTGTAGCTGCAGTGTGCTGGAACAACAGAGGAGGAGTCCACAGCCCTCAGATATCCAGTGAGTGGATTCGCAGAAGCAAATGACTGCTTAGCTGGTTGGGTGCTGTGGGCATTGTGCAGGGCCATCAGTATGCCCCCAGTCATGGGTGGAGGATATTTTGGGTTCTGTTTCACAGTGCTGTATCTGGAGTGCTCCAGAAAAACAGAGGGTAGCAGAAGCACTCACGGAGAAGGAGAAGTAAATGCAGGCTGCTGAGAGACTTTATGTAGCATGGGAATTTGAAAAGGTAGTTTTTAGGACAAAGTAACGACCACAGTTTTTGCGCCCTTTACCTGGAGCACGAGATCCAGGTTTCACAAGTGTAGCCAGGTGCTGCTGCCGGTTGTGTGTGGACCCCCCCTCTGGTAGTGAGCTGGTCAGCATACGGAGGAAGAAGATCACAGCTGGCTTCTCTCTTCTCTCTTCTCTCCTCTATCTTACTGCAGCTGATGGTAAGATAGGGGAGAGAGACAACAAGAGATAGCAGACGCTCCCCCCCTTATGCCAGCAAAGGGCCGATCTGGCAGAAAACAACCTCCCCCTAGACACCGGGGCTCGGGCCTACCATGGCCGGCCGCCATATTGGATCCAGCCTCATTTAATACAGCCTAGTTCGGTTTTTCTCAATCGCTCAATCGGCTTCCATCCTCCGAATCCTCCCTCTCTACGAGCCTGGCTGCACCTCTGGGGGACCCCTCTACCCTTCCTGGACCATCATTGGCCGTTATTTTGAAGAAAAGACCCCGGTTGGCGAGGCGTCGGCCTGAGGCCGAGCTTGCGGGGACCCGGTAAGGCCTATTTCATCCCCGGACCTGCTTAAACCTCCCGGGCTTCCCAACACCCTGCCACCTATCTCCTGCTCCGCCCAGGGACAGATTACAGGTCCTCCTAGACCCTCACAGGCCGAACCGCCCGCCATCTTGATTCCAGGGGTAGATACAGGATTGCAACAGGCCGCATTTTCTTTTTTTCCCTGGTGCAGCCCCATCAGATGTACTTTGCTTTGGCTTCTTATTCTTCAGTTTACCTGCACAACTGCATCACAATAATACTCACTGCTTTTCATTACCGGACCGTGCGACTGTAAGTCGCATCTAATTATCATGCATTGTCAATCCATATACACAGGACCGGATATGGCTCCGTGAAGATGCATCTGATGGGAGCTCCGTGACCCCGCCGGCTTTCCAGCCTCCTACCGCCAGTGTACCTTGCTAGGAACACATGCCTGCACCTCTCAAGCCTCCAGGGACATCTACGGCATCCGGGGGACCCAATATCAAATCCTATTTCCTATGGCACACATCCACCTCGTTGGGTCCCGCGGCTTCCAAAATGGCGCCGCCGCGCATGTCCACAGCGGGTCCTGCTGCTCAGAGAAAGGTAGGGAAGTCACCTTTGCATCAGTCTGCGATCCAGGCTCCTACCTAACCAGGCCCTCCTTCACCGATTATGCCTTCCGAGCTGCCTATGGATTACTCTCCTGCTTCTTCTGCTGACATTTGCCAGCTACTGCAGCTGCCTCAGAATGGCGGGAGATCCTCTCCCTGATTCCCACCAAACAGGACTTTACAGAAATGGCCACATCTATAGTAAATGCGCTCTTTCACTAAATTAATTCTGTAAAGCAACGCATTGACCACGTGGACAATAGGGTGGAGGCGGTGGAGGAGGCTCAAACTTCCCTGACAGCCAGAGCCACTGCCCTGGAGCATTCTCAGGTCCAGTTCCAGCGCCATATGGTCACACTGCAGTTGCAATAAGATGATGGCGAAAATCGCAGCCGCAGGAATAACATTCGCCTGTGGGGCTTGCCGGAGGCCACGTTGGGCCCTGACCTTAGGGCAACGGTCACCGTAATTTTTAATAAGCTACTGGATTGGCCCCCTACTGAGGCCATTGAAATTGACCGGGTTCATGGGGTCCGAGGCCCCCGCAGTTTTGACTCTGATCAACCAAGGGATATATTAGCTCGTGTTCATTTTTACTCTCTTAAAGAAGAAATTATGCGGAGGGCCTGGTCTAAGGGACCACTGGACTTCGATGGAGCCATGGTCCGGACCTTTCCCGTCTGACACTGAGGATGAGGGCCTTGCTGAAACCCTTACTGGAGATTATACGCAATGTAGGGGCCACCTATCACTGGGGTCACCCGTTTCATCCTATTGTACTCAGAGGTGGTCACTCTTTTGCTCTCCGCTGGCCGGAGCAACTATCAGATCTTTTCTCCTTCTTGGATACCCCTACAGTGTCTATCCCTGACTGGTTGCCCAATTCCTGGAGTCAAGACACCCCCGGTCAGGCCTTTCTGAGGTCCCAACATCAGCGAAGACGGCGCTCCAGATCTGTGATGCAGCGGGGTTCGGCAGATACCTCTGCCTCTCACAAACCTTTGCAAACTTTCTGTCACCCGGGCCACGGCCCCTGGAGGCTCCCTGAATTCCCTTTTTGGGTTTGGTTTTTGACATTTTTCTGCTGCCCTTGCTTCCCCCCCTTCCCCACCTTTTTTTTCAGGTGTTTCACTCACAGTATTTTTTCACATGTTTATGTTTGGGGCATTTCACCAAATAACACATTTTTGTGTAATGGTTCACAGTTATTATCCCTTTTTAAGCACTTAGTCAACTTCATAGTGTTAACCACTTGCCAACCGCCGCATGACTATATACTGCGGCAGTCAGCCCCCTACAGGCAAAGTGATGTACCGCCCCCGCTCGTTCCCTGCCTAGCCAGCGCGTGTGACTGACGGCTCCGATGGCCGCCGGCCACTCGTGATCTCCCGCAGGAGAAGAAGAAAGACAGACGGCTGATGTAAACACAGCCACCTGTCATTCTCCCTGAAGTAATGACAGAGGCTATGCGATCCTGCTATGTAGGATCGTATGTCTCTGTTATTACTTCACTAGCCACGCCCCCTAACAATTAGAATCACACCCCTAGGGACACACTTAACCCCTTGATCACCAATAAAGTTAACCCCTTTCCTGCCAGTGTCATTTTTACAGTAACAGTGCATATTTATAGCACTGATTATTGTAGTAATGTCACTGGTACCCCCAAAAGTATCAAAAATGTCAGTCAGGGGTCCGATCTGTCCGCCGCAATGTCCCAGTCCCACAAAAAATATTGCAGATCGCCGCCATTACTAGTTAAAAAAAAACAATAAAAATGACATAAATCTTTCCCGTACTTAGTAAACGCAATAACTTTTGCGCAAACCAATCAAAATACGCTTATTGCGATTTTGTTTACCAAAAATATGTAGCAGAAAACAAATTGGCCTAAAATGTTAAAAAAATTAGATTTTTTTTTTTGAGAATTTCATATAAACAAATGTGAAAAATATTGTTATTTTTTCAAAATTGTCGCTTTTTTTTGTTTATAGCGCAAAAATCGTACAGGTGATCAAATACCACCAAAAGAAAGCTCTGTTTGTGGGAAAAGAAGATGTCAATTTCATTTGGGTACAGCGTCATTTGGGTACGGCGTTTAGTATATGTTATTTAAACAATATTAATTATTTACTCTTATTCACATGGGGTTAATAATGTCACTCTCCCCTTTTCTTGGATGTGTGGGTTTTTTTTTCTTTGTCCCCATGGGTCTCTTGAAGGGTTGCTGTGGGTGGGGGGTAGTGGCTAATGCAGTTATTGTCTTTAGTATGTTTTTTGTCTTTTGCTGGCATGTGTTGCTATTTCATATATTCGCCTACTAGTTAATGGCGGCTTAGCACCTCGAGGTTCCAGTCTGTGGGATGTTAGTTTTGTGGCTGGAGACCGCGGGACACACCTCCTGTCACTCTTACAGAATCAAACTCCGTTTCCCCATACTAGGTAGCGCCTGGTTGCGCTAGGTTTATTGTGACTAAATTTAGATATTATCCCGACATATTGTCTTTGTCTGTCGGTGGTCTTCCTCTCTTTTACATTCTCTTTCTCTTTCTGAGTCCTTTCATCTCTTATTTTCCCAGCTCCTGGGTCCTGACCTGGTAGTCTTTTGCCACTCCTCTGTTCCCTGCTATTTTCCTCCCCTTTTCTTTTTCTTCTTGCTGTGCCTCCCCCCTCCTTTTCTCTCCTGCTCCTTCTCCTCTTCTTTTTCCCCGCCCGTTCTTTTGTGTCCCCTTTTTGCTTTCTTCCTCTTTCTCTTCCATTTCCTTCCCTTTCCCCTGGGCCGGGGCGGTGTTGCTTCGGCTGTCATGCCTCCCCGCGAGCGCCAGAGACCCGTAGGTTATAAATTGACCTAACTGAATGTGAGGGGGCTGTCCACTCCGGAGAAACGCGCCCGGTTGCTATCTGATTTACGGCGCAGCCGCTCTCACTTTGCGTTTCTCCAGGAGACCTATTTTCGCCTGGACTCCATTCCCAGGCTCTATAATCGGGATTTCCCCTGGGTGTATCATGCCCCTTCTCCAATTCTAAATTGAATGGGGTGATTATAGTCATTTCTAAATGTATACCCTGCCCTTTCATAGCTGCGCAGGCTGACCCCCTCGGCAGATATCTTTGGTGAAGGGGAAGGTGGGCCAATTGACCGTCACTATTATAGGACATTTGCTGCCCGTCTTGGCCAACCCTTACTCTCCTTTTTCAATGCGCTCCGCGACGGTACTGCGATGCCCCCCGGACTCCCTGAGGGCATATATCACTCTCATTTATAAGGATGGCAAGGACCCAATGGCTTGCAGGAGTTATCATCTTATTGCCCTCCTTAATACTGATCTTAAACTCTTGGCCAATTGACTCCTGCCCCTTATCCCCCAATTAGTCCACTACGATCAGGTAGGCTTTATTCCATCCCAAGAGGCTAGAGACAATAAGACATGGGGGGATCGATTTAATCTCTGCCGCCCAGACTTCCTGCCTGCCACTGGTGCTATTGTCCACAGATGCGGAGAAGGCTTTCGACAGGGTGGCCTGGGACTTTATCCGGGCCACCCTGTCGCATATTGGTCTCAGATGATTCATTGGATTCTGGCCCTATATTCTTCTCCGTCCGCCGCCGTGAGGGTTAACGACTGGCGGTCCGATTTTTACCCTATTTCCAACTGCACTCGAAAGGGGTGTCCGTTCTCACCCCTCATCTTTGTCCTCACTTTGGAGCCTTTTTTGTGTTCGGTCAGTGCTAATCAGGACATAACGGGGCTGCAAAGAGCCAGGAGTCATCATAAAGTCGCTGCCTATGCGGATGACCTAATCTTCTTCATTTCCAATCCGACCTCGTCGTTGCCTGCCATACTCCAGGCCCTGGACCATTATGGTCACCTCTCTAACTACAAAATCAACCTCACAAAGTCCACGGCGCTCAATGTCTCAGTCCCGGATGCAGCCACAGGTACGTTACGGACTTCCTTTCCTCTACAGTGGGTGTCTAGCTCCCTTAAATATCTAGGGGTGCATGTTACGGCGAAACCCCTCGACCTCTTCCGGTTCAATTTCCCCCATTGCTAGGGGTAATTAAGGCAGACCTTCGTGCTTGGCAGTCATTGACACTCTCCTGGTTTGGTCGATGTAATGCACTCAAGATGAATGTCCTGCCTCGATTACTTTATGTAATCCAGGCTCTTCCGATCGGAATTCCTCACTCTTTCTTCAAGCAGGTCAGGGAAGCATTTAGATCTTTTGTGTGGGCCTCTAGGTCTCCCAGAATCAAGCTTTCGACACTCCCTCTTCCTAAGATCAAGGGAGGGGTGGGGTTGCTGGACCCCCTACGGTATTATAGGGCATCCCATCTGGTGTGGATCCTCGATTGGCCCTCCCCTTTATTGCCTATTATGGACAGCCCCGAGTTCCCCCCGGGCTGTACGAGTGCTCGTGTGCGGAGTTTAGCCCGGTTTGGGAGGATGCGCCTCGAGGATGTCTGGTCGGGGGGCGACGTCCCATCTCCCATTGAGATCTCTCGCTGGTCTCTGGATACCCTCGACCCCCTCAGTGTGAATCAGATTCGCCTCTTCCTCCTTTCTCTCCACCAGCAGGGGTTCGCCCCTCGGCTGTTGACGCCGTTCAAAACCTTGTGCAAGAGGGGTGACCCTTCTAGACACTCCCTGTCTTATATGTACACTCTTCTCTCTGACGTGACGGAGGGTCTTCATATACCTTTCTTCCGTCAATGGGAGCATGACTTGGGTATCTCGTTTTCCCCTACACAGGCTGATAAGATATTGAGACTGATTCACAAGGCCTCCATGGCGAATAAATACCAGGAAGTGGGATATAAGATCCTGACAAGATGGTACAGAGTTCCATCTGTGCTTCATAAGATGGATGCCGGGACTCGGATTGTTGCTGGAGATGGAGCGCCGAGGGGGGAACGATGATACACAAAGTCACGTCGGTTGTCAGGCAGCTGACTTCGGTCGAGGTGGTAGATGACCCTGCGCTTTGTTTATTGCATTTGACGAGGTGCTCGGTGCGGAAGTATAAAAAATCTTTGACTATTCAGCTTCTCAACGCGGCAAAAGCTTGTATTCCCGCTACGTGGCGGCAGACTCAACCTCCCACACGTTCCCTGTGGTTTTCTAAAATTAATGAGATCCAACTAATGGAGCATCTGACAGCCACCATTAAAAATGCTGAAGAAACCACTAGGGATCTGTGGAGGCCATGTATATTTTTCTGGCACTGACGCCTATCTGCAAGAACCCGGCTGATCATATTGTGCCTTTTGGCAATTCTTTGAGGTTCTGCCCCGGCAGCCTCACCCTGGCCCCTCTTCCCTTTTCCTCTACTTTTCCCCTTTTTTCACCCGCTCTGCTTCTAGCTTTACTGCTTTTTCATTTTACTTTTGTCCCCCCTGTGGGAGGGTATCTTTCCACCTGCCTACTGTACACCTGTTGTTTATTATCGTGGTATTAAAGTGCGTCTCTTCGGGACGCAGAACCAGGCATGATCAGGCTCTCACCTAATTACGTTTGATGATGCAAGTTTCAGGCAATGGATGCCCAAGTGTTCCCGTTTTGGTTTATATTTGCTCCCTTGATCACTAAATCTTTATCATTGTATGGCCATGTACCTGTTAATTGTTTGCTGAACCTGTAATGCTTGTTTGTTATTCTTTCTATGAAAAACGAATAAAACTTTTAATTAAAAAAAAACGAATAGATGCCGAATAGATTCTTCTGAATCTGCAATAATGACCCTAGATGATGAACTTCATCTCTATTTGAAGGAACCAGTAATTAACAAAAGAAGTGGTGATCCTCTTCAGTGGTGTAAAGAAAATGAGGCATGTTACAAAAGACTTGCTTCTCGTGCTAGAAGATACCTTTCTGCTCCTTCCTCTGTATCAAGTGAGCGTGTTTTTAGTGAAGTGGCAGCAATATATGAAAAAAACAGAAGCCGTTTAACTGGTGAACATGCTGAAATGTTATGCTTTCTGCACTATAATATTGTTCTACTTAACTGGGAGTATTGAAAGTGAGTAGTACTAGTGTCCAGTCCACTGTGTTTTGCACTGCAGCTATTAGATTTAATCATTGCAGACAGTGAGTGCACTACTGCAGCAGTTTATGTAAATTTTTTTTGGGAAGCCTTTAGTTATTATTTTCCCAGCACTTTATTTTTCATAGTTGTCTACAGTTGTCTACTCTTCTAGGACTCATTCGTTCACATGATGTGAAACTGATGTACCTGCAAGTGAAAGCTTTGCGGTTTTCCTATTAGTTTTCATGCAGGTAAGGTGGGAAGAACAAGCCTTTAATATTAAAAATGTTAATAAACGAACGTGTTCGGTACCAGATTTGTGTCAAAAATAAAATATCGGCCCATATCGGCCGATACCGATACTTTGTGACCAAAATATCGGTATTGGTATTGGCTCTGAAAAAACCATATCGGTCTATCCCTACTGCAGACTGCCAAGTGATCTGGATCAGATGCTTGTGTACTAGGAGGGGTGCTCTGAATATCCATGCCTAATTCAACACTGACACATTTAATGCAGGGGAGACTCCCACTAGCCTTCTGATGCATTCCCTTAAAAAGACAGCTACACATGCACAACCCACAGAAGGGCCCCACTGTAAGCCGGCCAATGCAGAAAATTAGGTACAGGTACTTTCAGACACCTTCAGGTGTAAAAAACACGCTAGCAATGATGATTACACTTGCTGAATAATTCAAACATAAAAAAGATACATATAGGATCCAAAAGACTATCACATGAATGAAGGTTCCCAATGGGTGTTGTGACAGAAAGTTAAAATTTAAATTTTGCTTGAAGACACTTCGTCACATATGGTTCCCAATTAGAGTATCATGCAGCCTACATCTATTACTGTGCGCAGCTGAACACCAAAGACAACCCTACGTTAGATGAAAGAAATGCCTAGTTACCAGCAGTACTGGACCTCTTTTTTACAGGAGGACAGTAACACTTTTTGGCTGCTTTCCCTGCCAGGGCCTTTAGACGGTGTTCCTGCAGGCATTTCTTTCATCTAAGGTAGGGTTGTCTTTAGTGGTCAACTGTGCACTGTGATAGATGTAGGCTGCATGATATTCTGACTGGGAACCATATGTGGCAAAGTGTCTTCGAGCTCAATTTCAATTTTAGCTTTCTGTCACAACACCCATTAGGAACCTTCATTCATGTGATAGTCTTTTGGACTCTATATATATCATTTTTATGTTTATGTTTTAATTATTCAGTATGTTTAATCATCATTGCTAGCGTGACTCTGTATTTTACATTTGTCTTTTTTTGTGCTGGTATCATACAGTAGAGTTTCCGCTCCTTATAAAATATGGTTAAAGTGTTACCAAACCCACAACGGTAAAATCTGTTAATAGATGCAGAATAGCATGCTTGTTATACTCACTGTGTAACTTAAGTGATTAATCCTCTGCATTGTGTAAAAAGGCTGTGTGATCCTGTATGCACAGATCCTCCCCCCTCTTGCACGTTCACTCTGGACAAGTCCAGATAAGCTAGAGTAAGTGTAGTTCCGCTGCACATGCTCAGTTTGGTCTCTAATGCTGGATAGAACACTTCCTGGTTTTAGCTGAGCTATTCAGGTCACATGGTATTAACATCACACATTTGGAAGTGTATACAGATCTTAAATGACAGCCCAGTCCCTCCCTCCTCCTCCATGCCCAGTAACTAAAAAATAACACAGTGGGTGGAATGTCACACCTTGATTGATGGATGCTCTGCCTCCCATAAAAGCATGAGGACACAGGCTATAGTGGATTTCAAGAGGCAGTGATTCCATAAAGGAGATAACACCAGTGTACTGTTCATGTTTTTGCAGTGTTCTTTTTTGACTTCTCAAAAGCATCAGTTACAGCCTGCAGACATGCATATTGAGATCATAGATATTTTTAAACTTTTAAAAATACATTTTTCCCCAATTTCTAAATTCATAAATAATACAGATTTTGCCAAAAATGTGTTATGTTTTATTTTTTTCATATTTGTGATCCTTATTTTTCTCTTTCTGTGCCTTTCCTCCTTTTCTCTCTCTCCCCTGTTATCCTCATCTCACCTAGCAACTAACACCCCACCCCCTGTCATCCTCATCTTCATCACACCTGGCACCCCACTGATACCATGATAACACCCCACCACCTGCCATCCTCATCTTCTTCTTACCTGGCAACTTAATGCAACATTGCTAACACCCCACCCCCTGTCATCCTTAGCTTCATCACAGCTGGCAACCCACTGATACCTTGCTAACACCACACCCCCTGCATTCCACCTAGGCTAGTTTTAGTGACTAGATAATTAGCTCAAGTTAATTAAATCACTGTCAGCTATTAGTCGCTAGAGGGGAAGTAGTATACTGTTTGTGTTAGTTGTTCCTTAGTTATGTTAATTATATTTCTGTATACCATTTTTTCTGCATAAGATAATGTAATCAGGCACCTGACCTGGTGGGGTAAATATTCTGAATGAGTTTGTTCAATAAAGAGTTCCAGATCTCATACAAGCTAAGTTGTCTGCTAGTCTTGTATAGTACGACTATAATATATGATATTTATGTTCAAGACTGGAGGAAGCCCCGTATACTGACGAAAGCACTCAAACACAGTGTGGGTAGGTTTCATCCCACTCATCACCCACTGATACGTTATTGACACCCCACCCCCTGTCATCCTCATCACGCCTAGCAACCCACCTTACTAACACCCCATCCTGTGTTATCCTCATCTTCATCACACCTGGCAACCCATTGCAACCTTTCTAACACCCCACCCCACCCCCTGTCATCCTCATCACACCTGGCACCCCACTGCAACCTTGCTAACACCCAGGGCCGGACTGGGGATAAAAACCAGCCCTGGAAATAATTTCATACCAGCCCCATAACATTATTATACCAGCCCAACAGCATAACGTCACCTCACCCTGTTTTCAGGTGATCATAAATTGTATTACATCCCCATCTATAAAAGAGATATGGAGCGCATAACGCTCGTCACCAAGATTCCCAATATACCCTCTGTATCCCCTTCCAGTAAACGTTCATACTAGTGATCGACCAATATCGGTTTTTCGTTGCCGATACCGATCTTTTAGCCAATGAATATCAGTATCGGACGATATTTTTGTACAATTAAAATTTTTTTTTTTTTAAAAGTACTTTTGTGGAGGGATCTGGGAGAGGAGGAACTTGGCGTTTTGAATGTTGTCATTTTTTTAAATCTGGCACCAGACAGTACCCAAAAGTGATATTACTCATGACATCACTTCCGGGTTTTTGCATGGAGACCCAATCAGAGCCGAATGCGGCTTTGATCGGGTATTCGGCGGCCGTGCAGGCTGGTTGCCCAGGTCTCCCGGTGGGACGGGAGACCCGGACGAGCCGCGGAAGGCTCCCCTCCAGCTCCTTGTAACGACAGCCGAGTGGCTTCTCAGCATCGGTTGTCATTATAAACAGCTGACCGTCGGCTATGGACGCCTCTAGCTGCAGGCATCACTCCGGTACAAGCACTTTCCCGAAATATCGGCACAATTGGCCACCTTGGAAAGTGCATATCTTTGCTGATAATCGGTCAATCTCTAGTTCATCCCTCTAAAATGGTTGCCCCTGTATCCTGTGTCTGGACTGCAGCATAGGCACAGTGGCCCTCTCACTTTAAATGCTCCCACAACGCCAATAGGAGCCACTGCTGGATCTGCAATGGGGCCACAGTGGTGATGCCAGACCGTCGTATGCATGTTGCTGCTGCACTTAGGTGCACAGTGGTTGCAATGGAAAAGATCTGGCATCACAAACCCGCCCCATCCACCCATTAGGGAGGAGAGACCGGGCTGACGCCGCACAGTCATCCAATCAGGGGCCACCCCCCGCAAGGGGAGGGGGGAGATGGAAAGTGCCCCAGCCTGAATAACACATCCCCGTCAACCAGATGGGCAGAGTACGGCATGCCCACAAGACCAGCATCCACATTCCCTCCATAGCTATCAACACAAAGCGTTCAACAGGTCAACTCTATAGGGCATATGCATTACACCCAAATATGGGCCATATAAACAAAATACCACAAAGGTGTCTAACGTAGCACTGAGTCTCTAAAGCAGGGGTAGGTAACCTATAAAAGATGGAGATCTACCCGAACAACATTGAAGAGATCACCAGGGTGCAGAGCTACCTTTTTTTAACATCCCCTTTTATCATTTATTTTTTTTCAAATTAACTAGCAAATCCATAATAAAAATTAAAGATGGCATAAAGAAAACCCTGAAAAAACTACTAAAACTAATGTCACTGTAAAAATATAAACTTAGCCTACCTTAAAAGTTAGCTTCAGTGAGAATCTCGTCATTCACTTTCATTCACATTTTTTTTGTCTTGTCTGGGGGGTAATTGGTTGCCCCCACAAGTCAGATGCCGGAGTCCATCATGAAGGCAGAACATCTGGTACTGCAAGCTGATTTTCTTGATTAGTTTCAAGCCTGGCTATCTTCTCTGATTTCTGTCAGTAGTATGTAGGGCAGTGTACAGGGGTCAGTAGGATGTAGGGCAGTGTACAGAGGTCAGTAGTATGTAGGGCAGTGTACAGAGGTCAGTAGGATGTAGGGCAGTGTACAGAGGTCAGTAGTATGTAGGGCAGTGTACAGGGGTCAGTAGTATGTAGAGCAGTGTACAGAGGTCAGTAGGATGTAGGGCAGTGTACAGAGGTCAGTAGGATGTAGGGCAGTGTACAGAGGTCAGTAGTATGTAGAGCAGTGTACAGAGGTCAGTAGTATGTAGAGCAGTATACAGGGGTCAGTAGGCTGTAGGGCAGTGTACAGGGGTCAGTAGTATCTAGGGCAGTGTACAGAGGTCAGTAGTATGTAGAGCAGTGTACAGAGGTCAGTAGTATGTAGGGCAGTGTACAGAGGTCAGTAGGATGTAGGGCAGTGTACAGAGGTCAGTAGGATGTAGGGCAGTGTACAGGGGTCAGTAGTATGTAGAGCAGTGTACAGAGGTCAGTAGTATGTAGGGCAGTGTACAGAGGTCAGTAGTATGTAGGGCAGTGTACAGAGGTCAGTAGGATGTAGGGCAGTGTACAGAGGTCAGTAGGATGTAGGGCAGTGTACAGGGGTCAGTAGTATGTAGGGCAGTGTACAGAGGTCAGTAGTAGGTAGGGCAGTGTACAGAGATCAGTAGGATGTAGGGCAGTGTACAGAGGTCAGTAGTAGGTAGGGCAGTGTACAGAGATCAGTAGGATGTAGGGCAGTGTACAGAGGTCAGTAGGATGTAGGGCAGTGTACAGAGGTCAGTAGGATGTAGGGCAGTGTACAGAGGTCAGTAGTATGTAGGGCAGTGTACAGAGGTCATCAGTATGTAGGGCTGGGGTCAGGAGGGCAAGGTATAGGGGGTAAGGGGGCACACTACTAGGGGATCAGAAGGGCACGGTGCAGGGGGGGTCAGGAGGGCAGGGTATTGGGGGGTCAGGATGGCTGGAGTGTCAAGAGGGCATGGCACCAGGGGGACAGGAGGATATGGTATTGGGGGGATCAGGAGGGCTGGGGTGTCAGGAAAACTGGGGTGTCAAAAGGGCATGGTGCTATGGTGTCAGAAGGCCATGGGGCTGGGGGTCAGGAGAGCATGGGGCTGGGGGTCAGGAGGGCATGGCGTTGGGGGGGTCAGAAGGGCATGGCACAGAGTTCAGGAGGGCATGGCGCTGGGGGTAAGGAGAGCATGGCACTTGGGGTCAGGAGAGCATAACGCTGGGGGTTCAGGAGGGCATAGCGCTGGGGGTTCAGGAGGGCATAGTGCTGGGGGTTCAGGAGGGTATGGCGCTGAGGGTCAGGAGGGTATGTCTCTGAGGGTCAGGATGGCATGGCGCTGGGGGTCAGGAGGGCATGGCGCTGGGGGTCAGGAGGGCATGGCGCTGGGGGTCAGGAGGGTATGAGGCTGGGGGTCAGGAGGGCATGAGGCTGGGGGTCAGGAGGACATGAGGCTGGGGGTCAGGAGGGCATGGCGCTGGGGGTCAGGAAGGCATGAGGCTGGGGGTCAGGAGGGCATGGCGCTGAGGGTCAGGAGGGTATGACGCTGAGGGTCAGGAGGGTATATCGCTGAGGGTCAGGATGGCATGGCACTGGGGGTCAGGAGGGCATGAGGCTGGGGGTCAGGAGGGCAGGAGGCTGGGGGTCAGGAGGGCATGGCGCTGGGGGTCAGGAGGGCATGTCGCTGGGGTCAGGAGGGCATGAAGCTGGGGGTCAGGAGGGCATGAGGCTGGGGGTCAGGAGGGAATGTCGCTAGGGGTCAGGAGGGCATGAGGCTGGGGGTCAGGAGGGCATGGCACTGGGGGTCAGGAGGGCATGGCACTGGGGGTAAGGAGGGCATGAGGCTGTGGGTCAGGAGGGCATGGCACTGGGGGTCAGGAGGGCATAAGGCTGGGGGTCAGGAGGGCATGGCACTGGGGGTCAGGAGGGCATGAGGCTAGGGGTTCAGGTGGGGCATGGCGCCGGGGGTCTGGAGGGGATTGCACTGAGTATTCAGGAGGGCTGGGGTGTTAGAAGGGCACATATGTTTTTTTACTGCAGAGTGGGCTAAAGAAGGTGCAGTGGCAAACAAACCCACATGTCTTTGTTCTGATTCCTGGCGACAATCCTGTGTTGCCTTCCCACCTGGCAATGCTGGCATCACCCAAAGAACCCTTGGATCGGGGTCCGGGAGGAGGGACTGTGGGGATGAGTGCGGAGGGAGGGAGGGATCATCATCAGCATCGGCCTGCCCGTTGCAGTCACCAGTCGCAGACTCGCAGCCTCTCTCCAGTCAGTTTCTCAATTTCCCCGCCGCGCCAGCCGCCCCGCCCCCGTGACCGTCGGCGTCGTGACGTCATGCCACTCACAGTAACTATCGGACGGACGGACCCGCCCCAATGCTTAAAGCGGCGCTGCGGCTGCGCCGGCCCTTAAAGCGGCGATGCGGCTGCGCTGGCCCTTAAAGCGGCGCTGTGGCTGCGCCGGCCCTTAAAGCGGCCCCAGGGCCGGCGGCCCAGCGGGAATTTCCCCGGTATCCCGATAGGCCAGTCCGGCCCTGCTAACACCCCACCCCCTGTCATCCTCATAACACCTGGCACCTCACTGCAACCTTGAAAATACCCCACCCCTGTCATCCTCATCCTCATCACACCTGCACCCCACTGCAAGCTTGCTAAAACCCAAACCTCTATCATTCTCATGTTCATCACACCTGGCACCTCACTGCAACCTTGCTAACAACCCACCCAGTCATCCTCATCCTTATCACCCCTGGCATACCACTATAACCTTGCTAACAACCTACCCCCTGTCATCCTCATCACACCTGGCACCCCACTGCAACCTTCCTAATACACTACCCCCTGTCATCCTCACCCCCCCCCCCAAATTAACCAACTTCCAGATTCCAAACACCTGCATTGATAAAGCAGCTTATTCCAATGTTGAGAGGACAAAGGTCTCTTCCCCACAAATGTGTGGTGGTGGGTAATGTAGACGGGTAATGTGGTCTGTGGATGGGGGCATATTGAAATATGGAACACTATGTTAACAGTAAAGATGCCACCCCAGGTAAATGATTATGTGTTACTAAACCCACAACAGTAAAATAAGTCTGTATATGCAGTAAAGCATGCTTGTTATACCTCTTAGTGTGGATCCTAAGGGGTTAATCCTCTGCATTGTGTAAAAAGGCTGTTCAATCCTGTCTTCTCTGATCATCTCCTTCTCCCACAGACTCCAAAAAATAACTTAATATTTACAGAGTATATAGAGTCAGGCTGCTCAGTTTGGTGTGTATTGCTAGAGAGTTTTTTTTTTCTTGGAAGGGTACATGTGATCAGCACAGGGCCTATTAGCACTGTCCAGCAATGTTCAGACAGAGAATCAAGGGTCATAAAGCCTGATAGGACAATTGTGGCAGAAATGAAAACTCCTCCTACAAGCTATTAGCACTCACTGATACAAGTCACAGGATTGCTCTAATTGCAATATACAGCTAATGAAAAAAGGTATTTATCAGTTAATATTTACTAAAATAGTTGTACTTCCATGTTCTGTGTACTGTAGGACACCAGATATAGTGAATGCAGGATCTGGGTTTAGTAACACTTTAATGTTATTTTGGTTTATAATTTTAAGCGCGTTTTTTTTTCTCCCTGAAAAAAAACCTTCAGGGGTACCCTATTGTTCTGATGGTACAGGTTGTTTGGGAGATCAAAGACCTTTGTTGGGCTTACTTTAATTCTGGTCATCTGGTGGCCTTTGACTAACACAATGGTTGGCTTACTATACTTCAAAAAAGCCTTTAACTCAGCTCTCTTTTGTTTTTTTGAAATAGGCTTTTCAGATCTTCTTGAAATTTCCAAAAATACATTAGGTGGAAAGAGCACTTAAAGTGGAAGTAAACTCTAAATTTATACTTTTCTCCATCAAAATCAATAATATAAAATGGACATGGTGCTGTTGTTACATTATTCCTAACCTTTGTTGTTCCAGAGAAATCAAGCTATCTTCATTTTATGATGTCACCGGCACATGCGCATATGTCCCGCGATTTACGGCACACTCTGTGCCGTAAATCACAGACGGCACAGTCAGTCCCTGCCTGTGCCGTGCCTGCATCATCCTCTCTGCGGCATACACTGCAATCCCGCGTGAGTACATCCCACTACTTCACTTCCTGAAACACCCCATGTGATTTGCTATGTCACAAAGGGGTGTAAACATCAGAGCTGATCATGGGACAAGAAGGAGAAACGTTGCCAGCTTCAGTGTACTGTATTCCAAGCAGGCAAGCACACCAAAACAGTAAACAGCTTCTCTTCTGCTTATATTAGTACCTTGGTTAAGAGTAAAGGTGCAATTTATTCATATGCCCGAATTGGTTGCTATGGTGATTTTGAAATGAAACGAGGCTTGGCAAATAATCAATGAGCATATGCGAGAATTCGGCCATTACTGAGAGAAAGGGCGGAAGTATACTACACTATAGAGTCAGAAGACAGCAGAAAACATGGCGCTGGCTTCAGACAAACAAAAGTCAGCTGAAAAAAACGTAAGAAAGCACAGAGGGGGATAAATAATAAGGTAGAATGATGTAAATAAACATTCTTTAATGGCTATAATGTTTTTTTTATGATTTTGGTGTTAGAGTTTACAATCTCTTTAAGGTATTTGCCCTGCTCCTAGCATTGATTGGGACAACCTGTGTGGAAGTTAATTTTTGAATCGCCCTGCAGATTCTAGATGATTTCGGTTGGCTTGTATATGTTCAAAAGTTCTTCCTGACTCCATCTCTATGCCTGAAATACCTAGGGCCTTATCTGGACACCAGCTTTGCCAGAGTTTATCTTTCCAAGAAGAAACAAAAAACGTTGAGACACTGGGATGAATGGTCTTCTGCTTTGGGTAAAATCCATCCATGATCTTGCAGAGGTAGACTCCATCCAATTGGGACAGATCCCCTCTCCCTAGACAAGAAGATTTGTCCCTGTCCTCAGACCCATGGGTCCTGGTGGTAATCTTGGGCAGGTCCTTGCCTTCAGATGGAAGATAAATACTATTGATGTGAATCTATTATGGGAATCATCCTGGATATCCTAACAGTGTAGGATTGTTGGTTGGCAGAGGAATTAAGGAAGTTCATAAACTTTATGAAGCTGTGAGCCATTTTGTTTTCTCTAATGCCCTAAAAAACTTTCTTCAATGTTATCTGATAAGAGTCCAGGTAAAAATGCCATGCTGTGGAAAACAGCCTTAAGGATAATTCACATCACTGTGGGTTGGGAACACAAGGAAAATTGTGCTCCTTCCTGACCTGTATGCAAACACGCTACTTTTAAGCAGACGCATGGGGGTGTCATTCTTTTCTAATGGCACCCCACACATTGGCAAACATGATGCGTTTTTAACGTGCCCAAAACCACATTTAAAAAAAAAGGGTTGGGAAATTCTTTCTCTACATTTCTGCATATAGGGCAACCAATTGAAATGAATGGGCTGCCTTACATGCAGAATGCAGCTGCAGTAATGTAAACCCAGCCTTAAGGTGTGTAAGATCAGATTTCAATTCTGTTGGGGGGTCCACATCCCAGGAGTGGAAAACTGAAATGTGGACTTCCTAAATGGTGAGCTCCTGGATCCCAGAAAAAGTAGGCTTGCCATCATTGTGGAACACTGAAGGTGCACCTGATGGCCTCATGTCTCAAATGCAAGGTAAACAGGTTCTTCGCAAGATCCAGGGTTCTGCTGGCAGATGTGACAGGCACTCTCTAAAGTATGTGTTCTCTGTCTCTCTCGCATCTTCATCATATCTTCTGGGGGATGTAGATGAAAGGCATTCTCAACATCTAATTAACTCTGGATTTTCCTTGGAGAGAGCTGTACCCAGATTTGGTATGTCTGGTCGTAGACGGCCTGTGGTAGCTTTTACAGCAACCAGATCTTCCAGGCCAAGGTGAGATATATTGTGTCCTGTTTTTCAGTCATTGGATTTAGCAGCATGGCCTTTGAAATCCAGGTGCCAGGAGAAAGGGATCTCTCTGAGACAGTGGTTTATACCATACCTTGGTCCCTTAAACCATATTCTCATAAAGTTTAACACCTCACTGCAAGGGCCTACTTCTGATGGTGTGAGATTCCAGGGGTATATCCCCATTCCTATTTGGGTTGTCCGCTTCACTTAGCTTCATTGGGCCCCGTCATTGTTCAGCCTCTCCACCTCATCCAATCAGAGAACTCTTTTCATTTATTCTCAAAATTGCACCAGAGCCAAGAGGCCGACCTTCTGTGTTCAGAATGCAGCAAGGCAGCTGTTCGATACAGGATTCAGAAGCTAGTGGAGATCACTGAAGTCTACTCCAGTGATTTCAAGCTTCGAGGGGCATTGGCCAGGTATGGTATATGCACAGTTACATTGGTTCATGCTGGACGAATGTTACTATGCATAAAATATCCATGCCTGGAAAGAGGAACTTAAGTCCCTATTCACACCAGCATGACTTATCATTTGACAGGTCAAATCGCATGAAAAGTCGCACCCTATTGTCAGCAATGGAACTGTTCAAATCGGTGCAACACTGACTTTGCAGTATCGCACTAATTTGAAAAGGAGTTGCACAGATGTCAGCCAAGTCGCACCTGAAGCCACACTGACATGCGGTTTAAAATCGTGTGATTTCAAGTGAAGTTGCACGATTTCAAAGCTGCCTTCAGTGTGAACCTAGATTTAGTCCCCTTTATTCTGTCTCCATTCCCCTTCATTGGTGCCACCATCTTTGAAGGTCTGTGCACAGTGTTAACAGAGGGCTCTGTCCAGCCTTTGAGACTTGGCAGATCTATAGGGCTGGTTCACACCACAAAAACGCACTCCAGATCCATTCCGGATGCGATTCTGAATGCACCTTTTTAAAGTGTTTTTTGATGCTTCCAGTTAGTTTTTGATCCGTTTTTCATGCATTTCCCGATGCATTCTAGATGCTATGTTTCCTCGTTTTCCTGTTTCTTTTTAACTGTACTGGGGTCCTGTGCATTTTTGATGAGTTTTGATGCATTCCAGTGCATTTTATTGCGTTCCAGTACAGTCCAGTGCAGGAAAAATGGAGCATGTTCTGCTTTTTTCTGGAACTGGAATGCCCTGGAAATGACTGCACTGGTGCCATCGGAAACCATATAATCTATTCTCCATCTGTTTTTTGATGCAGAAAACAAACGCACTGGACTGCATCTGCATGTGGTGTGAACTGGCCCTTGGTGTACCTAGGTGAGAAAGGATGAAATGCTGCTCTGTAGCACAAAAAAATAGAAAGAACTTAAACAAAATGTATTGAATGGTGGGAGAGGGTGAATGCTGGAGCCACATTCAAAGAATTTGTTTTTGGGTTGAAGATCGACTTTAAGTGTTATAACAATAATTTATTAAGTTATAACATCCTCAAGGACCCCCTGAAATCTGGGGCCCTAGACAGCCAGTCATTCTAGCCTTATTTTAATCCAGGCATTAGAAGTACTATAATGCAGACATCCCTGGCTCAGCTTCTTACTGAGCTGTAAGGCAGCTGATGGTATTTCCAGATGAGCAAAAAAAAAAGGTACTTCTTGAAAGTTTATATAAACCCAGGAAAATGTATTAAAATATAATATATATAATCAAGAACAACATTTTTTTAGCTTTTGAGTATGCAGTATTCTTTAACAGATCTGTGCAGTCAACACAAGAGGGCAGTATAGGACCCTTGTTTGAAAATTGCACTGTTTAAAACCAAGAAAGAAGGGGAAACAGAAAGCTATTTCCCCTGGGAAGCATTATGTGTTAATCCTAACATCAAAGTTAGGGCTAATTTTTTTTTTATTGTACTAAAATATCTCAGTATCGCTGGTTCAAATCTTTAATTTAGTGTCTATGGATTGAATCCTAGAATCAGCTTCTTGTGATTTAGGCTAGGTTGACACTGTGACTGTCTCTGAAAAGCGATGCACATAGGATTTTTAGAGGATGGCTAAGCAGCGGCTTCCAGGTGTTCAGGAGGTGATCCTACCACCTCTTAAATTCTTGCTTTTTTTTGGCAATTTAAAATGAACTGATGCAGTACAACAGCATTGACTTGAATGGATGAGTTCAATAGGCACCTCCTGCCAACTCAAAGTTTAAATTTCACAATGCAAAGGCATGTGTACAGCACCCTGTGGTGGTATGTTAAGATTTAGATGGGCAGATGTGGGGGTTATCGCCCCTTGGACACCTGTGTGAGAGAAGCCATAGACATTCATATACAGCATCTCACAAAAGTGAGTACACCCCTCACATTTTTGTAAATGTTTTATTATATCTTTTCATGTGACAACACTGAAGAAATGACACTTTGCTACAAGTTAAAGTAGTGAGTGTACAGCTTGTATAACAGTGTAAATTTGCTGTCCTCTCAAAATAACTTAACACACAGCCATTAATGTCTAATCCGCTGGCAACAAAAGTGAGTACACCCCTAAGTGAAAATATCCAAATTTGGCCCAATCAGCCATTTTCCCTCCCTGGTGTCATGTGACTTGTTAGTGTTACAAGGTCTCAGGTGTGAATGGGGAGCAGGTGTGTTAAATTTGGTATTATCACTCTCTCATACTGGTCACTGTAAGTTCAACATGGCACCTCATGGCAAAGAACTCTCTGAGGATCTGAATAAAATATTTTTTGCTCTACATAAAGATGGCCTAGGCTATTAGAAGATTGCTAAGACCCTGAAACTGAGTTGCAGCACGGTGGCCAGGACCATACAGTGATTTAACAGGACAGCTTCCACTCAGAACAGGCCTCCCCCTAGTCAACAAAGATGCTGAGTGCACGTGCTCAGCGTCATATCCAGAGGTTGTCTTTGGGAAATAGATGTATGAGTGCTGCCAGCATTGCTGCAGAGGTTAAAGGGGTGGGGGGTCAGCCTGTCAGAAGTCACGCACACGTTACTTCTTCGAGGGATAATGGAGGGTATCTTATGATTCTCTTTTATAGTCTGTGTCTAAGATAGATGGTAGCGGCCATTTTCTAATGGTCTAATTGATGGATAGTGATAGAGATTCTGTGGCCATGTTGTTGAAGTCCGGACTGATATATACAACATGTAATTTATAATCTCAATATATATGGATGAAATAGATGTTCTAATTAGACTAGTACCAACATTATTACCAGGAGGGATGTGCACACAAATCTATACAAAGTAACAATACTGATAAACATAGTAATTATAAAAATGTTAAAAATCTTTATACAAATGTACATCTAATATCAGTTATGCAATATAAAAAATATTATTAAATAAAAAATAATAAAAAATACACTAATATGCGTTAAACTAAAAATGGAGGAAGACCACGGCTTCAATATCTCCATGAGTTAAAGCGGAGTTCCGGCCTCAAAATCGATAAAATCGATTTTGGGCCATCCGCTTGCTGAGGGCAACCTGAAAAAGAAATGGATACTGGCGATTTTTTTTGGTCACTTACCTTATTATAGAAGAAAATATACTCACCTTGCTTCCACTTCCTCCCTCTGCGGCCGCGGCCCGTGCCGTCACATCCGGTTTGCGATGATTCCTGGTAGCTGAACGTTATTGCTCCCAGAAATCAATGCGCCTGCACCGGCCCCGCTCGTCACTTCCGGTGCAGGCGCGGCATTCACTGCTAAACAGCTTCTGGGCATGCAGCAAGATGCAGCATGCGGGACTTTTGGTGCGCTTTCAGAAAATGCAGAAAAAACGCGCAACCTAATAGAAATCTATAGGACTGCAGCTATAACTGCGGGAAAAATGTAGGAAAACCCCCTTTACATTACACAGCCCCCATACCTCTGGACTCCTTTACATTACACAGTCCCTGTACCTCTGGACCCCTTTACATTACAAAGCCCCCGTACTTCTGGACCCCATTACATTATAAATCTCCCGTACTGCTGGACCCCTTTACCATTCACAGTCGCAGCACCTCTGGACCCCTTTACATTACACAGCCCCTGCACCTCTGGACCCCTTTACATTACACAGCTCCCCCACACCTATTGACACCTTTACATTACACAGCCCCCCCCCCCACACATCTGGACCCCTTTACATTACACAACCCCCCCACACCTGTCAACTCCTTTACATTACACTGCCCCCCACACCTCTGGACCCCTTTACATCACCCCCCATGGCTCCCTTTACATAACACAGCCCCCCATGGGCCCCTTTACATTACACAGCCCCCCCATTGACCCCTTTACATTACACAACCCCCCAAGGGACTCCTTTACATTACACAGCCAACCCCTTCCCCCATGGGCCCCTTTACATTATACAGCCCCCCATGGAGCCCTTTACATTATACAGGCCCTTCCAGCTCTCCCCTTCCTACCTTATTTGAACATGTAGGGCGGTTCCCGCTGTTTATTTAGGGCTGCTGTTTCTCTCTCCCCTGTTTTGCTTCAGTGCCTCCTGCTCTGCTCTCCTGTGTTAGTGAGCAGCGGAGGCAATCTGGGGGCCAGCCCTGGGTGTCACCCCTCAGGTGGGTGTCCCCCTGGTGTGCCCTGACACCCCCCCAATGTGTGGCACGCAGGAAAGACCGCCCCCCTGTTGGTACACCACTGGGCCACACAAAATATTGACACTTTGAGCCCAATTTGGACATTTACACTTAGGGGTGTACTCACTTTTGTTGCCAGCAGTTTAGACATTAATGGCTGTGTGTTGAGTTATTTTGAGGGGACAGCACATTTACACTGTTATACAAGATGTACACTCACTACTTTACATTGTAGCAAAGTGTAATTTCTTCAGTGTTGTCACATGAAAAGATATGATAAAATATTTACAAAAATGTGAAGGTGTACTCACTTTTGTGAGATACTGTGTATGGAATGTTGATTCTCAAACTTATATACAAATAGGTATGTGCTTTATAACATTTTAGGCAATTTGTTTGAAAACTGTACAGAAACAAGCAAGTAGCCACACATTGATGAAGTCACTTATTGAAGTAACTTTATTGAGCCAGCATAAAACACATTGAAAGTTAGATGAAAGTACAGACAGCATTTCACCCTAACAGGCTTAGTCCTAGAAATGTAGACCTTATCTTATAACCCTATTACACACCAGTGTAAACCTTATCTTATAACCCTATTACACACCAGTGTAGACCTTATCTTATAACCCTATTACACACCAGTGTAGACCTTATCTTATAACCCTATTACACACCAGTGTAGACCTTGTCTTATAACCCTATTACACACCAGTGTAGACCTTGTCTTATAACCCTATTGCACACCAGTGTAGACCTTATCTTATAACCCTATTACACACCAGTGTAGACCTTGTCTTATAACCCTATTACACACTAGTGTAGACCTTATCTTACAACCCCATTACACACCAGTGTAAACCTTGTCTTATAACCCTATTACACACCAGTGTAGACCTTGTCTTATAACCCTATTACACACTAGTGTAGACCTTATCTTACAACCCCATTACACACCAGTGTAAACCTTGTCTTATAACCCTATTGCACACCAGTGTAGACCTTATCTTATAACCCTATTACACACCAGTGTAGACCTTGTATTATAACCCTATTACACACCAGTGTAGACCTTGTCTTATAACCCTATTACACACCAGTGTAGACCTTGTCTTATAACCCTATTGCACACCAGTGTAGACCTTGTCTTATAACCCTATTACACACCAGTGTAGACCTTGTCTTATAACCCTATTACACACCAGTGTAGACCTTGTCTTATAACCCTATTACACACCAGTGTAGACCTAGTCTTATAACCCTATTACACACCAGTGTAGACCTTGTCTTATAACCCTATTGCACACCAGTGTAGACCTTGTCTTATAACCCTATTGCACACCAGTGTAGACCTTGTCTTATAACCCTATTACACACCAGTGTAGACCTTGTCTTATAACCCTATTACACACCAGTGTAGACCTTGTCTTATAACCCTATTGCACACCAGTGTAGACCTTGTCTTATAACCCTATTGCACACCAGTGTAGACCTTGTCTTATAACCCTATTACACACCAGTGTAGACCTTGTCTTATAACCCTATTACACACCAGTGTAGACCTTGTCTTATAACCCTATTGCACACCAGTGTAGACCTTGTCTTATAACCCTATTACACACCAGTGTAGACCTTATCTTATAACCCTATTACACACCAGTGTAGACCTTGTCTTATAACCCTATTGCACACCAGTGTAGACCTTGTCTTATAACCCTATTACACACCAGTGTAGACCTTATCTTATAACCCTATTACACACCAGTGTAGACCTTGTCTTATAACCCTATTACACACCAGTGTAGACCTTGTCTTATAACCCTATTACACACCAGTGTAGACCTTGTCTTATAACCCTATTGCACACCAGTGTAGACCTTGTCTTATAACCCTATTACACACCAGTGTAGACCTTGTCTTATAACCCTATTACACACCAGTGTAGACCTTGTCTTATAACCCTATTGCACACCAGTGTAGACCTTGTCTTATAACCCTATTACACACCAGTGTAGACCTTGTCTTATAACCCTATTACACACCAGTCTATTTTTGTAGCTGTAAGGTGACAGGTTCCTGTGAGGTGTCCATACACAAGAAGGTCAGGCCAGGACAGAGCTGGATATTTTGTGCCTGAACACTAACTGTAAATCATGTGGAGTATAGTAAAAGCGGTACTTCAATGATGTGTTCACTAACACCCAGCTGCTCATCTGATATCGGAATCTGTAGTGATCAGCAATAGTATTTTTATTTTGTGAATTAAAGTAATACACATTTTTTTTATTATTATTAAAATAAAAAATAGATGTTATACTAACCTGTTGTGTGCAACGCTATTAAGTCCTCTTTGTCAGTCCCCCGTCTACACTCTCTTATCCTTTCACTATCCTTTACCTCCCTAGCAAGCCTGGTGCTATGGTTGCACCCGTGCACGCACATTCCCAAGGCAATGGCTCCCCTCAGTGTCTCCTGTGATCCAAGGAAATGAAAGGAGTGGTGCTGCAACTGGAAGAGCCCCCCTGAATCAGTGAGAGGAGTCTGGTAAGTGTTTAGGGGTGGGGTGGGTAGAACAGATAGTGGGGTGTTTTTTTTTTTACCATAATGCAGAGAATGTACTAGGGTAAAAACTTTAGGCATGTTTAAAGTGGTATTAAAGATTTGGCTTTTAAAAAAACAAACATTTTGTACTTACCTGCTCTGTGTAATAGTTTTGTACAGAGCAACCCCAATCCTCTTCTTCTCAGGTCCCCTTCGGTGCTTATGGCTCCTCCCTCTTGAAAAGTGCCCCAATAGCAAACCGCTTGCTATAGGAGCACTGGTGCGTGTTCACTCCCAAACCCTGCTCTATGCCTCCATAAGACGCATCGAGATGTGTCCCAGCCCCACCCCCCCATCCTTTCCTAATTGGTTTACTGGATGTGGTTGACAACAGTGGGAGTGAATGGCTCCCGCTGCTGTCTCAGCTGATGAGGAGAGGGAGTCCCGGGGCAGCCGAGGCTCTTGTGCACATTGCTAGATCAAGAGGGGGCTGAGGTGAGGGGAGGCTGTGGGGGGAGCAGCACACAGAAGGTTTTTCTATCTTCATACATACAAGGCATGAATGTAAAAAACCTTTGGCCTTTACAACCATTTTGATGGATGGAAAGGTTTGACCATTATATCTGTAGCATATTCAAAACTCTGTAGATATCTCCGACCTACCAAAAATTTACTCCATCTTACACAAATGATGGGACCTTCTTTCATCTTTGTCCAATGCTGACAGCACCATGTGCTCACAACTTCAGATCCCTCCATCTTTTACATAGAAGAGGGATAATACGGTGTCTTTGAAGGAAATGATACAAATTAGAAATACCCTATGGAATAACAGGCACCTCCAATGGCTGAAGGTCTCTTTATCATGATATTATATTTCAGAGACAGTCTGAAAATGGCAAACAGTGCATGAAACTAAGGCATTGCTTGCTTTCATTGATATCAGCTTAGCTTGTTATCTAGCTCTAAATGTATTTATTATAGGTAGTTATATAGTGCAAACAATTTACTCAGTGCTTTACAGCATGTACATTCACATTGGTCCTTGCCCTTAACAAGCCATTAATCTAAGGTCCTTATCTCACATGCATGCATACATACACATGGGACAGTTTTTGACAGGAGCCAATTATCCTACCAGGATGTCTTGGAGTGTGGGAGAAAAGCCATGCAAGCTCCATGCAGGTAGTATTCTAGCCAAGATCCAAACCCAGGACCCCAGTGGTGCAATGTAGAAGTGTTAACCACTAAGCCATGGTTCTCCCCTTATTTCTAATTATAATGCTGGCTACTTTAAGCCATTAATCTAAGGTCCTTATCTCACATGCATGCATACATACACATGGGACAGTTTTTGACAGGAGCCAATTATCCTACCAGGATGTCTTGGAGTGTGGGAGGAAAGCCATGCAAGCTCCATGCAGATAGTATCCTAGCCAAGATCCAAACCCAGGACCCCAGTGGTGCAAGGTAGAAGTGTTAACCACTAAGCCATGGTTCTCCCCTTATTTCGAATTATAATGCTGACTACATAATGGTGGCTCAGAGGTTAGATTCCTAAGGTCTCTGGACCCTAAATTAAAAGTGTATGTTTAGCTAAAACATTTTTTTACTTTTTGCTAGAGTAGGTAGGGAAAGGTTGCCAGTTAATTTTTCTTCTTTGTCTCTTGTTGGAGATATTTACATTCACTTCCAGACCTGGAGGTGCAACAGAATGAGAGATGAAATCTGTCCACAGTGAGGGGAATTTCCCCCTTAGACAACTGTCACAAAAACATTTGTCCTGTTTTGTTCTGGTGACAGCTGCAAAACATTAGATTTCCCACCGGTCACCGTCTTGGGGACAGTGCTCACTTGAACAAATGGAGGAGGGTCAACCTGTACAGTGGGGACACAGACAGCAATAACAACACTGGACAGGACTTCTGATATTTCCCTGCTCTGTCCAAAATTAGGAATACAAACTTTGGCTATATATATATATATATATATATATATATATATATATATATATATATTGTATACAGGTGCATCTCGTAAAATTAGAATATCATCACAAAAGTTAATTTATTTCAGTAATTAAATTCAAAAAGTGAAACTCATATATTTTGTATAGAAGCTTTACACACAGAGTGATATATTTCAAGCACTTCTTTCTTTTATTTGTGATGGTTATGGCTAACAGCTAGTGAAAACCCAAAATTCAGTATCTCAGAAAATTTTAATATTGCGTAAGACCAATAGAAAAAAAAAAAGAAAAGGGATTTTTAATATAGAAATGTTGGCTTACTGAAAAGTATGTCCATTTACAGTATAGTATGCACTCAATACTTGGTCGGGGTCCTTTTTCATAAATTACTGCATCAATGCGGCGTGGCATGGAGGCAATCAGTCTGTGGCACTGCTGAGATGTTATGGAAGCCCAGGTTGCTTTTATAGCGGCCTTCAGCTTGTCTGCATTGTTGGGTCTGGTGTCTCTCACCTTCTTCTTGACTATACCCCACAGATTCTCTATGGGGTTTAGGTCAGGCGAGTTTGCTGACCAATCAAGCACAGTGATACCATGACCATTAAACCAGGTATTGGTACTTTTGGCAGTGTGGGCAGGTGCCAAGTCCTGCTGGAAAATGATATTAACATCTCCATAAAGCTGGTCAGCAGAGTGAAGCATGAAGTGAGCTAGAATTTCCTAGTAGAGGACTACGCTGACTTTGGACTCCATAAAAAACCAGACCAACATCAGCAAATGACACGGCTCCCCAATTCATCACTTACTTTTCAGTAAGCCAACATTTCTGTATTAAAAATCCTTTTTTTTTTTTTATTGGTCTTATGTAATATTCAAATTTTCTGAGATACTGAATTTTGAGTTTTTACTAGCTGTAAGCCATAATCATCAAAATCAAAAGAAAAAAAAATGCATGAAATACTGTATATCACTCTGTGTATAACACATCTATATAAAATATATGAGTTTCACATTTTGAATTGAATTACTGAACAAATTAACTTTTTGATGGTATTTGTACAGTATGTGTATATATATATATATATATGTGTGTATATATATATATATATATATATATATATATATATATTGTGACAGGAAGTCAGGTAAATCTATGGGTGTTGTCACAGACGGGAGATACATCTCTGCCTTGTTTAGACAATTCACCAATTACTATAGGGTGTCGGCTGCAGAGGTAGCCAGAAAGGTGTAAGGCTTAAGCTATTCAGCATGAGGCAATTAATGCCTCTATAAGTTATCCAGAGGATGACTGCTGATTGCTGCCTCCTGAGGCTGTGTGAGCTGAGGAGAGCAGTCAGATGAAAGACTTCTGAAGGTGAGGCGATGGACTTTTTTTGTGTGAAAAGAAAAATGGATTATTCATTGTCTGCTGTATGACCAGCAGTGTCTGCCCAGCAGTAGGTTGGGACAGACTCCCTAGGTAGGTTCCTGTGTGTGAAGGTAGACGCCCACAGTGGCCAGGATTTATTTTGTGTTTTGAATTATGCTGTTTTTGATGCTTGCACTTGTTTGAAGAAAATTGCAAGAATAAACCATAGACTGTTGTTTTCAACTACTCCTCGGCTGTCTCTCTGTGTAACGAACCCCCCCAAGGGGTCACCCTCTCCCGATACCGAGCTAACCCCTCACTATATATATATATATATATATATATATATATACACTTTAAACTATAGCAGGGATACTATCTGCATGGAGATTGTATGTCCACCTCTTGTTTGTGTACGTTTTTCCCATCAACACTATGACGGCGCTGTAATAATAGTAATATCCTGGAGAGCAAGTAGTTAAAGGATTTCATCATCCCCAGGTGTTCTCCACCGTGTGCTGTTTGTACTGAGACTACTCTGTACATTGTGGCGTGTTGGATTTCTCTATGATTAAGCGCCGTATGTTAGGAGCATAGAAGGCAGTGCAGCAAATGACACATGGAGGCATGCGATTGGTTGGTGAGATGTGGCCGTCACTCATAGCTGTGCGGTTCTTGTTTAATTCAGATTAGTATTTAATCCCTGCTTTTCCTATAGTAAAAACACAAGGGCGGGGAAGCATGCCAGGTCTCTGTAATTTGCCTAGGTAAAAGAGTTTACAGAGGAGAACAGCCAGCTCAGTTTATTTGCATTTTTATGGTAATGTAAGGTACAGAATTGTCATCTTCATAAGAATTCGGTTGTACCTTCAAGTTTAATACTGAGTAGTGGCAGTGTGTGTTTACAAGCTTTGGCTTGTTTCAGGATTACTGTAATGAGGAGTTGTAACTAAAGGTTGCCACACATGGTTGGAATTTGAGATTCGAGCCATAGGTACCCCAGTCAGTTAGACTATCTGTCTAGACAAAGTCGGTTTTTCAATATTTTTTTTTTTAAAGAAGCCAGGTGGAAAAATGTTAGCTGCACAGTAACTGCATTCAATCAGATGCAGACACTGTTGGGATATTCTAACAGTCGTGGGTGCCATCTGTCACTATATAATAGCTGGCTAGGCAGATTTGTCCATCCTCGCTGTTTAGTGAAATCTTTTGCTTAGTGAACACAGGAGGTCAGCCACTTGACGCGGGCACTATTCAGAGAATGTTTTGCATTTTCTATATCAGTGCAAAGCCGTTTCTGATTGGATGAGATGAAGAGTGTGATGTCACCACCCCGCCTTTCCACCTTGTCCAATCAGAGTGTGCTGTATGATAGCAAAGATGCATAATCAGGCAAGTGCCACGCCATGTGATTTCTGACGCTTTTGACCGCATATATCCCCAGACACCAGCTATTTTATGTCCTATGCATGTGGTTGCAGTAAGGTGGCCACGTGTGTATCAGTATGATCATTTAATTGATCATTCAACGCAACAGACCCTTCATTCAATTATTTAAGTAAGCTTTCGATAGATTTTGACATTGGCAAATCAATCAAGCATGGTGATATAGCTTATTAATCGCTTTTGACCAGTCAAACAAATATCTGCATGTATGTCACACAACCAATAACAATACAGATTGTTTTTAATATATTGTTTCTGATAGACTGTATTTTCACTTGATACTTCATGTATTGCATCATTCAATATTTTACTCAGCGATGTACCTAGATCAAAGTTGATACGTGTATAGCTCACCATATGCATTACAATCTGACTGTGCAATCTCTTTCAGATCTACTAACAAGTAAGTAGTGGAAGCACCTATCTGATTGGATAAGGATTGATTAGATAGTTTAGGTTAGTCCTCATATTGGATAGTTTAGGTTAGTCCTCATATTGGATAGTTTAGGTTAGTCCTCATATTGGATAGTTTAGGTTAGTCCTCATATTGGATAGTTTAGGTTGATTCTCAAATCTAAAGTTGATTGAAGGGCCACATCAAATGAACAAGCATTGTGATTTGTGTGAAATATTTCACATGCTGCTCCAGGTGAGATCAGGCTCCATATTTCACAATCAAATCTCAGTTGCTGGCTTTTCCTGTCCCCACCAAAGCTACAGTGCCTTGCGAAAGTATTCGGCCCCCTTGAACTTTGCAACCTTTTGCCACATTTCAGGCTTCAAACTTAAAGATATAAAACTGTAATTTTTTGTGAAGAATCAACAACAAGTGGGACACAATCATGAAGTGGAACGAAATTTATTGGATATTTCAAACTTTGTTAACAAATAAAAAACTGAAAAATTGGGCGTGCAAAATTATTCAGCCCCTTTACTTTCAGTGCAGCAAACTCTCTCCAGAAGTTCAGTGAGGATCTCTGAATGATCCAATTTTGACCTAAATGACTAATGATGATAAATAGAATCCACCTGTGTGTAATCAAGTCTCCGTATAAATGCACCTGCACTGTGATAGTCTCAGAGGTCCGTTTAAAGCGCAGAGAGCATCATGAAGAACAAGGAACACACCAGGCAGGTCAGAGATACTGTTGTGGAGAAGTTTAAAGCTGGATTTGGATACAAAAAGATTTCCCAAGCTTTAAACACCCCAAGGAGCACTGTGCAAGCGATAATATTGAAATGGAAGGAGTATCAGACCACTGCAAATCTACGAAGACCTGGCCGTCCCTCTAAACTTTCAGCTCATACAAGGAGAAGACTGATCAGAGATGCAGCCAAGAGGCCCATGGTCACTCTGGATGAACTGCAGAGATCTACAGCTGAGGTGGGAGACTCTGTCCATAGGGCAACAATCAGTCGTATACTGCACAAATCTGGCCTTTATGGAAGAGTGGCAAGAAGAAAGCCATTTCTTAAAGATATCCATAAAAAGTGTCGTTTAAAGTTTGCCACAAGCCACCTGGGCGACACACCAAACATGTGGAAGAAGGTGCTCTGGTCAGATGAAACCAAAATCAAACTTTTTGGCAACAATGCAAAACGTTATGTTTGGCGTAAAAGCAACACAGCTCATCACCCTGAACACACCATCCCCACTGTCAAACATGGTGGTGGCAGCATCATGGTTTGGGCCTGCTTTTCTTCAGCAGGGACAGGGAAGATGGTTAAAATTGATGGGAAGATGGATGGAGCCAAATACAGGACCATTCTGGAAGAAAACCTGATGGAGTCTGCAAAAGACCTGAGACTGGGACGGAGATTTGTCTTCCAACAAGACAATGATCCAAAACATAAAGCAAAATCTACAATGGAATGGTTCACAAATAAACATATCCAGGTGTTAGAATGGCCAAGTCAAAGTCCAGACCTGAATGCAATCGAGAATCTGTGGAAAGAACTGAAAACTGCTGTTTACAAACGCTCTCCATGCAACCTCACTGAGCTCGAGCTGTTTTGCAAGGAGGAATGGGCAAAAATTTCAGTCTCTCGATGTGCAAAACTGATAGAGACGTACCCCAAGCGATTTACAGCTGTAATCGCAGCAAAAGGTGGCGCTACAAAGTATTAACTTAAGGGGGCTGAATAATTTTGCACGCCCAATTTTTCAGTTTTTTATTTGTTAAGAAAGTTTGAAATATCCAATAAATTTCGTTCCACTTCATGATTGTGTCCCACTTGTTGTTGATTCTTCACAAAAAATTATAGTTTTATATCTTTATGTTTGAAGCCTGAAATGTGGCAAAAGGTCGCAAAGTTCAAGGGAGCTGAATACTTTCGCAAGGCACTGTATCAATTGTACCAGCAACAGGAATGCCGCAAGCCTAGATGTAAAATAATGTTCTACCTCAAAATAGCCATTAAGAACAAGTTCTCAAAGAAAGTGGAATCAAAGAGTCATGCTAACTTTTTTTGCACACAAATTGCACCGTATTTAATATGCAATTGCTTTATTAAATGTCCCCCAGAATGCCTACATTTTCTTTTACTTTGTGATCATAAAAATGTAGGATGATTTATCAGTGTGTTAACTTTTTTAGTGATGTTTTTTCACTTGTTCACATGTACACTCCACTCTAAGCCAACAGTCTGACAAATGGCTGTGCATGCCAAATCTTTGCAAGGAGGAATGTGGGTGCACACTCCTCTGTAAACTGGTCATCATAGGGGGGATCTGGGCATGCTGAGAGGCCGAATTACTTCCAGAAGGCATTTGACCACTTATTGCTCTATCTAGGGTGAACAATTTGCAAACTCAAAGGCTAAAAAAGGTTAATCCAGTAAAACTCCACCCTGGATACACACCTTTTAGAGTTCCTGCATGTATACACTTAGAGCAGAGGTGTCCAACCTTTTGATCTTCCTGACCACATTGGAAGAAAGGGAATTGTTTTGGGCTGCACATAAAATACATTAACAATAAGGATATCTGGTGAGCAGAAAAAGGTGGTCAGATCCCAAATTAACTATCACTGATATGTAGATAATGTACCTATCTGAGTACTAAACCTAAAACCAATTTTTTTTTTTTTTTGTAATATTTTTTATTATAAAAGTAAAAGAAGACAACATAAAACGAGTGCAATACTTGACACTGTTTTTGATAAACTAAGGCCGGCCTAAAGCTAAGTACACACTATCAGGTTTTTTTCCTTCGACCCAGTGGAGGAGCTCGCTGTACGAACTTCCCGATGTTAGTGCAGTGATTCCCCCGCTAAGCTTATGGTGTTCTGACAGGGGGACGCCCCCTGTCCCCAACACAACACACTGGTTATTGCTCTCAGCCATAGGCTGAGAGAACTGATCAGGTGCTGAACGGCAGAGCTTTTTCTGGTCATGCCCCTTTGAGAGAAGCTAGACAGGTTGCCCCACACACAGTTCAGAATGTTGTCCAGTTTCTTTGGAAACAGCCGAAAGCAGACAATATTCAGCCCATGTGTATGGGGCTATAGACAAAGCAAATTTATTTCCTGCAACCATGACCAGTTGACACCTCCCGCCGAGCCATTGTGTTCTCCCGGCGGGGCGGGGGAAGCTGTCCCCATGGGAGAACACAGTGATAATTGCTAGCGGCTATAAGAACCGCTAGTGATAATTGCATGAAAAATCCGGCAGGCTGGTTGTACCCAACTTGATTGATCGATCAACTTGGGTACATTCAGCCAGCCCATACATGGTTAGAACCTTGGCCAGTTCAGCAGGAACTGTCTATGGCTGACTTAACGCATCAATATCTAAATTAAAGAATGTAGTAGCATTTCTCAATGAATTCTCAAGGTGCTCATCAGATATCTTGGATCTAATTTGTGCTTCATCCTTAAAAATATTTGATCAAAAATATGTGTTGCCAAAAACTGATGACATGAATAAGGCGTGATTGTGAAGAGTGAGATATTTTTCTTTGGGAAGATAAAACTTATAAAATTCCATTAAAGAGACACTGTCAAATTTTTCTTTGACCGCATTTGTTTGCCACGTATAAAATCATTTTTACAAAAATTTCTCCAAAAAATCAACATTTTAAGTTTACGGTTTTTGATTTGGGCTGCATTCATAGCTGTTTTGGGCTGCAGGTTGGACACTCCTGATTTAGAGTCTCTTGTTTATTCATGTTCTCCTTATAAAATTGACATTTTTAGATTAATTCACTTAAAGTGGAGTTCCACCCTAAAATGATACTTACCTCCATCTTCTCGCTCAGGGTCACCTGAAAAACAAATGGATAATCGCATTTTTTTTTTTTTTACTAACCTCGTAGAGAAGAAAATATACTTACCTTACTTCTTTCTTCCTCCCCTCGGCGGCCATGGCGAGTCTTCACTTCCTGGCTTTGCAATGATTCCTGGGAGCTGAACGTCATCGCTCCCAGGAATCATTGCGCCTGCACCGGCCCCGACGTCAGTTACGGGGCGCGCACGTCATTCCCTTCTAAACAGCTTCTGGGCATGTGACGGCGGGGCCGGTGCAGTGCAACTTGGGACCGAAGAAGACGGAAGAGGACGCAGAAGAGGATCGCGCTGGCTTTAAGCTGCCCACACCTGAGATGGCAGCACTGGACAATACTTTTTCAAGTATTTGTCCTAAAAGGTAAGTGAAACCCGGGACAGATCAGAGGCTAGCCATTGTGGAATGTACTAGCCCTGACTGTCCCGGGGGTATTTTTATTAAAAAAAAGTATTCCAGGGTGGAACTCCGCTTTAAGATGGTTATTTTCTAACATGTCATTTGCAGATATGGCTCAAGGCAGAATGGGGCCCTAGGCAAGGTAGCAGCTTTGACCCCGCAATCCTATGGAATGATATTGATAAGAATTCCAGTAGACACAAACAAGCCACCCCATTTGTATTATCTGTAGGAATGGGCTTGGGCGTGTTCAGGATCCCATCTGTAATTATCTGTAATTGAATGGCTCCATCACACATCAAGTGCCTACAAGTAAATACTTCATTCTGTAGTGACAGGCAAGTCACAGCTTTGGCCAACTGCATTGTCCCCCTTGTTTACTGCAATACCATAAGGGCCGGTTCACACCAATGCAAATCTGATGCGATCTGAAATTATTAGATTTGTATGTCATCGGAAAATACATTGGGATTGATTTACTAAAGGCAAATCCACTGTGCACTACAAGTGCCCTGCAAGTGCACTTGGCAGTGCAGTCACTGTAGATCTGAGGGGAAGATTTGAAATGAGGGGAAGCTCTGCTGATTTCTATCATCCTATCATGTGCAAGCAAAAATGCTGTTTTTTATTTTCCTTGCATGCCCCCCTCAGATCTACAGCGTCTGCACGTGTAGGGCACTTGTAGTGCACAGTGGATTTTCCTTTAGTAAATAAACGCCATTTTGTATCAAGGCCATTCACATTGATGCGGTGCAATTTTGATCAGGTTGCAATAAGGGTCCTGTGTGAGTTTAGTGCGGTTGTGGTGCCAATTTAATCTCCAGCTATGCCCAGTCCCATCAGAAATCACATTAAATTCACACCTGTCAAAACACAAACCGCACTGTGAAATCAGACTGTGAAATGGCATCAATTCACACCCCATCAGTGTAAACCAACCCTAAAAGCTGTAGCTAAGCCCCCCCCCACACCCAATGGAGGGTCCAGGAATGTGTCATCCTCACCTAGGCAAGGAATGAGAAAGTGGGAGCAAGAACCTGCAGAAAAATGTACTTGCTTCCCACAAATAGGCAAATTGCTTGCAAATGTGTAGTGGGGGAAAAAGGTAGGTTAGAATGAGGATATGTGTAAACTGTGAGTGAAGGCCCGCTTTAAAAACATAAAATTAATTTTAAATTCAGCTATTGTATACACAGGACTCTGTCTTCAGATAGGCTTCCTCTAATCCAGTGTGCAGTAGTACTCAGAGGGGAGAGTTAGTACTAGGAACCAATCAGGCTCTGCTGCATGCACATGTGTTGCATGTTAAATTCTATACATTAAGGTGAAAAACCTTCCGTGCTGCAGATCTCTCCCCCCAGACACCCCCTTTTTAATACCTGAGCCCAATCCAGCGATGTGCACGAGCACAGCAAATCTAGCCATTGTCACTCTCCTCATTGAACAGATTGATAGCAGCAGGAGTCCCGCTGTCTGTGTCAATGAACACAGCAGCGGGACCCAGGAGCATACTCACACGGGTGCCCCCCCATGGGAAGTGGCTTTCCCCCGAGGGCACCCAATGAATTGGAGGGGCCTGGAGCACCGGCAGGGGACCCTAGAAGAAGAGGATTGGGCTGCTCTGTGCACAACCTTTGCACAGAGCAGGTAAGTATAACATGTTTGTTATTTAAAAAACAAACAAAAAACTTTTGAAATCACTTTAATAGAGAATACAGAGACAGAAGAGGAGAGGGCAGAGATAATTTCGTTTGAAGGTTCACAGAAATTTTGACACATTGTTGGTCAGAGCAGGGGCGTAGATAAGGGGGGGGGGGGTCAATTTCATAGCAGCTAGGCTAGTGTAACCTATCAGCTACGGGAGCCACACTGCCACTGGGAAGACCACCTGTCTCATCCACAAGGCTGACAGGAAGGGCCCAGCTTACATTGAAACCATGTTTACTATTTGCTTCACTAACAGATGTGCCTGCTGGGGGCACTGTATATGTTGTATATATCTACACACCACAATTTGTTACAGCGTGGCAGGCGTGATAATCATTGTTCTCTGGGTACTTAAGGCTGAACCCCCCCCCAGGAAAAAAAATTATCTACGGCCCTGGGTCAGAGCATTCTCTCTTCATATGATTGGGTCAAACAATTTTATTGGGAAGCCCTTAAAATTTTTCCATATCTGCTGTTTGAAGAGTCCCAGAAGTAATAAATAGGTTTCTTTTGTGCCAAGAACATTGTATTAAATCATGTACAACTTTTACCAAACAAAAAACACATTCACAGTTAGACTTCCTTTAATTCACAAAAAATGTCCCTCCTGCTCCTTCAAATTTTATCCTCACTATGGTAAAAAAATAAATGTTGTTTTGATCCCACTAACCATTCTTCTGCTAAATCTATGATGGTATAAATATACAAAATATTACGTAGAGAACAACAGGCAACAAGACATTGATTTGTCCTTCAAATGGTGTACCACAAGGACCTGTTGCAGTTACAGATACGAGAATGGGGAACACACTGGAAGCTTCTTTCTTCTTTTTTTCTCTAAAAATGGAACCAACGGCTACCAGTTACGTCAAGGTTTTTTCAGCAAGTCACAGTTCTTGTATTGCTCAGAATGATCAGGTCATTCACTGGTATAAATAAATTTGTCTTCATGCTAAAACCAGGAGCTTGTAATTCTTGGTTCATCAGTTTTGAGCTAAGGTCCTGGGAAAAGTGAACATAAATGCAAGTAAATGTGGTTTGCTAGAGATGGATATCACAAATAATCTGGCTGCTCATCTTTGCACACAGTATACATGGTCCTTAATTTTTATAGAGCAAAAAAGGACAGAGTAGAAACTGCTCCTAGTTTTTATTTTTGCTGCCTCTGTTAAAGCTTAGGTATACAGTAGCTAATGTTTAATGTTTAAAACAGCGCTCATACCATTCTAATTCGTGAGAAAAATTGTCAACAGAAAACAGTAAATCAATAGTGAAATAATAAAAAAATGATACCAACCAAGACCCTACCTGGAGGATCTATGTGAAAGCGTGCTACTGCTTTGTGTACAGAACTAAGGTGAAACAAAAATCCAAATATCCTATCAAATATGTAACATAAAAACCACATGAAAACAATCATACATATGAAAAATGACATAAAATAAAACACACATAAATGGTCCTCCAACTATTGCAAAAGAGTCTCTTAAAAAATAAAGTCCAAAATGCTTGTCAATTATTTTCAATAAACGTGTGACTGGGAAATCTTAAAATAATATACAAAACTCTGTGTAAAAATCTTCAAATGATTAAACATCACCAAGTGAATCCACCACCAGCTGAATTAAATGGACTCCAGAGTTATCTGCTGGAAACCCAGCAAGTTGTAACGCTCCTGCGTTTTATGTATGATGTGGATTTTCAGCTGCAGAAATATTCCACTTCAGTAGTCATGTAGAGAAACGCTGAGACACCATTCCCAACTCTCAATGACTCATCATGTGTGGATGATCTCAATTCAGCAAGTAAATACACACACTCAATAAGATGTTTCCTAGAGTGACTTATGTATATAGTAACACAGTGATGATAGGCTGAAGAGACAGGTTGGGTAGAGATGGTAGATGACAGACACTTGAAAGGAAATGTTCTTGAAAGTAAGATAGTAGCAGATGGGATGAAGATAGGTTTAGCAATCATGTATGGTAGCAGATGACAGAGTAGCAGGTGGACATACAAGAGAGATCAACCCAGTGCAAGAACAGGTGGTAGTAGGCTCAAGAGCTAGCAATCTTAGATAATGCAGATGTAGTAATAGTCCTTAGTATGCAGAGCTAGATAGTGTAAGCTTTAGTATGAAAGTTATAGAGGTTTCCCCTGTGGGGTACTTATCACTAATAGCAATGTAGCAGAGGAGAGGTTCGGCAAGAGCGGATGATCCGGTAGCGGGATACAGGGATCAGTGCAGCGTGGTTCCGACAGCGAGGTATGCTTGCAAGCATGAGAGCTTCAAGACAGGTTAGCATCAAGGCACAAAGCAGTTTGAACGAACACATGTGAGTGAGAGCCGGCGATCTAAATAGCCATCCAGTCCGGCGCTCAGTGATGACAGCATCAGTCTTAAAGGTGTATGCGCACCTTACCAAAAGAGAATGGTGGGGCGCATACACTTATGAAAGAGTAATTAGGGTACCCAAAGGTACCAGAACATTACACAAGTAAGGCGTTCTCCTCTGGGAGTAATACTCTGCAGTATCGATAGTTGTCTCTGTATCTTATAAGCATAGAATCATCAGACCATCCATCGTTACATCAGGGGAAAGAGAGAGAAGAGTTCCATAGTGTAAATCCATATAAAATCATATTTATTAAAACATATGTAAAAAAATTTTTTAGGTCTTGCCACTGACACCAGTATACCGCACAGTTTGTGTATGAATCAAGCCAAGTTCTGGACATGCACTCTGGCCGCAAACTTTAAGCCGTCAGCACTTAGTGACGGCACATCCATTTGCCCCTACCTACGTGTTTCGTCATTTGACGTCTGCCAAAGAGCGGTTTGATGTCCGTCACCACATGGAATGCTTTATTCTGTCTAGCCCAAATCGTTACAATATTTGATTATATGTTCAAATAGAAAAAAAGATTACAAACAGTGCCATGTAGAATATATTCTCTCCTAAACCATTGTGAACATATGATAGACTAAATCCTAATCCGTCATGGTCCTTACTACTTAGTTGTCCATTTAAAGGGCTAATATCATATAAAGTAGTACTCTAAAAAAGTCTCTTTTTCAGAGACTTTACTCAAAAATATGTTTTAAATAACTTAAAAAACTTAGAAAAAAACCTCTGTATCCATCAAACCCTTTCTAAATGTGTGAACAAAAATACGAAAAAAAAAATAAAAACAAAAAAAACAAATTAAAAAAAATTAAATTGAAAACTTTACTCCACACCCCCTCCTAAAAATTACAAAGCAGGGAGAGCTTGTTAGACCTTGTTCACATGAGGCTTATCAGTACATACCCCATGCAAGGGCTGTGTTTACCCGCACGGGGTTGCACAGGTGTTCTCTGCAGACAGTCCTATTGATGTCAATTGGGATGCAGCGGCTGTGTCCGTGCAGCCTTGGCGTCGCAATTGATGTCAATGGGACTGTCTGCCCAGGGACCCATGAAAAAACACTTGTGCATCCCCGTTCAGGTAACATGGCTTTCGCATGGGTGTATACTTAGTATGCTTTGTGTGACTTAGGATTTTTAAGCAAGTAAATAATTATAACCAAACAAGTTTTTATTTTTGCTATGTTCATGGGAGCATTTGACAAATACAAAGTAGGTGTTATCCATATTTGGTTGCAAAAGTGGAAATGCGAATTAAGGTGCTCATCACAGACCTAGGAGCAGTCACATGACTGCTGTAGGCAGGTGCAGTCTGTTTCCTCCACTGCAGGTGTAACTTGACCAGGAGAGGAAGTCAAGAAAAACATGGTTCCTCTATGGATTCCTGGGTCACTGCACTGGGGTGCCAATCTGGTTAAATGCTGATGACCCATGTGACTCTGGAGGCGGTCATCTTGGGTCAGGCAAAGCCTATTAATGACCCTGCCTCTTTGGTTTGGGTTGAACAGCGTAGGGACAGGTTACCCATCTAATACGGACAGTAATAGCGGTAGGGAAAGGTTCCAGATGAATAGGAAAAGTCTAGGGGCATGCCATTCTTCTTGGAAATCTCCCCACTTGGGCTCGGATGGCCAGGCCGCATTTCACCCCTCAAGATGGATGCTGTCAGCTCAGCTGGGCCCTTCCCAGCTACACGTTGTGACATTTATGAGTGCTCCCACTTGGGCTGCCTTTGGCTATGTTGTTTTGAATTGTTTACTTTTGTTTCAATACATGTTCTCCATTATTTCTGGACTCAGCGTGTGTTACAGCCGCCGCACCATGCTGCACCCAAACACACAGTGACAAACCTCTAATGATGAAACACATTAATTTTTTAATATTGTGTTGCTGTATATTGTGGCAAGTCAGGAATTTATTTGTACAGACTTTTTAAGGTTAGTGGGATGTTTACCTTGTCCTAAGCAGGTAACTACACATTTGTGTTTTTGCCTTATGTTGGTGATAACCCTTATACAGAGTACATTCAAGCCTATTCTTGATTTTGGAACCCAGAACCAGTGAGAATTGTTTTACTTTAGAATTCTTCTCTTATCTGGTATTATGAAATCATTTTCAAATACTTCACCTTGCACTGCTACATTCTTTCTGCTGCTACGGCCAACTTCGATGGGAAAGACGCAAATTAGCATGCCAGCTGCTTTGCTTTCAGAAGGACAAAAATACCTTTTATATGGAGCACATGCTAGAAAAGCTCCTTAAAAGGGTAAAATGCCTGTTTGGATTTCACTGTGGCAATTTTTATACTTTTTATTATAATCCATTAATCTAAATTTTTCTGCAAACATAATTGTACTTGTTTGTATAATGAATGGTTTATGAAAACTAAGTCAAGATTCCGTCTAGACCACAAATTCTGATGAATAATAGAATTGTTTACATAGCACTGACATCTTATGCACAGTTGGTATGAATAGCTTAGTAATAGAGTTAAAGGGTATCCCTTAACTATCAAGCTCTGTAAGAATAGCTTGGAAAAAATTAATAAACGGGGCAGACCGTTTTGCTCCAGACAGACAACTTCACCTCTGCTCCAACTCTTAGACATATGTACAGGGCGGATTAGGCTGCCAAAGCCCCTAACTGTGCTGAGAGCAACATATCCGGTTCTCAAAATAACAACATCCTCTAACAGGATCCAAAAGCAACGACACCCTGTATACAACCAGAGGCAAAGAGTGGCCAACTCCCTGTAATGCAAATCCTGAATAAAGCCTGGCTCAAAAAACTAGCTCCAGGCGGTTATAAAAGACACAAATAAATGCAGATCAGTATTTATTAACCACTTGCCGACTGCCTAACGCCGATCTACGTCGGCAGTCAGCCCCTCACAGGCAAAGTGACGTAGGGCTACGTCACTAGCTTGTGAGGGTCTAGGGAGCGAGCGCGCGCCCCCGGAGGCGCGCTCTCGCTCCCGCGTGGTCACGGACCCCCCCGCACGTGTGACCGGCGGACCTGATGTCCGCCGGCCACTCTGCGATCGGCGGGGGAGAGGGAGAAAGTCAGGCAGCTTGTGTAAACAAGCCACCTGTCATTCTCCTCGGTGTAAAAACACTGATCACACGGATCTACTATGTAGATCCGTTGATCAGTGTCCTTACAGCTCAAGCCACAGCCAATCACAGTAGAAAGCACGCCCCTAGGGACACACACAGCCCCTCCCTCCCAAATAAAGTTAACCCCTTCACTACCAGTGTATTTTTACAGTAACAGTGCATATATATAGCACTGATTACTGTAGAAATGTCACTGGTAACCCCAGAAGTGTCAAAAATGTCAGTCAAGGGTCCGATCTGTCCGCCGCAATGTCGCAGTACCGCAAAAAAAATCGCAGATCGCCGCCATTACGCGTTAAAAAAAAACAACAAAAATTACAAAAATCTTTCCCTTTGTTAGTAAACGCGATAACTTTTGCGCAAACCAATCAAAATACGCTTTTTGAGATTTTTTTTTACCAAACATAGGTAGCATAAAACAAATTGGCCGAAAATGTTAAAAAATTTTGATTTTTAAATTTTTTTTGGGGGAATTTCATATAAAAAAATGTGAAAAATATTGCTATTTTTGCAAAATTTACTCTCTTTTTTTGTTTATAGCGCGTGATCAAAAAAACCGCACAGGTGATCAAATACCACCAAAAGAAAGCTCTGTTTGTGGGAAAAAAAGGACGCCAAATTTGTTTAGGTACAGCGTCGCACGACCGCGTAATTGTCCGTTAAAGTCACGCAGTGCCGAATCGCAAAATACCCCCTGGTCAGGAAGGGGGTAAAATCTTCCGGGGCTTAAGTGGTTAATAAATCATTAAAGGGGACCTTCACTGCCCAAAATAAAGCTACAAGAACATGGCGACAATGACATGTTTTTGCTGCCATGGCCTCCTGGGATAGCCCCGTCACATATCCCGGACACAGATCTGCTGGGGCAGCTGCAAGGACATGGAATAGGCAGCTGGCCTCCAATGACATCAGAGAAGAAGATGGTGGTGTCGAACCCAGTCTGTGGTAGCTGAGCAATAGATTGCAGCAGGACAAAGCTGAATTCTCTGGTCAGGTGAGTGGTTAGATATGTTTTCCAATGAGCACCCACCATGATAGGTAAGAGGGGATAAGAAAAAAATGCAGAGGTAGAAGTTCCTATTTAAAGCAGAATTAAAGCCTGCTCTATATATTTTTTTTTTTTTTTTAATGGGCAGGAGGTTTATGTTATGCTATAATGTGCTAGTATACAAAGCATATTAGCACATTATGGCAGACTTATCTGTCAAACGAAGCCCTTCAGCAGTGCGCTGTCAGCACTTCAGTTGGTCTCGAGCACTTTCTTCTTCCGGTCTTTACTCTTCTGAGCCGCTTGAATGGCTGGGTATTTTTTTACTAAGTGTATTTTTTTTTACTGCAAGCAGTATAAGTACCAGAATTTGACTTGATAATATTATTATTATCATACAGGATTTGTATAACGCCAACAATCTGTTTGCAGTCCTTGTACAGCAGAGCACCGACTGGGGTGGATGAAGCAGCACAAGAAGCAAGTCAATTCTGCTGTAGTGCTCATGTACTAACAAGTACCGTGCTGAAAGGAGTGAGCAGAGTGACAGCGAAATGACCTAATCTGTCTGTTTTTTATCTAGTATTGTCTGTTACTCATACCTTGCGAGGAATGAGTGGAATAATAAATAAAGCAGTTTAAGTACAACCATCCATTCTTCCATGAATGTTAAAGTATGTCATGTGTTAGTATGACTTTCAATGTCAAGAAACATGTAGAAGAATGTAACTGAATCATCCACGTGTACTCCACCAGGGACCGCCTATAGCAGGGATTTTTTCAGGTCTAACACAGGCCACGCTCACAGTCCACAGCCCTCTAAGTACTCCATTTCATCTAAACACCTGCATGTACAATGTGTATAAAGCTGGATACACACTATACAACTTTTGTTGGTAGATTTCTGTTAGATTTACCTTCAACTATGTAGTACAAGGGCCTGCCTGATTGCATACAAATTGAAAGTGTTTAGGTCTGACCTCATATTATACGGTTTTGGTAAATCTAAAGGAAAAAATCGAAAGACAATTGTATAGTGTGTATCCGGCATGGTGTGCCCAGTGCACCATTCCTCGAGCTGGGGACACTCACTGGTGTCTTGCATGTGGTTCCAGGATAGAGCTTCTACTACCCTGTCTTAGGGATCGACCGATTATCGGCAAAGCCGATATATCGAGGGCTGATATGCACTTTCCCCGATATATCGGAATCGACCACCAAGGTAGCCGATATTACCGATATTTCGGAAAGTGCTTGTACCGGAGTGATGCCTGCAGTTAGAGGCATCACCCTGGTACTGGCGTCCATAGCAGACGGTGGGCTGTCTTGTAATGACAACCGATGCGGCTGGGAAGCCGCTTGGCTGTCATTACAAGGAGCAGGAGGGGACGCCCCCCCCCCCCTCCTGCTGCCTTCCTCGGCTCGCACGGGTCTCCCGTTCCACCGGGAGACCCGGGAAACCAGCCTGCAAGGCTACTGGAGACCTGATCAAAGCCGCATTCGGCTCTGATCATGACATCACTTCCGGGTACTGGCGCCAGATTCCAAAAATTGAAAGCATTCAAAACAGGCAAACTTGGCGTTTTGAATGCTTTTGAGTGCAGAGGAGGGGTTTAGACCCCCAGATCCCTCCACAAGAGTACCTTTAAAGTAAAAAAAAAAATGTTTTAAATGTACGAAAATATCGGCCCATATCGGCCGATACCGATACGTGATGCCCAAAATATCGGTATCGGTATCGGCAATGAAAAAACGATATCGGTCGATCACTACCCTCTCTGTCTACCACCATCCCCTAGCCTGTCTAGTTTTGCTCACAGTTGGTTTTGCAGAGATGCTTCTTCATACACCATATTACCAAAAGTATTGGGACGCCTGCCTTTACACACAAACAAACTTTAATGGCATCCAAGTCTTAGTAAGTAGGGTTCAATATTGAGCTGGCCCAGCCTTTGCAGCTTTAAACACACTCCTAAACCTTTGTGGACAGCCTTCCCAGAAGATTTGAAGCTGTTATAGCTGCAAAGGGCAGACTAACTCACTATTGAACATTATGGACTAAGACTGGGATGCCATTAACGTTTGTGTGTGTAAAGGCAGGTGTCCCAATACTTTTGACCATATAGTGTATGTGTACCGCATGAGATGCACAGTCTAGCATAGGCTTAACAGAGCACTATCACACTTCACATCAGCAAGGGTACTAGGAATCCACTTTATACACTGGAAGCATACAGTTCAAGTAAATGATTGTTTTCTTGGTCAATAAATCACAGTCTCTCTCTCTCTGTTTGTGTGGAAGCTTGCCTTCTGTGGCAAATACCAGGGAGCAGGGCCGGACCGGCCTACCGGAATATCGGGAAATTTCCAGGTAGGCCGCCGGCCCTGGTGCCCCTTTGAGATGGGGCCGCTGCAGACCCGCTGTACTCCAGCGACGGATTCCTACGCCAGCCGCTGTGAGCTGCATGACGTCATATCCGGTGGGCAGCGGCTGCGTGGCAGGCCGGCGGCGGATCTCCTTAACTGCATGACGGTGCCGGCATCCAATCCCTCCCTTCCCTCCCACACAGACGCCAGACGCCAGCATCATCCCAGCAGCAGGTTACAACTGACTAAGTGAGCAGAGCCTGAGCTGCCCTGTTGTAAACAGCCTGCCAGGTAAGAGTAAAGGGGCTCCTGTATTGCATTTGGGGGGGGATCAGCATTGTATTAGGGCCCCTAATACAATGCTGATCCGCCCCCCTCCCCCCCAATACAATGCTGGCCTCCCCCCTAATACAATGCTGACCCCCCCAAATTTGGGAAGGGGGGCAGCATTGTATTAGAGGGAGGGGGCTAGGGAGGGGGGGATCAGCATTGTATTAGGGGGAGGGGGGGAAATCAGCATTGTATTGGGCGGAGGGGGCCGGAGGGTGGTCAGCATTGTATTTGGAGGAGGGGGCTGGGGGGAACAGCAATGTATTAGGGGAGGGGGCCTGGGGGGGCAGCATTGTATTAGGGGGAGGGGGGAATCAGCATTGTATAAGGGGGAGGGGGCCGGGGGGAACAGCATTGTATTAGGTGGAGGGTGCCGGGGAGGACAGCATTGTTTTAGGGGGAGGGGGGTCAGCATTGTATTAGGGGAAGGATCAGCATTGTATTAGGGGGAGGGGGCCAGGGGGGATCAGCAGTATATTAGGGGTGTGACAGGGAGATCAGCAGTGTATTAGGGGGAAGGGGGAGATCAGCATTGTATTACAGGGAGGGGGCCGGGGAAAACAGTATTGTATTAGGGGGCCGGGGAGAAAAGCATTGTATTAGGGGGAGAACAGCATTGTATTAGGGGGAGGGGGCCAGGGGGTGATCAGCATTGTATTGGGGGGGAGAGGGCCGGGGGGAGCGGAATTGTATTAGGGGGGAGGAGGAATCAGCATTGTATTAGGGCCCCTAATACAATGCTGATCCCTCCTCCCCCTAATACAGTGCTGTTCCCCCTGGCCCCCTCCCCCTAATACAATGCTGATCCCCCCCCCAAATTTAGGGGGAGGGGAGAAACGGCATTGTATTAAAGGGAGGGGGCCAGGGGGCAACAGCATTGTATTAGGGGGTGGGGAGGGGGCCAGGGGGCGGGACAGCATTGTATTAGGGGGAGGGAGGAATTAGCATTGTATTAGGGGGAGTGGGGGAATCAGCATTATGTTAGGGGGAGGGGGAGGGGGCCGGGGGATCAGCATTGTATTAGGGTGAGGGGGGGCAGCATTGTATAAGGGGGAGGGGGGAATGAACATTGTATTAGGGGGGTGGTATATTGGTTCAGCAGTGTATTAGGGGAAGGGGGAGTGGGGATCAGCAGTGTATTAGATAGTGGGGAGGGGGGTCAGCAGTGTATTAGATAGTGGGGAGGGGAGTCAGCAGTGTATTAGATAGTGGGGAGGGGGGTCAGCAGTGTATTAGATAGTAGGGAGGGGGGTCAGCAATGTATTAAATAGTGGGGAGGGGGGTCTGCAGTGTATTAGATAGTGGAGAGGGGGGGGGTCAGCAGTGTATTAGACAGTGAGGAGGGTGGTCAGCAGTGTATTAGACAGTGGGGAGGGTGGTCAGCAGTGTATTAGATAGTGGGGAGAGGGGGTCAGCAGTGTATTAGATAGTGGGGAGGGGGGTCAGCAGTGTATTAAGTAGTGGGGAGGGGGGGTCAGAAGTGTATTAGATAGTGGGAGGGGGTCAACAGTGTATTAGATAGTGGGGAGGGGGTCAGCAGTGTATTAGATAGTGGTGAGGGGGGTCAGCAGTGTATTAGATAGCGGGAAGGGGGGGGGTCAGCAGTGTATTAGATAGCGGGGAGGAGGGGTCAGCAGTGTATTAGATAGCGGGGAGGAAGGGGGGGGCAGCTGGGCTGTTCCTAGAGCCTGTGGCCTCCCAGCACCCCCCCCCAACAAGAGAAGGAATAAAAAGAGAGAGGAAAAAAGGGGAGGAACAAAGAAAAAGGGAGAGAAAGAACAAGAAAGACAAGCCCGAAGCAAAAAAAAAATAAATAAATAAGCGCAGGGCCTCATGATGGGGTGGACAGGGGACACTAACAGGAAGGGTTAACTATTGGGGGAGCAGCTAGAGGTCAAGTGTGGGGATTGGGTAATTCAGGGTAGGTGGGGTTACAGGCACAGTAACACTGGGGGGGGGGGCTTGTTTTTTCCCAGCAGTACCACGTGGACCGTTTTGGAGAAGGAAGAATCCCCGCCCTCCCGCCCTTGGTTTTTCCGGTAGTTTGGCGTCACGTGCCGTGACAGGGAATGAAGACATGGGAAGTTGAAAAGCTGGGAATGTTGGTTAATTTTGGAATGTTGTGTTTTGTTTGCATTGGCGGTTGGTGGTCTTTGGAGGCGTTAACAGTTTTTGGTACAGTGCATAGGGTGACCCATCTAAGGTATGGAGCCCTCTAGTGTATCCCGGTTAGTAGTGGATTAACCGGGAAGTGGTAACAAGGAGGTATCAGTGGTGAAGTGTGTTTGTTCCCGAGCTGGTGTTGCGCGGCTGGGGACCGTTGGATTTTTGATGCTGATACCGTTTTCATTGGAATTTTTGGTGCCTCCCAAGACCAACAACCCTTTTATGTGATACTGGATTATTTATGGTTTCTGTTGTAAGAAATGTTATTTTGGTTATTTGTTAATAAAATGGCCTACTAGGCCACAATTTTCCCCAAGTCTGTTGTCACTAGCATTTTGTTTAGAGTTTAAGAGAATGGGCAGTGGGTTAATTTTAAACCAAGAGTGGGCCTCGGTTATACCCTAATCAAGCCAAATAGAGAGAGAGAGATGGAAAAAAAATAAATAAATTAGCATATAGAGAGATAAAAGGGAAAGAAAGGAGAACAAGGAGAAGGTGTCGTAAATCCTAAAATGTAGCATAGGGGGTTTTAATTCTGTAGGAACCCAGAGAGCGTAAATGTCCGCTGGTTAGGGGCGCAGATGACTTGCCTTAAGTGCTGACAACCCACGCTACGCCACTGGGGCTGGTATGAAATTATTTCCAGGGCTGGTTTTTATTCCCAGTCCGTCCCTGCCAGGGAGACCCATCCCTAGAGTAGTAAAGAAAAAAAGATGAGTTCTCAACCCATCTCTCTCTCTCTTAGCTCTTCTCTTCCCACTATCCAGGCAGGTCTGACCTGAGCTAAAGCTGATCATAGATTCAAACCATTTATGGGCAGGCTGAATGTACAAAAGTCGATCCATCGTTCGACTTGGGTACAACAAGCATGTCAGCTTTATGGCATGCAATTAATACCAGCGGATATAGCCACTAGCAATAATCACTGTGTTCTTCTAGCAGGGGCCGCTACCCAGGGCCAATGGGGATGGGGGGGGGGGGGGGAAGTCATGCTGCTGTCGTCCCCTGTGACAGCTTTGATTCTAAATGCCTGGCACCTGAAGACAGTCACACAACATCCCTTCTCCTGGATTTGCTCCTTTGATAGACAGTGCACCGGTCCAATGCCGGATGTGTGACGTCTATCAAAGGAGCCGATCCAAGAGGCAGGACTTTGTGTGACTGAGAGCAGCGGGATCACCAGGTGAATAAAATCAAAGCTGTGTCACAGCGGGGGATGCCCGCTCTGTGTGATGATTCGGCCAGCTCTCCTCTTCCTCTTCCTCTCCTCTCACTGATCTACTGCACTGGTCAAGCTGCATTGATGTGCACTTGTAAAACCACATTGATGGACTCTGATGAGGCTGTGCTGATGGGCACTGATGAAGCTGTATTGATGGGGACTGTTTAGGCTGCACTGATGAGGCTGCATTTATGGGCACTGATGAGGCTGCATTGATGGGCACTGGTGAGGCTGCGCTGAGGGGCACTTGTGAGGCTGCGCTGAGGGGCACTGGTGAGGCTGCATTGATGGGCGCTGATCAGGCTGCACTGATAGGGGCTGATCAGGCTGCATTGATGGGAGCTGATCAGGCTGCATTGATGGGCTCTGATGAAGCTGTGCTGATGGGCACTGGTGAGGTTGTGCTGATGGGCACTAGTGAGGCTGTGCTTTGGGCGCTGTTGAGGCTGTGCTGATGGGCGCTGGTGAGGCTGCATTGATGGGTACTGATCAGGCTGCATTGATGGGCACTGATCAGGCTGCATTGATGGTTACTGGTGGGGCTGCATTAATGGGCACTGGTGAGGCTTCATTGATGGGCACTGATGGGGCTTCAGTCGTTGCCATATAAAATTTGGAAAGGGGAGTAGTTATTAAGATGACCACGCTCATGGTGAGGGAGCCAGGAATATTTCTGCACCCAGGCGTCTGTGACCCTAGGATTGGCCCTGTCGCTACCCCTTGCTGGGAGAGCACAATAATGATGATGGGGGAATTGGGGGAATTGAGGGAAAGAAAATTGCATCATCTATGGCCTGCCTGAGCTCCACCCCAAGCCTATATATGATCCTGTAAGAAAGGAAATGAAATTACTCCCCTTCCTTGAAAGATTTTAAAGAGGAATCCTTCTTAAAGGGTAATAGAAACATTTTATAAAATCACAAGAAAATCCATCCAATGTGTTATTGAGCGCCGCAAATCTACTGCACATCAGCATTTGATTTTCAGGATAGGAACAGTGCTGTATCTTGGCCTAGACCAACAAGACCCAGGCGTAGGGCAACACTTTGCAGAGGGGGCAGCAAAAAAGCTAAACCCCGCACTAAAAAATAACAGCCTCCTCCCATCTCCCACACGAAAAAGGTCACTGCCGGCTTGCGCTACAATTTTAGTATAGTGTCAGTCAGTGGCGGCTGGTGCTCAAAATTTTTGGGGGGGCGCAAACAGAAAGATGTAATAGGCTTTGCTTTGCGGCAAAAAAAACGCTGTAAAAATTGCGTGACTTTGAGGTCACAAAAGTGTGAAAGGGGCCTTCAGTAATTAAGGTATAGCGTGCCCCCTTTCAATGCACAGAGACCAGCGTGCCCCCTTTCACTGCAGTGACCAGCGTGCCCCCTTTCAATCTAGTGAGTGACCAGCGTGCCCCCTTTCAATGCAGAGATGCCAGTGTGCCCCCTTTCAATGCAGAGATGCCAGCATGCCCCCTTTCAATGCAGAGATGCCATCATGCCCCCTTTCAATGCAGAGATGCCAGCATGCCCCCTTTAAATGCAGAGATGCCATCATGCCCCCTTTCAATGCAGAGATGCCAGCATGCCCCCTTTCAATGCATAGATGCCATCATGCCCCCTTTCAATGCAGAGATGCCACCATGCCCCTTTTCAATGCAGAGATGCCATCATGCCCCCTTTCAATGCAGAGATGCCACCATGCCCCCTTTCAATGCAGAGATGCCATCATGCCCCCTTTTACTGCAGAGATGCCAGCATGCCCCCTTTCAATGTAGAGATGCCATCATGCCCCCTTTCACTGCAGAGATGCCATCATGCCCCCTTTCACTGCAGAGATGCCAGCATGCGTGTCCCCCCCCGCGCGAGACCAGTGCACTTACCTCACACCCTGCTCTGCGACTGTCTTCTGCCTGGGCAGCAGCGGCGGCTCTCCGCTTCTCTTCCGTTCCCCCGTGTGGCGGCTTCTCTTCAGTCCTCCCGGCTCCGCCTCCTCCCCAGCCAATGGCATGGGGTTTGCCTTTCGGCCAATAAGGAAGCGCGTATCGCCGCCGCTTCCTGATTGGCCAGGAGGAGGATCCGTGTGACAATAGCGAATTTTCATTCGCTATTGTCACACAATGGGTGGAGTCGGGGTGCACTCTTCTGTGCCCCGAGACCACCCTTTGCATCACCCTATTAGAGCCTCTGGCTCTAATCAGGTGATGGAAAAAAAAAAAAGCCCCATTGAGCTCCATGCGTTCGGCGCCCCTGCATGTAGATTAGGGGGCCGGACGCATGGATAGGGGGGGCAGCGTCCCTGCGCCCCCAACACACCGGCCGCCACTGGTGTCAGTACTATGGGGAGAATTGAGCCGGAGGGCAGGGTCCAGGAGGTAAATCAGTCTGGCATCCCCATAAAGTGGTCACACTGCTACCTGCCGGTATGATAATACCGGCCGGTGAGGACATTCGGACAGAGCGCGGGCCGCCGACCACACTTAACACAACTGGCCTGACGGCCGCCAATGCTAATAAGTGTGGCACTGCAGCCTAATGCTCCGCGTACACTCCGCTGCCCCCAGGTATGGCAGGCATCACGTCAATAATATCATTTCATTTCTTTAAACATCCTTGTCCTTGAGTGAGAATATTAAATTGCATCATATTCAATTACTTTTAAATGGATATGATGGCAAGAATATTTTGTACCTGCTCACCTCCATATGTGCTATCCCAATCTGTCACTCGATTAGTACGATTACTCCAATCTTATAAGATATTTAGGCTTGTGTTAGCTGCCACTGATTATTTCACTTATTTGTATAATGACGGTGGACTTCCTAGTCATTATACAAATAAGTTACATAATCCTATGACTACAATCGGTGGCAGCAAAAACAAGTCCAAATATCTTAAAAGAACTGATGGGGCTGCACTGATAAGGCAGCACTGATATGCTGCACTGATGGGCACTGATATGCTCTGATATGCTGCACTGATGGGCGCTAATGAGTTGCCAATGATGGATACTGATATGCTCTGATATGCTGCACTGATGGGCGCTAATAGGCTGCACTGATGGGCACTAATATGCTGCTCTGATGGCCACTAACGAGTTGCCAATGGTGGGTACTGATAAACTGCAGTGATGGGCACTGATATGCTGCACTGATGGGCGCTAATAGGCTGCACTGATGGGCACTAATATGCTGCTCTGATGGCCACTAACGAGTTGCCAATGGTGGGTACTGATAAACTGCAGTGATGGGCACTGATATGCTCTGATATGCTGCACTGATGGCGCTAATAGGCTGCACTGATGGGCACTAATATGCTGCTCTGATGGCCACTAATAAGTTGCCAATAGTGGGTGCTGATAAACTGCACTGATGGGCACTAATGATGCTGCAACTGTTTTCTATGTGCACTGTTCACACTATACTGCAGTGCTGAAAAATACAGATATGCTGCATTGGATGGCACCTCAGGTCACCTAACTGCAGTGCAATGTGATGGGTGCAGAGAAATCTGTGGAGTTTAGCTCTCTGCAAAAAAAAAAAAAAAATATGTAAACAGTGTGATGCATGTTGCTCAATCACTGCTGGGCAAAAGGACTCTAGTGAACACGCTAAAATGAAGCCCACACAAAGGCTAGTGTAAACGGGTCCTAAAAAGTATTAATACAATTGTAGTGCTTACCCCCGATCTTTGGGTTCTCCTGTTTTTGGTGTTAGGGACCCACTAGGCAGTACTTACCTCTCTGACACACCAAGGCTGAAAGAAGGGTTGTTCATTCCAGCATCACGTCTAGCAAAGTAAGACAACAACAATACCAGTAAACAGTGTAAAAACAAAATAAAGTAAACAGGGTATACAATAACACAATTTACAAACAAGATAATATTAGAATCTTGTATAATGGGTACCCAACGAATTTAGTCAAGGGAAAAAGATACACCTCATAGCTGCTAACTTAAGAGGGTGCCCTAAATATAGGAGATACACACAGGGACTATAAAGACACAGTGCCTCCTTATCACTCACCTACTGGCCAATGGTAATTGGCTATCAATGGCTGGCGTTGGGGCCCAATGTCCATGTTGGAGTGCTCTAAACAGAGTTTTGGATCGCAACAAGAAAAATTACACACTTCTCAGAACAAATCCCTGGGGATCTCTGGGGAAGAAACGTAACTATGATGTTGGCCAAAGGCCTCTCAACGCTCTGGAGTCTGTTACAAAGATTCACCCCTTTCCTGAAGTGTCTGAAACAGTGTCACTGGATACAAGGGACAGGCTGTCACTTATATTCTTGATGTCAGCAGTCCTGAACACAGCAACAGGGACCTGCATTGAGAACCTGACTCTCACAGTAGGCTTGGCCCGGCAGTCCCACAGCAGTGCAGATCTGGACACCACAACTTCAGCAGCATCCCACACAGGCAGGGAAACAATATTTCAGCAGCTGAATCCTTCATAGCAGCCCTGTGGGTCCCTGAGGGGCTCAGAAGCATCGCTCACTTGGTAGCTGCAGAGGTTCAGTCTCTGTGTAGCAACACAGCACAGCACAGCACTGGGATCTCTCAGCAGCACAAGGAGCTTCACTCAGCACACTCTCCATGTGAAAGCGCTTTCAGCAGCATAGGCTTTCCAGCCCTCTCTATCCTTTCAGAGCACAGTTCTCCTGGGGTCCTTAGTCAGGGGTCCCCAGGTCCGGCGGTGGCGGTAGGCATAGTCATTAATGATGGATCTACATCGGGGGACCTTGTTTTTCATTTTTAGTAAAAGAATTGTCAAAAACCATGCGTGTGTTTTTATTTATTTTTTACACTTTTGAGCCCCCTGCTCGCAGACCCCCACAACCACCGCCCAGGGTTGTGGGGAAGAGACCCTTGTCCCTATCAACACCTTGGGGGCATGTGGCCTGGTATGGTTCAGAAGGGGGGGGTCGCTTGCTTATCCCCCTCTTTCCTGGCCAGGCTGCATGCTCGGATAAGGGTCTGGGATGGATTTGGAGGGGGCATACACGTTTTTCTTTTTTAATTTTGGCGTGGGGTTCCCCTTGAAATCCGTACCAGACTTGAAAGGACTTGGTATGGACTGGGGGGGTGGGGGAACCCTATGCTGTTTTTTTTTTTTCAGATCTAATTTGTGTTCAAAACTGATCTGCTTTAGATGTGTTCCCATAGAAGGCAATAGCTTGGAATTAACAACTGAACCGCACCACAGTGCTCAAAAAACACACAGGACTCTTTTCAAATTTGCAGTAAATTCACACTGCCGCTGCAATGGACATATGTGAACCGACTCCATAGAAAGCCGGTTTAATTCACATGTCCTGCAAATCAGATGCGGTTCAAAACGCATCCAATTCACATATATGTGAACAGAGCCTTAGAATGCAACTGCAAACCTCTCCTAAAAAATTTTAGTTGCCGGACTGTCATGCTTGATTTATTAACTTCAATACTTTATCTTATACTTGGAAAAAGTATGCAGTTTACATAGTTTGGACTTTACATGCTGCATTCTTGATGGAGATTAGTGATTTAGATAAAATAGAAGCCAAACACAGTTATGCAACTAGCATTTTCAGAAAGAGGTCAGCAAATGAAGCCTCCATATTTCTCACAGTACAGGTCTCATGTTAAAGCGGCTGAGTATAATCAGATATTGTTCCTAAAATGGTTTGCATTTCATTATTATAGAATGCTGGCATGCTGAATTGCTGTATGCAAAAAAGAGGTAGTTAAAGTTTATGATTTGAACTCCATGCTCCTCACTTTAGGGCTCTTTCAGTCTAAGAACTTAGGCCACTTTTTACAAATAGCGGCACATACCTGTGTACAGCTACCTACAACCTTACCAATAATGTCTATGGGCAGATGTATGCAGCACCTGGAGCTCCTTGGACCTAAAACATGCCAGCATGATTACGGTGTAAGGAGGCGGACCTGATTGGGCCCCCCCCCCCCAGTCTCTTGAATAGTGTGTCCGCTGACACCCGCCGCCATCCGATCGGATCCTGTTCGCCAAAAACAGATGGATGCTTTTAGGGACTTTTTGAACCGGCTAGATGGACTCCCTACGAATATTCGGGAACACACAGAGACACACAAGGGTAGAGTCAAAGCATGTTAGTTTATTTCAGGAAATGTCTCAAGCATATATACAGTTAGAACAACAGAAAATTAATTTCACAATAAGGGGCTTGGCTTCAGTATGATCACATGATACTTTTTGGCATACTACACAAGTTTAAACTGTTCCCAAAACATAGTTACCAATCAAGATGCTCTTATGTGCAACTATTTCTGCAGAGTCAGACATAGCCGAACAAACAAGATGTTATGACTATGAATCAAGGATAGCTACATGAGAAATAGAAAAGAATTTACAGTATAAAAAAACACCATTAACCCTTCAATTACTGCTAGCGGCTACTAGTGATAATCGCAATAGATTCCGGTAGGCTCGTTGTACCCAATCTGATCAATTGATTAACCAGCTGAGATTTGAACTGTACATGGCTTGCCTAAGGGCCCATTCACACTGATCTGCAGCTCAAAACGCTGCTTCCCGCATAGTGTTTGGGCTGTAGAGACATGCAGCAGGGAGCAGGATGTGTTTTACTGCATCAAACAGCCCCTTTTTTTTTTTAAAACAGAACTTTAAATGATGCATGCAAAGTGACACTTCATTCATCTGACTGCACAGCAGCACGGTGTGCTATGCTTGTTGTGTGGTGACACGTGGGATCATGCAGAGCGGTGCGATATTATGCATACATGTTGCATAATTTCGAACTGCTTTGGAATGCAGTGTAACACTGGGTTCTAGTCCGAGCATGACACACAGATATCTATTGTTTTCTCTGTCATTACAGTTACCTGCACACAAGGGTGTAGGAACCCACACAAATCTGGGGGGGACAGCATTTTTACTCGCCAGGTATATGCTTTTTCAGTAAACTGCGAGAAGAATGCTCCTTACATTGGGGTCAGTGGGAAGAATGCTCCTTACATTGGTGATCAGTGGGAAGAATGATCCTTACATTGGAGGTCAGTGGGAAGAAGGAGGAGGACACACCCAAGGAGCTCTCTGTGAGAACCAGCCCTTTTCAAGCCTGGGCCTTGCTTGCTAGCTTGGCCCAGGAACAATGCCTGATCCTGGGGGAGGCCCTGGGAGGGATCCCCCTGATGACACGGGGCCTAGTGAGGAGGAGGTGGAGGACCTGTCTGTGGGTCCAGGCCCTGGTGAGAATGCGGATGTCTTCAGCCAGAAGGTTATCAATCGTTTTAGGGCGATTGGAAGAGCTGAAGAAAAACTTAAAGTTTTGAAGGCTGAACACAAATCCTTCAGAGCCAAATACTGCCAGGCCTGGAGTAAAAATCGCACAGCCATGAAGCCTGAGCTACAAGAATTGGAAGATAAGGTAAAGAAACAATCTTTATTACTGGAAAAGTTAAAAGACAGAAGCGGAGTGTTTAAAGAAAAATTTGACAATGAGAGGCGATTTGCCAGCCAAGCATCAGCATCTGTGGATCAGCAGCCTCCGTTAATGGATGACCAGGCTCCATCTGCCTCTGCACCTCTCCCCCCATATCAGGACTGGGAATCGCCAGCGGTAACCAGCCAGGGGGTTGAGAGTGGACATGGATCCCTGACATTTATCCAGGAGATGGAGTCACCCCTGAAAGCAGACAAGTTTGTCTTTTCTGATGATCCATCAGAAATCCCTGAGGATGGGCAGAGGAGATTCAAACCAGCAAAGCCAGTACTGGTGGAGAAATCCCAGTACACCATGTTGCCTTCCAGCATGTCTGCCCCACCTGCTGTAGTGGATGGTGTCCCAGGTGAGAAGGAACTGCATATTGGAGTTACTGCTGAGGATAAATCCGGTGCAGACATGCAGGGTAAATCCCTGACCGAATCACCAGATTGTGAGAAAAATGTGGATGGACCTGCATCTAACACCCCAGGCATGGATTTTTCTGCTCCTGCTGAGACCAGTAGTCCCTCTGCAAGCAAAATGGCTGCAAACTCCATAGAGTTTGCTTCAGCTGAGTTTCCCAGTGTTCCAGGGCTGATTGACCAGCTGATTGCTAGTGGGGGAGGGGATCAACATGGTGCTGCGAGTGGAATGGAAGTAGCAATGGAAATATCCTGCAATGCTTTACCTGCTGCTGTGTTAAAACAGGATTCTGTTTCTACAACTGAAAACTCTGTCCCAGTGGAAGAGAAGATGATCGCTGAAACTCTTACCAATGCAGCAGCAGCAGCTATGGATTCTGCTGTGAAGACAACAGCAATAATAAATATCCCAGCAAGTATAAAAAATGACATTAATGTTAAAGCAATGAATGTGGTGGGTGGTGGTGAAGGGGTTAGTAATGCTGGGAAAAATAAAAATGACATTTCTCCTCCTGCTCAGCAGAGGAAAGATTCGATTGCACAGATCAATCCCGAATCTGTGCAATCGTTATCTGCTAAGTGTGTGTCAGATAATTTAAAAAAAACTGATGGATTTTCTGCTGGGAGGAATGTTGGAAGCTATGCTTCAGCTTTGGGGAGTCACACCAGGGTGGGTGGTGGGAATTCTGTTATTAGTCAAAATTCAGGGAGGTTTGGTGGGTATAGGAGGAGGAATGTGGTACAGTTGAGGTGGGTGGGGGATGGAACTCCACCAGTAAGGGGGAGGGTGGCTGAGTTGATTTTGGAAATGGGGTTTAAAGCCTGTGATATTTTTGCTTTAATTTGCCCGGTGGGGAGTTATGAATTTGATTTGTCGTTTGTAAAACCTGAAAGTTTGGATCTCTTCTGGGAGAGATTTAGGAGGTGCAAGGGCCTTCAGCAGTGGAGTGGTTTGGTGCCAAAAGTGATCTCAAGGCAGCCTCTGATAAAATCAGTGACCATTTTGGTGCGTAACGAATCCATACCAGAGGCTGATTTATTAGTATGGCTACGCCGATATGGCGAGGTCCTCACTCCACTGCGGAAGGTCCTTGATGAGCATGGGATATGGACAGGGGCCTGGACAGTGTCACTAAAATTGGGGGTGCTGGGCGATGTAGTTCAGCCCCTTCCCTGCTCAGCCTTTCTGGGTAGGGATAGGCTGACCATTTTCTACCAAGGTCAGCCTAAGGTGTGTAATAAATGTGGTGATAAAGGCCACTTTGCATCGTCCTGCACCCACAAGAAGTGCTCACTGTGCCAGGATTTAGGCCATTTGGCCAGAGAATGCACCCAGATTCGGTGCAATTTGTGCCAGCAGCTGGGTCATCCATATAGCCAGTGCCCAGAGGCACTGCATAACTTGCCAGGATTGGAGACTGAGCTGCAGAGGCTTGATAAAGAAGATGAAGCAGCTGAAGTTAGAGAGGAAATTGTTGCTGCCCCTCCTGTGTCTGTTGTGTCAGATTCTGTTTCCCCTAGTGAGGTGGTCCCTGAGTCTGTCCTTCCTGTGTCTGTTGTGTCAGATTTTGTTTCCCCTGGTGATGTGGTCCCTGAGTCTGTCCCTCCTGTGGTTGTTCCTACATCTACTGTGCGTAGATCCTCCAGACTAGCGGAAGCTGCTGGGGGGGCGGGTATAGTGGATCTTCCCCCTTGGCCTACTCCATCTCCAGTCCCTGTCTCTCGACACCGCAAACGCGGCCAAGAGGGTGCAGGGGTGCTGGATGGTGGTGGGGTCGATGGGGTTGAGGGAGGGGTGTGCATGTCCCATGTCTCACCCTCTGTTGTGGAGGATTCGGATGAGGAGGGGTGGGAGAGGACAAGGAGGAAGAAAAAGAAAAAGAGGAAAACCAGTAAAGCGGTCGTTTCCTCCTTACAGTTAGAGCCAGGAGGGGTTCCTCTTGGCAACTCATTTTCTGTGTTATCAGGGGAGGAGTTAGTATCCGATTTATGCATTTCTTTATCATCTATGGATGAGGGGGAGTCACATAGTGTAAAAAGAGCTGTCTCGGGTGATGAGAGTGTGGTGGAGGTTAAGAAACGACTACCCCAATCATCCTGATGGCAGTGCCCGCTCTGATAAAGGTGGCGACCATTAATGTCGCCAGCGTGAAATCTGCAAGAGCTCGTGATATTGCCTTATTTTTGCTCAGTGAGTTTGATGCTGAGATTTTATTTTTGCAAGAGACCTGGTTCAATACTTTGGCCGATGTCCATCTACCAAAAAGGGAGTGGAGATGCGGTCCCTCCTTTTGGTCTCTTGCGGCTGAGCCTTGCAGCGGAGTTGCGGTTCTTTTTAAAACCGATATGGTAACGTGCCGGCGGGTAATTGAGGTAGAAATGGGGAGATGCATGGTCTAAGACGTCTCTGTTAGGGGGCAGGACCTGCGCCTGATCAATATCTATGGACCGCAGTCAAAATGGGACAGGAAATGCCTCTTCACAAAGATCAAGCCCTTCCTTTTTACATCCCAGCAGGTTGTCTTTGGAGGTGACTTTAACACCATAATTAGGCCTGAAGACAGGAGGGTCTCCATAGACAGGCTGGGTTATGATAGCGTTTTTCTTAGAGATATGGTTAGACAAGCAGGCCTGGTAGATGTGCACATTAAGCACTGCCCTGGCAGCACAGGATTCACATTTCAGAGAGGGAATAGTCAGAGTAGGATAGACAGGTTTTTTTTAAAGGAGAACTCTGCTTTCTCGGCTCCTGAGTTGAGGGCGGTGGAGTTCTCTGACCACTGTATGCTGTCTGTGACTCTGAATGCCTCGGACACTCCACCCAGGGGAAGGGGTACCTGGAAACTGAATTCGGCTCTCCTGGAAGATGTAGAGGTAAGACAATCCTTTGAGGATTTTTTTCAGGCACAGGTTTCTATTCTGGACTTTTGCAGCAGTAAGTCAGAGTGGTGGGAGCTTGTGAAACAAAGGGCGATTGGACTTTTCAAGGCCATAAGTAAGAAGAAGCAGCTTGGTATGTATATTGCCTACCAGCATTTGAGGAGGAAGCTTGATCGTCTTGTCTCGTATGGAGGAGATCCAGGGGAGATCTCGGAGGTAAAGCTTCTTCTTAGGAAGTGTCAATACGACCGGCATGCCTCCTTGGTTCTGGAGAGAGATTACGGGAAATATCACTCGCCTGATCCTTACCAGAACTGTAAGCAAGGCATAGCAGTTAAGACGGTCATAGGTCTGAGGGATAGTACGGGTTCCCTGGTTAAGTCCAGATCAGGGATCCTGGAGATATTCAGGTCATATTACGCAGACCTTCTGGGAAGAAAGGACCTTAGTCGGGACAGGATGGAAAGCTTTCTGGATTCTACTCCAGGATTGGGAAATGATACATTGCCTTTGATGGATTTGACAGAACCAATTTCAGCGGATGAGGTAGTTCGTGCTATAGAGAAGCTGGCTACCAAAAAGTCGCCTGGGCCAGATGGGTTGACAGCTGAATTTTACAAGTGTTTTAAGTCCATTCTGGCTCCCTTTTTAGCGGAGGTTTATAACAGCTGTTTAGAAGAGGGTTCTCTCCCTCCCTCCATGAGGCAATCCGCTGTGATTCTTCTGTCAAAAGGTAAAGACCCCTCAATAATTGAGAACTGGCGCCCCATCAGTCTTCTCAATGTTGATAGAAAGATTTTGGCGAAGATTCTTTTTTGGCGCTTGTCGTCAGTAGCAGGCGATTTGTTGTCCAATCATCAGCACTGCTCGGTCCAGGGCAGAAGTACCTTTTCAGCAATTTTAGCTGTCCGGGAGGCTTTGGAGCGATGCAGGGCTGCTGGATGGAGAAAGTACTTGCTGGCATTGGATCAGGCGAAGGCTTTTGATCGAGTCAATCATGAGTACCTGTATTTGCTACTTGGTAGATACGGCCTGCAGGGGAGGTTTATTGATTGGCTGAAAACATTATATAAAGGGGCTGAGAGCTTACCACTTGTTAATGGTTGGGTTGGATGGCCTTTTGAGGTTGGCTGTGGTGTGCGCCAGGGGTGTCCTTTGAGCCCCCTGCTATATGTATTCGCAATCGACCCCTTCATAAGAAGGTTAGAGAGTGGGTCGTTGTGTGGGGTGCCTTTGGGCATTGCTGGTGTGCCACCTTTGAAGGTCGTGGCCTATGCCGATGATGTGTCTGTTATTATCTCTGGGATGGAGGAGGCGCAGGAGGTGGTCTCTGTGATAGAGCAGTACAATGAGGCTTCTGGCTCTAAAATCAATCATGAAAAGAGTGAAGTTTTCTGGATGGGTGAGGAGGGTGAAAGCTTCGAACTTCCGGATGCCTTCCCAGAGCCCCAGCAGGAAATTAAAGTGTTGGGCATCAAATTTGGTCCTGGTGACTATGGTCATCGAAATTGGGAAAGCAGGTTGTTGAATGCCAATGCCAAGGTGGCAAGCTGGAAGAAATGGAAACTTTCCTTGAGGGAAAGGGTTGACTTGATTAAAACTTACCTGATCCCAATCTTTTTATATGTCAGCTTTGTCTGTATCTTGCCGGAATCTCTCTATGCAAGGGTGTACAGCTGCTTTTTCCAACTGTTATGGGGAAATAGGCTGAACCTGATCAAACGCAATGTAACTTACCTGTCCAGGCGGGAGGGTGGTCTAGGAATGGTCAACCCTATAGTTTTCTTTTCTCTGCTTTTTTTAAAGTATAATCTTGGTAATATGTTAGCAGAGACCCCGCCGGGATGGGTGGGTATTTTTCAATCTTGGTTTAGGCCTTTTCTGCGATGCTGGGAAGATGGCGGGCCAGTGAAAAGTCTGAGAGTCCGACATGGCAAGCTTCCGGCTTATGTTGCCCAGTGTCTGAAAATACTTAGGCAGTGGCAGGTGACAGTGGGGGATATCAAGTCCCTCCCCAGAAAGCTTCTGGAGAAGAGGATTTTGGGCTCTGCTTTCAGTGTGTCGCTGACCTTAAGGGATTGCCCAGGCCCCGTAATGAGGGAGGGGTTGCGTTTAATTAACTTAGGAATAGTGTTGAGCGAACACGGACTGTATTATTCGTGTTCGTACCGAATAATTGGATTTTTTGTACCCGAACACGGACACGGACACTTTACTGTATGTTCGGGTAAAAATCCGTGTTCGGTCGTTTTATTTCCGGGTTTTGCATGCTTTGGCGCTCTTTTCATGGCGGGCTTTCAACAGCCAATCAACAATCGTTTAACTGGTGTGCCTTAAGCCATCCCAGCCATGCCTGCAAATGTCTCAGTAGCTGTGATTGGCCGTCTGAAGCATGTGACCAAGTCTTTATAAGTTCGAGGCAGCCGCAGCGGCGTCATTATGCTGCTTAGATTCAGGGACAGAGCACACATCAACGTGCTGGCTGCTGATTAGGGAAAGATAGGCAGGAAAAAACCATTTGTGTCCGGATAGAATTGAGGGACAGGTCGGAGTGTTTAGGCAGGGCGAGTTGTAGGCATTTTAGGGATAGAGTCTGCTGAATTATATAGGGTCAGTGTCTTCTACAAACTACAATCGATATTGCTGTGTGGGGGGTGGGGTGAATCTGCACTCAATCCTGATCTACGATCTCTTCTCAATCCTGTTAGGGACAGAGTCTGCTGAATTTTAGGGAAACTGTGTTCTACAAACTACAATCGATATTGCTGTGTGGGGGGTGGGGTGAATCTGCACTCAATCCTGATCTACGATCTCTTCTCAATCCTGTTAGGGACAGAGTCTGCTGAATTTTAGGGAAACTGTGTTCTACAAACTACAATCGATATTGCTGTGTGGGGGGTGGGGTGAATCTGCACTCAATCCTGATCTACGATCTCTTCTCAATCCTGTTAGGGACAGAGTCTGCTGAATTTTAGGGAAACTGTGTTCTACAAACTACAATCGATATTGCTGTGTGGTGTGGGATTGGAGATAGGCAGGTGTCAGTGATCCACATCCATTTTTCTGTGTGTGAGCTGCAGTGAACACAATCTTTTTGGGCTGCAGTGAACACAATCGTTTTGGGCTGCAGTGAACACAATCTTTTTGGGCTGCAGTGAACACAATCTTTTTGGGCTGCAGTGAACACAATCTTTTTGGGGTGCAGTGAACAAAATCTTTTTGGGGTGCAGTGAACACAATCCTTTTTGGTGTGCAGTGAACACAATCTTTGTGGGGTGCAGTGAACAAAATCCTTTGTGGGGTGCAGTGAACACAATCTTTTTGGGGTGCAGTGAACAAAATCCTTTTTGGGGTGCAGTGAACAACATCCTTTTTGGGGTGCAGTGAACACAATCTTTTTGGGGTGCAGTGAACAAAATCCTTTGTGGGGTGCAGTGAACACAATCTTTTTGGGGTGCAGTGAACACAATCTTTTTGGGGTGGAGTGAACAACATCCTTTTTGGGGTGCAGTGAACAAAATCCTTTTTGGGGTGCAGTGAACAAAATCATTTTTGGGGTGCAGTGAACACAATCTTTTTGGGGTGCAGTGAACACAATCTTTGTGGGGTGCAGTGAACACAATCTTTTTGGGGTGGAGTGAACAACATCCTTTTTGGGGTGCAGTGAACAACATCCTTTTTGGGGTGCAGTGAACACAATCTTTTTGGGGTGCAGTGAACACAATCTTTGTGGGGTACAGTGAACAGAATCTTTGTGGGGTGCAGTGAACACAATCTTTGGGGGGTACAGTGAACACAATCTTTGTGAGGTGCAGTGAACACAATCTTTGTGGGGTGCAGTGAACACAATCATTGTGGGGTGCAGTGAACTCAATCTTTGTGGGGTACAGTGAACACAATCTCATACTGAAGGTTTGAGGGTGCTGCCTGTTCCATACTCCCCCTACTCCTCATCTAGCCTTTTAGGGGTACAAACAATAGTAATTGGGGCCTAGTGTGGTTGTGTACGTGTGATATACATACACTTTTTTGGGATCATATTTTCTATTCCGCTATTTAATCAAAAACCTTTGGGGATCAGTTAAATTGGGGGATAGTCTGTGTTGGTACGTGTGAGAGAGATCCACCTTTCCAAGTTGTTGGGGTTCATCTCATACTTCTGAAGGTTTGAGGGTGCTGCCTGTTCCATACTCCCCCCTACTCCTAGCCTTTTAGGGGTACAAACAATAGTAATTGGGGCCTAGTGTGGTTGTGTACGTGTGATATACATACACTTTTTTGGGATCATATTTTCTATTCCGCTATTTAATCAAAAACCTCTGGGGATCAGTTAAATTGGGGGATAGTCTGTGTTGGTACGTGTGAGAGAGATCCACCTTTCCAAGTTGTTGGGGTTCATCTCATACTTCTGAAGGTTTGAGGGTGCTGCCTGTTCCATACTCCCCCTACTCCTAGCCTTTTAGGGGTACAAACAATAGTAATTGGGGCCTAGTGTGGTTGTGTACGTGTGATATACATACACTTTTTTGGGATCATATTTTCTATTCCGCTATTTAATCAAAAACCTCTGGGGATCAGTTAAATTGGGGGATAGTCTGTGTTGGTACGTGTGAGAGAGATCCACCTTTCCAAGTTGTTGGGGTTCATCTCATACTTCTGAAGGTTTGAGGGTGCTGCCTGTTCCATACTCCCCCTACTCCTAGCCTTTTAGGGGTACAAACAATAGTAATTGGGGCCTAGTGTGGTTGTGTACGTGTGATATACATACACTTTTTTGGGATCATATTTTCTATTCCGCTATTTAATCAAAAACCTCTGGGGATCAGTTAAATTGGGGGATAGTCTGTGTTGGTACGTGTGAGAGAGATCCACCTTTCCAAGTTGTTGGGGTTCATCTCATACTTCTGAAGGTTTGAGGGTGCTGCCTGTTCCATACTCCCCCTACTCCTAGCCTTTTAGGGGTACAAACAATAGTAATTGGGGCCTAGTGTGGTTGTGTACGTGTGATATACATACACTTTTTTGGGATCATATTTTCTATTCCGCTATTTAATCAAAAACCTTTGGGGATCAGTTAAATTGGGGGATAGTCTGTGTTGGTACGTGTGAGAGAGATCCACCTTTCCAAGTTGTTGGGGTTCATCTCATACTTCTGAAGGTTTGAGGGTGCTGCCTGTTCCATACTCCCCCTACTCCTAGCCTTTTAGGGGTACAAACAATAGTAATTGGGGCCTAGTGTGGTTGTGTACGTGTGATATACATACACTTTTTTGGGATCATATTTTCTATTCCGCTATTTAATCAAAAACCTTTGGGGATCAGTTAAATTGGGGGATAGTCTGTGTTGGTACGTGTGAGAGAGATCCACCTTTCCAAGTTGTTGGGGTTCATCTCATACTTCTGAAGGTTTGAGGGTGCTGCCTGTTCCATACTCCCCCTACTCCTAGCCTTTTAGGGGTACAAACAATAGTAATTGGGGCCTAGTGTGGTTGTGTACGTGTGATATACATACACTTTTTTGGGATCATATTTTCTATTCCGCTATTTAATCAAAAACCTCTGGGGATCAGTTAAATTGGGGGATAGTCTGTGTTGGTACGTGTGAGAGAGATCCACCTTTCCAAGTTGTTGGGGTTCATCTCATACTTCTGAAGGTTTGAGGGTGCTGCCTGTTCCATACTCCCCCTACTCCTAGCCTTTTAGGGGTACAAACAATAGTAATTGGGGCCTAGTGTGGTTGTGTACGTGTGATATACATACACTTTTTTGGGATCATATTTTCTATTCCGCTATTTAATCAAAAACCTCTGGGGATCAGTTAAATTGGGGGATAGTCTGTGTTGGTACGTGTGAGAGAGATCCACCTTTCCAAGTTGTTGGGGTTCATCTCATACTTCTGAAGGTTTGAGGGTGCTGCCTGTTCCATACTCCCCCTACTCCTAGCCTTTTAGGGGTACAAACAATAGTAATTGGGGCCTAGTGTGGTTGTGTACGTGTGATATACATACACTTTTTTGGGATCATATTTTCTATTCCGCTATTTAATCAAAAACCTCTGGGGATCAGTTAAATTGGGGGATAGTCTGTGTTGGTACGTGTGAGAGAGATCCACCTTTCCAAGTTGTTGGGGTTCATCTCATACTTCTGAAGGTTTGAGGGTGCTGCCTGTTCCATACTCCCCCTACTCCTAGCCTTTTAGGGGTACAAACAATAGTAATTGGGGCCTAGTGTGGTTGTGTACGTGTGATATACATACACTTTTTTGGGATCATATTTTCTATTCCGCTATTTAATCAAAAACCTCTGGGGATCAGTTAAATTGGGGGATAGTCTGTGTTGGTACGTGTGAGAGAGATCCACCTTTCCAAGTTGTTGGGGTTCATCTCATACTTCTGAAGGTTTGAGGGTGCTGCCTGTTCCATACTCCCCCTACTCCTAGCCTTTTAGGGGTACAAACAATAGTAATTGGGGCCTAGTGTGGTTGTGTACGTGTGATATACATACACTTTTTTGGGATCATATTTTCTATTCCGCTATTTAATCAAAAACCTCTGGGGATCAGTTAAATTGGGGGATAGTCTGTGTTGGTACGTGTGAGAGAGATCCACCTTTCCAAGTTGTTGGGGTTCATCTCATACTTCTGAAGGTTTGAGGGTGCTGCCTGTTCCATACTCCCCCCTACTCCTAGCCTTTTAGGGGTACAAACAATAGTAATTGGGGCCTAGTGTGGTTGTGTACGTGTGATATACATACACTTTTTTGGGATCATATTTTCTATTCCGCTATTTAATCAAAAACCTCTGGGGATCAGTTAAATTGGGGGATAGTCTGTGTTGGTACGTGTGAGAGAGATCCACCTTTCCAAGTTGTTGGGGTTCATCTCATACTTCTGAAGGTTTGAGGGTGCTGCCTGTTCCATACTCCCCCCTACTCCTAGCCTTTTAGGGGTACAAACAATAGTAATTGGGGCCTAGTGTGGTTGTGTACGTGTGATATACATACACTTTTTTGGGATCATATTTTCTATTCCGCTATTTAATCAAAAACCTCTGGGGATCAGTTAAATTGGGGGATAGTCTGTGTTGGTACGTGTGAGAGAGATCCACCTTTCCAAGTTGTTGGGGTTCATCTCATACTTCTGAAGGTTTGAGGGTGCTGCCTGTTCCATACTCCCCCTACTCCTAGCCTTTTAGGGGTACAAACAATAGTAATTGGGGCCTAGTGTGGTTGTGTACGTGTGATATACATACACTTTTTTGGGATCATATTTTCTATTCCGCTATTTAATCAAAAACCTCTGGGGATCAGTTAAATTGGGGGATAGTCTGTGTTGGTACGTGTGAGAGAGATCCACCTTTCCAAGTTGTTGGGGTTCATCTCATACTTCTGAAGGTTTGAGGGTGCTGCCTGTTCCATACTCCCCCCTACTCCTAGCCTTTTAGGGGTACAAACAATAGTAATTGGGGCCTAGTGTGGTTGTGTACGTGTGATATACATACACTTTTTTGGGATCATATTTTCTATTCCGCTATTTAATCAAAAACCTCTGGGGATCAGTTAAATTGGGGGATAGTCTGTGTTGGTACGTGTGAGAGAGATCCACCTTTCCAAGTTGTTGGGGTTCATCTCATACTTCTGAAGGTTTGAGGGTGCTGCCTGTTCCATACTCCCCCCTACTCCTAGCCTTTTAGGGGTACAAACAATAGTAATTGGGGCCTAGTGTGGTTGTGTACGTGTGATATACATACACTTTTTTGGGATCATATTTTCTATTCCGCTATTTAATCAAAAACCTTTGGGGATCAGTTAAATTGGGGGATAGTCTGTGTTGGTACGTGTGAGAGAGATCCACCTTTCCAAGTTGTTGGGGTTCATCTCATACTTCTGAAGGTTTGAGGGTGCTGCCTGTTCCATACTCCCCCTACTCCTCATCTAGCCTTTTAGGGGTACAAACAATAGTAATTGGGGCCTAGTGTGGTTGTGTACGTGCGAGATACATACACTTTTTTTGATCATATTTCCTATTCCGCTATTCAATAAAAACCTTTGAGGATCAATTGAATTGCGGGATAGTCTGTGTCGGTACGTGTGAGAGAGATCCACCTTTCCAAGTTGTTGGGGTTCATCTCATACTTCTGAAGGTTTGAGGGTGCTGCCTGTTCCATACCCCCCCTACTCCTCATCTAGCCTTTTAGGGGTACAAACAATAGTAATTGGGGCCTAGTGTGGTTGTGTACGTGCGAGATACATACACTTTTTTTGATCATATTTCCTATTCCGCTATTCAATAAAAACCTTTGAGGATCAATTGAATTGCGGGATAGTCTGTGTCGGTACGTGTGAGAGAGATCCACCTTTCCAAGTTGTTGGGGTTCATCTCATACTTCTGAAGGTTTGAGGGTGCTGCCTGTTCCATACTCCCCCTACTCCTCATCTAGCCTTTTAGGGGTACAAACAATAGTAATTGGGGCCTAGTGTGGTTGTGTACGTGCGAGATACATACACTTTTTTTGATCATATTTCCTATTCCGCTATTCAATAAAAACCTTTGAGGATCAATTGAATTGCGGGATAGTCTGTGTCGGTACGTGTGAGAGAGATCCACCTTTCCAAGTTGTTGGGGTTCATCTCATACTTCTGAAGGTTTGAGGGTGCTGCCTGTTCCATACCCCCCCTACTCCTCATCTAGCCTTTTAGGGGTACAAACAATAGTAATTGGGGCCTAGTGTGGTTGTGTACGTGCGAGATACATACACTTTTTTTGATCATATTTCCTATTCCGCTATTCAATAAAAACCTTTGAGGATCAATTGAATTGCGGGATAGTCTGTGTCGGTACGTGTGAGAGAGATCCACCTTTCCAAGTTGTTGGGGTTCATCTCATACTTCTGAAGGTTTGAGGGTGCTGCCTGTTCCATACTCCCCCTACTCCTCATCTAGCCTTTTAGGGGTACAAACAATAGTAATTGGGGCCTAGTGTGGTTGTGTACGTGCGAGATACATACACTTTTTTTGATCATATTTCCTATTCCGCTATTCAATAAAAACCTTTGAGGATCAATTGAATTGCGGGATAGTCTGTGTCGGTACGTGTGAGAGAGATCCACCTTTCCAAGTTGTTGGGGTTCATCTCATACTTCTGAAGGTTTGAGGGTGCTGCCTGTTCCATACCCCCCCTACTCCTCATCTAGCCTTTTAGGGGTACAAACAATAGTAATTGGGGCCTAGTGTGGTTGTGTACGTGCGAGATACATACACTTTTTTTGATCATATTTCCTATTCCGCTATTCAATAAAAACCTTTGGGGATCAATTAAATTGCGGGATAGTCTGTGTCGGTACGTGTGAGATCCACCTTTCCAAGTTTTTGGGGTTCATCTCATACTTCTGAAGCTTTGAGGGTGCTGCCTGTTCCATACTCCTCCTCCTCCTCATCCATCCTTTTAGGTGTACAAACAATAGTAATTGGGGCCTAGTGTGCTTCTGTACGTGTGAGATACATACACATTTTTTGATCATATTTCCTATTCCGCTATTCAATAAAAACCTTTGGGGATCAATTAAATTGCGGAATAGTCTGTGTCGGTACGTGTGAGATCCACCTTTCCAAGTTTTTGGGGTTCATCTCATACTTCTGAAGCTTTGAGGGTGCTGCCTGTTCCATACTCCTCCTCCTCCTCATCCATCCTTTTAGGTGTACAAACAATAGTAATTGGGGCCTAGTGTGTTTCTGTACGTGCGAGATACATACACTTTTTTTGATCATATTTCCTATTCCGCTATTCAATAAAAACCTTTGGGGATCAATTAAATTGCGGGATAGTCTGTGTCGGTACGTGTGAGATCCACCTTTCCAAGTTTTTGGGGTTCATCTCATACTTCTGAAGCTTTGAGGGTGCTGCCTGTTCCATACTCCTCCTCCTCCTCATCCATCCTTTTAGGTGTACAAACAATAGTAATTGGGGCCTAGTGTGCTTCTGTACGTGTGAGATACATACACATTTTTTGATCATATTTCCTATTCCGCTATTCAATAAAAACCTTTGGGGATCAATTAAATTGCGGGATAGTCTGTGTCGGTACGTGTGAGATCCACCTTTCCAAGTTTTTGGGGTTCATCTCATACTTCTGAAGCTTTGAGGGTGCTGCCTGTTCCATACTCCTCCTCCTCCTCATCCATCCTTTTAGGTGTACAAACAATAGTAATTGGGGCCTAGTGTGCTTCTGTACGTGTGAGATACATACACATTTTTTGATCATATTTCCTATTCCGCTATTCAATAAAAACCTTTGGGGATCAATTAAATTGCGGGATAGTCTGTGTCGGTACGTGTGAGATCCACCTTTCCAAGTTTTTGGGGTTCATCTCATACTTCTGAAGCTTTGAGGGTGCTGCCTGTTCCATACTCCTCCTCCTCCTCATCCATCCTTTTAGGTGTACAAACAATAGTAATTGGGGCCTAGTGTGCTTCTGTACGTGTGAGATACATACACATTTTTTGATCATATTTCCTATTCCGCTATTCAATAAAAACCTTTGGGGATCAATTAAATTGCGGAATAGTCTGTGTCGGTACGTGTGAGATCCACCTTTCCAAGTTTTTGGGGTTCATCTCATACTTCTGAAGCTTTGAGGGTGCTGCCTGTTCCATACTCCTCCTCCTCCTCATCCATCCTTTTAGGTGTACAAACAATAGTAATTGGGGCCTAGTGTGTTTCTGTACGTGTGAGATACATACACTTTTTTTGATCATATTTCCTATTCCGCTATTCAATAAAAACCTTTGGGGATCAATTGAATTGCGGGATAGTCTGTGTCGGTACGTGTGAGAGAGATCCACCTTTCCAAGTTGTTGGGGTTCATCTCATACTTCTGAAGGTTTGAGGGTGCTGCCTGTTCCATACCCCCCCTACTCCTCATCTAGCCTTTTAGGGGTACAAACAATAGTAATTGGGGCCTAGTGTGGTTGTGTACGTGCGAGATACATACACTTTTTTTGATCATATTTCCTATTCCGCTATTCAATAAAAACCTTTGAGGATCAATTGAATTGCGGGATAGTCTGTGTCGGTACGTGTGAGAGAGATCCACCTTTCCAAGTTGTTGGGGTTCATCTCATACTTCTGAAGGTTTGAGGGTGCTGCCTGTTCCATACTCCCCCTACTCCTCATCTAGCCTTTTAGGGGTACAAACAATAGTAATTGGGGCCTAGTGTGGTTGTGTACGTGTGATATACATACACTTTTTTTGGATCATATTTTCTATTCCGCTATTCAATAAAAACCTTTCTAGGGCAAGATCTTAAATTACAGAAATATGAGGAGACCGTCAAATAAGGGCCGTGGCCTGGGTCGTGGTGCTGCTGGTAGAGCTCCTGTTGCAAGGAGAGGACATGGTCGATCTGTGCCAGCTACACGCACAAGTGAAACACCTTCCTCAAGTGTGAGTAGGCGACAGAACCTGCATCAGTATTTGGTAGGGCATCAAACGCCCCTAGAAGTGATGAGGCCAGAACAAGTTGAGGCGATAGTAGATTGGTTTGCTGCTGACAGTGCCTCCAGTTCCTTCACATTGTCTCCCACCCAGTCTACTGCAGAAAGGTCAGAGTTGGCACCTGCAGCCAATGTCCAACCGTCTTTCACCTCACCCCCTTGCAAATCAGGCCAGCAGTCTGAGCCCCAAGCCATACAGCAGTCTCTTATTCTTTTTGAGGACTCTGTCAGCAGGGTTTCCCAGGGCCATCCACCTAGCCCTGCCCCAGAAGTGGAAGAGATTGAGTGCAGCGATGCCCAACCACTTATTCCTCAAGATGAGTACATGCAAGGATCATCGCAGCACGTCTCCGATGATGACGAAACGCAGGTGCCAACTGCTGCGGCGTTCAGCATTGTGGAGACCGACAAGGAGGGCAGGGGTGAAGACTGGGTGGAAGATGATGTGGAGGACGATGAGGTCCTCGACCCCACATGGAATGAACGTCATGCAGGTGAACTGAGTAGTTTGGAGGAAGAGGCGGTGGTCGCACAGAGCCACCAGCACAGCAGAAGAGGGAGCAGGGTGCAGAAGCGGAGCGGCCGTGCCCTAGACACTACGCCCGCTACTGCCCAACGCAGCAAGGGAACGAGCGCACCAAAGTCAGCTCAAAGGAGTTCTCTAGCGTGGAAGTTCTTTAGAAAATGTGCTGATGACAGGACACGAGTGGTTTGCACCCTGTGCAATCAGAGCTTGAAGCGAGGCATGAACCTTCTCAACCTGAGCACAACCTGCATGATCAGGCATCTAAGTGCAAAGCACGAGCTGCAGTGGAGTACACACCTTCAAAACCAAGAAACGTCTCTGGCTCATCCTGCTTCCTCTTCTGCTGCAGTCTCGGCCGCTCCAGCCACATCTGTAGTGATACCGGCACCTGCCACCCCGCAAACAGACGATCTGTCAGCAACACCACCACCTGGGTCACCAACAACCATCTCCACAATGTCCCGTGGAAGCGTTCAGCTTTCCATCTCCCAAACACTTGAGAGGAAGAGGAAGTACCCCCCTACCCACCCGCGATCCCTGGCCCTGAATGCCAGCATTTCAAAATTATTGGCCTTTGAAATGCTGTCATTCCGTCTGGTGGAGACGCACAGTTTTAAAAACCTTATGTTGGTGGCTGTCCCACAGTACGTCGTGCCCAGCCGCCACTACTTTTCCAGGCAAGCCATCCCTTCCCTGCACAACCAAGTGGGGGAAAAAATCAGGTGTGCACTGCGCAACGCCATCTGTGCCAAGGTCCACCTAACTACGGATACGTGGACCAGTAAGCACGGTCAGGGGCGTTATATCTCCCTAACGGCACACTGGGTAAATGCAGTGGCGGATGGGCCTGAGGCGGATAGCAATTTGGCGCATGTCCTTCCACCACCGAGGATTGCAGGGCGCTTCAGTTTGCCTCCTGTTCCTAACTCCTCCTACTCTGCTTCCTCATCCTCTACCGCCTCCTCATCCGGACAGCGTAACACCTTCACCACCAACTTCAGCACGGCCAGGGGTAAACGACAGCAGGCAGTTTTACAACTTGCCTGTTTGGGGGACAAACCACACACCGCGCAGGAGTTGTGGAGGAGCATGGAACAGCAGACAAATGAGTGGTTGCTGCCAGCGAGCCTCAAGCCCGGCCTGGTGGTGTGCGATAACGGGCGAAATCTCATAGCAGCTCTGGGCCTAGCCGGTTTGACGCACATCCCTTGCCTGGCGCATGTGCTGAATTTGGTGGTGCAGAGGTTCCTTAAAAACTACCCCGATATGTCAGAGCTGCTGCAGAAAGTGCGGGCCGTTTGTGCGCACTTTCGGCGTTCTCACCCTGCTGCTGCTCGCCTGGCAGCGCTGCAGCGTAACTTCGGCCTTCCCGCTCACCGCCTCATATGTGACGTGCCCACAAGGTGGAACTCCACCTTGCACATGCTGGAAAGACTGTGCGAGCAGCAGCAGGCCATAGTGGAGTTTCAGCTGCAGCACGCACGCGTGAGTCGCTCTGCGGAACAGCACCACTTCACCACCAATAACTGGGCCTCCATGCGAGACCTGTGTGCCTTGTTGCGCTGTTTTGAGTACTCCACCAACATGGCCAGTGGCAATGACGCCGTTCTCAGCTTAACTATCCCACTTCTATGCCTCCTTGAAAAAACAATTCGGGCGATGATGGAAGAGGATGTGGCACAGGATGAGGAGGAGGAGGAGGATGAAGAGGTAACATTTCCAAGGCTTTCAGGGCAGTCATTCGCAAGGGGCTCCGAGGGTGGGTTCCTGCACACGCAAACGCCAGGGACGCAATTGTCCAGCAGGGGCACAGTTCTGGAGGATGAGGAGGATGAGGAGGAGGAGGAGCTGGAGGAGGAGATGGAACCATGTTCACAGCAGGGTGGCACCCAGGCCAGCTCATGGCCATCACTGGTGCGTGGCTGGGGGGATACAGAGGACACGGACCATACACCTCCCACAGAGGACAGCCTTTCGTTGCCTCTGGGCAGCCTGGCACACATGAGCAATTACATGCTGCAGTGTCTCCACAACGACCGCCGAGTTGCCCACATTCTAACTTGTGCTGATTACTGGGTGGCCACGCTGCTGGATCCCCGTTACAAGGACAACGTACCGTCCTTAATTCACTCACTGGAGCGCGATCGCAAGATGCGCGAGTACAAGCGCACGCTGGTAGACGCCATGCTGCTGGCATTCCCATCTGACAGCGGGGCCACAGTGGAAGCACAAGGCAGAGGAGGAGGAGGAGGAGGTCGCCAACGCAACCAGGGCACCGCCAGCACCTCAGAAGGCAGGGTTAGCATGGCCGAAATGTGGAAAAGCTTTGTCAGCACGCCACAACAAACAGCAGCACCAGCAGCTCAGATGGAACGTCTTAGCAGGAGGCAGCATTTTACCAACATGGTGGAGCAGTATGTGTGCACACGCCTACATGTAGTGAATGACGGGTCTGCCCCCTTCAACTTCTGGGTCTCCAAATTGGGCACATGGCCTGAGCTTGCCCTTTACGCCTTGGAGGTGCTGGCGTGCCCTGCAGCCAGTGTATTATCTGAACGGGTATTTAGCACGGCTGGGGGCGTTATAACAGACAAGCGCAGCCGCCTGTCCAGAGACAATGTGGACAAGCTCACGTTCATTAAAATGAACCAGGCATGGATCCCACGGGACTTTTCCGTACCTTATGCAGAATAGCAATGGATACCGACCTTACCCACCCATTGTTCCATTTTTGCTCTTTCTCACTCTTTTGGGGTGTACCCTCATTTAAAATTTGTGAAAAGAAGCAGTGTTGGCTACCTCGTCCTCCTCCTCAGGGCCAGATTAATGTAGGGGCTATTGGAGCTGCAGCTCCAGGCCCCTACCTTTTATATAGGCCCCGGGTTGGCCATATTCACTGTTACCGCTCTTCTGTCACTTGTAAACACAGAAGTCTGGCTTCTATGCTCGCTTCCCCAGGCAGCACCCTCAGAACCTCCCCACACAGCGTGAAGGCCGGACAAGGAGGGACAGTTGGCGATGCATGGATGTGTTTATGGGCTTCAGAGACAGCATCCCATGTTGAATTAGGCATGCATGGCTGCACCCTTCCTCCTCTGGGTGCATGGCAAGGCACGGCCCTAAGGCCCTTCAAAATCCTCAGCACCAAGCCCATGATGCTGTTAATCCGGCCCTGGTCCTCCTCCACCGCCGCTTCCACCTACACCGCCCATAGGTGTGCGCAGCCTATTGCATTAAGGTGTGCACCCCAAAGTTGAAATACACATGCATGTGTTTGCCAGCAGGGAGAGTAATGTATCGGGGCCATGTACCTGTAGGCAAGGAGAAATAGAGCAGAGCAGGTCCCAGGGAGATCTTTCCCATCTCCTCACTGGCAATGCTATGTGCCCTAGGTGATTAGGGTGTGCCCAGGCACACCCAGCACACCCTGTGCGCACGCCTATGTCACCGCCACATCCACCACCACCTCAACCTCCCTCCTACTCCATATGGGCCTCGTCCTTCAGAGATGAAGAAGAACATTGTTTTATTTTTCTGTTTTTTTTTGTTGTTTTAAGTTATTTCCCTATCCACATTTGTTTGCAGAGCACTTGCCATGCTCTTAATTACGTTTTGCTGCCATTTGCAGCACTCTAGCCCTTTCCTTTGGTGTTTTAGAGCCATTTTAGTGCCTTAAAGTTCGGGTCCCCATTGACTTCAATGGGGTTCGGTGTCCGGGAAAAGTTCGGTAAAAGTCCGGGACACGGACCCGGACTTTTTTTTAAAGTTCGGCCGAACCCGTCGAACACGGACATCTAGGTGTCCGCTCAACCCTACTTAGGAAGAATCCCTTTAAAGTTTAGGGATCAAGCCTGGCTCGCTTTCCATGGAAGGCTCTATGTGAGAGGGAACCTGAAGCATCGCCCTGTGGATGATCGGGATTGTCCTAGAGCGGAGTGTGTTGGTAAAGTGGAGTCTATGGACCACTTTTTGCTCCAGTGTCCCTTTAACATAGAGGTGTATAAAAGGGTGGGGAGGGCTCTAGGCATCCCCTTTCTCTATCGCATGAGTTATGCGGAGTGGGTGTACGGGGCATTCCCGACTCGCTGGGATTTTGATTTGGATACACTTTTTCTAGTTAGTATAGTTGTCCGTTACTTCACGTGGAATGCACGGTGCCAGATTACCCTGCGGAAGAAAGTCCTCCCTGTCGAGGTGGTGGTGTACGATATTCTGGGTGAGGTTGGGAAGATTCGGGGTCTTGAGAAGGGCAGGGAGCCTCGAGCGGTCTGGATAAGGGCGTGGAGGAATATCAGACCTGCTTTTGGTGAACTGTCCATCTCTGGGTGAAAAGCTTTTTTCCTATGCTATTTCTTTCACGCCCTTAGCTTTTGTTAGTTAGTATCTTCATTTTTGAAGAAGGGCTGCATGCATAATGGGAGTGGTTTTTGTTTCTTGACCTCGCAGGTTTGATGTCTGGTGTGGTGGTGTGAGTCTTATTAAGATTATTTTTCCCGGTAATGATGTGTTTCATGATGTGAGTTTTGTTTTTGCTGTAAAGCCATTCTTTATTTGAGAGCAGAACTTGCTATGTATTTTTTTTCCCTTTTCATGTAAATATGTATATATTTATTTATGTATATTGATTTTATGATTATTGATTGCAAGACTTTTAATAAACAAAAATTGGGAAGAATGATCCTTACATTGGGGTCAGTGGGAAGAATGATCCTTACATTGGTGGTCAGTGGGAAGAATGTCTCTTACATTGGTGGTCAGTGGGAAGAATGATCCTTACATTGGTGGTCAGTGGGAAGAATGTTCCTTACATTGGTGGTCAGTGAGTAGAATGTCCCTTACATTGGTGGTCAGTGGGAAGAATGTCCCTTACATTGGTGGTCAGTGGGAAGAATGCTCCTTACATTGGGGTCAGTGGGAAGAATAATCCTTACATTGGTGGTCAGTGGGAAGAATGCTCCTTACATTGGTGGTCAGTGGGAAGAATGTCCCTTACATTGGTGGTCAGTGGGAAGAATGTTCCTTACATTGGGGTCAGTGGGAAGAATGTTCCTTACATTGGGGTCAGTGGGAAGAATGTTCCTTACATTTCTTTTCAGCAGCTGCTATTAGAAAGCTATGTAGCCTTTAGGTCACATCCACAGCTTAAAGATCACACAGAAAAGTCATGCAGCACATCACATGGAATAACTTATGTGAAAAAGAATCACCTTGCAATAATAGTCAGACGATTCCCCCTCACTCAGCAGAAATTCCATCCAGGCTTCTAGCAGGCAGCATGTGTTCTCTTCGCAGTGGGGAGAACTCCTCCTCCCCCTGCACTCTATTGGTGTCAGCTGGTCAGCTGACTTTCTTTCCTTTCCCAATGCATCAGCCTCCTCTGTTTATTGGAGGATCGGAAGGGCTGAGGGCGGGGCAGCAGCAGACTGCTTTACAGAGCAACCGGTGTAACGTTAAAAAACCATACCCCGTGAAGAAACCATACCCTCGTCACTTCCGGTCTGAAACAGCTGAGCAGCGCAGTAGTGCGCATGCTCAGAGCCCCGGATACGTGATTGAAGAAGAAAGAATTTGAGAAGTGCGCATGCTCGGTGGGCATGAAATTATCACGGCACTGTTTCTAATGTTATACTTGCGGCGGGTACATTAAAACACTTCGGGTGCAACATAAATCATGTCCTCTCCTATCGCTGTAACTTCCCTCATCTCCGGTAATAAATATAAAAGCGGCGGCGGGTGTATGAGACGTAAATGTGACGGCGATCGCGGCTCCGTGATCCGCTTTTATATTTATTACCGGAGATGAGGGATGTTACAGCGATAGGAGAGGACATGATTTATGTTGCACCCGAAGTGTTTTAATGTACCCGCCGCAAGTTTAACTACCGTGAGAAATCCATACCCTCCGTAGCGGAACCGGAAGTGACGAGGGTATGGTTTTCTCACGGGTATGGTTTTTTCACGGAACACCGGCCTGTAAAGTGAAAGTGGACACCTCTCCCCCCCCCCCGCCTGCTCTGCACAACGATCGGGGAGGACGCCAGGACTGCAGTTACAGACACAGTACAGTGCGACTGCTGCTTGTCTGAGTCTGACCCTGATAGTTCCACTACTAACTCGACTGGGGGGGATTTCACCATACATGTCCCCCCCACATTATTTCCTGGGGGGGATGTGTCCCCCCCCCGTCCCCCCCGGTTCCTACGCCCATGCCTGCACATAGTGTGAATAGGCCCTAAAGATTCCTTTATCCATGCTAACAGAGTGGATGGTCGGATCCTCCCTGTTAAATGGAATTTCGCCAGCAGGGTCATACAGGACTGGAAGCTAAAGAGGAAGTAAAGTCTTCCGTTTTTTTTTTTCTTTTTTTCTTCCCTGCAAAGTAAATGCATAATGTGCTTGTATACATCGCATACTAGCACATTATGTGACACTTACCTGCAAACAAAGCCCGCGTTGTTCCCTGCTGGCAGCTGCATCCATCTTCACCCGTCTTCCTTCCGGATCTGCGGACTTCGGCTGTATTACTGGCCGAAGCCGTGTGACATCACTCCCACGCTTGTGAGCAGGAGCCGCCGGTCAAGGCACAGGACTCTGAAGAAATGGCATAGGTGGCCGTTCTTTCAGAGTGCATGCGCTGATGACATCATCAGCTGCATGCAATGTAAATATCTCCTAAACAGTGCAAGTTTAGGAGATATTTACAGTACCTATAGGTAAGCCTTATTAAAGGCTTACCTATATGTAAAAGTTATAAAGGTGGGTTTACAACCACTTTAAGGTCAGCAATCAGGAATCTGATTCAATGTGAACAGTGTGTGGCCAGTATAAGGCTCCGTCCACACCATGGCTTTCCAGATCGCGGGCAGAATCTTTGCGATTCTGCACGTGTTTCGGAATTGCCGCAAAATTCAGGACGCGCAAACTGCGGTGCAATTTTGCCGTGATTGTCGCCCGACGAATCGCAGTAAAATCACGCAAACAGAGTTTTGGAACTTCTGTTGGGTGACAGGCATCCCTCGATTCTGTTTGTGCAATTTTACCACTATTTGGTGACAATTTTGGCAAAATGGCGCCGCAATTGGGGTTCCAATGAAAGTAACGAGGATTGCAAGCGCATCCTGCATTTTGTGGCGAATCAGGATCGCAGCCAGAATCGTGGCGATTCTGCCCGCGATTCGGAGCGCCATGGTGTGAACAGAGCCTAGGGGATTGTGAAGGTAGATCTCTTCTAAGTTCCCCAGCCTGACTCTTTCACCTTGAAGACACACTACTCCTAAAGCATTCTTAAAGTTACCCTGTCATAAAATTAAACTTAAAACTATTAAAATAGATTTTTCTGCTAAGAAGAAACAAAATGCTCGCCTGTTGAACACCTCTCCAATGCTGAGGATCCTCCAAATGGTCTGCAGATACTGACACTTCCAAGAGTGTCAATCTGCACAGCCCCGCCTCTCCATCTTGTCCAGAGAAAGCTTTGCAACCATGAAGAAAATGCAAAGCAATCTCTGAATGGTGCTTGTCCTGAGCAGGCAACCTCCTGTGTTCACAATGCGGAAGGGCAGCTGCTCTGCAGAGTTACCTGGAAGCTAGTGAAGATCACTGAATTAGTTGTGTCTACTGCAATGTTTTCTAGCTTCTAGAGGATCTAACAGGTATAGTATGTAGCGCTTACCCCTGATGGAGCCACTTGATGTTTACGGTCCCCTGTTCCTATGCCCATGACTTTGTGAACAGCTCAACATACTCTGACACACTTGGCTGGGTGCGGATTTTTCATTGTTGATATCTGTATATTAACCCCAAGGCTCAAGATAAATAGACACCAGGAATGACACAGCAACTGGTTAAGTAATAGCAAATAGTATATTGCAAAATGGTAAACACAAGAAGAAATATACTGTAATGAATCATCTGGTGGTAAGAGAATGATACTGCAATGGGTAAACAGTAACAGAGATACAGTACAACAATTAAACAGCAACAGAAATGTACTGCAATATTTAAACATTAGGAGTAATATGCTGCAGAAAAAATAATTGTTAAAAAGCACAACTCCTCCTGAGGTCTATAAAAATGAAGGTGTAGCGCTAATCCATAGCCAGGTACTTTCAAGTCCACATGCAAAGTGTACAGTAAATCACACCGGAAAGCTTAGTAGTGCAGCCAGGGAAGTAGAGATCCACCACCAGGTACTCATCAATACTTTCTTACCAGACAGCTAGACCTGAACTGGTCATGTATCGCAGGCAGTAGGTAATGGAGACCAAGGCTCTAATCCACGTAGTAAATCTCTCCCAGCTTGATGTATTAGCCAGCATGTCACTCATTATCCTCCCAACTGTCCAACATTTGGAGGGACTGCCCCTCTTTTGGAACCAAATTCCTCTGTTCCTCAGGTGTCCCTCTTTTTGGCTTGATGTAAGGTTTTCATGACATACCAACTCCTGTGACACAAGCCTTGCTGTCCATGTTGGTGAGGACCAAGCTGAAAAGGTGCCTGGGCAGTAAGAGGGTAGAGCAATTCTAAGGCCGGCCATACATGGAGCAAATTTTCTTTCCTGCAACCACAGCTGAGCCATTGTCTTCTTGCGGCTATAGAAGCCGCTAGTGAAAATCAGAGGTAAAACCCAGCAGGCTGGTTGTACCCAAGTTGATCGATTGATCAACATGGCACATTCATGCCTGCCCGAAGAGGGTTCGAATCTCGGCAGGTTCCTGCAAAACAGGCCGAGATTCGAACAGTGTATGACCTGCCTAATGCCTCGTACACACGCAACAATTATCGGCCGACCGATCGGCCGTCTTTTGTCCAGTGTTGTTGTGTTGGTTGAAATGTGCTCTAGACTGCACACAAATTTTCTCGGCCAACAAAAACCAACTTCAGAAGTGATGTCATGTGCTGGTTTACTTTCCGTGTGTTTTTTCTTCTCTGAGCATGCCCAGTCTTGCTCATCAGATTTTTGTCTGCCGAAATCTGTACTGACTGACAGAAAATCGGTCGTTCTGTTGACGGCCAACAAAAATTTTATAGCCTGCACACCAGATTTTGTTTGGCCGAAAAGTCGGAGTCGTTTGTCGAAAGCATCATACTAACAAGCCGAAAATCGGCCGATCGGACGTTGGCCGAAAATTCACGGCCAACTATCGATGCGTGTGTACGAGGCATCACACTCCCCTTCCCCAGCCTGACAATGCCGTTGTCCAAATGTGCCCCCTGTGCTCATTCATTCAGAGTGGGGACACTTTGAGGGGAAACACAAGCTTAAGAAAAACAAATGCAGCCACCTCATTTAATGATTGGTAAGCTGCAATATATTACATTTTTGATTTTGAGTTTAATAACACTTTAAGCGTATTACATTTTTATCACCAAAAGAACCCAAGTGCTCCATATGGCCCCTGAGGCACAAGTTTTGCTTTAGGGAACAATAGCATGTTCATCATATCTGTGAATCTGCCTAACACAAGTTGGATCTTTTTCAGAAACGTGCATTTCGAAAACGAGCGCAAGTAGGAGGTGCGCAATTACAGCACGTTTTGTCGCACAGTAATCATACTAAAAATCAAAGGCTCTTGGGAAGGGAGCCGGGCCGGGTGCTGGTGAGCGGGAGGAGGCGGATGCTGGATCGGTGGCCGGGGACGGATTGCTGTGGTGGCGATATCCCCTTGAGTGGAAGCCTCTAGATCCCCACACTTTGGAAGCAGATGGTCGCTTTATTCCTCTTGTGAATTCTCTTCTACAAGCTGACCTTAACGGACTCCAGGGTTATACACTATATGTTTGCATCTCTCCATCATCTGGTAAGAGTCCCTTCTTAACACTGGGTGCATCACGTGTACATTTTGAGCACTGTCTGGATCACCGTTTGGGAAGAGGTTACCCTTATCCTTCATCACTCCCCAACCTCACTATATCCTTTGGATTTTCAAGACCTTTGCACAGTCTCGCCATTTGGAATATAGACTTTGTGTTTAGCTGAACATCAGCAATCACCATTTTTGTGAATATTTGTGTTCCATAACTTTTTAGCGCACTTTGTAATTGATGTTTTTCATTTGTTACAACCCCTCACATAATCATACTAAAAACCTGCCACACTTCACTCCAAAAAAAGATTTTAGAGTTTCTGTGGGAAGTTTGTGGTGCCTAGGGCAGCTCATTCAAATCAGTAGGCTGCCCTATGCACAACAGGCGGAAATGCTCCAAACCACGCAAAAACATAAGCGGCCCAGGTCTAATCCCAGCCATTCCCCCATTCTTAAACCCAGCCATAGTTGACAACACTGATCATTGTATTCTGCTGCAATAACTCAGCAGGGATGATTCCCCCATCCGTATTGAATTTTTCAATGGACGAATAGGCTAATTTTTTCATTCATCTTTCTGGTTGAATGCATAAAAAGTAATCATGTATGACCTGCTTAAGTTCAAACAAGCAATTTACTCATCTCTATACAGTAGGAGATTTAAAGTGCAAGGGCATTTAGCCCCAAGAAGACGAAGTTAGTCATTATTACTGGCAGATGGCAGGGTGGACTGGGTTTGTATTTTGTAAACCAAAGTTTTTAGTTTTGTTAATGATAAGATCCTTGCTGTTGGAATTTCATTTGACTGACTCAGACCTAAGCATCCGTGAAATGTCCTGTGATAAAGATAAGCTAAAAGCAGTTTAGAGACAGGCCCACTGGGTGTGTATGTGACTGGACATTCATAGACGTCATTGCTTTCAACACTGTTGCTCTCCGAAGACTAGTGTGCGGGTCTGAATGAGTCATTTCACTGAGATGCAATGTGGGTAAAAAAGTAAACACCTAAAAGTAGCTGAATTCACTAACCCATGTCCAGTATTGTGCAAGCTGTACCTGATATACTCAGCCAGGATATGATGCTGAAATTGTATGTAGACATCATGCTGCCCTTGGCACACCTGAATAATGATGCATTTTTGTGGCTAACCAGACAGGAAGGGTCTGGTATAGAATTTGCAGGGGGGAGATCATGCTTTTTTTTTTTCTTATTTTGTGGAGTTACCTTACTGTCACTGTTGTAGTAAAAATGAAATGTGATATTGGACGCTTTGTGTTTTATGTACAGAACTACCTTTCAGGTGTACAGACCACTAAACAAGAGAAAGGACACATGACTTCTTTTCTGGCATTTTCTGTTTGCATGTAACAATTCTTTTTTTTTAGCTAGCAAATGACTTAGAACTCCCAAACATTTTATATACATATATATATATATATATATATATATATATATATATATATATATATATATATATATATATATATATATTTTTTTTTTTTTTTTCTTTAAAGCAGAGGCCCTAGAGAAAAAAATTGGTGTTTTGCAATTTTTTATGTCACACAGCGCAGCGGTTTGTTAAATGCAATTTTTGCGGAAAAATACACTTTTTGTAAATTTCAATTCCAAAAAAACACGATACGTAACCCATTTATGTATTGTGCCGGACATGCAGGCTAATAGCCTTGGTCTCCCAGTGGGACGGGAGAGCCTGAGAGAGCCACAGAAGGCAGAAGGAGGGGGAATGTCCTCTCCCACCGCTTTTATAGCCGCTCATATTGCTATTACAAGAGAGCCGACCGTCGGCTCTAAAAAAAAAAAAAAAAAAAAAAAAGGGGTACCGGGGTAATGCCTGCAGCTGCCAGGCCCAACCCCTGAAAAACCACCCCACACCATAATCCCCCCTCAACCAAATGATTTGGAGCAGTGCACAAAGCAAGGTCCTTAAAGACATGGATGAATGAGTTTGGGGTGGAGGAACTTGACTGGCCTGACCTCAACCTAAAATAACAACTTTGGAATGAATTAGAGTGGAGACTGCAAGCCAGGCCTCCTTGTCCTCACAAATGCAATTCTGGAAGAATGGTCAAACATTCCCATAGACACACTCCTAAACCTTGTGGACAGCCTTCACAGAAGAGTTGAAGCTGTTATAGCTGCAATTGGTGGGCCAACACAGTATTGATCCCTACAAACTAAGACTGGGATGCCTTTAAAGTTCATGTGCGTGTAAAGGCAGGCGTCCCAATACTTTTGGTAATATAGTGTATATGTGTTGCTGACTGCATGTTTCTCCCTTTGCCCTACATATCAGGGTTCTCTATTGTTCAGTCTGCCATGAGAGGACTGTTACCTGTTTCTGCTCTGTTTGGCAAATATTAATTTGTGTGTTCTGCCTCAGTTACGCACTGTGTGCTTTATTCAGCATTATTTGGTCTCTTTTAACTCAGTTATACGATTGAATATAAAAGCCACATAAGATTATTTACATTGTACTAACAATTTCATTGTGGTATAATAATGAAAGGATGATAAAAGTAACTTCTCCAGCTAAAAGAGCAGGAGCCAACAAGCAGAAAATAGTACAAGAATGTAAAATTTGTGCTCGGTGTAAATAAGGAAAAATAGCAGCCACTTAGCAAAGCATGATTCCAGTTAGTAAATTATAAAGGGAAAAAAAGCAGCGCTCCATATAGTGCAACAATATATAACATTCAGTTGTACATAAAAAGTGAAAAAGTGTCCATGTGCAAAATTTACTCAATCTTAATAATGCAACACAAAAAACATCAAAAACAGTCCTAAGTGCAAAACAATCCAACCAGGGGCGTAACTACAGGGGTTGCAGGGGTTGCGGTCGCAACCGGGCCCCATGCTCCAGGGGGCCCTGTGCGGCTCCCCTGTACACCTGGATAGGAGGGGCAGCAGGGGCCGCATGTAGAGAAATCACTGCCCTCCTTTTTCCTCCTGTAGCTGCAGGGGGAAAATGGAGGAGATTGGTTCCTCTGTATGCTGCCCCCGCCACTCCTCCTATCCATCCAGTTCACTTGTGTTCTGCTGTCTCTGGGCCCCTGTGTGCTCCCCTGGTCCCCCCCCTACTGTGCTTCCCCCCCCTACTGAGCTCCCCCCCCACTGTGCTGCCCCCCCCCCTACTGTGCTCCCTACCCTCTCCTGCCGGCTGCTGCAGGGAATGTGTCACAATAGAGAACCAGGAAGGGATCGGTAAATAGGTAATTTACCAGCCAGCTCCTTCCTTTTCTCAATGGACAGAGTCATAGTCAGTGACATTGTAAAAAAATAAAATAAAATGATAAAAAATAATACAATTAAAATGCCAAAAAAATAAAAACAACTGACACCAGTGGGTGAACTTCCAGGATCGTAAAGGTCACACTTGCAACCGGGCCCTGGCATTCCGCCACTGTGGGGAGGCCCCAACATCGCAGGAAGGTGGCCCACTGCAGAACTTGTGAAAGGGTCCCCCAACGAGAGTAAAGGGCCCCAGGATCAGTGGGAAGAGTCCCAGGCTTTAAGGGAAGGGCCCCGGCCAGGGGTCCAGGGGGCCCTTCATGGTTTCCTGCACCGGGGCCCTGAAGGTTCTAGTTACGCCTCTGAATCCAACGAAGGAATGTTCCGTGCAGAGTGAAAGAAAAGGGATCCGTCACCGGCAGCACCCTCACGTTTAAGCTTCTTACCAGATGTCCAGGACCATAAATTATAATTGTCAAACAGGCAGCGGCAAGATATGGATCATATGGATCACAGATCGTATAGGGGGAGACTCACAATGATAAAAAAAGGAAAACTCCCATAGTGAGGGCCATCATGATATAAAAAGGATTTATTTTAAAATATGCTACAATTACCTTCATAAAAAACATAAAAGACATTTGTTTTGTATAACAGAAGAGCAGGCTGTCAAAAACGACCACTGGTAAGTGATCGGGCGTGCAAGATGTTGTCACCGGTAGGCCAGAAAATAGTTTAGCAAGACTCCAGTTGACAAAGAAAAAAGAAAAAGAAAACTACTGGTAGCCTCTGAATCTTAAAGTGTCACTAAAGGCAAAACTTTTTTTCATTTTGGATAGAGCAAGAGAGGGTTATAACCCCTGCCAGTTTTTTTGCCATCTGTGTCCCATCCCATAGCCAAAACTGGAAGTGAAAGGAAATCCCTCCAAGGTGAGGGAATCCTGGGGTGTCACCAGAACTAGTATCTCCATTGGCAGATTTACTGTTCTGATGTCAACCCAAAATTTAGGATTTTTTTTACTTTCGATGAGAACAGTAAACAGGACATATTAAGAGGGTAAATCTCACTAATTGGGACACAGACAGCAATAAAACCTGACAAGAGTTCTAATACCTCTTCACTCTATCCAAAAAAAAACCAAAAGAAAAATGCCTTTAGTGGCCCATAAAAGTCTAACTCCCAGTTTTGTGTTACTTTAAATTCATTACTAAGAAATGTGGCTGCTGTCAGCCCTATATAAACTGTATGTTGCATCGGCTACATGCAGTATACAGCACTGTGTTCCGGCAGCAGTACAAGGACAACCAGTTCCCAGAACAAACTCTGGCAGTGGGCTTCTCAGCCATTCGTTTGTAGCCTTGTCATTTTATGAATGAATATAAGGCTTTCTCTGATTGGCTGAGGTGGAGAAGTGGACAGATGAAGTCACAATCTCAACCTCAGCCAATCAAAGGAAGCCTTGTGTTTATTCATAATAATACAAACCACATTTCTTAGTAATGGAAATAATTTGTTTGTTTGTTTGCCAGATTGCCCCAAACCAACTATTTAAAGTAACACAAAATCTTCAATTGGGCTTTAATGTGGACCTAAAAGTGATGAATAAATAAAGCGGTATATATGTGTGACCACAGAGTCACTATGTACAGTGCCTTGCGAAAGTATTCGGCCCCCTTGAACTTTGCGACCTTTTGCCACATTTCAGGCTTCAAACATAAAGATATAAAACTGTAATTTTTTGTGAAGAATCAACAACAAGTGGGACACAATCATGAAGTGGAACGAAATTTATTGGATATTTCAAACTTTGTTAACAAATAAAAAACTGAAAAATTGGGAGTGCAAAATTATTCAGCCCCTTTACTTTCAGTGCAGCAAACTCTCTCCAGAAGTTAAGTGAGGATCTCTGAATGATCCAATGTTGACTTAAATGACTAATGATGAAATAGAATCCATCCTTGTGTAATCAAGTTTCCATATAAATGCACCTGCACTGTGATAGTCTCAGAGGTCCGTTTAAAGCACAGAGAGCATCATGAAGAACAAGGAACACACCAGGCAGGTCCGAGATACTGTTGTGGAGAAGTTTAAAGCCGGATTTGGATACAAAAAGATTTCCCAAGCTTTAAACATCACAAGGAGCACTGTGCAAGCGATAATATTGAAATGGAAGGAGTATCAGACCACTGCAAATCTACGAAGACCTGGCCGTCCCTCTAAACTTTCAGCTCATACAAGGAGAAGACTGATCAGAGATGCAGCCAAGAGGCCCATGATAACTCTGGATGAACTGCAGAGATCTACAGCTGAGGTGGGAAACTCTGTCCATAGGACAACAATCAGTCGTATACTGCACAAATCTGGCCTTTATGGAAGAGTGGCAAGAAGAAAGCCATTTCTTAAAGATATCCATAACAAGTGTTGTTTAAAGTTTGCCACAAGCCACCTAGAAGACACACCAAACATGTGGAAGAAGGTGCTCTGGTCAGATGAAACCAAAATCGAACTTTTTGGCAACAATGCAAAATGTTATGTTTGGCGTAAAAGCAACACAGCTCATCACCCTGAATACACTATCCCCACTGTCAAACATGGTGGTGGCAGCATCATGGTTTTGGCCTGCTTTTCTTCAGAAGATGGTTAAATTTGATGGGAAGATGGATGGAGCCAAATACAGGACCATTCTGGAAGAAAACCTGATGGAGTCTGCAAAAGACCTGAGACTGGAATGGAGATTTGTCTTCCAACAAGACAATGATCCAAAACATAAAGCAAAATCTACAATGGAATGGTTCACAAATAAACATATCCAGGTGTTAGAATGGCCAAGTCAAAGTCCAGACCTGAATCCAATCGAGAATCTGTGGAAAGAACTGAAAACTGCTGTTCACAAACGCTCTCCATCCAACCTCACTGAGCTCGAGCTGTTTTGCAAGGAGGAATAGGCAAAAATTTCAGTCTCTCGATGTGCAAAACTGATAGAGACATACCCCAAGCGACTTACAGCTGTAATCGCAGCAAAAGGTTGCGCTACAAAGTCTTAACTTAAGGGGGCTGAATAATTTTGCACGCCCAATTTTTCAGTTTTTCATTTGTTAAAATAGTTTGAAATATCCAATAAATTTCGTTCCACTTCATGATTGTGCCACGCTTGTTGATTCTTCACAAAAAATTACAGTTTTATATCTTTAGGTTTGAAGCCTGAAATGTGGCAAAAGGTAACAAAGTTCAAGGGGGCCGAATACTTTCGCAATGCACTGTATGTGAAAAGTCCACAGTGGCCCAGTAGTGCTGTGAATGTGGACCAAACTTTTATAGTTCGCAATGGTATGCAAAGATATTTATATGTTCGTGGAAGACAATTTGAAGATGGTTCACATCATATAAGTTCTATCAGCTAGACCTGAAGCAGTCATTCTGAATATATGATTTTATAAGTGAAAAGGCCTTGACAGCGTCCAATAATAACCATGCATTGTCAGGTAAAATCCAGTGTAAAAATGGACTAAGGTAGTAGTCGCTTACCAGCTAGCTGCGGGTAAGCAGGGTTAAACCACAGGACCTCTCCGTGGATGAATTTGGATCCCTCTCCGTTGATGTTTTCTGACCGTGTGACTTGTGTATTACAGCTGATGCAAACACGGGCTGATCGGATTCTCTGTCTCAAGCCTCCTTCACGTAATGCACACAGCTGGGATCATCGGTGTATCAGCTGGCCAACTCAATAGGCAAAAAGCGTGCAGGAGAAGGAGAGAGACTCATAGTGCATTATCATTTAAAATGAAAATTTATTAAAACGAAGTGCACTTACATCAGATCAGAAAAAATTAAACGTGGTAGATAAAAGAATGACACGGCCGCCTGCAGTGCGGACCGTGCAAGGTGACAAACACTAGCTACTCCGTCCAATGCGTTTCCCCCTCTGACAGGCTTCAACTGGGAATGAAGTGTGAATTAATGTGGACCTAGCATTAGATAGATATATTTTTTCGTAATATAGCATTTTTGTTTTAACCATTTCGCTGCAAGAGCTGTTTTGTATTTTGTTTACACATTTAAAAAATAAATTTAGGGCTGAAAACTACAATATATATTTTCTGAAAGCAGAGACCCTGAAGAATGAAAGGGTGGTATTTCCAATTTTTTTGTTATACAACATTAGCACAACAGTTTATCAAGTGAAAAATGTCAGTAAAAAATAAAATAAAAGTTAATTTTAGGAGCACACTAAAGTAATATATTGCCCAAATTAATTGTAATATATTAAATATGAGGTTGTGTCAACTAAATAGATGCCCAAAATGTTAAGCCTTAAAAATTGTGTGTGTCTGTGAAATGGTGACAAACTTTGGTACCCTAAGTTTTAAATAGGTGATGCTTTAAAAGCCCCTACAGGTCATGGGTTTAGAGTTACCATAAATAATGGCCCTAGAATTATTGCTCTTTCATGTGCAGTAATATATAACATATTTATTTATTTCAGGTACTTATATAGCGCTGTCAATTTACGCAGCGCTTTACATATACATTGCACATTCACATCAGTCCCTGCCCTCAAGGAGCTTACAATCTAAGGTCCCTAACTCATATACATACACAGTAGGGCCATTTTTTTTTTTTTTTACAGGATCCAAATAACCTACCAGCATGTCTTTGGAGTGTGGGAGGAAACCGGAGTGCCCAGAGGAAACCCACGCAGGCACAGGGAGAACATGCAAACTCCAGGCTGCTAGGTGAATGTGCTAACCACTACACCACTGTGCCGCCCACATTTAGCCATTGGTGTTTTTGTAAGTAGGCATCTCAATGCTTTATGTACATATGTGGGGGTGGAGAAGGGGTCTTTTTTAGACCCCTCATGTTTAACCTGCCCTCCATTGAAGTGACAGTCACACCTCGAAGTGATGTAACACACATAATTTTTGGGCCCTTCTAAGTAGGAAAGATCTGTGAATGGACAGTCACTGGTCTCCCTCCCCTCTGCCTGGCAGGACCCACCATGCTGGTCCTTGATCCATAGATGGGACAGTGAAGCCCAGGAAATATGGCATGGGGCCAGTGTGGAGAAAAAGGGCTAATGCACTCAGGGAGAAATGGATCACTTCCACCTGACAGCTGACGATCGGCTTGTTAAATTTACACACATGATGTGTGTGAACACCATTGCTGCTACTGACATATGCTATACATCAGTGGTAGCTCCAATTTGAGACTATTTTAGGTGCTGTGTTGAGTGACTTTGGGCCTATGTTGATGACACCAGTTTGACATTAGCTTGAAATCATTCAGAATTCATTAACAGGTCCATTTGACCTGCATCTTCAGCCTGTAGATGTCTCTGTTTACACTTGGTTTTTGATTGATTTTGGGTCCTTGCAGACTAATGCTCAGATTAAATCCGCCTTTTGGTTTTTCAGGTGGATCTGAATGGAAGCTCATTGCTAGTCTATGGGCAGGCAGATGTACAAAAAACAGACATGCTTTCATTTACATCCAGCTATCTCTGACTCTATCTATGTCTAAAAAAAATTAGAAAAGGTTTGTATTCTTTTGTGTTTTCTTGGACCTAAACGTGATGGATCAGAGGTAAAAGGATGTAAACGGATGAACATATGTTTACATATGCCTACTCAGTGTCCTAACATGAGTCTGGTACAGGATTATGGAAAAAAAGCAAATGGACAAAGATGTTGCAAAAAGGACATCTGTTCCATTCTGCTCTGATCGGCAAGGGATCTTTTCCCAGGTCCCATGCTGATCTGGAACAAACGCCGCTAGTCTGAAAGGACCCTAATACTTTTATACTCTGACAAGTTAGTTCCAATTCCTGTTCCTGTTATAATATAATCATGGAAAAAGACTTTGCGACTATGAGGTGAACATTTGGTGTTTAGACCTCCGGCCTGTAGATGTAACTAATTACAGTTATTACATGTTTAATACTTTCTATAATCTAATGAGCAAGTTCCAGTTGCTGCTCCTGTTATAATATACTCAGGGATGCCTGAACTTGTTCATAAAGCATTCTATAACTACTCTGCCTCCCAAGCTACAGAATTTAACAGACTCAGGGCCGGAGTGGGAAAGAAAACCAGCCCTGGAAATAATTTCATACCTGCCCCATGTAACGCTCCTGCGTTTCATGTATGGTGTGGATTTTCAGCTGCAGAAATATTCCACTTCAGTAGTCATGTAAGAGAGATGCTGAGATACCATTCCCAACCTCAATGACTCATCATGTGTGGAAGGTCTTAATTCAGCTAGTAAATACACACACTCAACAAGCTGGTTCCTAGAGTGACTTTATGTATGTAGTAACACAGTGATGAAGATTTAAGAGACAGGTTGAGTGGAGGTGGTAGGTGACAGACACTTGAAGGTAAGACAGTAGCAGATGGATGCAAGTAGGTTTAGCAATCATGTATGGTAGCAGATGACAGAGTAGCAGGTGGACATACAAGAGAGATCAACCCAGTGCAGGAATAAGTAGCAGTAGTCTTAAGAGCTAGCAATCTAGATATGCAGATGTGATAATTAGTCTTTACTATGCAGAGCTAGATAGTGTAAGCTTAGTATAAGTTTATAGAGGGTTCCCCTGCGGGGTACTTAGCACTAATAGCAATACAGCCGAAGGTTGGTTCAGGAGGAGCGGATGATCCGGAAGCGGGATGCAGGGATCAGCGCAGCGAGGTTCCGTCAGCGAGGTATGCTTGCAAGCACGAAAGCTTCAAGCCAAGTTAGCATCCAGGTAAGGGTGTTTGAACGAACACATGTGAGTGAGAACCGGCGATTTAAATAGCCATCTAGTCCGGCGCTGAGTGATGACAGCTTCAGTCTTAAAGGTGTATGCGCACCTTTCCAAAAGAGAATGGTGGGGCGCATACACTTGTGAAAAGAGTAATTTAGGGTACCAAAGGTACCGGAAAATTACACCCCATAGCATTATTATACCAGCCCAACAGCATAACGTCATTATTTTCTTGTTCATAAAAGGGAAAACTATGCATTTTAAAGCACATTTGAAAATTGTATTATATATAGATAAGACAGATATGGTTTTTAAGAGCAAATGCTAGTTAAAAGTAGGAAAAATGCAGACACGGTACAGGAGGAGATGGTCCGAGGCTGCGGACACAGTACTGGAGGAGATGGTCAGAGGTTGTGGACATGGTACAGGAAGAGATGGTCAAAGGCTGCGGACACAGTGCATGAGGAGATGGTCAGAGGCTGCAGACACAGTGCAGGAGGAGATGGTCAGAGTCTGCGGACATGTACAGGAGGAGATGGTCAGAGGCTGTGGACATGGTACAGGAGATGCAGGGGCTGCAACATGGTACAGGAGATGCAGAGGCTATGGAATGGTACAGAAGATGCAGGGGCTACAGACATAGTACAGAAGATACTGGGGCTGCGGGCATGGTAAAGGAGATGCAGAGGCTGCGGGCATGGTAAAGGAGATGCAGAGGCTGCGGGCATGGTACAGGAGATGCAGGGGCTGTGGACATGGTACAGGAGATGCAGGGGCTAGGGGCATGGTACAGAGGAGGCAGTGGGCAAGGTACAGGAAATGCAGACGCTGCAGGCATGGTACAGGAGATGCAGAGGCTGCAGGCATGGTACAGGAGATGCAGAGGCTGCGGGCATGGTACAGGAGATGCAGGGGCTGTGGGCATAGTACAGGAGATGCAGGGGCTACAGGCATGGTACAGGAGATACAGGGGCTGCGGGCATGGTACAGGAGATGCAGTTGCTGCAGGCAGGGTACAGGAGATGCAGGGGCTGTGGGCATGGTACAGGAGGAGGCAGCGGGCATGGTACAGAAGATGCAGGGGCTGAGGGCATGGTACAGGAGATGCAGGGGCCGCAGGGATGGTACAAGGGGAGGCAGAGGCTGTGGACATGGTACAGGAGGAGGCAGCGGACATGGTACAGGAGGAGGCTATGGACATGGTACAGGAGGAGGCAGCGGGTATGGTACAGGAGATGCAGGGACTGCAGACATGGTACAGGAGGAAAAGATAACAGGAGAGGTGTATGGCGCTGCCAAAATATGTTAAATATTCCGTGTGTCTTACAATGATGCTACATAAATATAAATATAAGATGTGTCTCTCCACTGTAGATGTTAATAAAGTGTCAAGTGCATTAAAGGTGACTGGTGAAGGTAAATTTAACTATAATAAGTGATCCAACCCTGTGAGGGGTATATGATGGTGCTAAAACAATTGAAGAAAGAAAAAAAAAATAATAATAATATGTGGAAAATCCAATGTGAATAAAAGTGAATGAAAAATGTGAATAAAATTAAATTGATGTAAGTAGTGTCAGCCTATTAAATAGGGCAATTGATAAAAAATTGGTAAAAAATCAATTGAGTTGGTTCCACTTAAAAAAATGCAATATTGTGAAGTGTTAGAAAAATATATAAAAAATATATAAAAAATATACAATACTGTGAAGTGCAAAACAAGGTACTATACAATAAATAGTATCATATATAGACACAAGATAAATGAAAAATCTTATAAAACCACTCTAAAATCTGACACAGATAGTCCAAGCACGGCGTCCCGGAAGTGCGCTTCTATTGCCGTTTACATGCTGATTTTCCTTTTCTTGTTTGTTAGTACCCCCTTTTTTGATTGAAATAAAGCAATTTTAAAGCGGTACTACTCTATGTGAGCCTTCTTCCCCCACATATACCTTATACCCGTGGACCCTAACCCCAAAGGACCTTGGTACGCAGGACTCAGGGAGAATATTGGACCACCCTAGTAACCAGAGAAGGGGACCCCAGGATTATTTACCTAAGGCCTGATACCCCTGTAGGGGTGTTCAACTCTGGTGAGTGTGGTCCAAGGGGTGCGGGGAGCACTGAATTGTCACCGACATCCGAGCACCTCTAAAAATTCTCCAATAGAGCACCTGCACTCAAGTCACTTTTTGCTCTCTCTCTTTAAGAAGGGTATTCCATTGTGGGACCACCCTCCCTCCTTTTTTGACTTTTCTAGTCATTACGGACTTACCAGTACTTGGACTATCTGTGTCAGATTTTAGATTGGTTTTATAAGATTTTTCATTTATCTTGTGTCTATATATGATACTATTTATTGTTTAGTACCTTGTTTTACACTTCACAGTATTGTATATTTTTTATATATTTTTTATATATTTTTCTAACACTTCACAATATTGCATTTTTTTAAGTGGAACCAACTCAATTGATTTTTTACCATTTTTTTTATCAATTGCCCTATTTAATAGGCTGACACTACTTACATCAATTTAATTTTATTCACATTTTTCATTCACTTTTATTCACATTGGATTTTCCACATATTATTATTATTATTTTTTTCTTTCTTCAATTGTTTTAGCACCATCATATACCCCTCACAGGGTTGGATCACTTTTTATAGTTAAATTTACCTTCACCAGTCACCTTTAATGCACTTGACACTTTATTAACATCTACAGTGGAGAGACACATCTTATATTTATATTTATGTAGCATCATTGTAAGACACACAGAATATTTAACATATTTTGGCAGCGCCATACACCTCTCCTGTTATCTTTTCATCTTACTATATTTCTAGGAATATAGTGTATAGGTGGAGCCAGTATTTATTATATCAGAGGTTTGAAATTATCCTAAGCGCGGATTTCTCATTTTTTAATGGTACAGGAGGAGGCAGCAGGCATGGTACAGGAGATGCAGGGGCTGCGGGCATGGTACAGGACATGCAGAGGCTTCAGAGGGGTTTTACTGGGCTGTGATGAGGTCGCGGACGGAAACCACTGTTGCTTTACATTTAAAAATAGCTCCGCCCGGCGCCATTACGTCACTGCGCATGCGTCCACCTGCCTGAGAATGGCCGAGCATGTATGGGCTTTCCTGAGCGGCATCGGCGCATGTGCAGTTGACATGTCAGCCTGGGTGTCACGGAACCATGAACCAGACGTACAACAACAGATAAGTGAAAATAAGACAGCTTTATTGAAAAACAAGCTATAAAGCAAAAGTCCAAACGGATGGCGAAACCGATGCAGAGTCTTTGCGAAGCCAGGGGTCAGGAACCAGCAGGGTAGTCAGACGAAGCCAGGATCAGGAACCAACAGGGTAGTCAGACGAAGTCAGGATCAGGAACCAACAGGGTAGTCAGACGAAGACAGGAACAGGAACCAGAAGTAGCAGCAGTCTAGTAGCATGTGAACACAGGAGGACCAAGCAGGGAACTGAAGCCACAGACCTCCTATATATATGAGCTAGGCATCCAGCTCCTCCCAGTGGGAAGGAGGAGCCGCAGGGTGGGAGGCTACAAGAAACCCAGAAACCAAGATGGCCGCCAGCACATGTCAAACGAAGGAGAACAGCAAGAAGGTAAGACCATGACAGTACCTCCCCCTCAAGGGCCCCTCCTCCGCGGAGTAAAGAACGGTTTCTGAGGGAAGCGTGCGTGGAAGGCTCGGAGCAGGGCAGGAGCATGGACATCTGCGGAGGGAACCCAGGAACGCTCCTCTGGACCATAACCACGCCAATGAACCAAAAACTGCACCCGACCGCGGACCAGGCGTGAGTCCAGGATATTGCTCACCTCATACTCCTCACGATTGCCCACTCGGACCGGACGAGGCCGAGGAACCGAGGAAGTGAAACGATTACACACCAGAGGCTTCAACAGGGAGACATGAAAAACGTTGGAGATCCGCATGCCAGGAGGAAGCGCAAGGGCATAGGCTACCGGGTTTACCCTGCGAAGCACTCGGAAGGGACCAACAAAGCGAGGCGCCAGCTTGGGAGTGGGCACTCGAAGGTTGAGGTTGCGGGTGGACAACCATACACGGTCTCCGGCCTGGTAGGAAGGAGCAGGCGCTCGTCTGCGATCAGCCTGGAGTCTCTGGCGCTGCGCAGAGACCTCAAGGGACTTCTGGATCTGTACCCAAGAAGCACGTAGGACGGAAAGGTGATCCTCCACAGCCGGAATATCCTGGGGAGAGAATACCTCCGGTAACACGGCAGGTTGGAACCCATAGTTGGCCATGAAGGGAGACGTCCCAGAGGAAGAGTTCACCGCCGTGTTCCTGGCAAACTCAGCCCAAGGCAGGAGGTCAACCCAATTGTCTTGGTGATCGGAGACATAGCAACGAAGGAATTGCTCCAAGGCCTGATTGGATCGTTCTGCGGCCCCATTGGACTGAGGGTGGTAGGCCGAGGAGAAGGAGAGATGAATCCCCAACTGGGAGCAAAAGGCGCGCCAGAACCTGGACACAAACTGACTCCCCCGATCCGACACAATCTCCTTGGGCAAACCGTGCAACCGGAAGACCTCCCTGGCAAAAATCGTGGCCAACTCCTGTGCAGAGGGTAACTTCTTGAGAGGAACACAGTGACACATTTTGGAAAACCGATCCACAATCATGAGAATGACCGTATGGCCTCGGGATGCAGGGAGGTCCACAATGAAATCCATCCCCAGGTGTGACCATGGGCGCTCCCCGGTGGCTAAGGGTTGCAGAAGGCCCAACGGAAGGTGCCGAGGGGACTTACTCTGGGCACAAACGGAGCATGCCGCTACATATGCGGCGATGTCGGAACGTAGGGAAGGCCACCAGAACAGACGTGAAACAGCCCAGGACAGCTGATTCTTTCCAGGATGCCCCGCGGTCTTGGAGTTATGGTAGGTTCGCAACAACCGAGTGCGCAACTCCTCAGGCACAAAACATCTGCCGTTGGGTCTCCCAGAGGGAGCACCAGATTGAGCCGCCAAAATCTGCTCACCCAGGGGAGAGGTCAGGCTGGTGCGAATGGCAGCCAGGATCTGATTCGGAGGTATGACCGAAGTCGGAATCGACTCCTCCCTGGACAGGTCGGAGTACTGCCGTGATAAGGCATCAGCCCTGATGTTCTTGGAAACGGGTAGGTAGGAGACCACGTAATTAAAACGTGACAAGAACAGAGCCCATCTGGCCTGACGTGGTGTCAATCTCTTGGCCTCAGAGAGGTAGGTCAGATTCTTGTGGTCCGTCAGGATGAGGACCGGAACCACCGAACCCTCAAGCAAGTGCCTCCATTCTTTAAGAGCCTGCACGATGGCCAATAACTCCCTGTCACCAATCTGGTAGTTGCACTCCGCGGAAGACAGTTTCCGGGAGTAAAACCCACAAGGAAGCAGAGGACCCTCTGGTGTTCTACGCTGAGACAGAAGGGCGCCTACTCCCGTCTCAGACGCGTCCACCTCGAGGACAAAGGGCAACCCAGGGTTGGGATGCGACAGAATCGGAGCCGACACAAAGGCGGACTTTAGAGCCTCAAAAGCTCGGATGGCCTCGGGCGGCCAGACCTGGGAATTACTGCCCTTCCTGGTCAGATCCGTGAGAGGCTTGGCTAGCATGGAAAAGTCCCTGATGAACTTCCGATAATAATTGGCGAAGCCCAAAAAGCGCTGCAGGGAGCGAAGACCACTGGGCTGGGGCCACTGTAAGACAGCCGAAACCTTCTCAGGATCCATGGAGAACCCCTCAGCGGAAATGATGTAACCTAAGAAGGTTACCTGGGATCGGTGAAATTCGCATTTCTCAAGCTTACCGAACAGCCTGTTCTCTCGTAACCGTTGCAACACTCGTTTGACATCCAGAATGTGGGTCTCCATGGACTCAGAATATACCAAGATGTCATCCAGGTAGACCACCACACACTGCTGCAACAGGTCACGGAAAACATCGTTGATGAATTCCTGAAAGACTGCGGGCGCATTGCACAGCCCAAAGGGCATAACCAAGGATTCATAATGACCGGTCCTGGTGTTAAACGCGGTCTTCCACTCATCGCCCGCCTTGATCCTTACGAGGTTATATGCCGCCCTCAGGTCGAGTTTGGTAAAGACCGTGGCCCCTTTAAGGCGATCGAACAGCTCGGAAATCAAGGGTATCGGGTAAGCATTCTTGATCGTGATGCGATTGAGACCCCTGTAATCGATGCAAGGCCTCAACTCACCGCCCTTCTTTTTCACAAAGAAAAATCCAGCCCCTGCCGGGGACGAGGATTTGCGAATGTGTCCACGTGAAAGCGCCTCCCTCACGTACTCCTCCATGGCCTCATTCTCCGCTACCGACAGTGGATAGACTTTGCCACGAGGAGGAACGGCACCAGATTGTAACTCGATGGCACAATCGTATGGGCGGTGCAGAGGTAGGGCAACCGCGCGCACCTTATCGAATACATCCCGGTACTCCTCGTATTCAGGGGGCAACAGAGAGTCCGAGGAAGTACACAGCAACTTGACAGGCCCATGGATGCAACTAGTCCCACACTGCGGTGACCACGAGAGGATCTCGGCCGATCTCCAATCGAAAATCGGATTATGCTTCTGGAGCCAGGGGTACCCCAAGACCACCGAGTAGTGTGGAGACGAAATAACCTGGAAGCAGACCGACTCTCTGTGGACGGCACCAATGGCTAACCCCACTGGAAGGGTCTCATGAGTCACGTGTGGCGGCAGAAGGGGTCTGCCGTCTATCGCCTCAAGAGCCAGAGGAGAACCTCGAGCCTGCAGAGGAATGGAATTGGCGGCAGCGAACACACTATCAATGAACAAACCACCAGCACCAGAGTCCACCAACGCCTGGGTCGTCACCGAGCCCCCGACCCAGGAAAGGACAACAGTGATCAGTGGTTTGTCAACACGGGAAACCGGGGACGAGGAGACTCCACCCAAGATCTGCCCCCGACAGGATCTCAGGTGCGAGCGTTTCCCTGGACGGTTCGGACATGCCAACCGAAAATGCCCACCGAGACCACAGTACATGCATCGGCCCTCGCGTCTCCGGAGTACCCTCTCCCCCTCGGACAGGCGAGCAAACCCCAGCTGCATGGGTTCACCCCCAGACAAGTCATCCCCAGGAGGCGTGGGAGGAGAGGGAGGCACGGGTGGGACAACAAAGGTAGGCGCCAATCTGTTAGGAGGCCTCCGCAGACTCTCCTTAAAGGAAGGTCTCTCCCTGAGTCTGGTGTCAATCAAAATCAGGAAAGAAATAAGAGACTCGAGCTCCACTGGTAGGTCCTTAGCTGCAACCTCATCCTTCAAGGCATCCGAGAGACCATGAGAGAAAGCAGCGACCAGAGCCTCATTATTCCAGCCCACCTCTGCTGCCAGGGTACGAAACTCAATGGCGTATTCAGCTACGGATCGTGAACCCTGTCTGATGGACATAAGGAGCTTCGCAGCAGAGGCAGCACGAGCCGGCACATCGAATACCTTCCGAAGAGAAGCAACAAAACCGGAAAACTCGGCAACCACCGGATTGTTGTTCTCCCATAAAGGGCTGGCCCAGGCCAAGGCCTTGTCCGAGAGCAGCGAGATTAAGAAGCCCACCTTTGATCTCTCAGTAGGAAAGGCATGTGGCAGCAACTCGAAATAAATGCCCACCTGGTTAAGGAAACCTCGGCACTGAGTTGGCTCTCCCCCAAAGCGCTGTGGAAGGGGGGCAGAACCGGACATACCCCGAAACACCGCGGGCGCAACAACAGGTGTCGGGGTAGACTCTGGCGCAACAACCGGAGCGGCAGTAGGAGCGGACCCAGGAGCGACAACCGACCCATCGGCAACGGGAGCGAAATGAACCGTGCGTTCAAGCAGGGTTTGCAACGCCACGGCGAACTGACCCAACAGGTGATCCTGCTGATCAAGTCTGGCAACCAGCGTGGGTAGTGAGGATGGCCCTGTACCGTCAGAATTCGTGGCCTGTGGTACCGTGCGTTCAAGCAGGGTTTGCAACGCCACGGCGAACCGACCCAACAGGTGATCCTGCTGATCAAGTCTGGCAACCAGCGTGGGTAGCGAGGATGGCCCTGTACCGTCAGAATTCATGGCTTGGTCCTAATGTCACGGAACCATGAACCAGACGTACAACAACAGATAAGTGAAAATAAGACAGCTTTATTGAAAAACAAGCTATAAAGCAAAAGTCCAAACGGATGGCGAAACCGATGCAGAGTCTTTGCGAAGCCAGGGGTCAGGAACCAGCAGGGTAGTCAGACGAAGCCAGGATCAGGAACCAACAGGGTAGTCAGACGAAGTCAGGATCAGGAACCAACAGGGTAGTCAGCCGAAGACAGGAACAGGAACCAGAAGTAGCAGCAGTCTAGTAGCATGTGAACACAGGAGGACCAAGCAGGGAACTGAAGCCACAGACCTCCTATATATATGAGCTAGGCATCCAGCTCCTCCCAGTGGGAAGGAGGAGCCGCAGGGTGGGAGGCTACAAGAAACCCAGAAACCAAGATGGCCGCCAGCACATGTCAAACGAAGGAGAACAGCAAGAAGGTAAGACCATGACACTGGGCCCAGCCACAGCCATATTTTTTACGGGCACTGCTGCCCTCAAAGCAGCTCCATGGCAGGTGGCCGTGCCGGCCTACCGGGAAACTTCCTGGTATCCCGGTGGGCCAGTACGGCCCTGAACAGACTTCCTTCTGACCTGCATTTGACCTGCTTCAAACAGGTTATGCTATCCAGTGGACTTGTATGGGAATGCAAACTTGCTTGAAGCAAACAAAAGCCCATTGTCACAGGCCCGAAAACCATTCTGACTAAGAGTGCTGGCTGTTACTTCACATTGGCCATTAGCAGACTTTAGCAGACTTTAAGCAAGCTTTAGCACTACTTGTTGAGAGCCTGCTAACAGCTGATATTCAGCACTTCCAGTCTATGTGTACAGCCTCTCCAAACTGGAGCAGGAGGGTGCTTTAGGTACTCAGCTTGAAGCTTTAGGTACTCAACTTGAAGCTTGCTAAAAACTTTGAAATACTTTGTAAGGGCTAGTTTACACTAGAGTTATCCCTCAAAAGAGTGATATGGGAAGGGTGGATATTCCGTATAATAATCATTTTCTGCAGTGAAATGCAACTATGTCTTTCTGTGAATATCATTTATGAGAAATAATATGGCAGTCATATTTTTTGTATTCTTGTTTCCAGCATGCTAATTTTGCTTTGCCACCATGGCAGCCGTTTGTGTGAACCAAACCAAATCCTGAAAAGGGAAGTGATAAAAAGCCTTTTCATTGTGAGAGCCTACTATTTAAATAGAATAGGCTGCCCAATAAAGTCATTGCCTAAAAAAGGAAGGTCCAGAGAAGTGACTCTTCTGGAAACATCTCTGTATAGAAAGTTGGCAGTGAGAGACAAGGGAAAGTGTAGTTATATTGTTCAGCCGAGACACTAAAGTATTGTCTATTATCAGTGTGTTTAAGGTTATTCATGACTCAGTCGTTGGCCTTGGGTTAGCAGTGCTATACTTTCTCTTCTGTATTGTATATATTTTTCAGAAGTTATGTGTGTAGTGCTCTTCGGGGGTGGCGTAATTTAAGTTACTTTTAAATCTGTTTTGATTTGACCAAATTCAGTTCAATGGAACTCACCACAACTGAGGTCTGTTTTTTTTTGCCATAATAAAGGTGTACTTAGTAATAGCTGTGGCTGTGTGATGGATCTAGTCATTTTGGTGAGTATAGGGGCCAGGGCACCAATGCAGTTTTTGAGCATCTAAAGTGTAACATTTGACAAAACATTCAAGTAACCATACAATAGCTATGAAAGCAGATTCTTTCATTAAGAAGACTTATTATACTGTACTTATCTTTCCCACTGGCCGCACCTCTGATCTTTGTTTCCATCAAGAGTTAGGCCTCATGCACACTGGATGTTAGAAAAAGCCACTAGCTTTGTAGTGAGATTTTCAGCATTTTCTAGCTTTTTTGCATTGGCGTTTTTCAGCGTTTTTTGGCATTAGCGTTTTTTGGCGTTTTTAGCTAAAAATGACCTCTCTGTTATTTTAGTAATTCCGACGTTCCCACAATGCAATGCTTGCCAGAATTGCATTGCATGGGTGTTCTCACCCATGCGATAAGATTTAGGTGCGGGGGAAAAAGGGTCCTACAACATTTTGGTGCAAATGTGATGCAATTTGAGCCATACAAAATATATGTCTCAAATCGCATCGCACAGACATCCCATGTGATGTGCACAGGAATGCGGTGCGTTTTTGGTGCAAATCACATGCGGTGTTCAGCATACACCAGTGTGAACCCAGGCTATGTTCCATGAATGACACCTCGAAACAGAACCTAGGCTTAAAAAAGCAATGGAATAAAGAATGTCAAAAAACGCCAGTTAGCAGTGTTTTTGGCGTGTTTATTGACGTCAGAGCGTTTTTACAGCTGAAAAATGCCACTCAAAACCCACTAGTTTTTGCCATAAACTGCTGAAAACAGCCTATATGTGCATTGACACATAGATTAACATGCTGGGGAGTTTAGTGGCTGTAGAAAAAAACGTCTGATGCCAAAAACAGCTGCTGTAAAAACGTCTAGTGTGCATGAGGCCTAATAGAGACACCTATCAAAAAATACATCGTCTCCCTGACTGTTCACCTTTTGAATGTGGCGAAGGCGTGTATCCCACTTCACTGGAAACAATGGTGTCCTCCTACGAACTTTCTGTGGTTCACAAAGTTAAATGAGATCATGGCCATGGAAGATCTTACGGCTACACTACATAACACAGAGGAAACTTTCAGGTCCACATGGATGCCCAGGCAGTATTTCATTTTCACGGATTCGTGCCCTCAACACGTTGTCGAAAGCACAGTGATTACCCACACTTATTGCTCCCTCTCCCATTTTCCCCATTTGCCTCTTTTTCTCTGTCAATCCATTCCCCTTCTCTTTATTCTCCCCCTTCTTTCTTTCTTTTTCTCTTCATAGCCTTTCAAGTCTCTTTTCTGTTGTTCAGCTTTACCTGATCAGGTTTTGAGATCGCAACGCCTCCTTTTATGGTATCCTTGATGTCTACCTAAACTTTTTCTTGTCCTTTGTTCATGCGTTCTATCAGATCTACATAGTGCTTCCCCTTTCTTACCTAACCATCGTACTGTGTTTCATAACATGTATTATTCCCTTCCAACGATATCCCTTTTGCCTGTAAACTATCATGATGTTGTCCTTTTGTTGACATTATTTTTGACAGTGTTGGAAAATGTATCTGTATTTGATGGATGCGACCTTTCCTACCTGTTTTGTACCAAACTTTTCTGTATAAAGGGAATAAAAAGAGTTATAGTGTCTTGAGAGCCCTCTTCATCCGCCACATTTCCAGGAGTGTCTGATTACTGGTGCCCCACCGGGTTCTCTGGTTCCTTCTGTCGAACTTCTATGTCACTGCTATCCCTTACAGTGCCCTAAAAATGTAACTTTTGTACTGAATTCCACATAAAAATAGCAGTGCACTTTCTGGTGTGTGAAGGCTATATATCTGCAGTGTGAGATCCAGGGGCATATCTATTGCAAGACAAACAATGCGTTTGCCTTGGGTGGCAGTTTTCAAGGGGGGCGACGCCGCCCTCAAGCTCTTTCTTCCTGTCACTTCACCCTGCTGCACTGACCCCCGCAAACCCAATGCCCTGCAGCTGTCAGCTTTCCTCCTCGGCCCTCCTGCCGACTTTGCAAACTGCAGGGCATCAGTAAAGGGATTGATTTGACTAAATAAATCCTGCATTCATTCCTCAGACCCCTCCCTTTATTGCCCCCCACCTCCCTGATTGCCAGGCGCCCCTTCCATGCAACTGCTAGCCCGCTGCTGCAGCTGCTAATGCAGGAGATATGAATGGAGAGCAGGGGGCTGGTCTGGTGGGCATCTCTCCCCACCTCTTCCTTTCCGCCGGCTGCAGTCGCTGCTAGTGCGGGAGATCTGGATGGATGGAGAGAGGGGGGCTGATAAGCATGTGTTTACCAGCCCCTTTCCTGAAAGAATAAAGACAGTGATCACAGTACTGATCGCTTCTGTATTCATTAATCACTGACACATAGTAAACTGTGTTTATTATACTGTATATCAGTTTGTGAATGAAATATAGTAAACATATACTATACAGACTCCTATCTCATTCATCCACAGTGTCTTCAGTCCCTTTCTCTGTCTCAAAAAAGAGACATTAGAGGTCTGTTTAGACCCCTGACATCTCTCCAAAGCCCCCCCCCCCAAAAAAAATTATATATATATATATATATATATATATATATATATATATATATATATATATATATACAAAAAAAAGAATAGCACCTGTCCAAAAAAAAAAGATAAAGTTGTAAAAAAAATTTAGGTAAAACAAAGAAATCACACGGGCAGTGTCAGACATATCTGAACAAACAAGATGTTATGACTATGAATCAAGGATAGCTACATGAAAAATAGAGAAGAATATATAGCATGAAAACATCATTAAACCTTCAGGGTTCTGTAAAGCGGATCTGCCTGCTCTGCTATGCAGAGCAGACAAGGATACAGCCTGCTCTCCTCTATGGGACGGTTGTCCATTTCCATCAGACTGCCATGCTGTCTGATCTGCCATAGAGATGGGGAATAGATCCCCTATACGTCTGTTTTTGGCAGACAGGATCGGATGGTGGCGGGTGTCAAAAGACAGGAAGGGGTGGGACAAATTTAAGTGGGGGAGGGGCCCCCATTATGGTCTTGCCTAGAGCAGCACAAAACCAAAATACACCACTGGTGAGATCCAAGACACAGCCACCTCAGGCTGCCAATCGCAGGACATTTGTAGTGAGATTTGGTGATGTCACTACTGTGCTGCTCACTGTTCTCCTTGCTGGAGAGGAAGCTGTACATGAGAAATGTGTAACGCTCTCCCCGTAGTTTCTTCATCCATTTAGTGGATCTGTACTTCTTCATGAATATACCCCACACCAATCACCAGTCATCAGGGTCTTAGCTCTGACACAAGGAAGCAAAGCCCTGCTCCTCTACCAAGATGGCCACCGCACACAAAGACAAAGTGTGAAACAAAGAGTGGTAAATCAGTTATAGTGAAAAAGAACAGCTGCAGGAAGACCACAAGTAATACTGGTAAGTAATCCATTGCTCTCATCTTTTATTGTGAACAGCTTCCAGCTTAAAGTGGTAGTAAACTTGGGCATGTTTAGGCTTAATGTGCATACTAGCACATTATAAAAACACTTACCTTAGAACGGAGCCCTTCAGGGGTGCCCTGTGACCGCTGACAGGGCTGCCATCTTCCTTCTGGGTTGGCATGCTCTGACTGCTTGACTGGTTGAGCCTCGATAACGTCACTCACGGCACACAGCTCTGAAAGAATGGCACAGGAACATCATACTTGTGCTTTACCTTCAGAGCGCATACACCCGTGACTAGTGCTGTATTTTGGCCTAGGCCAACAAGGCCCAGGCCTAGGGCGGCACTTTGCAGGGGGGCAGCAAAAAATCCACCCCCCCTCCACCTGAGACTCTATTGGCCACTGGTTGCTAGAGCCACCTCTCTCACCCCCTCTCTCTCTCACTCACCCCCCTCTCTCTCTTTCTCACCCTCTCTCTCTTTCTCCCCCCTCTCTCTCTCCCCTCCTCTCTCTCTCCCTCTATCTCTATCACCTCCCTCTCTCTCACCCCCTCTCTCTTTCTCTATCATCCCCCCTCTCTCTCTCTCTCTCTCTATCATCCCCCCTCTCTCTCTCATCCCCCTCTCTCACCCCCCTCTCTCTCTCGCTCTCTCTCTCGCTCTCTCTCGCTCTCTCTCTCATCCCCCCTCTCTCTCGCCCTCTTTCTCATCAACCCTCCCTCTCATCCCCCTCTCTCATCCCCCCTCTCTCTCTCTCTCTCATCCACCTTCTCTTTCACCCCCCTCTCTCATACCCCCTCTCTCTCTCTTTGATCCCCCCTCTCTCTCTCTCCCTCCCTCACCCACCACCCTCTCTCTCTCTTAGTCCCCCTCTCTCTCTCCCTCTCTCACCCACCCCTCTCTCTCTCCCTCCCTAACCCACCCCCTCTCTCTCTCTCTCTCTCACCCACCCCCTTAGGGGTTCATTTTGGGACTTGTAGTCCTTCAATTTTGGAGGGAGTCACATCTGTTAAAAAAGGAGTGGGGAAAATTTACATGGGTTAGCGCAAAACCCAAATACACCACTGCCCGTGACATCATCAGCTGCATGCTGTGTGAATATCTCATAAACATCCCAAGTTTAGGAGATATTCACTGTATCTACAGGTAAGCCTTACTATAGGCTTACCCTGTAGGTGCAAGTCTAAAAAAGAAGTTTACTACCACTTTATGGTCATGCTCAAGTTGATCTCTATTCTGTTTATGTGAAAAAATAATAAGTGTAGTTCCTCTTTAAAACCTCATGTTTGCACAAAAGATTGTAGCGAATGCTTGATATTAACATGCCCAAGGCTTTTCAACACATGACTTAATAATATGAAGGTTAACATCTGCAATGCTGACTATGTTCTCCTGGGTTCCAGTCTGTGATGTGTTTATTCAGGCAGTGGGAGTTGGTGGCTACCTGCCAGTTTCATTATAAGAAGCTATCAGGCTCACCCAATACGCAAACAAGCAGTCCAATTTATACCCTTCCTCACCATCATTATTCAGAGGACAAAGTAAGCGGAAAAAAGAGCAGGTGTTTTCAAAGAGCGGCATCTCCTATTTCTGTTAATTATTTACCTGTGTGTTAGTTACCGGCTCTGTTCAGAGAAGGGAGGGGCTTCTGGCATGTTGCCTCTGCAATAGGCGCCCTACTGTTTCCCGGATCCTCTCACGCAACATCATTTAACCCCTGACTTTTCGACAATTTACTGCTAATGTTGATATTTCTTTTTTTTTAGAGAGATCAAAGTACAGAACTTTCTACTTTCAGAAAAGTAATTACCATAGTCTGTAGATTGCTGATAGATGTAACATCCATATCCACACTGCTCTACTGCAACTTTTCAAAGAGAATTCAAAGGTGCCTGTCTGGCCCAACTTCTGTTCTCGCTCAGTACTCACTTTATTTACCTAACCACACTTCTTTTTTTTTTTTTCTAAGCGCTGTTTAACCACTTAAGCCCCGGAAGATTTTACCCCCTTCCTGACCAGGAAATTTTTTTTTGCGATTCGGCACTGCGTGACTTTAACGGACAATTGCACGTCCTTTTTTTCCCACAAACAGAGCTTTCTTTTGGTGGTATTTGACCACCTGTGCGATTTTTACTTTTTGCGCTATAAACAAAAAAGAGCGTAAATTTTGCAAAAATAACAATATTTTTCACATTTTTTTATATGAAATTCCTCCAAAAAAAATGTAAAAATCAAAATTTTTTAACATTTTTGGCCAATTTGTTTTCTGCTACAAGTGACAGGCTAGTGACGTATATATACGTCACTTTGCCTGGCCGGGGCTGACCGCCGTCGTATATAGTCGTGCGGTGGTCGGCAACCAGTTAACCACTTCTGGAAGATTTTCCCCCTAATGATCATGCAATTTTTTGCGATTGGGCACTGCGTTACTTTAACAGACAATTGCGCGGTCATGCAACGCTGCACCCAAATAAAATTGATATCCCTATTTCCTCACAAATAGAGCTTTCTTTTGGTGGTTTTTGATCACCTGTACGATTTTTATTTTTGTGCTATAAACACAAAAATTCTGAAAAAAAAAAAAACAATATGTTTTACTTTCTGCTATATAACATTCTCAAAAAAAATGTAAAAATCAAATTTTTTCATCTTTCTAGTTTAATTTGTATTCTGTATGGCAGTAAAACCTCGCGCTTATGGTATGAATAAATAAATAAATAAATATAAAGTGTCTGTGCACCGGTTTCACATTAGTTTGTATTCTGCTACATATTTTTGGTAAAAAAAAAATCCCAATAAGTGTATTTTGATTGGATTGCACAAAAGTTATTGCGTATACAAACTAGGGGAAAGATTTATGTCATTTTTATTTATTTTTTTTTTTTTTTACTAGTAACGGCGGCGATCAGCGATTTTTAGCAGGACTGCGACATTGGTGGACAGATCAGACCTCTAACTGACATTTTTGACTACAGTAATCAGTGCTAAAAATATGCACTTTTACTGTAATAATGGCACCGGAAGGGAAGGGGTTAACCCTGGGGCGATCAAAGGTTTAAATGTGAGCCTAGGGTTATTTTTCTAACTGTGAGGGGGAGGAACTTGTGAAATCAACACAGATACCTGTATTCCTTAATAGGAGGATAACAGGAGCTCTACATTGATACCAGAGAGAACAACGGTCTGCTGTGTTTACAACAGCAGACTTCCATTCTCTCTTCTCAGGGAGTGGTCACGGGTGTCTGGCGGCAATCGTGGCTGCCGGCCCCATGTATCAGCTTCCCCACTGGCAAGTGGACACGTGCAAACCCCCAGGATCGCTCCCGCGAACTGCCGTACAGGTACGCCGATTGGCAGGAACCTGCTGCCGTATATAGACGATGGCTGGTCGGCAAGTGGTTAAACCAGTATTAGGCTCCATTCACACTAATGCGACTCCAAAGTCGCATGATTTCCAGAGCGACTTTGATGTGACTTTGAGTGCAACTTTGATCTGACTTTACACTCTCTGGATCTAAGTCGTATCAAAGTAGTGCAGGCACCTTTTCAAAGTTGTTGTGACTTTAAGCCACATCAATTTAAACAAGTGCCATTGAAAAGAATTGGCTGAAACTTGTTGAACGACTTTGTTGCATGACAAGTGGCGCAAGTGTGAATGGAGTCTTAAACCCAAAAGCAAACATCTATTATATTGCAGCTTACCAATTCTTAGATGTGGTGGCTGTATTAAGCTTGGTACACACTAATTGTTTTTTTTTTTTTTTACCGTTCAACCCTAAAAAAAACTGACAGCTCCGGAGGAGCCACTGTACTAACCATGCGATGTTAGTACAGCGACCTTATCTGCTGTGTTATTGTGTTCTGACAGGGGAGCGGCCCCTCTGCCACAACACTCTTGGAGCTGATCGGTAGACCTTTTTCGGTCATGCCCCATCGCCAGAAGCCGACCGGCTGCATTACACATGGGCCGAATGTCGATGGGGTTTCTATTGAACCGCCCGACATTCTGCCCGTATGTACTAGGCTTTAGGTTTCTTTTTTAGGCTCCATTCACACCAATGCGTTTTGTCATGTTTTTTTGCAGAAATGGCTGAGACACAAGATGTTGTAGGTACTGTTGTTATTGGGAGGACATCTGTTCATCTATGGCTGCCCTACAAGCTTATTCACATAAACTAGTAGGCTGTGTTTGTATATATTTAGTTAAAGTGTTACTAAACCCACAACAGTAAAACCCGTATATGCAGTAAAGCATGCTTGTTATACTCACTGTGTATCCTAAAGGGTTAATCCTCTGCATTGTGTTTGATCCTGTCTTCTCTGATACTAACCTTTTTTTTTGTCCCCAATCCATCTGCTGATAGCACAGAGCCTTGGATGCACTCTGCACATGCTCAGATTGGTGTGTATTGCTAAAGAGTTTTTTTTTAATTTTTTTTGGGAGGGTGCATGTGATCAGTACAGGGCCAATCAGCCCTGTCCAGACAGAGGGTCAGGGGTCATGTAACCTCATAGGACAGTCAGAGAAGAATGAAAACTCCTCCTACAAGCTTTAACCAGTGCTCCGCCGGATACTGATAAAAGTCACAAGACTGCTATATACTGCTGATGGAAAAAGGTATTTAGCAGTTTATATATAATTAAACAATTGCATTTCCATGCTCTGTGTACTGTGGGAGACCAAGTATAGTGAAGGCAGGGTCCTGGGTTTAGTAACACCATGGGCATAACTAGAGGTGTTGCAGGGGTTGCAATCGCAACCGGGCCCCATGCTTCAGGGGGCCTGTGTGGCTCCCCTGTACACCTGGATAGGAGGGGCGGCGGGGGCAGCATGTAGAGAGATCACTGTCCCCCTTTTTCCTCCTGTAGCTGCAGGAGGAAAATGGAGGAGATTGGTTCCTCTGTATGCTGTCCCTGCCACTCCTTCTATCCAGTTCACTTGGGTTCTTCTGTCTCTGGGCCCCTGTGTGCTTCCCTGGTCCCCCCCCCCCACTGTGCTGCCCCCCCCCATGTGCTCCCTCCCCTCTCACAATAGAGAACCAGGAAGAGGTCGGTAAATATGTAATTTACCAGCTCCTTCCTTTTCTAAATGGACAGAGTCATAGTCAGTGACATTGTAAAAAAAAAAAAAAAAAATGACAAAAAATAATACAATTAAAATACCAAAAAATAAAAACTACTGACACCAGTGGGTGAGCTTCCAGGATCGCAAAGGTCACACTTGCAACCGGGCCCTGGCATTCCACCACTGTGTGGGGGCCCCAAGATAGCAGGAAGGGGGCCCGCTGCAGAACTTGTGAAAGGGTCCAGCTGCGGGACCGTCATAAAGGGCCCCACAACGAGAGTAAAGGGCCCCAGGATCAGTGGGAAGAGCCCCAGGCTTGAAAGGAAGGGGAGGGGGGCCCCTTATGTTTTTTTGCACCGGGGCCCTGAAGGTTCTAGTTACGCCTCTGAGTAACACTTTAACATGTAACCCTTTCTCTGCTGATAAATAGGCTTTTAAAGTGACAATAAATTCTCCCCTTTTTTCCACAATTTATGTTCCTTAGACTAACCTTTTTATTCTTTTTTGCTTCTATATTGTTTGTTTTGGGGTCTGTTTTCCCCATTTCCGGTTCTTCTCCTTGATGGGTGCCCCCATTGCAGCGCCGCTCTCATGGGGGCACCTGTTTGTGCACGCTCACACTGCTGGCACTACATCTCTACGGAGAGACGCTGGCTGCACCCACATGCACGGGAGCCCCCGCAATGGAGGATGCTGTAGCTCCGCCCCCTTGTCCATTGAACCTCGCTCGTCCTCGAGCAAGCGGGCCAGAATAGCAGAGATGTGCATGCGCGAAACTGCTAAGCATGTCAGGACTTGTAGTCCCCAAAGTCATATTACGTAGCGGTTGGGAGCGCTTTGTGGGGACCAGAAGCTGCGAGGAAATAAAGGAAGAGACAACAATCGGTAAGGCAAAAACATTGAAAAAACAAATTTGGGGCAAAGGATTAGAGATGTTTGTACCACATGGACCTGAAATATGTTAAAAAAGATGAGGCTTTAGAACCACTTCAAGCAACCTTGAGATTGAAAAATCATCTGTATGGGTGAACAGAGCTGCTATTCAAACATAAATCAGTGGTTCATATGGACCTTTACCCTGTTTCACTAAAAATTACATGAGCATACAGCTGTGCATGCTGATTTATCATATTACATTCATTAAACAAACATTGTTTGCTTTTCACTTACAATTACAGTTTCTTCACTTTATTGAGTGAGGCACCGGTGATGTAACTCTGTCCCCACAAGTGCATCCTGGGAAGAGTTCCAGGAAGTAAAGGGAGATAGCTTCATCTGCCCTTAGTGGAAATGGCAATCAGGAGATGAATAGGGATGAATAGAAACACAAGTCATGCATGGAATAAAAAGCCTATAAATATCTTTAAAGAGAAGCTCCAGTCTCCTGCAAAGAATTAAGTCAGCAGCTACAAGCAGCTTTAATATAAAGATACTTACCTGCCCCTGGATCCAGTAATGTCCTTACCCGAGCTGATTCTTCAATTGGCTTTGGGTGCAGGCGCCAGCATCTTCATTAAGGGAAACCGGCAGCAAAGCCTTGTGGCTTCATAGCTAGCTTCCAACTGCATATACGCGAGCCACGTGATGGGTCCCACAGTCTTCTGGGACCTGTTATGTTTCCCAGAAGGCTCTCGGGGATGGAGGGTGGGCTGAAATTCCTCTCAGATCTCAGCGGCCAAATGTGCCAAATGTAACAGAGGGGGAGGAGGAAGAGCGGAATCTCACCTTCGGGGTGAAGTTACGCTTTAAAGCCTGGTACACACTACAATTTTTTTTTTTCGTTCAATGGGTTGAATGAAAACAATCCTCACAGCTCAGGTCTGAGCTGTTCTATTGTGTTCTGACAGGGGGATGCCCCCCCCCGCCAGAACGGTTCGGTCAGGGCGCCGGTTATCAGACAGTTTTTGGTCACGACCCTTCGACGGAAGCAGGCCTAACGGCCAGCTTATGATGGACTGGCTACCATACACACAGGCCAAACATTCAGCCTGTTTGTACTAGGCTTAAAGTATTACTAAAGGCAAAACTTTTTTTTTAGTTTTGGATAGAGTGGAGAGGGATTTGAACCCCTGTCAGTTTTTATTGCTGTCTGTGCCCCCCCCCCCCCCCCCATTAAGAAGATTCACCCTATTTGTCCTGTTTACCGTTATCAGTAATAAGTAAAAGAAAACCCCACATTTTTGGTTGTTATCAGAAAAGTAATAGAGGGGAAATCTTCCAATGGGGACACTAGTTCTGGTGACCTGGGGGTCCCCAAGAATTTCCTTTAATTTGCAGGGATTTCCTCTCACTTCCTGCTTGGATATGGAACAGGAAGTGAAGGGAAATCTCTGCAATGGGACCCAGGTGGCGAAAACAAATCTGACAGGGGTTATAACCCTCTCTTACTCTATCCAAAATAAAAAATAATTTGCCCATAGTTCTACTTTAAGAATCTGTAGATTGTCATTGCTAAACATTCTAAAGAAGCCTTTGTTGTTATTTTTAAGATAATGGTAGTAAGACTCTTATTTAAAGTGGTTGTAAACTTCCCTCTACTGTTTGTACCCATAGGTAAGCCAATAATAAGGCTTACCTATAGGTAGTGTAACTTGCACCGTTTAGGAGATATTTACTGTATACTGCGCCAATGACGTCATCAGCGCATGCGATGCATACTAGCACATTATGTCTTTACTTTGCAGGTAAAAAAATAAATAAACAGACTTTACTTCCTCTTTAAGACCCGGTTCACACTAGCGCGACTTGTCAGACGACTTGGTCGCCTGACAAGTCGCGGCGGGTCGCCTGCCATAGATTAGCACAGGACCCGTTCTAATAGGAGCGACACAAGTCGCTCCGACTTAGAAAAAGGGTCCTGTACTACTTTGGGGCGACCTGGAGGCGAACTGCATTGACTCCAATGATATGAAGTCCGTGCATGTCACGCCGAGGTCGCCGTGCACGCTGTGCACCGCGACCTCACAGGTCGCCCCAGCAAGTAGCGTCGCCCCTATGTGAACGGGGTCTAACAGAGACACAGAAATCAGCATGCAGACATGAGATCAGGGCGATATCAGATTGACTAGGAATCATTTCATCTCTGTGAGCACATTTTGGTGGGCATTGTGCATAAAGGTAACCCTAAAGTGGGGTACACACTAGTAGAAAATCTGCCGAAAATTCCCATCCGAGGTAAAATCGTACGATTTTCGGCTAGTGTGTACACAACTTTCAGCAGCCGATGCCGACATTTTCAACGAAAAAAAACGGAGGGACAAACACCAAAATTTTTATCGTCCGTCCCCAGACGACCAATTTTTGTTTAATATGTATGCAGTACGTCCGTGAAAAATCGGATACGAAAGACGGCGCATGATCTGAAGTTGCTGAAAAAAAAAAAAAATCAGACGAGAAATTTCGTGAACATTATGCACTGTCAACTAAAAACGGTTATGAGCGCTGAGCATGAGAGAGAAACATCGGAGGATATTTCGTCCGATTTCCGTCAAGTGTGTACGGGCCTTAAGGTAAGGAGTCACTTTAATCTTTGTTTTTGTGTTATATGTTTGTGCAGAGTATAAGTGTAAGATTCTTTTCCTGACAGACTCCATGGCAGCATACGTATCGGGTTTGGCCCCGCCTCCAAACCTACCCATAGGACCTCACTCCCATAAATCTTTGCTCCTGTTCAGCACACGTGTTCTTTTTTTGTCCTCCAAAGGATTACCTGATATCCTACCTGAAGATGGATTCCGGGTGATGGGTGGCTCTACCAGTCGGGTATGGAGCTCTCCAATAAGCCCCAGCTGCTGCGGGGTATGGAGGAGGGGCGAAGATGTAGCAGCCTTGGCCAAAAAGCCCAGCTGCTGCGGGTGGCCGGTACCCTTGAAGAGATAAGTCCGGTGTGCATCCATCCCTGGTGGTCTGCGGTTCGTGAGTACACTCCATGGCAGCTATTTTATATGCTTATATTGCCTTGTTTATATATGTTTCTCTTACCTGGTCTTTCCTGCCTTCCCTGGTGGCTAGTGGTCCGGGGCCGGTCAGCGGTTCACTTCCTGGCCGGCCGCCGGTGCGGTGCGCTACTGCGCATGTGCGGCGCCTCCAGAACGAGGCTTGGCTCTCGCGCGTGCGCAGTAAGAGCGCGGCGCATGCGCAGTGAGTTGGCGTCGGCGGCGATCGCTGATGACGTCACCAGGCGCCATATTTAAACCCCAGAACTGTCAGCAGTGTTGTGTTTATACACACTGCTGATACTGGGTGTTCTATACTCCGCATCTGATCGGTTTTTGGACGCCTGCTGTTCGCTGCCGCTCTGCCTGCTAACCTCTGGTTCTTGGTGAGTACTGGCCCCAGTTTGGGAGCCCCCCCCCCCCCCCCCCTCCTCTTTTGCTGGTTTTCTGACATTGCTGTCCGGCTCATTCTTGTAGGTCAGCATCAGAATGGAAGCTACTTTGCCCTCCGGTGGTCAGCCCGCCCCTAACAGGTATTTGGGGCTTCTTGGTGGGGCTGTGGGTTATAGGGGGTGGGGGTAGGAACTCAAGTGTTCCTAGCTTCCTGTCTGTTTTTTCTGTTTTTTCTCTTGTTCACAGCCCTCCTCGTTCAGAGACTAGGCACTCTTCTCAAAGAAGTGAAAGACGCTCAAGCTCTCGCCACCGGCACTCTACAGGAAAGTCCCGTTCGGGCTCACATCATCAAAAATCATCTACTTCAGCCAGCCACGCACGGAGACCTGACAAAGCAGGTTGCAGAGGCTGTGGCGCTAGTGTCCCGGAGAGGAAGCTTTTCTGTGATAGATGTTTCTCCCAGGCTGCGGGAGAAAGGGATACTTCCGATCAGCGCATTGAGGCTTTGGTCAAGAGAGTGGTTAAGGACTCTTTGGCAGAGTTGGGTGTCAGTCGTTCTCAAGACACTGCAACGGCTTCCCCAAGCCCCTCCCCTGTAGCACTACAGGTACAGGAAGATTTCGAGTCAGCCCACACAAGCCATCAGTCGATGCTCTTGTCAGGTAGCGACTCTGAAGATGAGGATCCCTGCTTGGGTTTTGAATATACCTTGGTGCCTTCCCTGGTTAAAGCGGTCAGAGAGACCTTAAATTGGGAGGAGTCAGCTGTTCCCCCTCCCAAGCAGAAGAAGTACTTTAAACAGCTCAATAAGGAGCGTGTTAATTTTCCCTTCCTGGGAGAGTTGGGTGAAATCATCTTGGAGGAGTGGAAAAAGGTGGAACGAAAGAATTCCTTAGTATCCAAGATGGCTAAACTTTACCCCTTCAAAGAGGATGATGTGAAACATCTTGAGTCCCCTCCCCTAGTTGACGCAGCAGTCATGAGACTGGTCAAGCACGTGACCCTTCCCTTAGAGGATACGGTCTCATTTAAAGACCCGTTGGACCGAAGGATGGACTCTGATTTGAAGAGAATCTACCTTACAGCAGGTATGGCCTGTAAGCCAGTCCTGGCTTTGGCTGCTCTATCCAAAGCCATGGAGTCTTGGGCTGATGTGGTAGACGAATCGGTCAGATCGGTTTCGGAGGAGGTGGCCAGAAGCGCTCCAATCCAGGAGCTTAGGCTGGGCGCGTCGTTCCTTGGGGAGGCTTCCATAGACTTGATCCGTCTATTGGCAAGAGTTATGCTGTCCTCGGTCACAGCTAAGAGAGCTCTTTGGCTCCGCCCTTGGGTGGCGGATCCGGCATCAAAGCAAGTTTGGTGCCGTATTCCCTTTGAGGGGTCCTCCCTTTTCGGGAATAAACTGGACGAGGCCATAACCCGGGCTACAGGCGGTAAGTCTGGGTTTCTTCCCCAGGATCGGCGCCAGTTCAACGTCAAGAAAGGACAGCCTACCAGAAAATTTGTGCCTGACCGGGCCAGGGAAGCTCGTTCTTATAGACCTGGTCGGGAGTTCAACCGGAACTGGAGATCCAGACAGTCTTCCAGGAAGACGACAAAGAACGTCTCCTCTGGGGACCGTGAGCCCACTAAGTCCTTTTGAAGGTGGGCCCGCTCAGACATGTCGGGTGGGTGCACGTCTACGCTCCTTCCGACATGTCTGGGCGGCTTCGATTCAGGACCCCTGGGCCGTCAGGACGGTGTCTTCAGGCCACAAGTGGGTCTTCAAGGAGAGGCCAGGCTCAAGGTTCCTGCCTACTGCCATACCATGTCTAGAAGAAAGGCGTCAGATTTTGTTTTCTTACGTCGAAGCTCTCATTGCTCAAGGGGCTGTCATCTCCGTTCCAGAGTCCGAGCGAGGCCAAGGAATATATTCTCCGCTCTTTCTGGTCCAAAAGAAGAACGGATCATGGAGACCAGTAATAGATTTGACCTTCTTGAACAAATTCATAAAAAAAGAAAGGTTCAAAATGGAGACCCTGTTGTCCATACAGCAGTCAGTCCAGCCGGCAGATTGGATGGTGTCCATCGACTTGAAAGACGCCTACTTTCATGTCCCTGTGGACGAAGATTTTCAAAGGTTTCTCCGGTTCGAAGTGGGAGGATTACATCTTCAGTTTATCTGTCTCCCATTCGGGCTCTCAACATCTCCACGGACCTTTTCAAAAATCTTATTGGCCGTGGTAGCCCTACTGAGATTGAAAGGTATCCGTCTTCACCACTATTTGGACGATCTACTCCTTTTGTCCCAAGACAGAGACCAACTATTAGTTCATCTGGAGCAGGTCGTGTCCACTCTCCAGAAGTTTGGTTGGTTACTCAACAAGGAGAAGAGTCACCTGATTCCAACTCAGTCCCTGATCTACTTGGGCGCTCTGTTCGACACAGAGAAGGCGACTATCTCTCTTCCAGAGGAAAAGATAGGGACTCTCCGAGACAGGATTCGCTTTGCCCTCTCATCCTCTCATCTTCAGGCACGTCAATGTCTGAAGGTGATCGGGACTATGGTCGCAGTAGTCCCCATGGTGAAGTGGGCCCTGTGGAGGATGAGACCCTTTCAGAAGGGATTCCTTCAGCAATGGGATACGTGGCATCTGGATCAACGCATCTTCCTAACCCCTTCAATGAGAGCGAGTCTTCCTTGGTGGCTATGCAGAGACCACCTGCTGAACTGCCACTCTCTGGAGCCAGCTCCGTGGGTAGTGGTTACCTCGGACGCCAGCAACATAGGCTGGGGTGCCCACTGTCTGTCGGAGGTGGCACAGGGCAGGTGGGAGTTTTCCACTCGAGGAATAGTATCCAACATACTAGAACTCCGAGCAGCATTCCAAGCTCTTCGAGCATTTGCTCACCTGACAAAAGACCAACCTGTCATGCTGCGCCTGGACAACACCTCAGCAGTGGCATACATCAGGAAACAAGGGGGTACACGCAGCTGGTCCCTATTGAGGGAAGTGGAGCCGATTATGTCCTGGGCACAGAAAAATCTCTCGAATCTTTCAGCGGTTTATGTTCCAGGAGTCCAGAATGTCAAAGCAGACTTCTTGTCCAGAGTGGATCTGGACAACAACGAGTGGTCCCTTCACAAGGAAACGTTCGACTGGATCCTAACATTGGGGTTTTCTCCAGAGGTAGATCTCTTCGCCTCCCCCTGCAATCACAAACTGCCGAAGTACTACTCAAGATTCAGAGATCCACAAGCATCAGGGATAGATGCACTCTCGGATCAGTGGAGATTCCACAGGGCATACGCCTTCCCACCAATTCCGATTGTGTTGCAGTTCCTTCGGAGACTCAGGTCGGAGCCAGTGGAGGTAGTGGCGGTGATTCCCTTCTGGCCGAACAGGCCATGGTTTCCCCTTCTGACGCTACTCAGTGTCCAAGACCCAATCCCGCTACCCTTCAGACCGGACCTGTTGTCCCAGGGGTCTGTACTCCATCCGTGCCCAGACCGTTTACATCTCAAGGTCTGGATGTTGAGAGGAGGAGGTTACAGGCTTTAGGCTGTCCAGAAACGGCAATCTCGACATTACTTAGTGCTAGAAGAAGCTCAACGAACAGGGTGTATCAGAGAATCTGGGAAAAATTTTCTGCACAACTGAATACAAGGCCTGATCCTCAATCTTCAATTAAGATCCAGGATGTATTGAGCTTTCTCCAATCAGGACTGGATTTGCCTCTATCAGTGAGTTCGCTCAGAGTCCAGGTCTCGGCTATTTCTGCTTTTACAGGGATCTCCTGGGCCACTCATGCCCTAATTCGTCAGTTCTTCCAAGGGGCAGTGAGAATCAGACCTCAGAGAAAACCCAGGTTTCCCAAGTGGGATCTGCCACTAGTTCTGGATTTCCTGGCGAGTCAAATTCAAGACATGTTTGATTCTTTGACCATAAGAGAGCTTACACTGATAACAGTGTTTCTGGTGGCTATAACCTCAGCAAAAAGAGTGTCGGAAATTGGGTCCTTTGGGACACAAGAGCCTTTCTTAACCTTTTTTCCTGACAGAGTGGTGCTCATCCCCATGCTGGATGCGAGACCAAAAAGGACCTCTGTCTTCCATGAAAACATAGAAACAGTATTACCAACCTTTAGACAGGAAGAGGAAGAATCTTCGGTTCATCCGCTGGATGTTGGAGAGTGTATTAAGAAATATTTAAATGCCACTTCCTCTTTCAGAAAATCAGAACATCTTTTCGTTACCTTTTATGGAAAAAACAAAGGTTCAAGAGCCTCGACGAGATCCATTTCCTCTTGGATCATCCAGACCATCCAGTGGGCTTATAGGGCTAAGGGCTTGACCCCTCCAGCAGTAGTTACAGCTCATTCGACGCGGAGCATCTCTACCTCCTGGGCAGTATCCAGACATGTGGCTCCTGAAGTCATTTGCAGAGCAGCATCGTGGTCCTCTATTAACACTTTCTTATCCCATTACTGTGTTGAGCCAGCGGCTCTTTCTTCTGTGAATTTTGGTTTGCAAGTCCTGTCTGTTTGACAAAATGCATTAAAACTTTTCTGTTCAGCACCTGCCCACCCTGTGTGTACGGCGAGTTATTTCCCGATACGTATGCTGCCATGGAGTCTGTCAGGAAAACGGAAAATTTATATCAAATACTTACCGTAATTTTCCTTTCCTGATGGACTCCATGGCAGCAGGAGTTCCCTCCCGGATTTCTGTGGAGGATAGTTACAGAACACGTGTGCTGAACAGGAGCAAAGATTTATGGGAGTGAGGTCCTATGGGTAGGTTTGGAGGCGGGGCCAAACCCGATACGTATGCTGCCATGGAGTCCATCAGGAAAGGAAAATTACGGTAAGTATTTGATATAAATTTTCCGTTTTTTCCTTTGTCTTTTCCTAAAAACACAGATAAAAGTAGGCATACCTATTGTGTCCATCAGACATGCCAAAGGCATCTGTAATTGTAGGAGACAACAAACATCCTGTGAAAATCTCATGTAATCTCAGTTCACCTTGGCCAATCTTAGGTGGCTTCTTTCTAACTCTGAAACAAAAGACTTTTCTGATAACAAAATGAAGGCATCTCCATTTGTTCCACTTCAAAAACTCCTCTTAATTAGAGAAATTCATTACCTAGCCTCTAAATGTTTAACATTCCAGCCCCCATGCTTCTTCCCACAACTTGTTTTTTCTCAGATGCTTATCATGGTATTACATTTGGAACAACAACTTTGTCATGTTTATCACTTGCTGAAATTCAACAGATTTTATTATTTTATTACCATTCTTCTTATCACGCCCAACCCGATATCATCTCTTCATCTGCAGTTCCTCTTCTAACTTGAGTGAAATGGCGCTCTAGGGTAAAGTTTATGATAGACTCATGTAAAGATCTGAATATAAGATTGTTCTTACGTCTAATGTCTAAGGTTGACCATAAATTTCCTGGATCTCGCCTGGATTGAATGTTCATTACAACACTTAAGCTGGCCATACACAGATAGATTTCTTTTTGAAAAAAAAAAAAAAAAAAATGAAACGATTCCTCTAGCCACACAATACAGCACAAATAGACAAATCACCAACTGCGGCTATTGTATTCTGACACCTGGGCTTGCCAGCTGCGGCTGTCAATATACCCTAAACAGCTGCTGCATCTGATTGAATGCCACTGCTGTTCAGACTAAAATTTTCCAGCAGGGTTCTTCGAAGAAATCCAAATAAAATAATGAAGCCAGCAGGCCACTCACTGAGTGAAATTTGCACAGTGCATGGCCAGCTTTAAGCAAGATTTGATTTGTTAATACTTGGAAATCAAAGGCAATTCAATTAATGAAGCCAGCAGGCCACTCACTGAGCGAAATTTGCACAGTGCATGGCCAGCTTTAGGCAAGATTTGGTTTGTTAATACTTGGAAATGATCACTTTCTCATAGAGAGATATTTCTACTTGCTGGAAAATGTGAAGATCCCGTCCAATTTTTTTATTTTTTTGATGTGGAACCAATGTATCTTGTATGCATCACGTCAGTACATTGGCCAATCTGCATGAGTGACAGCAGTAGGGCTGCATTCACCCTAGTTTCCTGCATTTGATATCTATAAACTTGTTTACACGTGGAGTATCTAGTCTGCCTCTGGATGCACAAATTTCTATTTTTTGCACAATTTAAAAACCATTACATGCATGTATATGCATTTAGAAATAACCTCATACTGTATATATGCAGGTATAACAGTGTCTGTGAGAATGAGGCCTAAGTCCTGGTTAGACCAAGATATGCAGAAGTCTTCCCACCCCTTAATCTCTAAATTACATTTGCCTGTCCAAGTCTTAATCCAGTCTGTGCCCATTTATACGTCCACACGGTAGGTGGCATTCGTCTGCAGCGGCATTACAGTTGGAGAGAGTGTCAAGAGGAACATGGTCCCTCTATGGTTTCCTGAGTCACTGGGGAAGCTATCAGATTGGATGCAGCTGCCCATTGTCACTCTAGCAGCCATCTTGGGTCAGGCAGAGCCTATTTAAGGCCCTGGCTCCCAGGTTTGGCATGCATTTTGCGAGTGGGTAGAGTAGGGACAGGTGCCCAGCCTGGTAGGGACAGAACTAGCGGCAGGGAAAGGTCCCTGACAAGGAGGGAAAGCGTAGGGCTTGCAACTTCTCTGAATATCTTTTTGCTTGGGCAAGAGAGGGCCAGGCCGCATTCTGCCCCTCTAACAGGCGCTGTCAGTTTGGCTGAAACCTGCTCTCTATACATTGTTGGACCTGTGAGCATTCCAGGTTAAGCTGTCTTCCCACCTAGTGTATTGTAAACTATATTTACATTATTTCAATACAAGTTCTTGCAACACACTTGGACTGTGTGTGTTATTGCCACTGCACCCAACCTGCATGCATGTTTTATACAGCACTGTAACCATAAAAAGTTAAAAAGGCAAAACAAAGCCATGAATAAATACATGCAATTTGAGCTATTCAGCCTTTAGACTGTAAGCTCCATGAGCAGGGCCCTCCTATTCCTTCTGTATTGAACTGTATTGTAACCGTACTGCCCCCCTTTACGTTGTAAAGTGCTGTGTAAACTGTTGGCGCTACAGTGCCTTGCAAAACTATTCATATCCCTTGAAATTTTTCACATTTTGTTATGTTACAACCAAAAACGTAAATGTATTTTATTGAGATTTTATTTGATATACCAACACAAAGTGGCACATAATTATGAAGTATGAAGTGAAAGGAAAATGATAAATGGTTTTTAGAATTTTTTACAGGTAAATATCTGAAAAATGTGGCGTGCATTTGTATTCAGCCCCCCCCCCCCCCCCACGAGTCAATACTTTGTAGAACCACCTTTACAGCTGCAAGTCTTTTTGGGTATGTCTCTACGAGCTTTGCACATCTAGAGAGTGAAATGTTTGCCTATTCTACTTTGCAAAACAGCTCAAGCTCTGTCAAATGCAAAGGAGAAAGGGTTGGGACTTTGTATGAGGCATGAGACTGAGTCTGATTGCAAGACACACAAGTGTTAAAGTATCAAATACCAATTTTATTGGATACAACAGATGATGACAATTTTGAATCATATAAAAAATAGAAAATCGCACTCACAGGGTCCTTCCCTTTTTTTCACTTTCCACTACAGTAGGGTGCTTGGGGTGTTATTCACCCCCTTGCTTACTACCACCTAACTTCTTTTTCAACATCCTTTCACTTTTTCCTCTCTTTGTCACACCCGTGGTTACTTTGGGATACTTTCTTTCACTTATGCTTTCTGCACCTCATTGTATTTCATCAGTCCCACATCATTATATTCCTACTCCCTTGGTATTCTCGGTACTCATTCCCAGCCTCACCACGCCTGGTATTCAGCTATCATACCATTTTTCATGATACTCTCCTTCATATGTGAACATGTCAACATGGTTGACAGGCATGTCTTGGTAGGTTTGCAATTGGGCCATACTCTTTAAATTTTCGAATTATGTATTGAACAGTGCTCTGTGAGATGTTCAAAGCTTGGGTTGTTTTTTTATAACCTAACCCTGCTTTAGGCCTCTTTCACACGGTCCACCTCCGTAGGCGGATCCGTGTTGCTCAGCGGGGATCGATCCGCGATCCCCGCTGAGCCGGCGGATGACAGCTCCGTCTCCGCTTGCCCTCTATGGGGGATCGGATGAGAGCGGACCGCCTGTCCGCTCTCATCCGATCCGATTACTGAACGGATGGAAAAATAGGGTTTCCATCCGTCCAGATTTCACGGACGGGATCGGATACGGATGACAGCGGGTGTCAGCGGAGGTGTCTCCGCTGACATCCGCTGCCCCATAGAGCTGCATGGAGGATCCAATCAGATCCGCCTAAAAAACTGACAGGCGGATCTGATCGGATCACCCGTGTGAAAGAGCCCTTAAACTTCTCCACAACTTTATCCCTGACCTGACTGGAGTGTTCCTTGGCCTTCATGATGCTGTTTGTTCACTTAGGCTGGCCATACACTATACAATTTTCTTATTCAATTTCCTTTAGATTTACCTTAAACTATGTAGTGCAAGGGCCTGCCTGACTGCATACAAATTGAAAGTGTTTAGGTTTGACCCTATAGTACATGGTTTTGGTAAATCTAAAGGAAAGTTGAACAAGAAAATTGTATAGTGTATGGCCAGCCTAAGGTTCTCTAACAAACCTCAGAACAGCTGTATTTATACTGAGAATAAAGTACACACAGGTGAACTCTATTTACTAATTAGGTGACTTCTGAAGGCAATTGGTTCCACTAGATTTCAGTTAGGGGTATCAGAGTAAAGGGGTCTGAATACAAATGCACGCCACATTTTTCAGATATTTGTTCTTAAAAAAAAAATTGAAAACCGTTTGTCATTTTTCCTTCCATTTCACAATTATGTGCTACTTTGTGTGGTCTATCACATAAAGTCCCAATAAAATACATTTCTGTTTTTGGTTGTAACATGACAAAATGTGGAAAATTTCATGGGGTATGAATACTTTTTCAAGGCACTGTATATAAATCCTGCATAAAAACAATAAAAATAATAATAATAATCAGGAAAGCTCACTGTGTCATATTTTGCAGTGTATTTATCTTTGGCTGTGTTCAAGATTTATGTTGAAACTGTGCTATATCAAACATGGGAGTCATGATATTTAGCAGATTTGGTCATTCATGATGATAAAAGTAGAACTTTACCCACAACAACTTGATAAAAAATGTTCTTTAGCAAGGAAGAAACATTCCACAATAATATTTATACTACCAAAATTAGTATGTGCCTAAATAAAACAGTATCCGTCTTACAGGCTTATCCACAAAATATGGGAGAAAGCTAAACAACTACAAAAGGTCGCCGGTTACACAGGGTACAGTCCTATTCGGGATAACCAAACCTACCCCAAACTAGTTACAGCATGCGGCTCGGAGGTGAGGGTATAGGGTGATATATATCAAACATATCATCACTAATTTAACCACTTTACGACCGCTCACTGTGCCTCTACTGCGGCACAGTGGCTCGTTCCCGTCCAGCGACGTAGACCTACGTCGCTGGACTCCTCCCCTTGCGGGTGGCGCTCGCGCACGGCCGGAGGCTCGCTCCCGCTGTATTCAGTCATAGCGGGAGTCGTGCCAGGGGAGGAGCGGTGGCGATCTCCGCTGCTCTTCCCCGATCGTCGGGGAATCGAGTTTGGAGATCCGCCCGCTTGTGTAAACAAAGCGGGCGGATCTCCTAAGTGACAGGCAGGGTCAGATTGCAGAGTTCAGCATAGCTGAACCTGCTATCTGTCCCTGTGTTACTCAGTCACCTCCCCCCACACATGTTAGTAAGCACCAGGCATACATTAACCCCTCCCTCTCCAATAAAATTAACCCCTTCCCTGCCAGTGTCATTTTTACAGTAACAGCGCATATTTATAGCACTGATTACTGTAGTAATGTCACTGGTACCCCCAAAAGTGTCAAAAATGTCAGTCAAGGGTCCGATCTGTCCGCCGCAATGTCGCAGTCCCGCAAAAAAAAAAAATCGCAGATCGCCGCCATTACTCGTTAAAAAAAAAAAAACACCAAAAATTGCAGAAATCTTTCCCTTAGTTTGTAAACACAATAACTTTTGCGCAAACCAATCAAAATACGCTTATTGTGATTTTTTTTAACAAACATAGGTAGCAGAAAACAAATTGGCCAAAAATGTAAAAAGAATTTGGATTTTTACATTTTTTTGGGGGGGGGGAATTTCATATAAAAAAATGTGAAAAATATTGTTATTTTTTCAAAATGTACGCTCTTTTTTTGTTTATAGCGCAAAAAGTAAAAATCGCACAGGTGATCAAATACCATCAAAAGAAAGCTCTGTTTGTGGGAAAAAAAAGGACATACATTTCGTTTGGGTACGGCGTCGCACGACCGCGCAATTGTCCGTTAAATTCTCACAGTGCCGAATCGCAAAAAGTGGCCTGGACGTAAGACAGCAAAATCCTCCGGTGGTAAAGTGGTTAATCTCCTTTGCACAATTGCAGTCTAGACTGGGGCATTCCCTTTAATATGCTCTCTTATTTTTATAATTGAAACATGCGTTGAATGCTCAGTGGTCTCTAGGGGCCTCTGAGATGTCACCGACCCCGATCTTTGGAATTATGCAGCAGTTCTGTTCTACCAAGGGCTTAATCTCCAACTGCTATGCTTTGTTCCTGGGGGTATATCTGGAGAAATTCCCTAGCTCCTAATGTGACATAGGTGATATCCTGGGAGACCAATGGGAAGAAGCTCTATAGGCAATGTGGGGGTGCTCTCTTAACGTCGCACAGAGACTGTCACAATTATACATTCTGTTGAGAATCCACTGTACCCCACTCATGCTACGTTCCATGGGCGTATGCCCTGACCCCATATGCGCTAGATGTAACAGGGATTTAGAGGACTTAATACATTTACTATGGAGGTGCCAGAAGCTTCATTTACATAGTTACATAGTTACATAGTTTGTGAGGATGAAAAAAGACATCAGTCCATCCAGTTCAACCTATGATGTGTGTGTGTTTGCTGTTAACCGTACATTGTATACCCCTGTATGTTGTGGTCTTTAAGGTGCCCATCTAATAGTTTTTTGAAACTATCAATGCTCCCTGCTGATACCACTGCTTGTGGAAGAGAATTCCACATCCTTACCACTCTTACAGTGAAAAACCCCTTACGTATTTTAAGGTTAAACCGTTTTTCCTCTAGTTTTAGTCAGTGGCCACCTGTTTTATTGTATTCCCTTTCTCTAAAAAGTTTGTTCCTTATGCTAGGGTCCTCACCAGTACAGTATTTGTACATTGATATCATATCCCCCCTCAATCGTCTCTTCTCCAGAGAGAATAAGTTCAGTGCTTGTAGTGTTTCCTCATAGCTGATATCCTCCATTCCCCTAATTATTTTTGTTGCCCTTCTCTGGACTCTTTCCAGTTCCAGCACATCCTTCCTGAGAACCGGTGCCCAGAACTGGACAGCATACTCCAGATGTGGCCGGACCAGAGTCTTGTAGAGTCTTCATTGCTTCTGGAATGCTGTTGTTACTTTGGTGAACTCTGCATTTCAGAGCTCCATAGACATGGATCCTAAACACTGTATACTAGGTTTGCTTGATGCTGTAATACTAGATAGGTATGTTACAGAGGCTGCATCCAGAGCATAGCTTAAGGCTTGCAGGCTAATTTTACTTTGTTGGACTTCTAGTACTCCACCTTATCCTCAAATGTGGCTTGCACAGATGGGCACAATGTTGAAGTTAGAAAAGCTGATATAATATCCAATGGGCAGCTTTTCAAAATTTGAGAAGGTATGGGGTAGCTGGTTGGCTTCTCCTGGCTTGGCCCCAGCTGATTTAGACAGGTTATTGTTGTGAAATATGATATCACAAAAATGTATATGTTTAATTTAGCTGGTAATGTTATAGCTGAAATGTGTATGCCCTTGCTTTCAAAATGTGCAATTCTTGTCAATCCTGCTTTATAATGGTGGCTCTAGTGTCCCAGTTGTGCACGGCCCTAGATACGACTCTAAAGGGTGCTTAAAGCATTCCAGTGACGTGAATTATATACTGGTATGCTGGCTTGATATCTAATGTGAACTACATGTACTTTTAATGTCTGGTTGTACAAATTTTCTGACATCCTCATAAACCTTGACCTGATTAAAAAAAAAAAAAAATAGTGTGCTGTAAATTACCTCCAGCATTGCTCCTGTTTCTTCTTGCTGGAGGCTGCCATTTTGCTGAAGCCCAGAGCCCCTGAACAGCAGTAAATCTTTAGGCTGTCAACAGATCGGCCTCTAGTGGCTCTGATTTTCGGCACAATGTTAAAGAATACTACAGATGGAGAGCAACTGAGCATGTGCAGAGCAAGGTGAGGCCGTGTATTACTGGATTTTAAACAGTATAGGCACTTATTTTTAATGTTTTACATAGCTATACCTGTAAAAGGGGCCAGCCTGAAGTGATCTAGCAGGACTTAATTTTATGACTAAAGTTCCACTTTAACTTCCTCACATCCGCGCTACAGCCTATATACGGCTGCAGCGCGGACTTGAATTTTCGGGAGGCCGTTTTTAAACGGCCTCCCAGAAAGACTCTCCCCGGGCGCTCCCGCGAGCGCGCATCGGGGAAAATCTGTGTCGGCCGTGTCCCTTGGACACAGCCAATCACAGATCGTGGTGAATGGCCAATCACAGCAGCCATTCACCACGTGATCAAGCTGTCCAATGAGAGATGATCTCATATGTAAACATATGAGATCATCTCTCATCGCCGGCGCTCCTTCCTCACACAGAGCCTGCGTTTGAGGAAGGAGGGGGAGCCGTCAGCCGCCGGGGACACACAGCAGTGTAATCAGGGCACTGATCACCAGTGCCCTAATTACTAAAGGTAAAAAAATACACAAATTGCCCCCCCATCAGTGCCCACAGTGCCCGCCATCAGTGCCCCCCATCAATGCCCACAATCAATGCCCAAAGTGCTGCCAGTCAGTGCCCATCAGTGCCTGCTCATCTAGGCACTGATGAGCACTGACTGGCAGCACTATGGGCACTGAGTGTGGGCACTGATGGTGCTGCCCATCAGTGCCGCCCATCAGTGCTCAGCAGTGCCACCCGTCAGTGTCCATCAGTGCCATCCGCCAGTGCCCATCAGTGCCGCCTATCAGTGCCCATCAGTGCCGCCCGTCAGTGCCGCCTCTCAGTGCCCAGCAGTGCCACCTCTCAGTGCCCAGCAGTGCCGCCTATCAGTGCTCATCAGTGCCGCCTATCAGTGCCGCCTATCAGTGCTCATCAGTGCGGCATATTAGTACCTCCTCATCAGTGCCCATAAGTGCCACCTCATCAGTGCCCATAAGTGCCACCTCATCAGTGCCCATCAGTGCAGCCTATCAGTGCCGCCTCATCAGCGCACATCAGTGAAGGAGAAAATTTTATTTTCAAAATTTACTCGCAGAAAATAAGAAAAACTTTTTTTTTTTTTTCAAAATTTTCTGTCTTTATCCTTTTTTTTTGTAAAAAATAAAAAACCCAGAGATGATTAAATACTAAAAAAAAAATGATAAAAATGTCATATGGGTACAGTGTAGCATGACCGCGCAATTGTCAGTCAAAGTGTGACAGCACTGAAAGCTGAAAATTGGCCTGGATGGGAAGGGGGTTTAAGTGCACAGAAGGCAAGTGGTTAAGGCTGAGCAAATCTGCCTCGGGTTCGGTTCATTAACAGTTTTGCAAATCTTGTTAAAAGTATGAAGTACTCAATCTTTGCAGTAAAATCCATTGAAGACTATGGGGGGTGAATCGTGTTATTCAGTTATGGACATTTATAGGAATAATAAGCAAGCTATTGTCAAACAAAAGTCATGGTAAGCCGGCCACTGCCATAAGGTACATGTACCAATTCTGTTAAAAAAAAAGTATTTCTCCCTATACAGATTTGTCAACTTTCCTTATCAGCTCCAACACACATTGACAATATGATTGCTGTGAGCCCTTCCTTTTATTGAAAGGGGCCTGGGTTATCCATTCCTTCAAAATTAATAATTATAAGGACTATGCACTGCATTATGAACCTGCAGAACTTTGCATCTGTTTCCCCATCCATCTGGTGGATCGGATGGCAGTTGGGCATAGACAGACGGGTGGTCAGTTTACATCCAAACGTCCATAGAGCAGAGCGGACACGGACCAGTCAACTGTCTGCTCAGTAGGTATCAGCAGACAGATTCCCTAATGAGCAGGTGGACTCCAACGGAGCCTGTCCTGTGTGAAAGGGGCCTAAAGAGTACGTAAACCCAACATTTTATATTCCTGCTATGTGCCTGCTGTACCATGTTCTTGTATAAAAATATATATATATATATTCTGTTCTCTTTGTATTGCTTCCTTTGTGTGAAATCCCTCTGCTTTCCTATTAAAAACTGGCCACACTAAGCAGGAGAACACACAGTGATCAGTTCTCCAGCTATGCTGGGAACTCAGCCTGCTCTAATCCAATGATCAGACTTGTTCTGACACACCCGCCCTGCACAGCCTTTTACTGGGAAGATCAGTGTGCTGCTGTTTCACCTCCCAAAGCTCTTATGTAGCTGAGAAAGGAGAAAATGTGAAGGGTATTTTTAATGTTTCTATATGTATGCATAAATGTTTTGCCTTTTATTTCTATATTAAACTGAATGGGTTGTGTTACAAGTTGAGGGTTTACATATACTTTAATTGTCACTTGAAATTTTAGGCTGTTATGTTTTTTAAACATGTAAATCATATATTATAATGCTATTAGTTCGCATTTACTCATATTGGGGTTAAGTAGTAAAGATTTTCTACAGATTACGCCCATTGCTTTACAAATAATGTACATAAGTATATAGGCAATTTTCAAGTCCCCTCAAGGCACCACTCATATAGATGCCCTAAGTAGCACTGGAATGCAGTTAAATGATGTCTGCTGTCTTGCACAATAAGAATAATGTCAGACGAGACTGTAAATATTGAATTCCCCACTTAGAATAAGTGATCTACTGCAGAAGCACTGTTAGCAAACATGTAGCAAGATCAATGCAACCACCGATGAATCAGATTACATTCAATAGAAAACTTTTTCTCTCTCTGATTTATTGTTCTTGGATTCATCTTAAGTTGCCCACACCTGGCTGACTCTAGGATGGATAAGGCTAATTTTTAGTGTGGTACAGGCAACTAATATCTGTTCAAATATCAAATGAGAGGGTAGTAAAAAATCTTTGAGCAATGACTTTATGTTTTATGCAGACCATACACCAATAAACTGACCAATATTTGAGCAGTGGGTGGCCCTGTGGGCACCCTACAGCCCGACATCCTTCAAGCTTAAGATAGAAGGAGCCTTATGGATAATCCTCAGGCCAACAGTGAATAGTGTGTATTGCCCCCCTAAAATGTGCTTGTATGCTCCATGCCAGTCCTTCTCCACACTCAGCACCTAACTGCCATCATCCCTTCCCCTTACTCTCACCACCATACCTACTCGCTGTCCTATCCTCATCACCACTTACTGTACTACTAGGATGGGCTCAGGTGTGTTCGGAATCTAAAAAACAACAATATCTCTCCTGCGCTCGAGTGGTATGCGGGAAGGTGAATCTTCTAGGCGGTTTTATGACACAAATGAAGTGGTCTTGCTGCCCCCCTCAGGACCAATGGTATCCAAAAGGCACTACAAGAAAACAACAAGAGAAGGGCGCACCGACCTTGTGCATTACCACTTAAAAGTTTCTTAAAATCAAAGAAGGGTAGCGTACAATATACTCACAAACATAGTATATGAACAAGCATATAGGAAATGGGCACCGCTTGCTTCCAGGACACTTCTCTACTGCTGGATAGCGTGATGGCGTCCTCAAAATCTGATGTGGCTTACGCGTTTCGAGGGAGGACCCTCTTCCTCAGAGCCAAAATCGCCATTTGGAATCTAGTCCCAGCCCACCTGAACAATCCCACCAGGAAGCCGTCACTGCACACCACCAATCATGGGCAGTGAGACATTTCCCGGCCCACAGCTGCACATACACATGCCCTGACTAGGCTGCTCATGATTGGCTGTATGCAGTGACGGCTTCCTGGTAGTTTGTTCAAGTAGTTTGGGACTAGGATCCAAACATGCCTGACCCCTTCCTTACTTACTACCAATTCAGACCTCCACGACTGTTCCCCCCCTTCCCCCAACAGCACCTACAATCCCGTCCCCAACCTTGCCCATTCTAAATTGGGCACACGTTTTCCAGGAAACTTGTGGGAAGATTATTAGTAATGGTCTGGCGACAGGGTCTCTTATTATCTGAGAAAAGTGCATTCTTCTGTTGCATCATGAAATGGATACGATTTAATAGGGAGGTAGGTATCATGTTTTACTTTTTTACTATACTCAGCTTTATAAATGCTGACATTGGACCATATTTTGATATATAGGTTTGTTTCTACCTGCAAGTAAATACTTGAATTTGAAAAGTGTCCAGCGTAACAAAGCAGCTGTCCCAAGCAGGAATGGAGGAAGGAGGAGGTGGGGGGTTACCCAAAGAATCATAGACAATGCAGTCTGTGTTCATGTTAGCAGTGCTATGTGTAGCAAACACCATGCTGTCTAACTTTCTGAGATGAGAAGGATACCTTTTAGCACCAAATATTAAGTAAAAGATAAGGAGTGGCCCTGACAACTTGAAATTTAAAAAGAAGCCAGCAATTGTATTTCTATTCATATATGTGGAGTTTAAGGAAAAATAACAGTGATATGCCAAAAATAATCTTGAACATATCCCATAGACCAAAAGCAGCAGCCTTTGAGACCAAACTAAAGTGTATCCATGGTCAAAATGTAAAATCATAAATTAATTTTCACATTATATTTTAATTATTATTATTATTTTTTTTCCAAAACAATTTATTGAAGAAAATTGCAAATATACAGAATCCAGAGACAATGCTTAATTATTTTTAGGCTGCTCCTATTACTTTGTTTGTTTCATGTTTACAGACTACAAGATTGTTCAAAGATAAAATTCCCAGTTCAATTTGCCAACCAGTCTGCTTACCAACCAAATTGGCCTGTCTAACAGTTTGCGTCAATACAGGGGTTTAGTTAGCACACATTTGCAAACGCATGTGAAAGCTGCAGGGCCACGTCAAGGCTCCCTGTTACCTGCAGTCCTAACTCTAATGAATTTTAAAGAGTCTCCACAGTGGGAGCACATGCAAGCTAATGGATAGATAGGGGGCAGGTGAGCCTGGAGGTGGCCCATTCCTCCTGAAAGGTAATTGGGGGCATAATGGAAGCCCAGCTGATAGTATTACAGCAAAGGCACCCAGTATGTCCACTGGGTGCCTTAGACAGGCCAATTTGGTTGGTAAGCAGACTGGTTGGCAAATTGAACTGGGAATTTTATCTTTGTTTGTTTCATGTGCGTTGCCCTTCCATGTGTTCTTTGCTATGAAGGCCAGTTATAGGTGGGGGCAGAGGCCATTTTCTTTGTTGTATATGTGTACTGGTGAGTGGACATACTGGGTGCCTTTGCTGTAATACTATCAGCTGGGCTTCCATTATGCCCCCATGCCACGCCGCATTGATGCAGTAATTCATGCAAAAGGAGCCCGACCAAGTATTTATTGCATACTATACTGTACATGGGACATACTTTTCAGTAAGCCAACATTTCAGTATTAAAAAAACTTTTTTTTATTGGTCTTATGTAATATTCTAATTTTCTGAGATACTGAATTCTGGGTTTTCACTAACTGTAAGCCATAATCATCAAAATTAAAAGAAAGAAATGCTTGAAATACATCACTCTATGGGTAACGCATCTATATAAAATATACGAGTTTCACTTGAATTGAATTACTGAAATAAATAAACTTTTCAAAGATATTCTATTTTATGAGATGCACCTGTATATATTTGAAAATTGATAAGTCTTGATGGCCCTAAAATGCCAGGACAGTACATATACCCCCCAAATTACCTATTTTTGCAAAGTAGACTGTCCAAGGTATTTAGTAAGAGTTTTTTTAATTAATTTTTTGTCACAGTTTTTTGGAAAATGAAGAAATTGAATCCTATTTAATTAAATGATTTTTGATTACATTTTTTAAACATTTTTTTAGTATTCTTTTTTTTACATACTGTCATCAGAGTAGTTCAGTGTCACCATAGTGACACTGTACTACTTTGGGGGGATGATCTGGGTTTTCGTTTTTTTAAAAACTGTTATTACTTATAACAGTGCTGATCACCTTTATAAGCAATTGTTTTAACTGTCATGAATGGCTTTCATTCATGACAGTTTGCTTACTATTGTGACTTGTGAATGGCTACAGATAATCACATGGTACAGGGTGCCAAGTACCATGTGATGGCTGTGGGCCAATCACAGAGACACAACAGTAAGTGTTTTGGATTGGGACCAAAACAGTCCGAGATTATATCTGCCCCTGGCCCAATCTCAACTTCGGTGTGTGCACACAGGGAATAAATCATACGCTGACACACTTGCCAGAATAGTTCGTTCTGCCTTTATTTGTTTCTCTTTATAAAGCATCAAGAAATTAATTCCAGGAAATACTCATATATGATACGTATAAGCTAGCAATTGGAGTATCTATGTATCTATGTGTCTAGGATTTTCTTCCAGGATATGACAGCCTTCTATTTTGAGTGTAGTCTCACTCTGGAGACGCCAGAGGTGGGGGACTTGAGTCACATGACTTGATTTAAGTCAGACTTAAGTCACACATTTGAGGACTTGAGACTTGCTTGACTAAAATTAATAAAAGACTCGACTTGACTTTGACTTGGTATTCATGACTTGAGACTTGACTTTGACTTGAGACAAATGACTTTACTTTTTTAAGTTATTAAATATTTGCATTTTCTCAAGATGTGTTAAAGCAAAATGAATGTGCCTGTTATGTTTCTGACACCACAGTCACTTAAAACACCTCAGTGTGTTCTGATTTTTAGGACACTGGCTGTTTAACAATGGAAATACTTAACATGTTGAAACACGTCCGGACGAAGGATTTTGAGCTGTTTGGGCATTCAAAGTGTTTTTTTAATATGCCATGAAAAAAGCACCAAGTAGTTTTGTTAATGTTGAAAATAAAACATAACCTTTCCTGACCACTGACTTCTAACTGATTTAAAGGTGAAAATCGGAGTAGATCAGTATTTTGACTTGATTTGTGACTTGACCAAAATAAATGACTTGACTTGACTTGCTTGACTTCTAGCAGGGACTCGACCCGACTTGCTTGCTTTTTGCCACAGTAACTTGGGACTTGCTTGAGACTTGAAGGTTAAGACTTGAGACTTGCTTGTGACTTACTCCCATGTCTGGGAGACACCATCTTGCTTCCACGAAGGGAGGGGTGGTCTAGCAGCCATTTTGAGTAAGGTAGTAAATGTAGCAGTAACATATATATATATATATATATATATATATACATAAGGTATGCATCATAAGGTGAAATAGGCATTTCACTATAACCATTATTAACCATTGATTACATCCATTACATAAGCAAGCTGTCATGAATGGAAGATATTCATGACAGTTTTGCCTACACTGTCATCATGTGACTGCTATGACAGGTCATAGCGATCACAAGATACCCCAGCCGATCATCCGATGTGTCCAGTCAATGGACATTATGAAGTCTTTTACATTTGATCAAGTGTGCCAGATAAGCAGATCTACAGTATATAAGACCACTTTAAAATTGCAGAAGAGACACTGTAGAATACAAAGTATGGCAAGTTTAAGTTTCAAGAGGCTGATGTCATCCTTACATCTCTTTGACTTAATATGACAGGTGTATATTGAATGAAAATCCTGTTATAATAAGCAGTCATTTGTGTATATAACAAATACAGGATTAGATTGACCTTCTGAGATATTACCTTTCTAATCCTTTCTCGTACGGTCTCCTCCATGCTCATCTGCCAGACTTATCTCAATAGTCAAATCAGGAGGCTTCCAACAAAGCATGCTCTAGGGAGACACACCCTGCCCTGAATACATCCTGCTGAAAACCACCGTCTGGCAGGTATTCTTTTATCAGCCTTGCTTATTGTATACACTGTCTACTTTTATCTATCCTAGCTAGTGTATATAAATCACTTGAAGAATAATTTTTGCTTTATAGTTGATCATATAACCAAGTTACATATGCTTAAGCAGGCCATAGACCCATAGCAAATATTTCGAACATTCACTAGAAAAAATGATAATTTGTTTTTCATAATTTTTGAGGGTATTATCATAGAGTGACAAAATTTGGAACAATTTCTTTGAACAACATGCTAAGTTTCCATTTTTTAATTGTTCAATTTTGGCATATGCATTGCAAGAAGTATGATTTTTACCACCCAAGAATGACATTGATGTTTCAAAATTTGCTCTACAAACATTTTGCATCCTTCTCCCTCAACTTTTCATCTCTTTTAAAGGAGAAGTGGAGCCAAAGCGTTTTTTGCCCTATTTCTTCTTTAGGTCACAGGAGTGCATTTCATTCTGCACTCCTGTGATACAAATTCAGCTGACAGCGGGCTAAAGTCTGCTGTTGACTGATGTCACTCAGCCAGTCACTCTGGAGGGGTCCCGACTTTAATGTGCTGCTGAGAGCCTGAGCCCCATCCACAGCCCAGCATTCCAGTGAGCGCTGAAGGGGCCGAGCAGAGAGCCGGTGACTGACACTCATCACTTTCTGCTCACTGAAGACTGAGAACCGAGCGATCAGCAGTCTTTAATTACTCGGTTTGCAGTTTTAAAGGCGGTGGGGGACAGATGCAGCATCAGATTGATGCTGCATCCACCTTGATGTTTGTTTTTTTTTTTTTTTTTTCAAACCCCATACTTCTCTATTAAGTAAAAAACTATTATCTATTTGTACCCATTAATTGTCAGAAAACTGAACAAACCTTCAAGTTCCAAATTAATTTCTACCGGTCTATGGCCAACTTTAGATGTGTAAGAATTTCTCCAGGTTCTCCAGTGGCTGGACATTGGTGGTCAGATTCACCCATGGGTTTCTTATAATTTTTCTATGAGTTTTCAATTGTATTCCCTTGATAGCGTGTAGAGCATATTGCTGCATTTCCCACAATCTTAAATAAAACAGGAAATTAAAACATCATTATGCAATAAAGTGGACAAACCTCACATCTCAAACCCAGCCATTCTTACTAACAGGCTTTATACCCCATAGGAGAAACTAAGCATATATTCCGGACTAGCTTCATGTTTTTAATGGCAGGTTCCTAATATGTTTTATTTGAAGGTGGCTTAAAAAATGACCTTTTTGGAAACGCATGCCAGGAAAGTATTGCTAATGTTCTGAAACTGCTTGTAGTATGGTTGTCTTGCAGATTCAAACAGCTTCATAATTTTCTCTCACCTGTAATAGGGAATGCGAAAAAGAACTTCAAAGCCAAGTTCTCCAAAGAAAGCTTGTCACTGACCCATTCATTTCAACAAAAAGCTTTCCAGAAGCTTATATGTTGCATTTTATGTTCCTCCTTTTGGTCTGATCTACAGTAGTTGTGTATAAAATGCAATACTTATCAAAAAAAGTGTTTCCATGCGCTAAACATTTATCCAAATTCTAAATGACAACGCATTTGTAAATTTTAAAAGTCAGTTAAAGAAATAGTAGTGGTAAAAAAATAAAAAAGCACTTGTGGGTTAAACTATTTTTTTTTTTGTATAATTCTTCTTTAGGGTGGCATGCCCTATGCCTACATACTTTTTGCCATTCGTGTCCCTCGTTCCCATCTCAAAGACATGGGGGGAGACTACTGCCTGCCTAGCAGACTCAGACAGTTCACTCAAGTATTCCCTTTGATCCTCCTCAGGAAACTGCATAAAAGGTCATGTAGGGTGGGAAAGGGCAGAGATGCTGGGCCAGCACAGAGTAATTAGACATTCTTAGGCTGGCCATACACTGAGCCAATTTCTTTCCTGCAAACCACGGCCAGGCCGACATTTGAACAATGTATAGCTGGCCTTAGAGGAGGAAAGAGCTATTAACTTCAGTGAAGGGGACTCTTCTTGGAGTAGTCACATTTTTTAAAAGGAACAAAAAAAAAAAAAAATCTTAGAAAACTTGATTTGTCTGCGTGTTTCCTGCATTTGATAGTTCCCAGTGGAGGGCTTTTTTGTTCCTTTCAGCTACCATAGCTTATCTTGTTATACTTTGTGGCTTGTTGCTTTAAGGTGGTTCTATTGTGCTTCACAATATCAATGGAAACAATTTTCCCCCAGGGACATACTACAAGGAAAAAAAAAAATCCTTTTGGTAAGGTTTGTCCCCCCCCCCCCCCTTAGAATGTGTTCTTTGTAAAATAATGCGATGATCAATTTTATTTGAAAAAGTGAAACATGGCTCGAATACAATGCCATTGAGACTTCAGGCTTTGGCATGTGCCAGCCATCATAGGTGTGGGGGAAGCAACCACTTATTCCCCCCACCCCCAATAAAAAAGGCAATCCTTGCCTAAAATACTGGACCGGAGCATCAGTTGTTGCATGTGCTGCCATACAGTGTTATCTGCCCTGCTCAATACATCTATATTAAACCCCCCCCCCCCCCCCCACCACTACCCTTGAAGAAAGTGTAAGGTTTTCCATTGTCCTTACACCCTTCCTGTCCTAGGTTGACAACACTGCTACTCCATAGATATAATATGATAAGTGACAGTGTTGTTACCCTTGTACAAGAGGAGTATTGGCAGGATCACAAGGGAAAAAAGTGAGGTAGTGAGCTGCAATATATTATAGTTTTGTTCTTGGGTTTATATACACCCAGAGTTCAAGTTGAATATTGGAAGCAGATCGGATAACAAATTAAGCCAGCCATGCAGGGCTATATTTCTCTTGTTCAGCCCATGGATAGGACAGGGGGGGGGGGGGGGGAGGGAAGAGAGCGAGAACACAACCCCACACAATAGGTGCATGCATGGGGTAATGGCTATTGTATTAAGGCTGGATTCACACTGATGCGAATTGGATGTGGGTTTCCCCGCATCCAATTTGCCTAACAGGAGACTGATCAGCTCTCTATGGAGCCGCTTCACACATCTATGGGGCGGGCACAGAGCGCATTGCACAATGGTCCTGCGAGTCTTTGGCTCAGTTTCAGTTAAAAAAAAAAAAAAGTTTCCAAACAGCATTGCTGAGTGTTCTGGTATTTGGGTTATTACGTGCCAATCTCAGGAAGAATCAGCCTGTCTATGGCCTGTGCTGTCCTATTCTTAAAGCCAAAATTGTACCAATTTTTCTCCCCAAATTCAAAGAATGTCACCCACCACTGAAAGAGGTCTTATCCGGTCTTCTAAATATAGAAGAGGAAATAGAATACACAAAGATATGCAAAACCTGGATTCTTTATTCACTGAAATGCATTGGACATAAAAACAAGAGACACAAAAATGTTTCCAGGCAATAGTGGTGTCATTTAGGACTGAAGAACATGTGTGTCATTACTTTCTGAAACAACTTTTCCATCTATAATCTTCTGTGTCGTTGTGATGACTTTCTTTACTGTCTGTGTGGTTGATGCGGAGAGGGCATCTTGGAGGCTGCAGAGTAAAAAAGGCATTAAGGAGTGATCAAAAGACAACAAAGTAATTCTTTAGTGATAGTGTGCCGTCAGTGGTCATATTTGTTCAAATGGAACCATTATAGCCCACACATTGGCTTATATACTGTAGCTAGAGAAATTGGTGTCAAGTGCCACATGGATGTCCCGATCAAGGTCTTAATAAGATCATAGCAGCTATAACCTGCATACAGCCAACTCCTGGAATCACTTTGTGACCCAGAACGTGCCAAGTTAAGAAAATTGTGACTATAAAAGATGCAAAATTAATAGAAACTACAATTTTAAATTGTTACATTTACCTGAAATCATCTCCGTCGAGGAGACGTCTGTATGTCTGGATTTCGGATTCTAGCCTTAACTTTGTGTTTAGTAGGGCCTGGTACTCTTGTTGCTGTCTCTGGCAGTCATTGCGTACTTGTGTCAACTCTCCCTCGAATGCCTGAACTTGGGAACCAAGTATTTCCAGTTCCATAGCATACCGACTTTCTGTGTCATGGAGGGAACCTTCCAGGCTGAGTTTCTGTGGATTCAAAGTACTCTATTAAGTACAAATTAGATTATGCATTGTGGACAGACCTTTAGCACTCCACAAGACATTACCTGATTTCGTAGGGTTTCCAGCTCTATCTCCAGGGACTGCATATTGCGACGCAGCTCTGTCACTGTTGTCTTGGCGGAATGAAGTGCCTCTGAATCTTGAGTGACCTGTACAGTGTGTTCCTCCACCTGTAGATAGAGAAAACCACATTCTACTTTAGCAGGATGCTTATCACAATACAAATACTCAACATTTTTCTCATGCCCTAGATGGCAACTCTGGAGCAAACCTGAATGTTTTATAGAAAACATTGGATATTGGATACTTTCATACCTTCGCCTGGTACCATTTTTCTGCATCTTCGCGGTTCTTCTGTGCCAGCGTGTCATATTGTGATCGGATTTCGGTCATTATTTTGCCCAGGTCTTGAGTTTGGGGAGCATCTACCTCCACGGTTACTGCTGAGCCAGCAATCTGAGCCTGGAGTCCATTGACATCCTTCCAAGAGAAAAACAAGATTAGGTTGGTTGTTCTACTTCGGATCACCCATATAAAAAGGTGCTAAACATTTAGGGATGTTTGCTAGTGGCTATAGTCACATGAAAAACCTGACAGGCTGGTTGTACCCAAGTTGATTGATCCATTAACTTGGGTACAATCAAGTCTGCCCATACATGGTTTAAATCTCAGCCTGAACCAGTTACAAGTGCATATTTTAAATGGGAGGTCACTATTCTACTTTAGGATCAATGTCTCACTGCACGTAGTTAAGATAAGTGTAATTAAACATCCTTTAAACATAGGCTGAGCTCAAAGATCAGACTGTATCTAGCCATCTCATGAACAATTACCTTCTGCAGCAGAATGCACTATTAGGCCTCATGCACACTGGTTGTTTTTTTACAGCAGCTATTTCTGGAGTCAAGACTTTCTACAGCCAGTAAACCCCCCAGCATGTTATCCTATGTGTCCGTGCACACATAGGCTGTTATCAGCAGGGGTGTTTACTGGGGGAAAACACACACACACACACACACACACACACACACACGAACTAATGGGTTTTAGTGCCGGTTCACACTAGTGCGGTTTGTGAGATCGCATGTAATTCGGAGTGCACTGCTCCTTCATTACATGCGATCTCATGTGCGGATGAGAGTTCAGCCATACATTTTGTATGGCTGAATTCGCACCAAACATACACATGAGGCATTTTTTTCAGCCGCATCAGGATCGGATGGCACAGTGGTTCACACTTGTGCGATCCGATTCTGTGCAAACTGTCAGATCGCACTGCGATCAAACTGGGGGTGTTGTTAACATTTAATTGACACCCCCCTGCGTATCGCATATGGCAGTGTGAACTGCCAGATGTGTGGATGCGATGCTAGATCACGCTGCATATTCGCAGCCTTCCCGTATCGCACAAGTGTGAACCGAGCCTAAAGAGGCATTTCTCAGCTGTAAAAATGCTCCAATTCAAGCTTACAAATGCGACTATTTGGTGTTTTAGCAATGTTTGAGCCCAAGGCTTTTGAGCCCCCCCTCTTATACTTCCAGAGCCCCTTCTCTATCCAGCTAGGTGCATGAGACTCTCCCTTCCGAGTGGCTGAGATACAGCAGCGGAGCCACTGGCTCACGGCTGTCAAACTCCGAACCGCAGCACTGTCTAAATGACTACACAGAGCTGCAGCTTGGCTTGGGTGCCCCATGGAAATCTGCTTGCTGTGGGGACACACAACCGGAGGGAGGGGCCAAAAGTGCCAGCGAGGGACTCTGGAAGAGGAGGATATGGGGAGCCCTGTGCAAAAACCAACTGCACAGAGGGGGGGGGGGGGGCAGGAGTATAAGACTCAGTTCACACTGGGGCGGCACGACTCCTTACTACTTCGGGGGAGACTTGTGCATTCCCATGCACCACGACTTCCGAGCGACTTCACATAATGGAAGTCTATGCAAGTCACTTCGAGGTCGCCCCGAAGTAGTACAGGACCTTTTTTCTAAGTCGGAGAGACTTGTGTCGCTCCTATTAGAACGGGTCCTGTAGTAGTCAATGGACCGCGACACGTCAGGCTGACAAGTCACGCTGGTGTGAATGGGGGGGGGGTCGAATAGGAATGTTTTTTTTAAATAGTAAAAACAAAAAAAAAAAAAAAAAATAGACTTTTAAGTTTAACATCACCCATTACTTTTTCAGCACTCTTTAACCTCTTAAACTTTACTTACATCTTCGTGGGTCTTTTTAAGGAAGATTAGTTCTTCCTTCAGGGACTCGATCTCATTCTCCAGGTTGAGTCTGGAGACATTGGTGTCATCAATGACTTTACGCAGTCCATTAATATCGGTCTCCACAGACAGGCGGATAGCCAACTCAGATTCAAACCTAAAAGTTTGGAGAAAAAAAAAAAAAAGACGGGAGATCAGACCATAGGTCAAATTTCTCCTAAATTCCCCCTGTTGCTTTTCTATTTTGACAGTGATGAAACTTTGCTCAGCTGTGACAGCACATTTCATGCTGGCTTGCCATGGCCTAATTTACCCGTTGACATATTAAGAAATCATTCCTGTAAGCTAGGGAGTGTAATTATATACAGGAAGGGATAGGGTCTCATCTGTTCAGCTTTAGAGAGAATTGGAAGACTTACTTTACTCTGAAGTCGTCAGCAGCAAGGCGGGCATTGTCAATCTGCAGGACTAGCTGAGAGTTTTCCACGGTTCTATCAAATACCTAAAAACAGAGGAAAATTGACTGATTAGAATGGAATTCAGTGAAGAAATAATATTCAGTGCCATTAGTCAGCAAAGCATGGGGCATGGACTCCAAGTGAGCATTCAGAATGATAGGCTTCTGATTGGTTGATGTGGGCACCCATTTCTCGTTGCTCATAAACCAATCCTAAATGTACTCGTTAAGCAAATTGCAATTTAAAACAATAACCTCCATGTAATAATATACTGTATGCTAGAGTCCAATGACCTCACCCATCCATGAATAAGGAATTTTTTGTCCAGGACTGACAACTCTTTGCATCATTGTACAAGCACTCTGCAGGCTTGCTGGGTCTTTTAGTTCTACTGCTGGGGAAGCGGATCCGCTTCCCACATAAACTACTTGAGTTAGTGGCATGTTATTACAGTTAAACTATTTGTGACGGTCAGGAAATGAGAACACAAAAGACCCCACAAGACAACTTAAAATATTTTTCAGACACAAATCCCTTGAGTATTGCGCTGTATTTCACTAATGATCCATGGGACTGCCAGGATGAGAATCCGCTTAACTCCATCCTGCCCACATCCTGAGCTTTAACTCTTCCGATCCCTCCTAAGCTTTCCTCTTCTTGTTGCACCCTGGTTATCTCCCTCACATCTAAGGAACAGTTTAAGGGTTTATGCATGGGATAAACTAGTAAGCCCAAGTGCAAAAAAAAAACCTTGTAGGCAAAAGGTCTAAAATTTTACATCCCCTCCCCTTTGTTTCCATACCAAGTTTTGGATTTTATAATCGTATATTGGCTACTCCTGAACAAAAAGGATTCGGTTCAAAGCCAGCAATAGCATCAACAGGGCAAAAAAAAAAACCCCAAACACCCCACCAGGTTTCAGCTGCATTAACTCAGATGAAGCAGCCAAAATCTTTGAACAGCTGTGCATGTTATCCAATCACCTTCTAGCTTTTATTTTCAAAGCCCACAATAAACAAGCTGATTGGTCACTGTGCACAGCTGAGCCACATCTTGTCTGCTTTAGTTTTAGAAATATCTCCTCTCCAACAATTTATGTAAAAATTATACAGAACATTTATAAACACACAGACATTTTATATACACACAAAGGAGTATGAAATCAAATATTAAAACAGCGCCAGCATAAAAACAAGATTAAATGTTAAAAATTACACATTAGAATTTTAACATTTAATCTTGTTTATATGCTGGCGCTGTTTTAATATTGATTTTACATTTTATCCAAGTCTTTACTTAGTGCAAGCATCACAATTCATTCACGTTCTTATACATTTTGGTAAAGAGCGCGGGTTTAAATTATTATTTTTTTTTTTATACACAAAAGGAGTATGATTAGATATAATGTTACCTTCTATAAAACATACTGTGATCAGAATAGGCCTGCTACAGCTAATATAATATATATAAAAAAATATAATAATAATAATAATAATAATAATAATAATAATAATCTTTCCATTCAAACATTTACTTTGTTGATTTTTTTTTTTCTAGAAATAATTTTACAAAAATGTATAACATTTTGGAAGATATTAGCGAGGGGGGATGCTCACCTGTTTGCGCAGTTCCTCCAGAGCTTTGAAGTATGGAGCCCAGTCCTTGGTGGGTCCCTTCTTTTCCAAATGCTGACGAATCTGCAGCTCCAGGGTTTCATTGGCCGATTCCAGGCTGCGCACCCTATCCAGGTAGGATGCCAGGCGGTCATTGAGGTCTTGCATGGTCTCTTTCTCATTCTGGACACCGCCTAGGAGATTCATTGAAGAGGTTACTGCACCAGAGCCACCACTGTAACCAGAGCCACCGAATCCGGAGCCACCACCGAACCCAGAGCCACCACCAAACCCAGAGCTCACTGTAGATACCCTGGACACTGAGATGCGGGAGCCTGAGCCCCCTGCCCCAGCATGGACACTGGCAGCACTGCTGCCTCCTCCTACCACCTGAGAGCCATAGGAGAAGAGGCGCTGGGATTTCAGGGGGGCATAGGAAGCAGTGGAGAAACTCATGGTTGCAGTTGATGTGGACAGAGGTGTAGACAGACCACTGACACAAAGCTGCTGGCTACTCAGTGTTAGTCGGAGTAGAGAATTTATAGAGAGTAGGGGGAGTGCCAGTCCTCTCCTCCTTCCAACTGATCCTCCCCACTGCATTCATTCTATTCACAGGGTGGAGATTCACGGGGGAAGGGGACAAACTTTATTCATTGTAAGGTAACATAGAAAAGACCACACCTTTAATAAACCGTCATTTAGTGAGAAGTGTAAAAACTGGAATTTTCTTGCTTTCTTTAATGTCATTATAACTTAATAAAAAATGTATGTTTCTAACTTACACCAGAAAAAAGAAAAGCACCAAAACTGACCACATATTAATTTATCTTTCACCAATACAACAAAATCTGATATCCACTCATCCGAACTAGAATTGCTTTCTCCCATCTTGAGGCTGATTTACATCAGATGTGTTGGGGTGACGCAGGCAGCGATTCCTAACACATAGATAGGACAATGTGATGTACTAAGATCAATACACCGGCGTTGGGTTCCCAGCGACTGTGCGTTCAGTTTGGCTTCTTGGTATGAACGACCAAGGCTGGGATCACGTATATGAGGTGCGGGACTCCGCATGTGATTCGGATAGGAATCGCACCGCATTCCTATTGAGCCTGGGTTCACACTTGTGCATTACAGACTCCGTACATGATTCGGATAGGAATCGCACCGCATTCCTATTGAGCGTGGGTTCACACTTGTGCATTACAGACACAGCACGTGATTCGGATAGGAATCGCACTGCATTCCTATGGAGCCTGGGTTCACACTTGTGCATTACAGACACAGCATATGATTCGGATAGGAATCGCACTGCATTCCTATTGAGCCTGGGTTCACACTTGTGCATTACAGACACCGCATGTGATTCAGATAGGAATCGCACCGCATTCCTATGGAGCCTGGGTTCACACTTGTGCATTACAGACACCGCATGTGATTCAGATAGGAATCGCACCGCATTCCTATTGAGCCTGGGTTCACACCTGTGCATTACAGACACAGCATATGATTCGGATAGGAATCGCACTGCATTCCTATGGAGCCTGGGTTCACACTTGTGCATTACAGATACCGCACGTGACTCGGATAGGAATCGCACCGCATTTCTATTGAGCCTGGGTTCACACTTGTGCATTACAGAAACCGCACGTGACTCAGATAGGAATCGCACCGCATTCCTATCGAGCCTGGGTTCACACTTGTGCATTACAGACACAGCACATGATTCGGATAGGAATCGCACTGCATTCCTATTGAGCCTGGGTTCACACTTGTGCATTACAGACACTGCACATGATTCGGATAGGAATCGCACCGCATTCCTGTTGAGCCTGGGTTCACACTTGTGCATTACAGACACAGCATGTGATTCGGATAGGAATCGCGCCGCATTCCTATTGAGCCTGGGTTCACACTTGTGCATTACAGACACAGCACGTGATTCGGATAGGAATCGCACTGCATTCCTATTGAGCCTGGGTTCACACTTGTGCATTACAGACACAGCATATGATTCGGATAGGAATCGCACTGCACTCCTATTGAGCCTGGGTTCACACTTGTGCATTACAGACACAGCATATGATTCGGATAGGAATCGCACCGCCTTCCTATTGAGCCTGGGTTCACACTTGTGCATTACAGACACAGCATATGATTCGGATAGGAATCGCACCGCCTTCCTATTGAGCCTGGGTTCACACTTGTGCATTACAGACACAGCATATGATTCGGATAGGAATCGCACTGCATTCCTATTGAGCCTGGGTTCACACTTGTGCATTACAGACACCGCACGTGATTCGGATAGGAATCGCACTGCATTCCTATTGAGCCTGGGTTCACACTTGTGCATTACAGACACCGCACGTGATTCGGATAGGAATCGCACTGCATTCCTATTGAGCCTGGGTGTGATGCAGGGAAACGCAGCAAACTTTGTGAATTTCCTGCATCAGCGTGAACATGGCTCCAATCACATGTGATGTCTGTGCGGTGTGATTTGAGCCATATATTTGTATGGCTCAAATCGCACTGCATCTGCACAAAAAAAGGTGCAGAACCCTTTTTTTCCCAGCACTGGAATCGGATCGCATGGATGTTCACACCTATGTAATCTGATAATGTGAATCGCACTGCGTTTTGCGAACCGTTTTAGGGTGTTAACTTAACATTGACACCCCGTGCAGTTTGCATGACCATTGTGCGATTTCAATGCAGTGCGGGAAATGCAAAGGATTCGCTGCACTTCCCTCGCCGCATATATGTGAACTGAGCCTTAGGCTGAATTCATACTGAATTGCATTAAAGGGGAAGTCCACCCTGACACTAAAATGGCTGAAGCACGTGATTACAGCCAGGGGCTCTACTAGGCTTCACAAAAGGGCGGCTCGGGGAGCAGAGCACTGAGCCCCGAGCCCACCCAGTTGTGTGACAATAGTGAATAAATATTCGCCATTGTCACACGGATTCTCCTCCTGGCCAATCAAGAAGCAGGCCCTGAGACCCGTTTACCGATTGGCCAAAAGGAGAAGCCATCCAATTGGCGAAGGAGGAGGAGGGAGGAGACGCAGGGGAAGCCTGACCAACGAAGGGGGACACTGAGGAGACTGAGGGGTAAGCCACCAGCTCCACATGTCAGTCCAGAGGCAGCACAGGGTGAGTGAGCCGGCGACCGGGGGGGTATGGTGTGCGGTGCAGGCTGGAGCTGGTGTGGTCCATGGTCAGGTCTGTCTGCCACGCCCCCCCCCGACCCATAGAGCATCACCCACCACTGGTCAGATCCCTGCTCTCCTCTATGGGAGATCAGATAATAACGGACCGCCTGTCAGTGTTTTCATCCCATCCTATCTGATCCGATCCTCCAGACGGATGGAAAATAGGGTTTCCATCTGTCTGGATTTCACGGACAGGATCGGATCGGATAGCAGCGGGTGTCAGAGGATATCCGCTGCTCCATAGGGATGCATGGAGCGTCTTATTAGGTCCACCTGAAAAACTGACAGACGGACCTGATCGGAAAGCCCGTGTGAAAGGGGTCCAAGTCTCTGGGTGACGTAACTTCCCATTCATTTCACAGCTGTTGTGCGATGTGTCCTCTGCAGAGTTTCCGCAGCGTGTTTTAATGCGCATTGACATGTGTTGATGCACATTTTAACATGCGTTGAAGTGCATTTTAGTGCATTGCATTGTGCAGGACATGCTGACAGAAAGCGTGGGACGTGCTGACAGAAAGCGCAGGACATGCTGACAGAAAGCGTGGGACGTGCTGACAGAAAGCGTGGGACGTGCTGACAGAAAGCGCAGGACATGCTGACAGAAAGCGTGGGACGTGCTGACAGAAAGCGTGGCACGTGCTGACAGAAAGCGTGGGACGTGCTGACAGAAAGCGTGGCACGTGCTGTCAGAAAGCGTGGGACGTGCTGACAGAAAGCGTGGGACGTGCTGACAGAAAGCGTGGGACGTGCTGACAGAAAGCATGGGACATTCTGACAGAAAGCGTGGGACGTGCTGACAGAAAGCGTGGGACATGCTGACAGAAAGCATGGGACATTCTGACAGAAAGCGCGGGACATGCTGACAGAAAGCATGGGACATGCTGACAGAAAGCGTGGGACGTGCTGACAGAAAGCGTGGGACGTGCTGACAGAAAGCGCGGGACATGCTGACAGAAAGCATGTGACGTGCTGACAGAAAGCGTGGGACATTCTGACAGAAAGCGTGGGACGTGCTGACAGAAAGCGTGGGACGTGCTGACAGAAAGCGTGGGACGTGCTGACAGAAAGCGTGGGACGTTCTGACAGAAAGCGTGGGACGTGCTGACAGAAAGCGTGGGACGTGCTGACAGAAAGCGTAGGACGTGCTGAAAGAAAGCATGGGACATTCTGACAGAAAGCGTGGGACGTGCTGACAGAAAGCGTGGGACGTGCTGACAGAAAGCGTGGGACGTGCTGACAGAAAGCGTGGGGCGTGCTGACAGAAAGCGTGGGACCTTCTAAAAGAAAGCGTGGGACGTGCTGACAGAAAGCGTAGGACATTCTGACAGAAAGCGGGGAACATGCTGACAAGAAAGCGCGGGACATGCTGACAGAAAACATGGGACATTCTGACAGAAAGCGTGGGACATTCTGACAGAAAGTGTGGAACGTGCTGACAGAAAGCGTGGGACGTGCTGACAGAAAGCGCGGGACATGCTGACAGAAAGCATGGGACGTTCTGTCAGAAAGCGTGGGACGTGCTGACAGAAAGCATAGGACATTCTGACAGAAAGCGTGGGACGTGCTGACAGAAAGCGTGGGACATGCTGACAGAAAGCATGGGACATTCTGACAGAAAGCGTGGGACGTGCTGACAGAAAGCGTGGGACATGCTGACAGAAAGCATGGGACATTCTGACAGAAAGCGCGGGACATGCTGACAGAAAGCATGGGACATGCTGACAGAAAGCGTGGGACGTGCTGACAGAAAGCGTGGGACGTGCTGACAGAAAGCGCGGGACATGCTGACAGAAAGCATGTGACGTGCTGACAGAAAGCGTGGGACATTCTGACAGAAAGCGTGGGACGTGCTGACAGAAAGCGTGGGACGTGCTGACAGAAAGCGTGGGACGTGCTGACAGAAAGCGTGGGACGTTCTGACAGAAAGCGTGGGACGTGCTGACAGAAAGCGTGGGACGTGCTGACAGAAAGCGTGGGACGTGCTGACAGAAAGCGTGGGACGTGCTGACAGAAAGCGTGGGTCGTGCTGACAGAAAGCGTGGGACCTTCTGACAGAAAGCGTGGGACGTGCTGACAGAAAGCGTAGGACATTCTGACAGAAAGCGGGGAACATGCTGACAAGAAAGCGCGGGACATGCTGACAGAAAACATGGGACATTCTGACAGAAAGCGTGGGACGTGCTGACAGAAAGCATGGGACATTCTGACAGAAAGCGTGGAACGTGCTGACAGAAAGCGTGGGACGTGCTGACAGAAAGCGCGGGACATGCTGACAGAAAGCATGGGACGTTCTGTCAGAAAGCGTGGGACGTGCTGACAGAAAGCGTGGGACGTGCTGACAGAAAGCGTGGGACGTGCTGACAGAAAGCATGGGACGTTCTGACAGAAAGCATAGGACATTCTGACAGAAAGCGTGGGACGTGCTGACAGAAAGCGTGGGACATGCTGACAGAAAGCGTGGGACATTCTGACAGAAAGCGTGGGACGTGCTGACAGAAAGCGTGGGACGTGCTGACAGAAAGCGTGGGACGTGCTGACGAAAAGCATGGGACATTCTGACAGAAAGCATGGGACGTGCTGACAGAAAGCGTGGGACGTGCTGACAGAAAGCGTGGGACGTGCTGACAGAAAGCGTGGGACGTGCTGACAGAAAGCGTGGGACATGCTGACAGAAAGCATGGGACATTCTGACAGAAAGCGTGGGACGTGCTGACAGAAAGCGTGGGACGTGCTGACAGAAAGCGTGGGGCGTGCTGACAGAAAGCGTGGGACCTTCTGACAGAAAGCGTGGGACGTGCTGACAGAAAGCGTAGGACATTCTGACAGAAAGCGGGGAACATGCTGACAAGAAAGCGCGGGACATGCTGACAGAAAACATGGGACATTCTGACAGAAAGCGTGGGACGTGCTGACAGAAAGCATGGGACATTCTGACAGAAAGCGTGGAACGTGCTGACAGAAAGCGTGGGACGTGCTGACAGAAAGCGCGGGACATGCTGACAGAAAGCATGGGACGTTCTGTCAGAAAGCGTGGGACGTGCTGACAGAAAGCATGGGACATTCTGACAGAAAGCGTGGGACGTGCTGACAGAAAGCGTGGGACATGCTGACAGAAAGCGCGGGACGTGCTGACAGGAAGCGTGGGACGTGCTGACAGAAAGCGTGGGACATTCTGACAGAAAGCGTGGGACATTCTGACAGAAAGCGTGCGACGTGCTGACAGAAAGCATGGGACGTGCTGACAGAAAGCGTGGGACGTGCTGACAGAAAGCGTGGGACGTGCTGACAGAAAGCATGGGACATTCTGACAGAAAGCGTGGGACGTGCTGACAGAAAGCGTGGGACGTGCTGACGGAAAGCGTGGGACATTATGACAGAAAGCGTGGGACGTGCTGACAGAAAGCGTGGGACGTGCTGACGGAAAGCATGGGTCATTCTGACAGAAAGCTTGGGACGTGCTGACAGAAAGCGTGGGACGTGCTGACAGAAAGCGTGGGACGTGCTGACAGAAAGCATGGGACGTGCTGACAGAAAGCGTGGGACGTGCTGACAGAAAGCGTGGGACGTGCTGACAGAAAGAGCGGGACATGCTGACAGAAAGCATGGGACATTCTGACAGAAAATGTGGGACGTGCTGACAGAAAGCATGGGACATTCTGATAGAAAGCGTGGGACGTGCTGACAGAAAGCATGGGACATTCTGACAGAAAGCGGGGGACGTGCTGACAGAAAGCGTGGGACGTGCTGACAGAAAGCGTGGGACGTGCTGACAGAAAGCGAGGGACGTGCTGACAGAAAGAGCGGGACGTGCTGACAGAAAGCGTGGGAAATGCTGACAGAAAGCGTGGGACGTGCTGACAGAAAGCGAGGGACGTGCTGACGGAAAGCGTGGGACATGCTGACAGAAAGCGTGGGACGTGCTGACGGAAAGCGTGGGACGTGCTGACAGAAAGCGTGGGACGTGCTGACAGAAAGCGTGGGACGTGCTGACAGAAAGCATGGGACATTCTGACAGAAAGCGTGGGACGTGCTGACAGAAAGCATGGGACGTGCTGACAGAAAGTGTGGGACGTGCTGACAGAAAGCGTGGGACGTGCTGACAGAAAGCGTGGGGCGTGCTGACAGAAAGCATGGGACCTTCTGACAGAAAGCGTGGGACGTGCTGACAGAAAGCGTAGGACATTCTGACAGAAAGCGGGGAACATGCTGACAGAAAGCGCGGGACATGCTGACAGAAAACATGGGACATTCTGACAGAAAGCGTGGGACGTGCTGACAGAAAGCGTGGGACGTGCTGACAGAAAGCGTGGAACGTGCTGACAGAAAGCGTGGAACGTGCTGACAGAAAGCGTGGGACGCGCTGACAGAAAGCGCGGGACATGCTGACAGAAAGCATGGGACGTTCTGTCAGAAAGCGTGGGACGTGCTGACAGAAAGCATGGGACATTCTGACAGAAAGCGTGGGACGTGCTGACAGAGAGCGTGGGACGTGCTGACAGAGAGCGTGGGACGTGCTGACAGAAACCTTGGGACGTGCTGACAGAAAGCGTGGGACGTGCTGACAGAAAGCGTGGGACATTCTGACAGAAAGCGTGGGAAGTGCTGACAGAAAGCGTGGGGCGTGCTGACAGAAAGCGTGGGACATGCTGACAGAAAGCGTGGGACATTCTGACAGAAAGCGTGGGACGTGCTGACAGAAAGCGTGGGACGTGCTGACAGAAAGCGCGGGACATTCTGACAGAAAGCGTGGGACGTGCTGACAGAAAGAGTGGGACATGCTGACAGAAAGCATGGGACATTCTGACAGAAAGCGTGGGACGTGCTGACAGAAAGCGTGGGACATGCTGATAGAAAGCGTGGGACATTCTGACAGAAAGCGTGGAACGTGCTGACAGAAAGCGTGGGACGTGCTGACAGAAAGCGCGGGACATGCTGACAGAAAGCATGGGACGTTCTGTCAGAAAGCGTGGGACGTGCTGACAGAAAGCATGGGACATTCTGACAGAAAGCGTGGGACGTGCTGACAGAAAGCGTGGGACGTGCTGACAGAAACCTTGGGACGTGCTGACAGAAAGCGTGGGACGTGCTGACAGAAAGCGTGGGACATTCTGACAGAAAGCGTGGGAAGTGCTGACAGAAAGCGTGGGACGTGCTGACAGAAAGCGTGGGACATGCTGACAGAAAGCGTTGGACATTCTGACAGAAAGCGTGGGACGTGCTGACAGAAAGCGTGGGACGTGCTGACAGAAAGCGTGGGACATGCTGACAGAAAGCGTGGGACATTTTGACAGAAAGCATGGGACGTGCTGACAGAAAGCTTGGGACGTGCTGACAGAAAGCGCGGGACATTCTGGGACGTGCTGACAGAAAGCGTGGGACGTGCTGACGGAAAGCATGGGACATTCTGACAGAAAGCATGGGACGTGCTGACAGAAAGCGTGGGACGTGATGACAGAAAGCGTGGGACATGCTGACAGAAAGCGTGGGACATTTTGACAGAAAGCATGGGACGTGCTGACAGAAAGCGTGGGACGTGCTGACAGAAAGCTTGGGACGTGCTGACAGAAAGCGTGGGACGTGCTGACAGAAAGCGTGGGACATTCTGACAGAAAGCGTGGGAAGTGCTGACAGAAAGCGTGGGACGTGCTGACAGAAAGCGTGGGACATGCTGACAGAAAGCGTTGGACATTCTGACAGAAAGCGTGGGACGTGCTGACAGAAAGCGTGGGACGTGCTGACAGAAAGCGTGGGACGTGCTGACGGAAAGCATGGGACATTCTGACAGAAAGCATGGGACATGCTGACAGAAAGCGTGGGACGTGCTGACAGAAAGTGTGGGACGTGGGGACAGAAAGCGTGGGACGTGCTGACAGAAAGCGTAGGACATGCTGACAGAAAGCGCGGGACGTGCTGACAGAAAGCGTGGGACATTCTGACAGAAAGCGTGCGACGTGCTGACAGAAAGCATGGGACGTGCTGACAGAAAGCGTGGGACGTGCTGACAGAAAGCATGGGACATTCTGACAGAAAGCGTGGGACGTGCTGACAGAAAGCGTGGGACATGCTGATAGAAAGCGTGGGACATGCTGATAGAAAGCGTGGGACGTGCTGACAGAAAATGTGGGACGTGCTGACAGAAAGCGTGGGACATGCTGACAGAAAGCATGGGACATTCTGACAGAAAGCGTGGGACGTGCTGACAAAAAGCGTGGGACATGCTGATAGAAAGCATGGGACGTGCTGACAGAAAGCATGGGACATTCTGACAGAAAGCGTGGGATGTGCTGACAGAAAGCGTGGGACATGCTGATAGAAAGCGTGGGACATTCTGACAGAAAGCGTGGAACGTGCTGACAGAAAGCGTGGGACGTGCTGACAGAAAGCGCGGGACATGCTGACAGAAAGCATGGGACGTTCTGTCAGAAAGCGTGGGACGTGCTGACAGAAAGCATGGGACATTCTGACAGAAAGCGTGGGACGTGCTGACAGAAAGCGTGGGACGTGCTGACAGAAACCTTGGGACGTGCTGACAGAAAGCATGGGACGTGCTGACAGAAAGCGTGGGACATTCTGACAGAAAGCGTGGGAAGTGCTGACAGAAAGCGTGGGACGTGCTGACAGAAAGCGTGGGACATGCTGACAGAAAGCGTTGGACATTCTGACAGAAAGCGTGGGACGTGCTGACAGAAAGCGTGGGACGTGCTGACAGAAAGCGCGGGACATTCTGACAGAAAGCGTGGGACGTGCTGACAGAAAGCGTGGGACGTGCTGAAGGAAAGCATGGGACATTCTGACAGAAAGCATGGGACGGGCTGATAGAAAGCGTGGGACGTGCTGACAGAAAGTGTGGGACGTGGTGACAGAAAGCGTGGGACGTGCTGACAGAAAGCGTAGGACATGCTGACAGAAAGCGCGGGACGTGCTGACAGAAAGCGTGGGACATTCTGACAGAAAGCGTGCGACGTGCTGACAGAAAGCGTGCGACGTGCTGACAGAAAGCATGGGACGTGCTGACAGAAAGCGTGGGACGTGCTGACAGAAAGCATGGGACATTCTGACAGAAAGCGTGGGACGTGCTGACAGAAAGCGTGGGACATGCTGATAGAAAGCGTGGGACATGCTGATAGAAAGCGTGGGACGTGCTGACAGAAAATGTGGGACGTGCTGACAGAAAGCGTGGGACATGCTGACAGAAAGCATGGGACATTCTGACAGAAAGCGTGGGACGTGCTGACAAAAAGCGTGGGACATGCTGATAGAAAGCATGGGACGTGCTGACAGAAAGCATGGGACATTCTGACAGAAAGCGTGGGACGTGCAGACAGAAAGCGTGGGACGTGCTGACAGAAAGTGTGGGACGTGCTGACAGAAAGCGTGGGACGTGCTGACAGAAAGCGTGGGGCGTGCTGACAGAAAGCATGGGACCTTCTGACAGAAAGCGTGGGACGTGCTGACAGAAAGCGTAGGACATTCTGACAGAAAGCGCGGGACATGCTGACAGAAAACATGGGACATTCTGACAGAAAGCGTGGGACGTGCTGACAGAAAGCATGGGACATTCTGACAGAAAGCATGGAACGTGCTGACAGAAAGCGTGGGACGTGCTGACAGAAAGCGCGGGACATACTGACAGAAAGCATGGGACGTTCTGTCAGAAAGCGTGGGACGTGCTGACAGAAAGCATGGGACATTCTGACAGAAAGCGTGGGACGTGCTGACAGAAAGCGTGGGACGTGCTGACAGAAAGCGTGGGACGTGCTGACAGAAACCTTGGGACGTGCTGACAGAAAGCGTGGGACATGCTGACAGAAAGCGTGGGACATTCTGACAGAAAGCGTGGGAAGTGCTGACAGAAAGCGTGGGACGTGCTGACAGAAAGCGTGGGACGTGCTGACAGAAAGCGTGGGACATTTTGACAGAAAGCATGGGACGTGCTGACAGAAAGCGTGGGACGTGCTGACAGAAAGCGCGGGACATTCTGACAGAAAGCGTGGGACGTGCTGACAGAAAGCGTGGGACGTGCTGACGGAAAGCATGGGACATTCTGACAGAAAGCATGGGACGTGCTGACAGAAAGCGTGGGACGTGCTGACAGAAAGCGTGGGACATGCTGACAGAAAGCGTGGGACATTTTGACAGAAAGCATGGGACGTGCTGACAGAAAGCGTGGGACGTGCTGACAGAAAGCGCGGGACATTCTGACAGAAAGCGTGGGACGTGCTGACAGAAAGCGTGGGACGTGCTGACGGAAAGCATGGGACATTCTGACAGAAAGCATGGGACGTGCTGACAGAAAGCGTGGGACGTGCTGACAGAAAGCGTGGGACGTGCTGACAGAAAGCGTGGGACGTGCTGACAGAAAGCGTAGGACATGCTGACAGAAAGCGCGGGAGCGCTGACAGAAAGCGTGGGACGTGCTGACAGAAAGCGTGGGACGTGCTGACAGAAAGCATGGGACATTCTGACAGAAAGCGTGGGACGTGCTGACAGAAAGCGTGGGACATGCTGATAGAAAGCGTGGGACGTGCTGACAGAAAATGTGGGACGTGCTGACAGAAAGCGTGGGACATGCTGACAGAAAGCATGGGACATTCTGACAGAAAGCGTGGGACGTGCTGACAGAAAGCGTGGGACATGCTGATAGAAAGCATGGGACATTCTGACAGAATGCGTGGGACGTGCTGACAGAAAGCATGGGACATTCTGACAGAAAGCGTGGGACGTGCTGACAGAAAGCGTGGGACGTGCTGACAGAAAGCGTGGGACATTCTGACAGAAAGCGTGGGACATGCTGACAGAAAGAGCGGGACGTGCTGACAGAAAGAGCGGGACGTGCTGACAGAAAGCGTGGGACGTGCTGACAGAAAGCGTGGGGCGTGCTGACAGAAAGCATGGGACCTTCTGACAGAAAGCGTGGGACGTGCTGACAGAAAGCGTGGGACATGCTGACAGAAAGCGGGGAACATGCTGACAGAAAGCGCGGGACATGCTGACAGAAAACATGGGACATTCTGACAGAAAGCGTGGGACGTGCTGACAGAAAGCGTGGGACGTGCTGACAGAAAGCGTGGAACGTGCTGACAGAAAGCGTGGAACGTGCTGACAGAAAGCGTGGGACGTGCTGACAGAAAGCGTGGGACATGCTGACAGAAAGCGTGGGACGTGCTGACAGAAAGCGTAGGACATGCTGACAGAAAGCGCGGGACGTGCTGACAGAAAGCGTGGGACGTGCTGACAGAAAGCGTGGGACGTGCTGACAGAAAGCATGGGACATTCTGACAGAAAGCGTGGGACGTGCTGACAGAAAGCGTGGGACATGCTGATAGAAAGCGTGGGACGTGCTGACAGAAAATGTGGGACGTGCTGACAGAAAGCGTGGGACATGCTGACAGAAAGCATGGGACATTCTGACAGAGAGCGTGGGACGTGCTGACAGAAAGCGTGGGACATGCTGATAGAAAGCATGGGACATTCTGACAGAATGCGTGGGACGTGCTGACAGAAAGCATGGGACATTCTGACAGAAAGCGTGGGACGTGCTGACAGAAAGCGTGGGACGTGCTGACAGAAAGCGTGGGACGTTCTGACAGAAAGCGTGGGACATGCTGACAGAAAGAGCGGGACGTGCTGACAGAAAGAGCGGGACGTGCTGACAGAAAGCGTGGGACGTGCTGACAGAAAGCGTGGGGCGTGCTGACAGAAAGCATGGGACCTTCTGACAGAAAGCGTGGGACGTGCTGACAGAAAGCGTAGGACATTCTGACAGAAAGCGGGGAACATGCTGACAGAAAGCGCGGGACATGCTGACAGAAAACATGGGACATTCTGACAGAAAGCGTGGGACGTGCTGACAGAAAGCGTGGGACGTGCTGACAGAAAGCGTGGAACGTGCTGACAGAAAGCGTGGAACGTGCTGACAGAAAGCGTGGGACGCGCTGACAGAAAGCGCGGGACATGCTGACAGAAAGCATGGGACGTTCTGTCAGAAAGCGTGGGACGTGCTGACAGAAAGCATGGGACATTCTGACAGAAAGCGTGGGACGTGCTGACAGAGAGCGTGGGACGTGCTGACAGAAACCTTGGGACGTGCTGACAGAAAGCGTGGGACGTGCTGACAGAAAGCGTGGGACATTCTGACAGAAAGCGTGGGAAGTGCTGACAGAAAGCGTGGGACGTGCTGACAGAAAGCGTGGGACATGCTGACAGAAAGCGTGGGACATTCTGACAGAAAGCGTGGGACGTGCTGACAGAAAGCGTGGGACGTGCTGACAGAAAGCGCGGCACATTCTGACAGAAAGCGTGGGACGTGCTGACAGAAAGAGTGGGACATGCTGACAGAAAGCATGGGACATTCTGACAGAAAGCGTGGGACGTGCTGACAGAAAGCGTGGGACATGCTGATAGAAAGCATGGGACATTCTGACAGAAAGCGTGGAACGTGCTGACAGAAAGCGTGGGACGTGCTGACAGAAAGCGCGGGACATGCTGACAGAAAGCATGGGACGTTCTGTCAGAAAGCGTGGGACGTGCTGACAGAAAGCATGGGACATTCTGACAGAAAGCGTGGGACGTGCTGACAGAAAGCGTGGGACGTGCTGACAGAAAGCGTGGGACGTGCTGACAGAAATCTTGGGACGTGCTGACAGAAAGCGTGGGACGTGCTGACAGAAAGCGTGGGACATTCTGACAGAAAGCGTGGGAAGTGCTGACAGAAAGCGTGGGACGTGCTGACAGAAAGCGTGGGACATGCTGACAGAAAGCGTTGGACATTCTGACAGAAAGCGTGGGACGTGCTGACAGAAAGCGTGGGACGTGCTGACAGAAAGCGCGGGACATTCTGACAGAAAGCGTGGGACGTGCTGACAGAAAGCGTGGGACGTGCTGACAGAAAGCGTGGGACGTGCTGACGGAAAGCATGGGACATTCTGACAGAAAGCATGGGAAGTGCTGACAGAAAGCGTGGGACGTGCTGACAGAAAGTGTGGGACGTGGTGACAGAAAGCGTGGGACGTGCTGACAGAAAGCGTAGGACATGCTGACAGAAAGCGCGGGACGTGCTGACAGAAAGCGTGGGACATTCTGACAGAAAGCGTGCGACGTGCTGACAGAAAGCATGGGACGTGCTGACAGAAAGCGTGGGACGTGCTGACAGAAAGCATGGGACATTCTGACAGAAAGCGTGGGACGTGCTGACAGAAAGCGTGGGACATGCTGATAGAAAGCGTGGGACATGCTGATAGAAAGCGTGGGACGTGCTGACAGAAAATGTGGGACGTGCTGACAGAAAGCGTGGGACATGCTGACAGAAAGCATGGGACATTCTGACAGAAAGCGTGGGACGTGCTGACAAAAAGCGTGGGACATGCTGATAGAAAGCATGGGACGTGCTGACAGAAAGCATGGGACATTCTGACAGAAAGCGTGGGACGTGCTGACAGAAAGCGTGGGACGTGCTGACAGAAAGTGTGGGACGTGCTGACAGAAAGCGTGGGACGTGCTGACAGAAAGCGTGGGGCGTGCTGACAGAAAGCATGGGACCTTCTGAGAGAAAGCGTGGGACGTGCTGACAGAAAGCGTAGGACATTCTGACAGAAAGCGCGGGACATGCTGACAGAAAACATGGGACATTCTGACAGAAAGCATGGGACGTGCTGACAGAAAGCATGGGACATTCTGACAGAAAGCGTGGAACGTGCTGACAGAAAGCGTGGGACGTGCTGACAGAAAGCGCGGGACATGCTGACAGAAAGCATGGGACGTTCTGTCAGAAAGCGTGGGACGTGCTGACAGAAAGCATGGGACATTCTGACAGAAAGCGTGGGACGTGCTGACAGAAAGCGTGGGACGTGCTGACAGAAACCTTGGGACGTGCTGACAGAAAGCGTGGGACGTGCTGACAGAAAGCGTGGGACATTCTGACAGAAAGCGTGGGACATTCTGACAGAAAGCGTGGGACGTGCTGACAGAAAGCGTGGGACGTGCTGACAGAAAGCGCGGCACATTCTGACAGAAAGCGTGGGACGTGCTGACAGAAAGCGTGGGACGTGCTGACAGAAAGCGTAGGACATGCTGACAGAAAGCGCGGGACGTGCTGACAGAAAGCGTGGGACGTGCTGACAGAAAGCGTGGGACATTCTGACAGAAAGCGTGCGACGTGCTGACAGAAAGCGTGCGACGTGCTGACAGAAAGCATGGGACGTGCTGACAGAAAGCGTGGGACGTGCTGACAGAAAGCATGGGACATTCTGACAGAAAGCGTGGGACGTGCTGACAGAAAGCGTGGGACATGCTGATAGAAAGCGTGGGACATGCTGATAGAAAGCGTGGGACGTGCTGACAGAAAATGTGGGACGTGCTGACAGAAAGCGTGGGACATGCTGACAGAAAGCATGGGACATTCTGACAGAAAGCGTGGGACGTGCTGACAAAAAGCGTGGGACATGCTGATAGAAAGCATGGGACGTGCTGACAGAAAGCATGGGACATTCTGACAGAAAGCGTGGGACGTGCAGACAGAAAGCGTGGGACGTGCTGACAGAAAGTGTGGGACGTGCTGACAGAAAGCGTGGGACGTGCTGACAGAAAGCGTGGGGCGTGCTGACAGAAAGCATGGGACCTTCTGACAGAAAGCGTGGGACGTGCTGACAGAAAGCGTAGGACATTCTGACAGAAAGCGCGGGACATGCTGACAGAAAACATGGGACATTCTGACAGAAAGCGTGGGACGTGCTGACAGAAAGCATGGGACATTCTGACAGAAAGCATGGAACGTGCTGACAGAAAGCGTGGGACGTGCTGACAGAAAGCGCGGGACATACTGACAGAAAGCATGGGACGTTCTGTCAGAAAGCGTGGGACGTGCTGACAGAAAGCATGGGACATTCTGACAGAAAGCGTGGGACGTGCTGACAGAAAGCGTGGGACGTGCTGACAGAAAGCGTGGGACGTGCTGACAGAAACCTTGGGACGTGCTGACAGAAAGCGTGGGACATGCTGACAGAAAGCGTGGGACATTCTGACAGAAAGCGTGGGAAGTGCTGACAGAAAGCGTGGGACGTGCTGACAGAAAGCGTGGGACGTGCTGACAGAAAGCGTGGGACATTTTGACAGAAAGCATGGGACGTGCTGACAGAAAGCGTGGGACGTGCTGACAGAAAGCGCGGGACATTCTGACAGAAAGCGTGGGACGTGCTGACAGAAAGCGTGGGACGTGCTGACGGAAAGCATGGGACATTCTGACAGAAAGCATGGGACGTGCTGACAGAAAGCGTGGGACGTGCTGACAGAAAGCGTGGGACATGCTGACAGAAAGCGTGGGACATTTTGACAGAAAGCATGGGACGTGCTGACAGAAAGCGTGGGACGTGCTGACAGAAAGCGCGGGACATTCTGACAGAAAGCGTGGGACGTGCTGACAGAAAGCGTGGGACGTGCTGACGGAAAGCATGGGACATTCTGACAGAAAGCATGGGACGTGCTGACAGAAAGCGTGGGACGTGCTGACAGAAAGCGTGGGACGTGCTGACAGAAAGCGTGGGACGTGCTGACAGAAAGCGTAGGACATGCTGACAGAAAGCGCGGGAGCGCTGACAGAAAGCGTGGGACGTGCTGACAGAAAGCGTGGGACGTGCTGACAGAAAGCATGGGACATTCTGACAGAAAGCGTGGGACGTGCTGACAGAAAGCGTGGGACATGCTGATAGAAAGCGTGGGACGTGCTGACAGAAAATGTGGGACGTGCTGACAGAAAGCGTGGGACATGCTGACAGAAAGCATGGGACATTCTGACAGAAAGCGTGGGACGTGCTGACAGAAAGCGTGGGACATGCTGATAGAAAGCATGGGACATTCTGACAGAATGCGTGGGACGTGCTGACAGAAAGCATGGGACATTCTGACAGAAAGCGTGGGACGTGCTGACAGAAAGCGTGGGACGTGCTGACAGAAAGCGTGGGACATTCTGACAGAAAGCGTGGGACATGCTGACAGAAAGAGCGGGACGTGCTGACAGAAAGAGCGGGACGTGCTGACAGAAAGCGTGGGACGTGCTGACAGAAAGCGTGGGGCGTGCTGACAGAAAGCATGGGACCTTCTGACAGAAAGCGTGGGACGTGCTGACAGAAAGCGTGGGACATGCTGACAGAAAGCGGGGAACATGCTGACAGAAAGCGCGGGACATGCTGACAGAAAACATGGGACATTCTGACAGAAAGCGTGGGACGTGCTGACAGAAAGCGTGGGACGTGCTGACAGAAAGCGTGGAACGTGCTGACAGAAAGCGTGGAACGTGCTGACAGAAAGCGTGGGACGTGCTGACAGAAAGCGTGGGACATGCTGACAGAAAGCGTGGGACGTGCTGACAGAAAGCGTAGGACATGCTGACAGAAAGCGCGGGACGTGCTGACAGAAAGCGTGGGACGTGCTGACAGAAAGCGTGGGACGTGCTGACAGAAAGCATGGGACATTCTGACAGAAAGCGTGGGACGTGCTGACAGAAAGCGTGGGACATGCTGATAGAAAGCGTGGGACGTGCTGACAGAAAATGTGGGACGTGCTGACAGAAAGCGTGGGACATGCTGACAGAAAGCATGGGACATTCTGACAGAGAGCGTGGGACGTGCTGACAGAAAGCGTGGGACATGCTGATAGAAAGCATGGGACATTCTGACAGAATGCGTGGGACGTGCTGACAGAAAGCATGGGACATTCTGACAGAAAGCGTGGGACGTGCTGACAGAAAGCGTGGGACGTGCTGACAGAAAGCGTGGGACGTTCTGACAGAAAGCGTGGGACATGCTGACAGAAAGAGCGGGACGTGCTGACAGAAAGAGCGGGACGTGCTGACAGAAAGCGTGGGACGTGCTGACAGAAAGCGTGGGGCGTGCTGACAGAAAGCATGGGACCTTCTGACAGAAAGCGTGGGACGTGCTGACAGAAAGCGTAGGACATTCTGACAGAAAGCGGGGAACATGCTGACAGAAAGCGCGGGACATGCTGACAGAAAACATGGGACATTCTGACAGAAAGCGTGGGACGTGCTGACAGAAAGCGTGGGACGTGCTGACAGAAAGCGTGGAACGTGCTGACAGAAAGCGTGGAACGTGCTGACAGAAAGCGTGGGACGCGCTGACAGAAAGCGCGGGACATGCTGACAGAAAGCATGGGACGTTCTGTCAGAAAGCGTGGGACGTGCTGACAGAAAGCATGGGACATTCTGACAGAAAGCGTGGGACGTGCTGACAGAGAGCGTGGGACGTGCTGACAGAAACCTTGGGACGTGCTGACAGAAAGCGTGGGACGTGCTGACAGAAAGCGTGGGACATTCTGACAGAAAGCGTGGGAAGTGCTGACAGAAAGCGTGGGACGTGCTGACAGAAAGCGTGGGACATGCTGACAGAAAGCGTGGGACATTCTGACAGAAAGCGTGGGACGTGCTGACAGAAAGCGTGGGACGTGCTGACAGAAAGCGCGGCACATTCTGACAGAAAGCGTGGGACGTGCTGACAGAAAGAGTGGGACATGCTGACAGAAAGCATGGGACATTCTGACAGAAAGCGTGGGACGTGCTGACAGAAAGCGTGGGACATGCTGATAGAAAGCATGGGACATTCTGACAGAAAGCGTGGAACGTGCTGACAGAAAGCGTGGGACGTGCTGACAGAAAGCGCGGGACATGCTGACAGAAAGCATGGGACGTTCTGTCAGAAAGCGTGGGACGTGCTGACAGAAAGCATGGGACATACTGACAGAAAGCGTGGGACGTGCTGACAGAAAGCGTGGGACGTGCTGACAGAAAGCGTGGGACGTGCTGACAGAAATCTTGGGACGTGCTGACAGAAAGCGTGGGACGTGCTGACAGAAAGCGTGGGACATTCTGACAGAAAGCGTGGGAAGTGCTGACAGAAAGCGTGGGACGTGCTGACAGAAAGCGTGGGACATGCTGACAGAAAGCGTTGGACATTCTGACAGAAAGCGTGGGACGTGCTGACAGAAAGCGTGGGACGTGCTGACAGAAAGCGCGGGACATTCTGACAGAAAGCGTGGGACGTGCTGACAGAAAGCGTGGGACGTGCTGACAGAAAGCGTGGGACGTGCTGACGGAAAGCATGGGACATTCTGACAGAAAGCATGGGAAGTGCTGACAGAAAGCGTGGGACGTGCTGACAGAAAGTGTGGGACGTGGTGACAGAAAGCGTGGGACGTGCTGACAGAAAGCGTAGGACATGCTGACAGAAAGCGCGGGACGTGCTGACAGAAAGCGTGGGACATTCTGACAGAAAGCGTGCGACGTGCTGACAGAAAGCATGGGACGTGCTGACAGAAAGCGTGGGACGTGCTGACAGAAAGCATGGGACATTCTGACAGAAAGCGTGGGACGTGCTGACAGAAAGCGTGGGACATGCTGATAGAAAGCGTGGGACATGCTGATAGAAAGCGTGGGACGTGCTGACAGAAAATGTGGGACGTGCTGACAGAAAGCGTGGGACATGCTGACAGAAAGCATGGGACATTCTGACAGAAAGCGTGGGACGTGCTGACAAAAAGCGTGGGACATGCTGATAGAAAGCATGGGACGTGCTGACAGAAAGCATGGGACATTCTGACAGAAAGCGTGGGACGTGCTGACAGAAAGCGTGGGACGTGCTGACAGAAAGTGTGGGACGTGCTGACAGAAAGCGTGGGACGTGCTGACAGAAAGCGTGGGGCGTGCTGACAGAAAGCATGGGACCTTCTGAGAGAAAGCGTGGGACGTGCTGACAGAAAGCGTAGGACATTCTGACAGAAAGCGCGGGACATGCTGACAGAAAACATGGGACATTCTGACAGAAAGCATGGGACGTGCTGACAGAAAGCATGGGACATTCTGACAGAAAGCGTGGAACGTGCTGACAGAAAGCGTGGGACGTGCTGACAGAAAGCGCGGGACATGCTGACAGAAAGCATGGGACGTTCTGTCAGAAAGCGTGGGACGTGCTGACAGAAAGCATGGGACATTCTGACAGAAAGCGTGGGACGTGCTGACAGAAAGCGTGGGACGTGCTGACAGAAACCTTGGGACGTGCTGACAGAAAGCGTGGGACGTGCTGACAGAAAGCGTGGGACATTCTGACAGAAAGCGTGGGACGTGCTGACAGAAAGCGTGGGACGTGCTGACAGAAAGCGTGGGACATGCTGACAGAAAGCGTGGGACGTGCTGACAGAAAGCGTAGGACATGCTGACAGAAAGCGCGGGACGTGCTGACAGAAAGCGTGGGACGTGCTGACAGAAAGCGTGGGACGTGCTGACAGAAAGCATGGGACATTCTGACAGAAAGCGTGGGACGTGCTGACAGAAAGCATGGGACATGCTGATAGAAAGCGTGGGACGTGCTGACAGAAAATGTGGGACGTGCTGACAGAAAGCGTGGGACATGCTGACAGAAAGCATGGGACATTCTGACAGAAAGCGTGGGACGTGCTGACAAAAAGCGTGGGACATGCTGATAGAAAGCATGGGACGTGCTGACAGAAAGCATGGGACATTCTGACAGAAAGCGTGGGACGTGCTGACAGAAAGCGTGGGACGTGCTGACAGAAAGTGTGGGACGTGCTGACAGAAAGCGTGGGACGTGCTGACAGAAAGCGTGGGGCGTGCTGACAGAAAGCATGGGACCTTCTGAGAGAAAGCGTGGGACGTGCTGACAGAAAGCGTAGGACATTCTGACAGAAAGCGCGGGACATGCTGACAGAAAACATGGGACATTCTGACAGAAAGCGTGGGACGTGCTGACAGAAAGCATGGGACATTCTGACAGAAAGCGTGGAACGTGCTGACAGAAAGCGTGGGACGTGCTGACAGAAAGCGCGGGACATGCTGACAGAAAGCATGGGACGTTCTGTCAGAAAGCGTGGGACGTGCTGACAGAAAGCATGGGACATTCTGACAGAAAGCGTGGGACGTGCTGACAGAAAGCGTGGGACGTGCTGACAGAAAGCGTGGGACATTCTGACAGAAAGCGTGGGACGTGCTGACAGAAAGCGTGGGACGTGCTGACAGAAAGCGTGGGACATGCTGACAGAAAGCGTGGGACGTGCTGACAGAAAGCGTAGGACATGCTGACAGAAAGCGCGGGACGTGCTGACAGAAAGCGTGGGACGTGCTGACAGAAAGCGTGGGACGTGCTGACAGAAAGCATGGGACATTCTGACAGAAAGCGTGGGACGTGCTGACAGAAAGCATGGGACATGCTGATAGAAAGCGTGGGACGTGCTGACAGAAAATGTGGGACATGCTGACAGAAAGCGTGGGACATGCTGACAGAAAGCATGGGACATTCTGACAGAAAGCGTGGGACGTGCTGACAGAAAGCGTGGGACATGCTGATAGAAAGCATGGGACATTCTGACAGAATGCGTGGGACGTGCTGACAGAAAGCGTGGGACGTGCTGACAGAAAGCGTGGGACATTCTGACAGAAAGCGTGGGACATGCTGACAGAAAGAGCGGGACGTGCTGACAGAAAGAGCGGGACATTCTGACAGAAAGCGTGGGACGTGCTGACAGAAACAATTGTTTTTTAGGTGTCCTTGCATTGACCTGCGTTTTACAGCTGTGCTAAAATGCAGATCAACGCACTTTGTGTGAATTAACCCTATACAGCTGGTAAATCGTAGAGCAGCTGGTAAATCGTAGAGTGCGATTCACCAATCTGGCCTCTCTGTGTTAGCTGCACTACAGGGCAGTGTGGTGCACATCACAGGGTTCCCTTTTTTTTTTTTTTACAAGCTTTATTTAAAGTGTACAAAACATGCACTTCATTCACTGCAATGTGGGACAGCACAATGCGCTGCACTGTCTGACATTGCAGTGCGATTTCGCCCGTTGCGCTGCAATAAAATGCAGCATGTCTGCATTTTACCACAACACGCAACACAGTGCAGCATGAATGTGATATATAGGAAACAATTGTTTCCTGTGTGTCCCTGCGGTGACAGACGATTTACCATGCCAGTGTGAATTGGCCCTTAATAATTTCAGGGCCCTTTCGCACTGTACGCAGATGGACGCATTGTGAACTGCACTCCAACTGTATAGACAGCCCAAAATCAAGGTAATCCTATGGGCATAGTTCACATCATTGCAGTGCAGTGCAGCACAGTTAAAAAAGTAGGGCATGCTGCATTTTTCTGCACCCAAATGCAGAGAGCATGCAAAAAACATGCTTCAAACTCACTGCACCCGCACCACTCCCTGCCCTTTAAGCCAAGAAAGCCAAACCCAAAAAGGTATAGAAACATGCACTGCAAACGCAGCGCAAAACGCATGCAAAAATGCATGCAAAACGCATTCAAGAGCATGTTGAGCAAGCTTTAAACACGCTTCAAATGCATGCAAACATGCAGTCAAAAACGCGCAGTTATGTGCATTTCTGGTGTGAATGGGCCCTTAATGTGACATGAGTTTTTAGGAAGAACTTTTTACTTTCTAGAGAGAAATATAGTACAATATTAAAAGAATACGGCATGCATGCGGTACTTTTTTTTTAGTGCAGTGGGTTTCAGCGCGAACCACTGTTATGCGACGCCGCTGCAGTGTGTAGAACTGAATTAAAATGTTACTTGTGACATTTTAATAAAGTTCTGTGTAAAAAAAGAAACAGTGCAATTCACGGAGATCGGCACACCAGCACTGGGTTGAAGTGGTTGCAACATCGAATTGCGGTATCCGCTGATTGAATTTTGGAATCGGATGAAATTCACCATCTTTAGGCACCTGTGAGGACAGAGCACTTCATAAATAGGAATATTCGCTTTGGCTGAACTCTCTTGTTAATGCTGGTGCAAAGGGGGCAGACAATTGATGGATTTTATTTATGCCATTTTCAGATGGTGGGTGTGTGCCCCATAGACATGGTATTACTGCCTAACATTATGCCCCATAGACATGGTATTACTGCCTAACATTATGCCCCATAGACATGGTATTACTGCCTAACATTATGCCCCATAGACATGGTATTACTAGCTAACATTATGCCCCATAGACACGTTATTACTGCCTAACATTATGCCCCATATACATGGTATTACTAGCTAACATTATGCCCCATAGACATGGTATTACTGCCTAACATTATGCCCCATATACATGGTATTACTGCCTAACATTATGCCCCATAGACATGGTATTACTGCCTAACATTATGCCCCATAGACATGATATTACTGCCTAACATTATGCCCCATAGACATGGTATTACTGCCTAACATTATGACCCATAGACATGGTATTACTGCCTAACATTATGCCCCATAGACATGGTATTACTGCCTAACATTATGCCCCATATACATGGTATTACTGCCTAACATTATGCCCCATAGACATGGTATTACTGCCTAACATTATGACCCATAGACATGGTATTACTGCCTAACATTATGACCCATAGACATGGTATTACTGCCTAACATTATGCCCCATAGACATGGTATTACTGCCTAACATTATGCCCCATAGACATGATATTACTGCCTAACATTATGCCCCATAGACATGGTATTACTGCCTAACATTATGACCCATAGACATGGTATTACTGCCTAACATTATGCCCCATAGACATGGTATTACTGCCTTACATTATGCCCCATAGACATGGTATTACTGCCTAACATTATGCCCCATAGACATGGTATCATACAGGCATCATACAGGCAGACAGGCATCATACTAACAAGCTGAAAATTGGCCGATCGGACGTTGGCCGAAAATTCCCGGCCAATAATCGATGCGTGTGTGCGAGGCATAACTCTGGAGGTTGCTGAGTGTGTCCTGGTTACCTACCATCCATGAGGAAGGAGTTGAGCCTGGTTGAATCCATCAAAGTCCTATGTTCAAAACACCCATTTTGAGTGGATTGTGGTGAGTTCTCTACCATAGGGAGAGGGATCCATGGGGTGCGGTGATGGTTCTACGTTTGGTGGAATTGCCACACTTACCTTTTAAGCCACGATTTCACCTGATGTCACCTGGTTTTATTTGGACTGTATAACAAAACACATTATCATATAGACTATCTCCAAAGGATTTATTAGCGTCCTGATTATTTATTGGTATTGTTTAACCACTTTAAGACCGGAAGGATTTGCCCCTTTCTTGACCAGGCCCTATTTTGCGATTCGGCACTGCCTTAGTTTAACAGACAATTGCGTGGTCGTGCGACGCTGTACCCAAATAAAATTCATGTCCTTTTTTTCCCACAAACAGAGCTTTCTTTTGGTGGTATTTGATCACCTGTGCTATATTTATTTTTTGTGCTATAAACAAAAAAAGAGCGACAATTTTGGAAAAAAAAAAAAACAATATTTTTCACATTCTGATATATAACATTCTCAAAAAAAATTTTTTAAAATCAAAATGTTTTAACATTTTAGGCCAATTTGTTTTCTGCTACATATTTTTGGTAAAAAAAAATCGCAATAAGCGCAAAAGTTATTGCGTCTACTATCTACAGGAAAGATTTATGTCATTTTTATTGTTTTTTTCTTTTTACTAGTAGTGGCGGCAATCTGTGATTTTTTGCGGGACTGCGACATTGCGGCGGACAGATAGGACCCCTGACTGCCATTTTTGACACCTTTGGGGGGACCAGTGACATTACTACAGTAATCAGTGCTAAAAATATGCACTGTTACTGTAATAATGACACCGGCAGGGAAGAGGTTAACACAGTGGTGATCAATGGGGTTAAATGTGAGCCTAGAGGAGTGATTCTAACTGTGGGGGGGGGGGGGGGGGGCGTGGCTACTGAAATGACCATAGAGACATGTGATCCTATATAGAAGAATCACATGGGCTCTGTGATCATTGCAGGAAGGAGAACGGTCAGCTGTATTTACAACAGCTGACCGTTCTTCTCTCTCAGCGGGGAGCCATCGCAGGTGTCAGGCGGCAATCGGAGCCACCTGCCCGCTGCATCGGCCTCCCCGTTGAAGAGTGGGGGCGGGAGCGCCGCCGCCGCCAGCGAATGCTCGCCCCCCTAGCCTCCCGAGAGCGAGCGCCGTACATGTACTCCGATTCCCCTGGGAGCGGCAGCCTGGGCGGTCATTAACCGGTTAATGAGCGCTGTTTTTTGTTGTGTATTCATTAAATGACAACATTTTATTTTAGGCTCCATTCACATGTCAGCGTAGTGATCGCGGGCAGAATCACCGCGATTCTGCCCGCGATCCGGAAATCATTGCAAATCGTGGGACACCTGTGCGTTGCCGTGATTTGCAATAGCACCCCAAACGCTGTGCGATGTTGCCGCGATTTCCGCCTGCCGAATCACGGTACCATCGCGCAAAAAAAATCACGGGACGCATTACGCCCCAAAGAAGCTCTTGTACCTTTTTTGTGCGTCATGCGTCTTGCCATTTTTTTTGCGCGATGTTACCGCAATTCGGCAGGCGGAAATCGCGGGCAACATTGCATCGCAGCATTTGGGGTGCTATTGCAAATCACGGGCAATGCACAGGCGTCCCGCCATTTGCAATGATTTCCGGATCGTGGGCAGAATCGCAGTGATTCTGCCCACGATCGCTACGCTGACATGTGAACGTAGCCTTAATGGTATTACTGCACAATTCTCTACATGACACAATGTTTTCATTTGCAGTGTAAACAAGTAATAAGGTCACATAGGTCCCTTTCACACAGGTTGCAAAAACAGGCAGGTGATCTGCGTTTTTACCGTCCCCCAACCAATCACCTACAAGCGTACATGGTGTCGCTCGGGTGAGTTCACTTTGCTGCAGCACCACCTGTCAAACTTGCTCATGTAATTGGACGGCACTGCGCCGCAACCATAAGCCAAATGGTTGGCTCGCAGTTGCAGTGCAGTCCTGCAATGTAAAATCGCCATTCAGCAGTAAAAAACAAAGCAGTGAAACAGGCATAAGGAGGAAACAGTATCACCTCCTGAACGCCTACAATTGTTTATTGTTTGTTGCAAATGGAACATTGTTTCATGTATACAATTGTGTTAGAGTCCGTTCACACTAGCGCGACTAGTCAGGCGACTTGTCAGCCTGACAAGTCGTGCTCCCTCGCGGTCCATTGACCCCTACAGGACCCGTTCTAATAGGAGCGACGCAATTCGCTCCGACTTAGAAAAAGGGTCCTTTACTACTTCGGGGCGACCTCGGAGTGACTTGCATAGACTTCCGTTATGTGAAGTCCCTGCAAGTCGCTCCGAAGTCGTGGTGCATGGTAATGCACAAGTCGCCCCCGAAGTAGTAAGGAGTCGTGTCGCCTCGGTGTGAACCGACTCTTAAAGTAGAACTATAAGCAAAACTTTCCTTATACAGTATGTTGGACAGACTTAAGGCCCCTTTTTACACTTGTTCTTTGCCGCAATTTTGCTGCAATTTTTGGCAGCGATTTTGCCGCGACTTTAACGTGACTGTAACTAGACTTGAAGCAATGCCTATGTAATCTTGAGGTCTATGGACCTCAAGTCGCATCAAAGTTGGACCAAAGTAGTGCAGGGACTACTTTGCCGTCGCTGCAACTGGAAGTCGCACAGATATGAACGGTACTTATTGGAAACCATGGGGTATGACTTGTTATGCGACTTTGCAGTCTCAAGTCACAGGACAAGTCGCACAAGTGTGAAAGGGCCTTTAAGTCTAGTACACACAATGAGATCATCGGACGAATGATCGTCCGCAATTTTTGCACGCTGGTCTCCATTTTGTAAATGAATAGGTTACTAAAGTAGAAAAATTCACATACGACAGAATAAAAATCCGGAAGTAATGTAATGTGTATTGAATTTTCTGACGACAACTGTGCTGATTAAACGAAAATCGTAGGATCTGACATTCGGCTGTGTGTATGGCAGCAGTTCCCTTTGGCTGGCTTCTGTTGGACGAGCATCCTGGAATACCAGCAGCCCCCCCCCCCCCCCCCGACTCCCTATCAGTGTTCTCAGCCAATGGCTCAGCGGGGCAGATTGCTGTACTAACTTCAGATTGTTAGTACAGCAGCTCTGACCTGAGCTGTCAAAAGAAAACTGATAATGTGTACTAGGCTTAGGGCAGCCCATAGATGGTTCGAATCTCGGTCTGTTCATCAGGAACCTGCCGAGATTCGAACCATGTATGTGTAGGCTGAATGTACCAAAGTTGATCAATCAATCAACTCGGGTATAACCAGCCTGTGGAATTATACATGTGATTATTGCAAGTGGCTGTTATAGCCACTATCAAAAATCACTGTGTTCCTCTAGCAGTTGCAGAAAAAAAATTCGCTCTTTCTATGGCCGGTCTAAGAGAGGGTTGAAACTAGTGATCGACCGATATAGTTTTTTTCATTGCCGATACCGATATTTTTGTCATCGCGTATCGGTATTGGCCAATATGGGCCGATATTTTCGTACATTAAAAATTTTTTTTTTTATCTTTTTATTTGACAGGTACTCTTGTGAAGTTTGGCTGTTTTGAATGCTGTCATTTTTTTAAATCTGATGCCAGTCCTGGGAGTGATGTCTTGACATCACTTCCGGGTTTTTGCATGGAGACCCGATCAGTGCCGAATGTGGCTTTGACCGGGTCTTCGGCGGCCGTGCAGGCTGGTTGCCCGGGTCTCCCGGTGGGATGGGAGACCCGAGCGAGCCGCGGAAGGCAGCGGGAGTGGGGGGGGGGGGACGTTCCCTCCCGTTCCTTGTAATGACAGCCGAGCAGCTTCTCAGCCCTCTGCTCTGCCCACTCCTCCAGAGTGCTGAGCTGTGGAGGGGAGCGGCCGGCTCAGGCTCTCAGTGGCTTGCTAAGAGGCTGAGCCGAGTGTCAGTCTAGACACCTGCTGGATCCCGACCCCATGGTCGTGATGACACAGTGCCTGGACTGACTTCTGTGACGTCAGCAGAGAGCGGACTTCAGCCCTGCTGAAAAGGAGTCAGTGGAGTGCAGAAAGAACTGCACTCCTGTGTTCCATAGGAGATGTACAGCCAAACGAGCTTTGGCTGTACATCTCCTTTAACCGCTTTACCACTGCTCACTGTGCTGCTACTGCAGCACAGTGGCTCGTTATCGTCTGGCGACGTAGGTCTACGTCACCAGACATTCCCCTCTCTCGGAGGCTCGCGCGCCGCCGGAGGCTCGCTCCCGCTGTTTTCAGTCACAGCGGGAGTCGGACCAGGGGAGGAGCGGCGGCGATCGCCGCTGCTCTTCCCCGATCGTCGGGGAATCTAGTTTGGAGATCCGCCCGCCTGTGTAAACAGAGCGGGCGGACCTCCTAAGTGACAGGCAGGGTCAGATTTCAGGGTTCAGCATAGCTGAACTTTCGATCTGTCCTTGTGTCACTCAGTCACCTCCCCCCCCACACGTTAGTAAGCACCAGGCATACATTAACCCCTCCCTCTCCAATAAAATTAACCCCTTCCCTGCCAGTGTCATTTTTACAGTAACAGTGCATATATATAGCACTGATTACTGCAGTAATGTCACTGGTACCCCCAAAAGTGTCAAAAATGTCAGTCAAGGGTCCGATCAGTCCGCCGCAATGTCGCAGATCGCCGCCATTACGCGTTAAAAAAAAAACACCAAAAATGACAGAAATCTTTCCCTTTGTTAGTAAACGCAATAACTTTTGCGCAAACCAATCAAAATACGCTTATTGTGATTTTTTTTACCAAACATAGGTAGCAGAAAACAAATTGGCCAAAAATTTAAAAAAAAATAGATTTTTACATTTTTTTGGGGGGGAATTTCATATAAAAAAAATGTTAAAAATATTGTTATTTTTTTCAAAATAAACGCTCTTTTTTTGTTTATAGCGCAAAAAGTAAAAATAGCACAGGTGTTCAAATACCACCAAAAGAAAGCTCTGTTTGTGGGGAAAAAAAGGACATAAATTTTGTTTGGGTACGGCGTCGCACGACCGCGCAATTGTCAGTTAAATTTCGCACAGCGCCGAATCGCAAAAAGTGGCCCAGACGTAAGACAGCAAAATCCTCCAGTGGTAAAGTGGTTAAAGTGGTTTTAGCCCAGCAACCCCCCAAAACACCCACCAGAGCTCCCTCTTGTTTCAGCGATGTGAACGAGAGCCCTGGTTGTCCTGTGACTCCCTTTCCTCATTCGCTGAGACACCAGCGGGAGCAATTGGAGCCATTCTAGACATTAGGCTGAAATTATCCTCATAGGCATGCGTTTATGTGCATTTATGCTAACATATGTGTAAATTATTAAATTATACCAATGTGCTTCTCTCTGAACACAGGTTTGGGGCATTTTTTAAATGCCCCTGAACACTGTTCCAAAATGTGGATATAAATGCCACAATGTGCATGGACAAATTAAATAATACTGAGCTGTGTTTGCAAGCATAAAAGAGAAAAATATTTCTAACAGCAGCATTTTTCTGCCTGTTTGCATGCAGCCTCAGCGCACAATGTAATGCTTGTTAATGCACTGGAAAGGATCACAAACATGTAAATGGTCCCTTCCACTTCTGCCATGTCCCGGCTGTGCACTTTAGTATTTGTTTTAGGCGTTGTGTCATTGTGTTCCCCTTGCTTACATAGTGAATTGTATGGAACGAAGCAGAAGATCAGCCTATTCCAGAATATACTCTGTCCTGGAACCGTACGCAACGTGTCACCATCTTCACAAATAACTCTTCCCGTCTGGAATAGATAATCGTGTCATCTACTGAGATGTGATGTGACTTCTGCGTCTTATATTTCCAGACGGGATATTATTTTCCTGTCATTCTGCCCACTGTGTTAAACACACATTGGTGAGGAATGTACAAAACACATGTGGAAGGTGTGGTGCCGCCATCAGTCATTCCTTCCTGTAGTGTGACTTGGCATTCAACACCAAAAAAACCTTTCCTGAAATCACCTGCCCATGTAGTCCTGACTCATTCTGGCCATTTAGACGAGTCCGCTAACAGGAAAACTCGGCCATATCAACTTACATGAGTAGGCATTTTATTAAAGTATTTGGCTGGAGTGGGAAATTATCTTTTGGTTTAATTTTTAGAGCCCTTTCACACTGATGAGGTTTTGATCAGTTTTCCAGTTAATAAAAAAGTTAAAGAAAAATGCTCAAAAAATCAGATGCAGTTTCAGTTTCAGATGCAGTTTTAAAGCTCGATTCACCTATTCAACCTATGCAGCTGCAATTGATGTGGTTTTCAGGCCAGTTTTGCATGAACACGTCTGATTTTCCCTCAAAGTTTACAGTAAGAAATAATCAAATAGAAAATACCGCACATGATCAGAAGCAAAGAATGACCCGGAAGACCCGGCTAGTACGTAGCTACATTTGTTTTTGTTGCTCGAGAACAGGTAGAGGTAATGCCATTCTCGGTTACATCATGATATGCACCTTCGTGGAATAGGGGTCAGTGGGAGGAGCCACAGTGGCAGGGAAAGTACGATTTTTTTTTGGAAGGGGACTTTCAGATTTCTTTGCAGGGGACTTTCAGATTTCTTTGCAGGGGACTTTCTGATTTCTTTGCAGGGGACTTTCTGATTTCTTTGCAGGGGACTTTCAGATTTCTTTGCAGGGGACTTTCTGATTTCTTTGCGGGGGACTTTCTGATTTATTTTGTAGAGGAAGTCACAGGGTCACTTGTAAAAAGCCATGAAGGTGTTTAATATCATGATTTAATTTTATTGCTGCAAAAAACATCTGTATCTTTTGTGGCTTGTTAACTGCACATCCGATTCCCCTCCAAAGTCTATGGACAGCCTTGCCAGTACATGTTCATGGGAAATGGCTAGTGATAAAGATCAGTTAAATATTAACTGCTTATGACTGTTCAGAAGAGAACCTGAGATGATGAGTGACACATTTATAAACTATGCTGCACCTGTTCTGTAATTTCCTTTTCTTGTCTAAGCCCGTCATGTCTACACCTCAATTAGCTGAGTCCGACTTACACCCCCAGGGCACCAGTTTCTTTATGGCGTTATATCTGCTTAGCTCTATTGCCCACACAAATAGCAGACTCTAACCCTAATTGTGATAATCAGGATCAGGACAGCTTTGTAAGTTACAGTCTATACAAAAACATATGAAAGATTTGACCTGGGGGTCTTTTTAAAAGTATATGCCTACATTATATACTAGCTACATTACCAGTAAGTCCTGTTTGGTTCTGTTATGTCTGTGCTCCTTTGGCTAAAGTAGATCTTTCTATGGCCAGATTATTTTATAATATCCAACAATTATCTCGCCTGATTTATATTGGTTTTTGTTTCGTGAATTCTGTGTACATCCACTTGTAAAATTACTTGACTGAGGGACCTGCAGAATCCTGAGGCTCCAGTTATCTATAAAACATTAAACACTTGACCCATCCCCCCTTCTAAAATGACCAGATGACACATTTTATTTGGAGTAGAATGGCCATAGCAGCCTTTTATTACAAACCATTAAATACAGCATTCACAAGAAAACAAGTTTAATGCATATAATACAGTCAATGCATACCAAATAAACCAACCTCAGCTTATGCCCGGTCTAAGGTCTTTGAAGGCCTATACAGTATATTCACGATCAACTGGTTGTATCAATAGACCCCCTGCTTGCTGCTACGACGCGAAAATTGAATGGCAAGCTAACAATATAAGAACAGAAAACCCACTAACAAATACACCAGCACCTTAAGACAGTAGTAGGCTCCCCCAAACCAAAACAAACAAGGGAGGTAGGGTGGGAGGAAACTATCTAATGCTGTGATGAGCTGCGACTGAGCTCTGATACGATCCCCCCTCCTCTCTACCCACTACAGGACGCACCCTCTACCTTGAACTCTTCAATCTGGTTAGCAGAATGCATCATTCTAAATCACCCCACTAATACTCCACCTCTTCTGCAGGCCCCAGTCATGCTGGCCCTTCTCCTAGTTTCACTAAACTCCAAGCCATATACTTGACTGAGGGACCTGCAGAATGCCGAGGCTCCGGTTATCTATAAAACATTAAACACTTGACCCATCCCCCCTTCTAAAATGACCAGACGACACATTTTATTTGGAGTCGAATGGCCATGGCAGCCTTTTTATTAAAACCAACAAATACAACATTCACAAGAAAACAAGTTTAATTCATATAGTTCTATCAATGCTTACCAAATAAACCAACCTCAGCTTATGCCCGAACTAAGGTCTTTAAAGGCCTATATACTCACGATTAACCCGGTTGTATCTGCCACCCAATCAAAGGCCCCCCAACTGCAACTACACTGTCTCAGGGACAATTAACTACGTACATAGTACCAGATCCAACCTAATTAATACCCCGATGCTACCACCATATTGTTAGGAAGGGACACCCATATCTCATACATACAAGCAAATCCTGGCGCTGAGAAACAGATGATCAGAGGTCCCAAAAAAATGTGTAAATTGTGTGGGATGGACGGATTTTAGCCAAAAAAACAGTGAGTCATGTCAGGGTTGCAGCCGACCCATGCCCAGATCCTGACTGAGAGACATATGACACAACAAATAGATGGGTGTACAGGCGCTCCCAAGACTAATGACAATGGGCACTTTGGAATCACAAATCTTGAGGAATAGTCACAGTGAACAATGTCAGGTTTATTAAAATCAAGAAAAATCAAGAAAAAAAGTTAAGAGACACTGTAGACAGCAGGGAGTGCCCATTGTCATTAGTCTTGGGAGCGCCAGTTCACCCATCTATTTGTTGTGTCAGACACCCATATCTCAGATGGGCCCAACCCACAATTTTCCACAATTATTTAACCAGCATGACACCCTACGCACGTGTTGCCCCCCCAAACCCGGAAGGCCCCCTGAATATCCTCCTGCAATCCCAGATGCCAAAAATCAATGCCGATGGCATTCAGATGCACACCGACTCTTCTCAGATATTGCCTCCAGCTCTCAATGACGTATTGCCAGGTCCCCATTTCAGGTAAAAAAACTTTACTACTACCTTGTTCACCTTTATTCTGGCTTTTCAACAGAGTGAGCCATATGCCACTCAGAGGGAACACTAGCCAAGGGAACATTCGACTATAACAGGTAAAGAACATTTACCAATAGAGAAAATAGCCTAACACTAAGAACATTCAGTCAGAAAGACTCCAAAGACATGCTGGTAGGTTAATTTGATCCTGTATAAAATTGGCCCTACTGTGTATGTATGTGAGTTAGGGACCTTAGATTGTAAGCTCCTTGAGGGCAAGGACTGATGTTAATGTGCAATGTATATGTAAAGCGCTGCGTAAATTGACAGCGATATATAAGTACCTAAAATAAATAAATCAATCAGAAAGGGAAATATTATAAGGGAGACCTTAGCACTTTGTACAGTCTATGAAGAGTACTGTGTGAGCAACTGATAAATGGGTGTTTGGCTAAGCGAGACTCCAGCTGCGGTGAAATGTTCAGCCCCAGTGTTACTACCACTGCTAAATGTGACAGCTCCTGCTCGGGGCTCCTGGTTAATAGGTACCCACCAGTGTCCCTGCAGCAGAGCTCCAATACCCAGGCTATGTATCTCCGCTGTATAATCCTTGAAGCTGAGGAAGTACTAAAATATCCAAGGCAAAATCCCCCCAGTAACTGGACGACACACGGTTCTGGGAGTCAACCGGTTTATTGAACACTCTCACACAATATATACAGCACAGGGAAGCATCCTCCTGATCAGATTACCCCATCAGGTCAGGGGTTGCCTGATTACATTATCATATGCAGATGACATTGTATACAGACATATAATTAATCTGAACTAATTAGCCATCTGGACAGAAACAATATGTGTGTTCATTAACAATTAACAGTGGAACAGACAGGCTTAACAGAATCCACATAACACCTCAATACACAGATAATAGGAAAAGACTTCCAGTGGCAGACTGACCTTCTTTGACACTAAAGGACATGGAACAGAGGCCATTGTGATTAGCTTTTTTAATGAAAATGTTCAGAATCAAGCTGGCCAGGAATAGTTCTCACATTTCTCGAGATACATGGCTGACAAATATTACTGTCCCACTTGAAGCAATCCAAACCATATTCTCAGTTTCCATTCCGCTGCAGTCCTATCAACCAGCAACTCATTCCAGCTAGTCACATTTAGCAGGTGGGTAGTATGGCTGACAGCTGAATGTGAACAAGAGGATAGTATAAAAAAATAATGATCTGGGGTCCCCTTGGATAAAAAAAATTCTAAGCAAAGCTGATTGTCTGCAATGGAATTTTTTGTCCCATACACATTTATTCTGCATTGCTCTTAAAGGCAAGGGAAACAGCACTGAGGTCCTATGCTTTCGCAGCACATATATCTAAGATGCAAGCAGGCATCAACATGGTATATCAGGAGACGGAAAGGTCTAGCAGGATTTACATTACAATGAGCATCCTATTACTGATTCTCTGAACCTTAATATTCTGATAGTGAGGCCTCTACATCCTAAATTTCGAGGCTACGTTACCCCATCCCCCCCCCCCTCTCCTGGAGCTATGTACTGCCTTACCAATACATCGCTGTCCAAAGACTGCTTATTGGCCAACAGAGTGCTCTAAATGGATGATGGGGCCATGGAACAAAACTACGATTTGAAAGAGTTAATATTTCACTGATGTTGTAAGCTCCACAAGAATTCAGCTAGAAGGAATGTTGGTTTCATTTTTACCTGCAAAGAAATGCCAGTTTCTATTTCCAGCTAATGCAGGCAATACAGTGCTCAGTGGAGAATGCACACGGTGCAATTTCTCTTTATTGCTAAAAGTCTAGGGTTCTTGGAATCATGTTCAGGAAACATATATAGTAATATAGGTACGGCTGGTGCTGCCTGCTGTTGGGTAATACTATGGCTGTGCAAGTGCTACAGTTTTTCACCTCTCACCAAAACTGTCCTTAGTAAGGCTGCATTCACACCTGGACATTTTGAATCTCTGGCAGATTTGCCGCAATTCTGCCCGAGATTTCATAACTCCCAGGTGTGAATGACAAATCGCACAGTGTATGTAGCAACCTGCAAGGTAGGTGCTAGGTAAAAGCATAGTGGGCCTTGGCTGCCTAACAGCAGGGCCATGGTTTTCAGCTTGGCTGTCATGTCTCCCAGGTGTGGCTGCTGAGAGGGGAGTCTCCCCACTGGCTCCATGAGAGGATTCTCATTGGGTAGTGGAGGAAACCCAATCAGTGGTCCATTCAGGCCTGTATCTACCCCAGAAGGCAGATTCTGTTGCAGAGGATTCTGGGAATGGGTTTAAGTTTGAGGGGAACGCATGACACAGCATCTTTGGTGGGAAGCAGAGTCCAAGGGTGCAGCTGTCTCTCCTCCTGTCAGAAGGATCGGGTGTCTCGGTGGCGGCCTGAGAGTCCAGGGAGAGAGTGGAGCTGAGCTGCAGAGAAGATCCGGTGTGCCGAGGACCAGCAGAGATAGAGGGGTTCAGTTCCAGGAAAGCATGCCAAGTTCGTGAGTACTGTGAATTGCCCCTGGGGGTCTGTCTGAGGTGTAGAGGGGACCACTCCGGTGAAGGTCCCAGGGATCCAGGAGCCAGCTAGTGTCAAGGGGGTGCCTAGTCAGAGGACCCTGAAATGTAGAGGGGGTGCCTAGTCAGAGGACCCTGAAGTGTTAGAGGGGTTGCCTAGCAAGAGGACCCTGAGGTGTAGAGGGGGTGCCAGCGGTTGGGCCCTGAAGAGTTAAGTGTACAGTGTGAAGTGTACAGTGTTAAGAGTTGCAGCAGCACAAGCAGTTACAAGGAGCTACCTCAGTCAGTGAAGGGCTGGAGGGAGCTGTTCACCGGGCATTTGAGCTAAACAGTGTGTCAGGAGTCAAATGTCATACAGCCCTGGATCTTCTGAGTTAATCTGAGTATTAAAGTCGAAGTTTCAGCACAGTTCAGCAGAACAGGATCTTCAAGCGGGAGCGTTGGCCGGCATTCAGCTGGCATCAAGACAGCGCTAACACGCATTTTTCTGTACAGTGTCCCAGTTGAACCTAGTTGAGCCAGAGGAGTATCCCACTCATTCACTTCTCCCATCCCCATTACAAAATAAACAAAACAAACCAAAGATGCCGGAATGGTCATTGTCTAAATTCTCACACTTGGGTTTTCAACTTAAATGTGTTTGAAGTGTTACCGGTAACGATGGCAGAACCATATCAGGCCCAATACCTGCAAATATTGCTACATTTGGGGCTCGTCCGGGATTTTGCCATTGGTTACTGGGCCGGTTGCCCCTGCAACGGCAGAAGAAAAAGTCGGAAAAGTCAATTTTTGTGCCCAGAACTGTTGTTCAAGTATCAAGCCAAGTGTGAGGCCAGATCTTCGGGAGGCAGGGAGAGTGGGATGAAGCTAGAAGTGCATATGGAGGATTGCTTGTGGCAACGAAAATGTTCAAGTAAAACCTGCAATCTGATAAGAACTTTTGATATGGACTATGAAATGTATTCTGCTGTCAGAAAATGAATAGCAGGTGGAAAAAGTGTAAAAGTGCATGAATACTGCAACTGCTTAACGAGAAGAGGTCCCAGTGGGGACGGTGAAGATGGAGGCCGGGGGCACAGGAAGAGAGGTGCCAGGGGCCAGGTGTATGTGCAAGCTATGTGGACGGATGTTGACCGTGCATTTGACAGCGGGACTTACCCTGTCTCCTTCAAGAAGTACTTCAAAAGACAGCAGGAGGGCGCTGTGTTTCACTTCATCAAAGGACTCTATATAGTGAGCCAGTGATAGGGTACAGACTTTTGCCTGCTAAGGAGTGGACCCAGCGAGTTAAGACACTGACAGCAGAGGTAGTCAGGGAAGGGAGGGGAAAGGTCGCCCTTAGAGCCTAAAGGAGGGTCTTTCCACTCAACTGTCTAGATAGTTAGTCTTGTATTTTCCCAAGTGTATGCAGTTGACTAACTTTTGCTTCCATTTTTCTCTACAGGTGGGATCATCTCAGAGATAGGTAGTTAGGAAATGTGCATTGTGTTTTTCTTCGAGATCCCCACCAAGCGAGTTTGTTTGGTGGGGGGGGGGGGGGATGCATCAGTTCTCATGCACCTTAAATGTTTGTATATTTGTACAGCAGAGTATGTAAAGCTATATTTTTTCACCGTAATTTATTTGTAAATTCATTTTCCCTTTTCCCCCTTTCCAGGTTTGTGGGATACTTCTGAGTTTTGGCCAGTGTTTTTGATAGGAGGCGGCTGCCTCAGAGTTAGAGGGACCTGACTCCGTTTGGTGTGGGGTGAATGTAGCACCCTACAAGGTAGGTGCTAGGTAAAAGCATAGTGGGCCTTGGCTGCCTAACAGCAGGGCCATGGTTTTCAGCTGGGCTATCATGTCTCCCAGTGGAAAATTTGGGCAGTTGTGAGACTTTACATGAGACACCGGCGAGCACTGCTCAGCGTCTCCATCCCTGTATATAACAGAACTGAAGAGAAAAAGGGGATTAAAGAAGGTATGTGTGTATGGAAACCAACCAGCCCTTAGTTTGCTATACTTACCCACCAGTCTGCTGACAAACCAAATAAACCTGTCTAACATAATAGGTTAAAAACAGGGGTTTAGTTAACACACATTTGCAAACGCATGTATAAGCTGCAGGCCACTCCAAGGCACCCTGTGTATCCTGCAGTCCTTACACTACCTAACACTACTCAAACTGAGTGTCTCCTGAATGTCTCCAACATGGGAGTACATGAATGCTAATGGATGGATGGGAAACAGATGAGCTTGGAGTTGGCCCAATCCTCCCCCAACCTGCTCCCAGCCATGACTGGTATTGAAAAACTAATGGCTATGTGAAAGTCATAGGGTGCAAACTAAAAAATGACCAGCTGGGAAACACACACCCCCATCCCAATAATATAGATGGTAAAGGCAAAATGGGACTTTAGATGAAACACCAGCCTGTAAAGCAAGCGTCTCCATCCCTGACAACATCGAAAATTTGGGCAGTTTTGGGACTTTACATGAGACGCCGGCGAGCACTGCTCAGCGTCTCCATCCCTGTATATAACAGAACTGAAGAGAAAAAGGGGATTAAAGAAGGTATGTGTGTGTGGAAACCAACCGGCCCTTAGTTTGCTATACTTACCCACCAGTCTGCTGACAAACCAAATAAACCTGTCTAACATAATAGGTTAAAAACAGGGGTTAACCACTTGCCGACTGCCTAACGCAGATCTACGTCGGCAGTCAGCCCCTCACAGGCAAAGCGACGTAGGTCTACGTCGCTAGCTTGTAAGGGTCTAGGGAGCGAGTGCGCACCGCCGGAGGCGCGCTCCCGCGCGGTCACGCAACCCCCCCGCGCGTGTGACCGGCGGACCCGATGTCCGCCGGTCACTCTGGGATCGTCGGGGGAGAGGGAGAAAGTCAGGCGGCTTGTGTAAACAAGCTGCCTGTCATTCTCCCCTGTGTATGAAGGATGATCATACGGTTCTACTATGTAGAACCGTTGATCACTGTTCATACATCTGAAGCCACAGCCAATCACAGTAGAAATCACGCCCCTAGGGACACACATAGCCCCTCCCTTTCAAAAAAAAGTTAACCCCTTCACTGCCAGTGTATTTTTACAGTAACAGTGTATATGTATAGCACTGATTACTGTAGAAATGTCACTGGTAACCCCAAAAGTGTCAAAAATGTCAGTCAAGGGTCCGATCTGTCCACCGCAATGTCGCAGTACCGCAAAAAAAATCGCAGATCGCCGCCATTACGCGTTAAAAAAAAAACAACAAAAATGACAAAAATCTTTCCCTTTGTTAGTAAACGCGATAACTTTTGCGCAAACCAATCAAAATACGCTTTTTGCGATTTTTTTTACCAAACATAGGTAGCATAAAACAAATTGGCCGAAAATGATCAGCTGGGAAACACACACCCCCATCCCAATAATATAGATGGTAAAGTGGTATAGATGGTAAACTTTTGCTTCAAAATTGCGCACACCCGTGGGATGGCGACAAACTACGGTCAATAGAGATCTCAATAGGCGCCGCTTTAAATTTTTTTAACAGTTACCAGTTTAGAGTTAGAGTGTAGCTCTTTTTTTTTTAAATATTGCTCACGCTCTGGCGATCGCGGTGATACCTCACATGTGTGGTTTGAACAGCGATTTCATTCGCGGCTCGACTTCCGTATACGTTTTTGTTTGTGCGCGAGCTTACGGTGACGGTGGCAGCTAAAATTTTTTTTTTTTTTCCTATTTATTTTTATTTTTTTTTACTTTGTTACAGGTTTTTTTAAAAAAAAATAAAAATCTGATCACTTTCATTGCTGTCACAAGCAATGTAAACATCCCTTGTGACACCAATATGCAGTGACAGGTACTCTTTATGGAGGGATCGAGGGTCTAAAAGACCCTAGACCCCTCCACTACACTTCCATGTATGCCGCCTTTTGCAGCAGAGTAACCCGGAAGTGACGTCATGGACGCCACCTCCGGGTTACGTCATCGGAGACCCGATCGAAGCCGTTTCCGGCTTTGATCGGGACTCCATCCAGCCCGCGGACGTGCCGGCTGAGTGCTCGGGGCTAAGTGGCGGAAGGCGGCGGGTCATTACCGACGGAAAGCCGACCATCGGCTGTTAGCCACAGTACCGGGATGGTGCCTCTAGCTAGAGGCATCATCCCGGTATACCCCCGCAAAGTCTGCCGACGTAGATCTAAAAAAAAAATTTAAAATAAAAAAGCCAAAATTAGTTCTGTTTTTACTGTTTTACTGTACTTTATAATATACTGCTATACTGTAATGTTTTATTGTTATTCATTGTTAACCATAGTTTTCTTTGCAGATACCACCATTCCACTGTTTTACTGCACTGTATACCATTATATTGTAATGTTTTATTGTTACTGTGTTTTATTGTTAACAATTTTTGCTTTGCAGGTACGACCATCAGCTGCAGCACTGATTTGTTTATCCTGACAGCAACACCGTTTGCTCTCAGCATATTCGTAAATCAATGATTGCAGCGCTGTAAGAGGTGATTTCACCACCGCAGTTAAAAAAAGAAGATATATGGCGAAGCATAGGGGAAGGGGTGAACACAGAGGGTGGATCTCCCCTATGTTTTGCCATATATTTTTCAACACTTTTCTTGGCAGAGATCTCTTCATCCACATCGATTGATGTGAATGGAAGAATCTGTTAGGTTCTCTTTTTTCATTCACCCCACGGGCTGATGGAAAAAAAAAGAACCTTACAATATATTCCCAACAAGGACCAGCAACGTACTGGTTAGTCGCTGGACTTTGAGTGGTCAAACCAGGAAGATGCCTGCAGGTTTAGGCATCATATTGGTATCATTTTTTACAGCCAGTGGTCGGCTTTCATGTAAAAGCAATCATAGTAGCTAATTAGCCACTAGACTGTTTTTACGAGCAGTAGGAGGGGACTCCCCCCCCCCTCCCGCTGCCTTCCACGGTTTTCTCGGGCCCTCCTGTCCCATCGGTTAACCCGAGACTGCAGACGGTGGTCAGCTGATCATAGAGCTGATTGGAGACCAGAATGGCTCCAATCATCTCTATTGCCTAAAATACCGGAAGCTACGAGCATTTTATGACTTCCGTTTTGCCAAACATTAACAGCGCCATTGAGAAATTGGAAAAGCATCTTATCACACCAATATTGGTGTGGTTAGATGCTTTAAGGGCAGATGAGAGATCTAGAGTCTAATAGACCCCAACTTTTTCAAAAAAGAGTACCTGTCACTACTTATTGCTATCATAAGGGATATTTAAATTCCATGTGATAACAATAAAAATGATATAAAAAATAAAAATAAATAAAAGAGAAGGTGTCACAATAAAATAAAAAAGCAAAATAAATAATAATTAAAAAAAAAAAAGGAATTCACCCCTGTCCCCCTGTCTTTGTGTGCAAAGGTGAACACAAGCATCAGTTTTGTGTCATATGTAAACAGCAATTGCACCATGCATGTGAGGTGAGGTATTGCCGTGAACGTAAGATTGTGGGCAGTAATTCTTGCAGTAGACCTCCTCTGTAAATCTAAAGTGGTAACCTATAAAGGCTTTTAAATGCAATTAAAAATGTATGTAGTTTGTCGCTGCTGCACAGGCGTGCACCTTTTTAAAGCGTGTCATGTTTGGTATCTATGTACTCGGCATAAGATCGTCTTTTATATTTTACAAAATAATTGGGCAATATATAGTGTATTTGTGCAATACATTTTAAAAACGTGTTTTTTTTCCAAAACATTGCGTTTGGAAAATCTCTGATCAAATACCGTGTGACAAAACAAATTGCAACACTCACCATTTTATTCTGTAGGGCCTCTGATTTAAAAAATGTATAATGTTTGGGGATTCAAAGTACATATCTAGTAAAAAAAAAAATTGTTTCATGTAAACAAAAAGTGTCAGAAAAGGCTTGGTCTTCAAGTGGTTAGAAGAGTAGGTGATGTGTGGCATAAGCGTCTAATATTGAGCTTAAAATGCCAGGAAAGTTCAAACAAACCCCAAATGAGCTGTTTTTGGAAAGTAGACACCCCAAGCTTTTTGCTGGAAGGCATGTTGAGTCCATAGAATATTTTATATTTTGCCACAAGTTTCGAGAAAATTACGATTTTTTTTTTTTTTTTACACAAAGTTTTCACTAAATGATATATTTCTTACACATGCCATGGGTATATGTGGAATTACACCCCAAAAATACATTCTGCTGCTTTTCCTGAGTACAGGGATACCACATGTGTGAGATTTTGGGAGCCCAGCTGGTTGGGACCCTGAAATCCAATCACCGCCTTCAGGTTTTCTAAGGGCGTAAATTGCTAATTTTACTTCCTCACTACCTATCACAGTTTCGGAGGCCCTAAAATGTCAAAATAGCACAAACCCCCCAAATGACCCCATTTTGGAAAGTAGGCACTCCAAGCTATTTGCTGAGAGGCATGTTGAGTGGAATATTTTTACACTTCGCCATAAGTTTCTGGAAAATGACAAAAATTTTATTTATTTATTTTTTTTACACAAAGTTTTCACTTAAATGATACAGTGCTCAAACATGCCATGGGTATATGTGGAATCACACCCCGAATTACATTCTGCTGCTTCTCCTGAGTAAGGGGATATCACATGTGTGGGACCTTTTGGCAGTCTAGCTGCGTACAGGACCCCAAAACCCAATCACTGCCTTCAGGCATCCAAGGGCGTAAATTGTTGATTTCACTCCTCACTACTAGGGTTGAGCGAACACGGACTGTATTATTCGTGTTCGTACCGAATAATTGGATTTTTGTTACCCGAACACGGACCCGAAAACTTTACTGTATATTCGGGTAAAAATCCGTGTTCGGTCGTTTTATTTCCGGGTTTTGCATGCATTGGCGCGCTTTTCATGGCGGGCTTTCATTCATCAATCAACAAGCGTTTAACTGGTAAGCCATCCCAGCCATGCCTACAAATGTATTAGTAGCTGTGATTGACCATCTGAAGCATGTGACCAAGTCTTTATAAGTTCGAGGCAGCGCCGCTGCGGCGTCATTCTGCTATTTAGTTCAGGGACAGAGCACACATCAACGTGCTGGCTGCTGATTAGGGACAGACAGGCAGGCAAAACTCATTTGTGTCCGCATAGAATTGAGGGACAGGTCGGAGTGTGTTAGGCAGGGCGAGTTGTAGGCATTTTAGGGCGAGGCTGCTGCTGATTTTTAGGGTCAGACAGTGTGTTCTACAAACTACAATCGATATTGCTGTGTGGGGTGGAGTTTGCAGTCACCCGATCTACGATCTTATCAATCCTTTTAGGGAGAGAGTCTGCTGATTTTTAGGGTCAGACAGTGTGTTCTACAAACTACAATCGATATTGCTGTGTGGGGTGGGGTTTGCAGTCACCCGATCTACGATCTTATCAATCCTTTTAGGGAGAGAGTCTGCTGATTTTTAGGGTCAGACAGTGTGTTCTACAAACTACAATCGATATTGCTGTGTGGGGGGGGGGGGGGGGGGTTTGCAGTCACCCGATCTATGATCTTATCAATCCTTTTAGGGAGAGGCTGGAGATAGGCAGGTGTCAGTGGTCCACATCCATTTTGCTGTGTGTGGGGTGCAGTGAACACAATCTTTTTGGGGTGCAGTGAACACAATCTTTTTGGGGTGCAGTGAACACAATCTTTTTGGGGTGCAGTGAACACAATCTTTTTGGGGTGCAGTGAACACAATCTTTTTTGCCCACTGAGGAGGAGGGAGAAAAGTATTTTTCTATCAGTCACTGTGTGCAGCGTTTTTCCTTCAGCTGTGCTGTGCTGACTGATCATACACTGCAATGTGTTCAGTTCACATGTGCTGTTATTGAGTGGTTTCAAAAATCATACACTTTTTTCTATTCCACTATTCAATATACAGCCTTGGGTTAAAAAAAATTAAATTGTGGCCTGCAGCAGAGCTGAATGATATTTGGGGTTTTTGGGGTTCAACTCATACTTCTGAAGATTTGAGGGTGCTGCCTGTTCCAAACTCCTCCTACTCCTCATCCAGCCTTTTAGGGATACAAACAATAGTAATTGGGGCCTAGTGTGGTTTTGTACGTGTGAGATACATACACTTTTTTGATCATATTTTCTATTCCGCTATTCAATAAAAACCTTTGGGGATCAGTTAAATTGCGGGATAGTCTGTGTTGGTACGTGTGAGATCCACCTTTCCAAGTTTTTGGGGTTCATCTCATACTTCTGAAGATTTGAGGGTGCTGCCTGTTCCATACTCCTCCTACTCCTCATCCAGCCTTTTAGGGGTACAAACAATAGTAATTGGGGCCTAGTGTGGTTTTGTACGTGTGAGATACATACACTTTTTTTGATCACATTTTCTATTCCGCTATTCAATAAAAACCTTTGGGGATCAGTTAAATTGCGGGATAGTCTGTGGTACGTGTGAGATCCACCTTTCCAAGTTTTTGGGGTTCATCTCATACTTCTGAAGATTTGAGGGTGCTGCCTGTTCCAAACTCCTCCTACTCCTCATCCAGCCTTTTAGGGGTACAAACAATAGTAATTGGGGCCTAGTGTGGTTTTGTACGTGTGAGATACATACACTTTTTTTGATCATATTTTCTATTCCGCTATTCAATAAAAACCTTTGGGGAACAGTTAAATTGCGGGATAGTCTGTGTTGGTACGTGTGAGATCCACCTTTCCAAGTTTTTGGGGTTCATCTCATACTTCTGAAGATTTGAGGGTGCTGCCTGTTCCATACTCCTCCTACTCCTCATCCAGCCTTTTAGGGGTACAAACAATAGTAATTGGGGCCTAGTGTGGTTTTGTATGTGTGAGATACATACACTTTTTTTGATCATATTTTCTATTCCGCTATTCAATAAAAACCTTTGGGGATCAGTTAAATTGCGGGATAGTCTGTGTTGGTACGTGTGAGATCCACCTTTCCAAGTTTTTGGGGTTCATCTCATACTTCTGAAGATTTGAGGGTGCTGCCTGTTCCAAAGTCCTCCTACTCCTCATCCTGCCTTTAGGGGTACAAACAATAGTATTTGGGGCTTAGTGTGCTTCTGTACGTGTGAGATACATACACTTTTTTTGATCATATTTTCTATTCCGCTATTCAATAAAAACCTTTGGGGATCAGTTAAATTGCGGGATAGTCTGTGTTGGTACGTGTGAGATCCACCTTTCCAAGTTTATGGGGTTCATCTCATACTTCTGAAGATTTGAGGGTGCTGCCTGTTCCATACTCCTCCTACTCCTCATCCAGCCTTTTAGGGGTACAAACAATAGTAATTGGGGCCTAGTGTGGTTTTGTACGTGTGAGATACATACACTTTTTTTGATCATATTTTCTATTCCGCTATTCAATAAAAACCTTTGGGGATCAGTTAAATTGCGGGATAGTCTGTGTTGGTACGTGTGAGATCCACCTTTCCAAGTTTTTGGGGTTCATCTCATACTTCTGAAGATTTGAGGGTGCTGCCTGTTCCATACTCCTCCTACTCCTCATCCAGCCTTTTAGGGGTACAAACAATAGTAATTGGGGCCTAGTGTGGTTTTGTACGTGTGAGATACATACACTTTTTTTGATCATATTTTCTATTCCGCTATTCAATAAAAACCTTTGGGGAACAGTTAAATTGCGGGATAGTCTGTGTTGGTACGTGTGAGATCCACCTTTCCAAGTTTTTGGGGTTCATCTCATACTTCTGAAGATTTGAGGGTGCTGCCTGTTCCAAAGTCCTCCTACTCCTCATCCTGCCTTTAGGGGTACAAACAATAGTAATTGGGGCCTAGTGTGCTTCCTTACGTGTGAGATACATACACTTTTTTTGATCATATTTTCTATTCCGCTATTCAATAAAAACCTTTGGGTATCAATTAAATTGCGGGATAGTCTGTGTTGGTACGTGTGAGATCCACCTTTCCAAGTTTTTGGGGTTCATCTCATACTTCTGAAGATTTGAGGGTGCTGCCTGTTCCATAGTCCTCCTACTCCTCATCCAGCCTTTTAGGGGTACAAACAATAGTAATTGGGACCTAGTGTGGTTTTGTACGTGTGAGATACATACACTTTTTTTGATCATATTTTCTATTCCGCTATTCAATAAAAACCTTTGGGGATCAGTTAAATTGCGGGATAGTCTGTGTTGGTACGTGTGAGATCCACCTTTCCAAGTTTTTGGGGTTCATCTCATACTTCTGAAGATTTGAGGGTGCTGCCTGTTCCATACTCCTCCTACTCCTCATCCAGCCTTTTAGGGGTACAAACAATAGTAATTGGGGCCTAGTGTGGTTTTGTACGTGTGAAATACATACACTTTTTTTGATCATATTTTCTATTCCGCTATTCAATAAAAACCTTTGGGGAACAGTTAAATTGCGGGATAGTCTGTGTTGGTACGTGTGAGATCCACCTTTCCAAGTTTTTGGGGTTCATCTCATACTTCTGAAGATTTGAGGGTGCTGCCTGTTCCAAACTCCTCCTACTCCTCATCTTGCCTTTAGGGGTACAAACAATAGTAATTGGGGCCTAGTGTGGTTTTGTACGTGTGAGATACATACACTTTTTTTGATCATATTTTCTATTCCGCTATTCAATAAAAACCTTTGGGGATCAGTTAAATTGTGGGATAGTCTGTGTTGGTACGTGTGAGATCCACCTTTCCAAGTTTTTGGGGTTCATCTCATACTTCTGAAGATTTGAGGGTGCTGCCTGTTCCAAACTCCTCCTACTCCTCATCCTGACTTTAGGGGTACAAACAATAGTAATTGGGGCCTAGTGTGCTTCTGTACGTGTGAGATACATACACTTTTTTTGATCATATTTTCTATTCCGCTATTCAATAAAAACCTTTGGGGATCAGTTAAATTGCGGGATAGTCTGTGTTGGTACGTGTGAGATCCACCTTTCCAAGTTTTTGGGGTTCATCTCATACTTCTGAAGATTTGAGGGTGCTGCCTGTTCCAAACTCCTCCTACTCCTCCTCCTGCCTTTAGGGGTACAAACAATAGTAATTGGGGCCTAGTGTGCTTCTGTACGTGTGAGATACATACACTTTTTTTGATCATATTTTCTATTCCGCTATTCAATAAAAACCTTTGGGTATCAATTAAATTGCGGGATAGTCTGTGTTGGTACGTGTGAGATCCACCTTTCCAAGTTTTTGGGGTTCATCTCATACTTCTGAAGATTTGAGGGTGCTGCCTGTTCCAAACTCCTCCTACTCCTCATCCTGCCTTTAGGGGTACAAACAATAGTAATTGGGGCCTAGTGTGCTTCTGTACGTGTGAGATACATACACTTTTTTTGATCATATTTTCTATTCCGCTATTCAATAAAAACCTTTGGGGATCAGTTAAATTGCGGGATAGTCTGTGTTGGTACGTGTGAGATCCACCTTTCCAAGTTTTTGGGGTTCATCTCATACTTCTGAAGATTTGAGGGTGCTGCCTGTTCCAAACTCCTCCTACTCCTCATCCTGCCTTTAGGGGTACAAACAATAGTAATTGGGGCCTAGTGTGCTTCTGTACGTGTGAGATACATACACATTTTTTGATCATATTTTCTATTCCGCTATTTAATCAAAACCTTTGGGTATAAACAATTAAATTGCGTGATAGTCTGTGTCGGTACGTGTGAGATACACCTTTCCAATTATTTGGGCGCATCTCATACTGCCGAGGATTTGAGGGTGCTTCAGTCTGCCTCCTGCCTGTTCCGAACTCCTCCTACTCCTCATCCTGCCTTTAGGGTAGAAAAAATTGTAATCGGGGCCTAGTTTGTGTTTGTACATGTGAGATACACCGTTTTGTAAAATTTGTCCTATTCCGCTATTTAATATACACCCTGTTTGAGTGTAAAAAATTAAATTGCGGGATAGTCTGTATCGGTACATGTGAGATACACCTTTTTAAATTTGTTTGGCGCATCTCCTTCCCCCGCCAAGGATTGCAGGGCGCTTCAGTTTGCCTCCTGTTCCCAACTCCTCCTACTCCTCTTCCTCATCCTGCCTTTAGGGTACAAAAAATTGTAATCGGGGCCTAGTCTGTGTTTGTACGTGTGAGATACACCCGTATTATATCCTTTTTTCTATTCCGCTATTCAATATACACCCTTTTGGGGTGAAAAAAATTAAATTTGCGTCATACTTTGCATATTTGACTGTGAGATACACCCGTGCGATACTGTTGTTGTTTTGTTCCGCTATTCAATAAACACCTTTCTAGGGCAAGATCTTAAATTACAGAAATATGAGGAGACGGTCAAATAGGGGCCGTGGCCTGGGTCGTGGTGCTGCTGGTAGAGCTCCTGTTGCAAGGAGAGGACGTGGTCGATCTGTGCCAGCTACACGCACAAGTGAAACACCTTCCTCAAGTGTTAGTAGGCGACAGAACCTGCATCAGTATTTGGTAGGGCATCATACGCCTCTAGAAGTGATGAGGCCAGAACACAGAGAGGCAATAGTAGATTGGTTTGCTGCTGACAGTGCCTCCAGTTCCTTCACATTGTCTCCCACCCAGTCTACTGCAGAAAGGTCAGAGTTGGCACCTGCAGCCGATGTCCAACCGTCTTTCACCTCACCCCCTTGCAAATCAGGCAAGCAGTCTGAGCCCCAAGCCATACAGCAGTCTCTTCTTCTTTTTGAGGACTCTGTCAGCAGGGTTTCCCAGGGCCATCCACCTAGCCCTGCCCCAGAAGTGGAAGAGATTGAGTGCAGCGATGCCCAACCACTTATTTCTCAAGATGAGTACATGCAAGGACCATCGCAGCACGTCTCCGATGATGACGAAACGCAGGTGCCAACTGCTGCGGCGTTCAGCATTGTGGAGACCGACAAGGAGGGCAGGGGTGAAGACTGGGTGGAAGATGATGTGGAGGACGATGAGGTCCTCGACCCCACAGGGAATGAACGTCATGCAGGTGACCTGAGTAGTTTGGAGGAAGAGGCGGTGGTCGCACAGAGCCACCAGCACAGCAGAAGAGGGAGCAGGGTGCAGAAGCGGAGCGGCGTGTCCTAGACACTACGCCTGCTACTGCCCAACGCAGCAAGAGAACGAGCGCACCAAAGTCAGCTCAAAGGAGTTCTCTAGCGTGGAAGTTCTTTAGAAAATGTGCTGATGACAGGACACGAGTGGTTTGCACCCTGTGCAATCAGAGCCTGAAGCGAGGCATAAACTTTCTCAACCTGAGCACAACCTGCATGATCAGGCATCTAAGTGCAAAGCACGAGCTGCAGTGGAGTAGACACCTTCAAAACCAAGAAACGTCTCTGGCTCATCCTGCTTCCTCTTCTGCTGCAGTCTCGGCTGCTCCAGCCACATCTGTAGTGATATCGGCACCTGCCACCCCGTAAACAGAGGATCTGTCAGCAACACCACCACCTGGGTCACCAACCATCTCCACAATGTCTCGTGGAAGCGTTCAGCTTTCCATCTCCCAAACACTTGAGAGGAAGAGGAAGTACCCCCTACCCATCCGCGATCCCTGGCCCTGAATGCCAGCGTTTCAAAATTCTTGGCCTTTGAAATACTGTCATTCCGTCTGGTGGAGACGCACAGTTTTAAAAACCTTATGTAGGTGGCTGTCCCACAGTACGTCGTGCCCAGCCGCCACTACTTTTCCAGGCAAGCCATCCCTTCCCTGCACAACCAAGTGGGGGAAAAAATCAGGTGTGCACTGCGCAACGCCATCTGTGGCAAGGTCCACCTAACTACCGATACGTGGACCAGTAAGCACGGTCAGGGGCGTTATATCTCCCTAACGGCACACTGGGTAAATGCAGTGGCGGATGGGCCTGAGGCGGATAGCAATTTGGCGCATGTCCTTCCACCACAGAGGATTGCAGGCCGCTTCAGTTTGCCTCCTGTTCCTAACTCCTCCTACTCCACTTCCTCATCCTCTACCGCCTCCTCATCCGGACAGCGTAACACCTTCACCACCAACTTCAGCACGGCCAGGGGTAAACGACAGCAGGCAGTTTTAAAACTTGCCTGTTTGGGGGACAATCCACACACCGCGCAGGAGTTGTGGAGGAGCATGGAACAGCAGACAAATGAGTGGTTGCTGCCAGCGAGCCTCAAGCCCGGCCTGGTGGTGTGCGATAACGGGCGAAATCTCATAGCAGCTCTGGGCCTAGCCGGTTTGACGCACATCCCTTTCCTGGCGCATGTGCTGAATTTGGTGGTGCAGAGGTTCCTTAAAAACTACCCCGATATGTCAGAGCTGCTGCAGAAAGTGCGGGCTGTCTGTGCGCACTTTCGGCGTTCTCACCCTGCTGCTGCTCGCCTGTCAGCGCTGCAGCGTAACTTCGGCCTTCCCGCTCACCGCCTCATATGTGACGTGCCCACAAGGTGGAACTCCACCTTGCACATGCTGCAAAGACTGTGCGAGCAGCAGCAGGCCATAGTGGAGTTTCAGCTGCAGCACGCACACGTGAGTCGCTCTGCGGAACAGCACCACTTCACCACCAATAACTGGGCCTCCATGCGAGACCTGTGTGCCTTGTTGCGCTGTTTTGAGTACTCCACCAACATGGCCAGTGCCGATGACGCCGTTCTCAGCTTAACTATCCCACTTCTATGCCTCCTTGAAAAAACAATTCGGGCGATGATGGAAGAGGATGTGGCACAGGATGAGGAGGAGGAGGAGGAGGATGAAGAGGTAACATTTCCAAGGCTTTCAGGGCAGTCATTCGCAAGGGGCTCCGAAGGTGGGTTCCTGCACACACAAACGCCAGGGACACAATTGTCCAGCAGGGGCACAGTTCTGGAGGATGAGGAGGAGGAGCTGGAGGAAGAGATGGAACCATGTTCACAGCAGGGTGGCACCCAGGCCAGCTCATGGCCATCACTGGTGCGTGACACGGACGATACACCTCCCACAGAGGACAGCCTTTCGTTGCCTCTGGGCAGCCTGGCACACATGAGCGATTACATGCTGCAGTGTCTCCACAACGACCGCCGAGTTGCCCACATTCTAACTTGTGCTGATTACTGGGTGGCCACGCTGCTGGACCCCTGTTACAAGGACAACGTACCGTCCTTAATTCACTCACATCGATCGCAAGATGCGCGAGTACAAGCGCACACTGGTAGACGCAATGCTGCTGGCATTCCCACCTGACAGCGGGGCCACAGTGGAAGCACAAGGCAGAGGAGGAGGAGGAGGAGGAAGAGGTCGCCAACGCAACCAGGGCACCGCCAGCACCTCAGAAGGCAGGGTTAGCATGGCCGAAATGTGGAAAAGCTTTGTCAGCACGCCACAACAAACAGCAGCACCAGCAGCTCATATGGAACGTCTTAGTAGGAGGCAGCATCTCACCAACATGGTGGAGCAGTATGTGTGCACACGCTTAGACGTACTGAATGAGGGGTCTGCCCCCTTCAACTTCTGGGTCTCCAAGTTGGGCACATGGCCTGAGCTTGCCCTTTACGCCTTGGAGGTGCTGGCGTGCCCTGCAGCCAGTGTATTATCTGAACGGGTATTTAGCATGGCTGGGGGCGTTATCACAGACAAGCGCAGCCACCTGTCCAGAGACAATGTGGACAAGCTCACGTTCATTAAAATGAACCAGGCATGGATCCCACGGGACTTTTCCGTACCTTGTGCAGAATAGCGATGGATACCGACCATACCCAGCCATTGTTCTATTTTTGCTCTTTCTCACTCTTTTGGGGTGTACCCTCATTTAAAATTTCTGAAAAGAAGCAGTGTTGGCTACCTCGTCCTCCTCAGGGCCAGATTAACGTAGGAGCTATTGGAGCTGCAGCTCCAGGCCCCTACCTTTATATAGGCCCCGGGTTGGCCATATTCACTGTTACCTCTCTTCTGTCACTTGTAAACACAGAAGTCTGGCTTCTATGCTCGCTTCCCCAGGCAGCTCCCTCAGAACCTCCCCACACAGCACGAAGGCCGGACAAGGAGGGACAGTTGCCGATGCATGGATGTGTTTATGGGCTTCAGAGACAGCATCCCATGTTGAATTAGGCATGCATGGCTGCACCCTTCCTCCTCTGGGTGCATGCCAAGGCACGGCCCTTAAGGCCCTTCAAAATCCTCAGCACCAAGCCCATGATGCTCTTAATCCGGCCCTGGTCCTCCTCCACCGCCGCTTCCACCTACACCGCCCATAGGTGTGCGCAGCCTATTGCATTAGGGTGTGCACCCCAAAGTTTAAATACACATGCATGTGTTTGCCTACATGTACATGGCCCCGATACATTACTCTCCCTGCTGGCAAAGTGAAATAGAGCAGAGCAGGTCCGAGGGAGATCTTTCCCATCTCCTCACTGGCAAACAGAGCGATAATGCTAATGTGCCCTAGGTGATTAGGGTGTGCCCAGGTACACCCGGCACACCCTGTGCGCACGCCTATGACACCGCCACATCCACCACCACCTCAACCTCCCTCCTACTCCATATGGGCCTCGTCCTTCAGAGATGAAGAACATTGTTTTATTTTTCTGTTTTTTTTTGTTGTTTTAAGTTATTTCCCTATCCACATTTGTTTGCAGAGCACTTGCCATGCTCTTAAATGTGTTTTGCTGCCATTTGCAGTACTCTAGCCCTTTCCTTTGGTGTTTTAGAGCCATTTTTAGTGCCTGAAAGTTTGGGTCCCCATTGACTTCAATGGGGTTCAGTATCCGGGAAAAGTTCGGCAAAAGTCCGGGACACGGACCCGGACTTTTTTTTAACCCGCCGAACACGGACATCCAGGTGTCCGCTCAACTCTACTCACTACCTATCACAGTTTCGGAGGCCATGAAATGCCAAGATAGCACAAACCCCCCCCCCCCCCCCCAAATGATCCCTTTTTGGAAAGTAGACACCCCAAAATATTTGCTAAGAGGCATGGTGAGCATTTTGCAGCTCTCTTTTGTTTTGGAAAATGCAGAAAGAAAAGGTAAATGTATTTTTTTTTCTTTTTTTAATTTTCAAAACTTTGTGACAAAAAGCGAGATCTGCAAAATTTTCAACATGCCTCTCAGCAAATAGTTTAGGGTGTCCACTTTCCGAAAAGGGGTCATTTGGGGGGGGGGGGGGGGTTTGTGCTATCTTGGCACTTCATGGCCTCCGAAACTGTGATAGGTAGTGAGGAGTAAAATCAACAATTTACACCCTTAGAAAGCCTGAAGCGGTGATTGGTTTTCGGGGTCCTGTACGTGGCTAGACTGCCAAAAAGTCTCACACATGTGGTATCTCCGTACTCAGGAGAAGCATTTACCCATGGCATGCGTGAGCAATATATAATTTAAGTGACAACTTTGTGTAAACAAAAAAAATAATAATAATAATTTTACAATTTTCCCAAAACTTGTGGCAAATTATAAATTATTCCAATAGCTCAACATGCCTCTTAGAAAATAGCTTGGAGTGTCTACTTTCGAAAAAGGGGCATTTCGGTGGGGTTTTGTGCTATCTTGGCATTTCATGGCCTAGAAAACATTTCAATGACAACTTTGAAAAATGACAAAAAAGATTATTTTTTTTTTTTACACAAACACCTGTGACAAAAAAATGTAATATTTAATCGGCTCAACATGCCTCTCAGGAATTTCCCTGGGGTGTCTACTTTCCAAAAAGGGGTAATTTTGGAGGGTTTTGTACTGCCCTCCCATTTTAGCACTTCAAGAAATGAGATAGGCAGTCAGAAAGTAAAAGCTGCATACATTCCAGTATATACACCATAGTTTGTAGACGATATATATTTTTTACGCAAACCAATAAATATACGCTTATTGAGATTTTTTTTTATCAAAGACATGTAGCTAAATACATTTTGGTCTAAATGTATGACAAAAATGTAGTTGTTTGGATATTTTGTTTTATAAGAAAAAGTATAAAATGTAATTTTTTCTCAAACTTTTTTAATTTATATAGCAAAAAATAAATGAAATACCAATCAAAGGAAAGCACTATTTGTGGGGAAAAAAGGACATACATTTTGTTTGTGTACAGCATTGCATGACTGTGCAATTACCAGCTAAATTTACACAATGCCACATTGCAAAAAAATGGCCTGGTCATTAAAGGGGTAAAACCTTCCAGTCCTTAAGTGGTTAAAAAATAAATAAAATGAAAGCACCCCTGTGCTCGCTCACAAATGCAAACACATGCATCGCCCACACATTTGTGAAAACAGTGGTCGCCCCACACTACGAACGTCAGATTGAGGGCAATAATTCTAGCACCAGACCTCCTGTGTAAATTTAACGTGGTAACCTGTAAAGGCTTTTAAAACATCGCCTATGGATAATAAAATGTATATCGTTTGTTGCCAATGCACGGGCGTGCACAATTTTTAAAGCATGACATGTTTGGTATCTATTCATTTTGCGTAACATCATTTTTTCCTATTTTACCAAACAATTGGGTATGTTTGTTTTTGTGCATTCACATTAAATAAAGTGTATTTTTTTCAAATAAAATGCGTTTGAACAACTGCTGCACAAAATTCCATGTGATATAAAAAATTGCAACGCCCACTATTTTATTCTCTAGCTCATGTTTGTTTTTTTTTTTTTTTACATATAAACGCATGCAGAATTTTACATGTAAACAAAAAGTCCTGGTCTTATTAAAAGTCATTTAGACATAACTACTAATACTGGTCATAGATGGGTGGTTTTAAAACAGGGAGATTTTCCAACCTGTGGCTGAGGAATGGGCCTGATCTTTTCTTCTGCAATGAAGGATAACACTGAGGGATTGACATACCATGCATGTATTGCTATCAGCACCAGCCAAAAAGATCAGGCTGTTTATTTGATTGCTGACATGCTGACTGTTACCAGATATCCTGGAACTTTATTAGTGCAACTGGTAAAATATTGGTTACCTGAGATTGGCCTCATCTGGCAATTGTCCTCCCTTTTTTCAGTGCCCTTCAACCTTTTGTTAAGTGTCATAATATGGTGTTATCTTTTTTTTAATTTTACTGCTAAGGTTAGAAACAGTCCTGCAATTACTATTTCTTTCCTCAAAATAAGCTAATACTGGGGATATGCATGTGCACCTCTTTCCCACTCTAAAACCTAGTTGAAGCCAACAATCATTTTTATGTGCATTCATAGACCTGCGGGGGGGATGCAGTGGCTTCCCCCATATTGACCCCCTGCCTGCAGTGCTGCTGGCTTCCCTCGGCCCGCTCAGCACAGAGCACTTCCCATTTATTTATTGTCCAGTCCAGCTGAGGCTGCAGAGAAAGGTGTGTGTGTTTGAGCTTCTAGGTGCACACTCTAATGCAATAGGCTGTGCAAACATATGTGGGCATTGCAGCTATCACGGGAGGCTGAGGATGGTTTGGTCATGCCTTCACATTCAACTGGCCTCCTATGTCAATTGCTAATAATTTTTATGGCCATACTAACAGTTTCTAGTGGACCTTAGCCCTACTTTTCATATTGGTACAGTGTATGTATATGGATTTGTTTTATTATTCTTTAAAATTAGGCTAAATGTTTAGGCCTCATGCACACAGAATGTTTAAAAAATGCCAGTGCTGCTGCCAGGAAAAAGCAGCTGTACAAACGTGCTTGTAGCCGCGTTTTTGACTAGTTTTTAAGGGCGTTTATGCACATTTTATGGCATTAGCACTTTTTGATGTTTTTAGACATTTTTACATTATAGGGAGTGTTTTTACTGTAAAAACATCCAAAAGTGCTAATGCCATAAAATGTGCATAAACGCCCATAAATACTAGTCATAAACGCGGCTACAAGCATGTTTGTACAGCTGCTGTCTAAAAACACCAAAAGTGGCTAACAGTTTGTTACAGCATTAAGCAGCGTTTTTTGGCGTTTTGCGTTTTCACAGCTCAACAGCCTCTGCTCCTTGACGCACAGGTTGTCGTTTTTTTCTACTACCCCTAAACGCTTATGCCTCCAAACGCCTCTGAAATTTTATGTGTGCATGGACACATAGGCTAACATGGAGGGGGCGTTTAGAGGCAGTAAAAAAAAAAATGTCAGACACCACTAACAGCATCTGTAAAAACATCCTGAGCGCATGAGCTCCTAGGCTTCTCTAATACTGGCCTTGACAGTACAATCTGTAGATTGGATATCCCCTTGCTTCTTGCTGACCTTGCTAAACCACTGTCTGGGTGAACGGTTTATGGAGAATGGCCTTGATTGCTTGGTGTCTCCGAAAGTAACGTCTGCAGAATTTTGAAATTCTGAATAAAATCAGAACATATTTTTATTTTGTCAGGATAGAAGATAAATGTTGCAGTCATTAAAGAATAATTTCAGTTGTGGATATTTTTAAAATTTTTGTAAAAATATCCATCCCTAGAATTCTTTCTAAAGGTTTTCAACTCAGGTTCAGTTTTAAGAGCTACTTTTGCAATAAATAAGTGTCTGACAGCAAAACAGGACAGCAAAAACAGCTATATTACTAGGGGCCATGGGCATAAACCAGCATAATTTCAGTTGAATTAACAGCAATAGAGTTGTCTGTTGGCGAATCATACATGATCCCATCTTTGAGTGGACAGGAGCCTTGGATTGCTTGAGTGTTCGTAGCCATCCTGCTGGGAACTGTTTCCAGGCCGGTCTTTTCAAGGTTGAGTCTGTTGCATGGCCAATCCCTTTCCAGCTTATCAGACTATGAAAAATGTGTGATCAAATAGATTTTGAACCTTTTAGAAGATATCATAGAATGCCAGTATTTTTCACAATACAGATGGTAAACATACATTCCATGCACTAATAATGTTTTTCTGTGCAAGTAGAAGATAAGATTTACTGAGCCAGATATGGAGGGGTAGGTCTATTATAATGCAATCATTCAGAATCCCTTCTCTTCTTGAGAACAATGTTGTTTGGTAAACTTTGAAAGGAAAGTTAAGATAAAATTGTTGAGCTGGTAGAATCTAGCCATTTTAATTAGATGTCTGATCCCTTCAGGAATTTCTAGCTGCTACCTCAATCGTCATGTGGGAAGGGAGAGGAGGGGGAATTACTGTAAAGGAATATGTGTCACAGAGGAAAAATGTACTAACCCTTCTTGGTGTATGAAAAGTTATATCTTAAAGAGGAACTGCAGTCTGCTCACATAATTTTAATAAAAACATTTTTGCCATTCTGAAGCTTCCCTCCAACCACTTTGCATATTATTTGGTATATACTGTGATTTTGTACGTGCCAAATACTGTATGCTGCAGAAATCTCCCTCCACTAAGTCTGGCTGCAGCCATTTTAACTGTGGGCAGCTGAGGCTGCTGCATGTTCCCTTCCTGGATTTACACAGACACACAGAGCTCTGCAGCTCTCATTGGCCCTCCTATGACTCACCCCTCTCCCTTGCTGGCAAACTCTCAGGAGAGTGAGAGAGAAAGCTGTGCATGATGTCATTAGCCGAGGCTTATTACCAGACAAGAAAGAGGACATTGACTGTGTAAGGTATTTACTGGCAGAAAAATAAGTTTTATTATCCAAAGTTAAAACAACAAGGGCAAAGAATTTGATAGATGGAAATATGAAAAAAATTACTAAAATGCCGCTTTAAGCTTACTATACATGGCTCAGCCGGCTGAAAGAAAAAATCTGAATCAATTCCCACATCCACATTATCAAAGTGGATGGAGGAATCCTCCCCACTGTGCTATTGTATTCTCACAGTGGGGGACTCCTCCACTGTCAGAATACATAGATCAGTGCTGCAATCACTGATCAAGTGGCTTTTTCCCAACAGGTCTGTTCAACAGAAGTCGATAGATTGACTTCTGCTGAGCGGCAGTGGCCCCACATCACTTAAATTTAATTTGGCTGGTCTCTGCTGAACTGGCCAATTGTCAATTCATCTATGGCCACGTTTACAGATCACATATACAGTCATATGAAAAAGTAAGTACATCCCATGGAAATTATTGAATTTTTTAGCATGTTTGAACAGACAAACATTAGATTGTGATTAAAAAAATTGCCTACAGGTGATATACATGTCAACTGACATATAAAAAATGACACAGTGTATTCATTTTTATGATCAAAATAAACAAAAATGCAGATTTGTAATATGAAAAAGTAAGTACAACCCTGCATTTACCATCATTCCAATAAGTTAGAATTAAGATTAGGTGGTAATGATTAAAACCTCCTTAGGGAGAATTCAGGTAGAATTTGTTTTATTTAAAACTCAGATATCCAGTAGTCTGATGTTGTCTTTGCTATTGACACGGGTGGTGTCATCATGCCGAGATCAATAGAACTCTTTAAGGCCCTCAGAAAAAAAGCTGTGGATGCCTTAATCGTTTAAGGGATTGGACAAAAATCGCCAAAGAATCTAAAGTCAATTATTTCACTGTAAGGAGAGTCTGCATGTAGCGTAGACGTCAAACAACTGCTAATTTGTCAAAGACAAGACAGTCCAGCAAATTTAACCCAGGAGCTGACAATTTCATGCTAAAAGAAGTCTTCAAGAACCCCAAAATGTAATTGTGGGGTGTTTAGGTAGCTCTTGCACCAGTTGGAGTAAATTTACATACATACATTCAGAAAGAGTTTGCAACAATTCACCCTGCAAAGGAAAGTGTGTTAGGAAAAAGCCTTTGATGTCTGAAACGTGTATTGGAGCAAGATTCCAGTTTGCCATTAAACATACAGGCAGAGACCAGGCCTTCTGGAACAATGTGCTGATGACCGATCAATCAAAGATAGACTTGTTTGGTCACAGTATGCATTTTTACTGCAAACCAAAGAGAGTAGAAGAACCTCATAACAACTGTGAGGCATGTTGACGTGGGGTTGCTTTGCTGCTTTAGGGCCTGAGCAGCTTGCAGGCACCAAATCAAGTATCAATTCTGCATCATATTAAAGTGCGCTTGATGAGAATGTAAGGCCATCTGTCTAAAAGTTGAAGTTGAACTGGAAGTGGGTCTTTCAACACTATAATGATCCGAAGCACACTAAAGCCTGGTACACACAGGCCGAATGTCGGCTGGCATTAGCCGGTTCAATACAAACCGACCGACATTCAGCTTGGGTGTATTGCAGCCAGACTGTTCCCCTGTCAGAACACAAAAGCACAGCATGGGAGATCGCTGTACCAACACTGGATTGCTAGTACAGTGGCTCAGAACTGAAATAGTGGTGTGTGTGAGGCTTAACACACCCACCAAGGAATGGCTCAGAAAGGATTAATAGAGGCTTATGGACACCATAGTCAAAGCTTTTTTTTGATTCCTGTTAAAATTTTGTAGGGGGATTTTAAAATAAGCAATTTATGAAAGAAAACCCACAAACATCTTGCAACTGAAGGAATTTTGCATGAAAAAGTAGTCAAAATTGTCACTGGGTCCATGTCAGAGATTTGTGAGCAGTTATACAAAATGCCTACAAAAATAATTGTAATTATTTTTTAGAGGGGCAATACCAGCTTTTAATGGCAAACATGCACTTACTTTTTCCACAGTACACCATTACATGTATTGATATTTTTTGTTGAATAAATTATAGAAAACACACATTTTTCTTGTGGTTTTTTTTTTTTTTAAATTCAAGTCAAACGTCTTTATCTGTAGTCACTGTTTAAATACAGATCTAATGCTTGCTTGTTTAAATATTTGAAAAAGTCAACAATTTCCGTGAAGTGTACTTCATTTTTCACATGACTGTATTTATATCATGCAAGTCTATGATTTTAAAGCAAAAGTATAAAACAGGTTTAATAAATATGTTTAATAAAATGAAAGCCCAACTCTGTGCTGTACAAAAAATGTAATTATTTTGTACCCGCCCATGTGCAGGATATAATGCTGTTTTCCTATGGGGGATCTAATAGAGAGGAATACTTAAAGTGGAGTTCCACCCATTTTAAAACGTTTAGATGTACGTAATCCCCATTAAAAATGCTTTTACCAATGTAAACTATTTTTTTTTTTTGCAAGGGAATACCTTTTTTTCTTCTTTATTCATCCACACTTCCGGGTCCGGCCGCCTACAGGCGATTAGGCCACTAGGCGATTCGCAAGGGCTGCTGGAATGTATCTCAGCAGCCCTTGCGAATTGCCTAGTGACAAAATCTTGCATTATTACACCGGCACCAGCTGTACTCTACGGGAGGTAATGCTTTCAGAGGAGGCGGAGCGTAGCGCGGACTCAAAGCAATACATCCGTAGAGCTCACTGAGAGGAGGCGGGGTGGAGCGCGGACTCCAAGCAATACATCCCTGAGTACAGCTGGTGCCGGTGTAATAATGTGAGATTTTGTCACTAGGCAATTCGCAATGGCTGGTGGGATACATTCCAGCAGCCCTTGCGAATCGCCTAGTGACGTAATCGCCTATAGGCGGCCGAACCCGGAAGTGCGGATGAATAAAGAAGAAAAAAATGTATTTCCTTGCAAAAAAAAATAAATAAATAGTTTACATTGGTAAAAGCATTTTTAAAGCGGAGTTCCGGCCTCACATACCTTTTTTAACTAAAAATACCCCTATAATACTAATCCATCAGCCTTTACAGAACCGCTATTCTCATACTTACAAAGTGTACAGTATTCAAGATGGGCGTGGCCATCTTGGATGTGGGCATTTGAAGCCGCAGTGTAATCTGCTGTGTCCTTCTTCCTGATTCCAGGGAGTGTTCTGGGAATTCTTCCTTATTCCAGCCTCCTGGGAGTGATGACAAACAGCTCCCAGGATGCAATGCATAGGTGGAAGTGATGTCGGTGGCCGTGGCCACAGAGGGGGGAAAAGGAGAAAATACAATCAAAAATGCCCTGAAAAAAAGGTAAGGGACCCCCGAAAAAAATTTAAAATGCCCAATTGTTGATCAGCATAGCGAGCACTCCAGGAATCACTAAAGTTGCAAAATAGGCCGGAACTCCGCTTTAAAGGGGATTACGTACATCTAAACTTATTAAAATGGGTGGAACTCCACTTTAATCGATAGTCCCTCAATCTTCCTCCCTTCCACATTATAAATCTGGTAGTGATGATATGTCCTGTTAGGCCATTTTTATTCTACTGTTATTTCGGTGCGAGTACATGGTCCTGCATTGTACATGCTATGATGATGTTGAGAGCCCGTCCAGAAAAAAGATTGCACTGATGGCTGCTGTGGGTCTGCAGGTTAAGACAAGTTATCCCTCTATTCGTTCCCCAGTAGAAAAATGACAGCAAAGGAAACAAACTTTTAATATTTTTAGCCACAGAGGACTTCAGCTTAAGGAATGATAATGTCAGTCCAAGCATTATAAGGGTAGTCTAAAGACCTGAATCATCTGCAGGCTTTATACAGTATACTGTATCTCTGAAGATCACCAGTTATGATATCTCCCTACTTTAGATCTGAGCTCTGATGCTGCCTCCCACCATCCCATGCCTCATGTTAAAACAGGAATGTCTTGGGTTTTTCCATTTGCGCTGTTGATCTTTCCATAATTTAAAGATTCAAGAGAAAGAGCCTCTTGTAACTGGCGCAGCAGATGTACACGTCTCTAGTTGAAAGGTCTCTTCTTCTGAAATCAACTGTTTGATCATTTTAGTATGAGTTTAGTCTGGGTAAAACTCTGTAACAGAAATACAAGGTTTTATAAGACTTTCCATCCTGAAATAGACAGTGGACGTACTGCCATATTTTGTGATGATTTTTAGAAAGCTGCCCCAGTCGGGTGCAGTCTTTTCATCCATTGACAGTCAGTATACTCTCACTAGAGGCAGGCACCTACACCAAGATGTAGATGAGGAGGCAGGGTCTGTGTCACGTTGGGCATTATTCACTCCATAGAAAATCAATGGACGAACTGCTGTCTGTGATAACGCCCACTGGGATGGGCGAAACGCATCAACGTAATTTCCGGTCTTGGGTAACATAAATTCCGGTCCGAGTGGAACGCAAACGCAAGTGCACACACCACAGGGCAGGACACGGACAATAAGCCTCCACGGTGTCTGCCTATTCTCAAGTGTTATGAAATTGCGAATATGTATCTGGCCTTTGTAAGTGCTATTCTTTTTACTTATAAATAAACATGAACGTATTACACTATTGGAATTCTCTGTCTTCCTTGCCATGAGTGGAGACCATTAGGAGACTACAGGAAGCATCCCCCGTTACTTACCAGATCAAGCATTATAGACCCACATGCAATATTGCTAAGGGGTCCATACCGTCTGGTAAGTGGATTCACATTGGGGTGTGGAACACAATATATTGCATGAGAGTCACGGATTGGCATGGATTACTTGTCATAGGAGCACAGTGCACAGACTTTTATTGGATACGTGCTTGTTATAATTTCTGGACTTTTTACAAATATTTTTGGGAATTTTCTTTTTTTCGGTCTGTTTTGTTGTGTTTTAGATCTTTGAAGATAGAGATACTTTGCACACAAGGTTTTGTTTCACAATTCACTCACTTATTGAGTTGAATTATTTTATTTATTTCAAGGGATATGTATATACAGTATATGTGTGGATATATAGCACATATTTATATTCACTATTTGTAAGTTAACACTTCACTGTTTTGCGCTGTGTTATTTGTTTTCTCTAAATTATTCACTCCATGCCTAAAGCCACGTGGGCAAAATTTTGGGTAACATCAGCTGGTCGCAGGGAAGATCACTGTACTAGGGATAGACCGATATAGTTTTTTCAGGGCCGATATCGATATTTTGGTCACAATGTATCGGTATCGGCCGATATGGCCCGATATTTTGTACATTTAAAGTTTTGAAAAATAAAGACAATTTTTGACACAAATCTGGTACTGAACATGTTAATTTTTGTTTAATGTTTAATGGCTGGCTTGCTGGCACCCTGTGGTGGGTGGCTTGCTGGCTGGCACCCTGTGGTGGGTGGCTGGCTTGCTGGCACCCTGTGGTGGGTGGCTGGCGGTCTGGCACCCTGTGGTGGGTGGCTTGCTGTCTGGCACCCTGTGGTGGATGGTTTTCTGGCTGGCACCCTGTGGTGGGTGGCTGGCTGGCACCCTGTGGTGGGTGGGTGGCTGGTACAGTGCCTGTGGCTGGCTGGTACAGGGCCTGTGGGTGGCTGGCTGGTACAGGGCCTGTGGGTGGCTGGCTGTCCGGCACCCTGTGGTTGGTGGGTGGCTGTCCGGCACCCTGTGGTGGGTGGCTGGCTGGCTGGCACCCTGTGCTGGGTGGGTGGCTGGCACAAGGGCTGTGGGTGGCTGGCTGGTACAGGGCCTGTGGGAGGCTGGCTGGTACAGTGACTGTGGGTGGCTGGCTGGTATAGGGCCTATGGGTGGCTGGCTGGCACGCTGGTACAGTGCCTGTGGCTGGCTGGTACAGGGCCTGTGGGTGTGGATGGCTGGCTGGCACCGGGCTGCTGTGGGTCGGTATATGGCTGTTATACACTCCTGCGAGACTAGTCCCGACTCCAGACGAGGCTGTCCAAGGCGAGGGAGGCGGCCTAAGATGGCAGAATGACGTCACAAAAATATTGGTAATATCGGTCAGTTCCGTGGCCAATACTGATATATCGGGAAAAGTTGATATCGGCCCTCCGATAATTGGCTTTGCCGATAATCGGTTGTACCCACGTCGGACAGTTAGTACAGCAGCTCCTCCTGAGCTGTCAGTTTTTTTGTTCAGCCATGTTGGGCTGAACAAAAAACAAAACTACTAGTGTGTGCTAGGCTCAAAATATACAGTACAAACCATGTAAAATACAAGTACACTTATCAGATATCTGTTGTGTGCTTCTAGGCCAAACTAAAAGGATTGCAAATGGTGCAGCTGTGCAAATGTCCACAAGGTCACACAGACCCAGCCACTATTTTTGTTTGTTAGCTGGTTCTCAGCTTTTCTTTTCATTCTGGACTTTACTAAACCAGTTCTTACAAGATATTACACTTTGTACATGATTACTGCCCTTTGTACTGCATTAAAGTTTATTCTACAGTCAGAAAAAAAATGTAGGAAAAAGGGGACTTTTTCTTTTCCTAGAAAATCTGACAAAGGGATTACTTATATAAAATTCTTTCATAGTAGGAATGTAGCTCATATTTCATTTAGTTCCAACCTACTGCTCTAAAAGAATAGAACTTTCCTTTAATGGTTCGAAAAAAAAGTGATATGCATTCCATATCATCCAAGCTTACTTGGGTCTCCATTCATTTAGATCTGGGTGGAACTGGTATTGACTAGCTCAGGTTGCTATTTGTTAATTTTAGGTAGGTTAATTTCAAATCAGTCAAGGCTTTTCTTATACAGATATCTTTGCTGATTGGTGGCACATTTCTGCAGAAGGCAAGGTTTCTGGTAATATTCTTAGTAAAAATTCCTTACCTGCCATAATGGTTAGTCATACCGGGTGGTGACAGGACAAAAGCGTAAAACATGCAAAACAAAAAAAAAAAAAGATAAAAAAAAAAAAAATTAAGGAAAATAAATTATTCTAAAACATTGCAAATACTTCTAAAAAGAGTGTAACTAAGGACAAAATTTAAAGCAAAACTGCCTCCTGTAAAGTAGCGTAACAATACGGAAGTCCTACTTGCTATCAGAACTGGTCCATTATGGGGTTCATAAGACTGCTTAATGTTCCTGTAAAGTAGCTCAATGTTCCTGATGTGTGATTTTGCTGCTGTTACAATGTGCTAAGGTGCTAAGCAACCGGATGTTAGAATATCTGCCCTCCAGTGGATAATAGTGCAGCTTACTTAAAGTGGAGTTCCACCCTATTTTTATACTTACCTCCATCTTCTCGCTCCGGGTCACCTGAAAAAGAAATGGATAATCGCATATTTTTTTTTTTTTTACTTACCTCGTAGCGAAGAAAATATACTTACCTTACTTCCTTCTTCCTCCTTCCTCGGCCGCGGCCCGTCGTCACTTCCTGGCTCTGCAATGATTCCTGGGAGCTGGACGTCATAGCTCCCAGGAATCATTGCGCCTGCACCGGCCCCGACGTCAGTTCCGGGTCGCGCGCGTCATCCCCTTCTAAACAGCTTCTGGGCATGCCCAGAAGCTGTGGAGGGGTGACGCGCGCGACCCGGAAGTGACGTCGGGGCCGGCGCAGAGCATCGTGGGACCACAGAAGGCGGAAGAAGACGCCGAAGAGGACGCGCTGGCTTCAAGCTGCCCACATCTGAGATGGCAGCGCTGGACAAGACGTTTGCAAGGTAAGTATTTCGTCTTGCAGGTAAGTGCAACCCGGGACAGATCAGAGGCTAGCCATTGTGGAATGCACTAGCCCTGACTGTCCCGGGGGTATTAAAAAAAAAAAAAACAAATCCAGGGTGGAACTCCGCTTTAAGTATTAACCTTCTTCACAAGGATACAAGAATTATAGTTCTAAATTATAGCGTTTAGGAGAGTAGGACATCTCTTTTGACAATACATTAATTAAATAACATTAGCTAAACACAAAATTAATATATGGAAAGGCTTCTTCACAGTAAGAGCTGTGAAATGTGGAATATACTCCCTCAAGAGCTGGTTCTGGCCATCTCAGTAGATTATTTTAGGAAAGGCCTGTATTTTTTCCTAGATACACATAATATAACTGGATACTTATATTTATAGGTAAAGTTGGTCCAGGGAACATCCAATTGCCTCTTGGGGGATGAGGAAGAAATTTTTCCCCTGCTGGAGCAAATTGGATCATGGGGAACTGGAGAAAGTGCAAGCAAACTGGTAAGAGGCATGGAGGAGCTCAGCTATAAGGACAAATGAGAGGAACTGAATTTATTCTGTCTTGAGAAGAGGAAGTTAGGGGGGGATATGATCAACATGTATAAATACATAAGTGGTTCATATAGTGAACTTGGTTTTGAGTTATTTACTTTAAGGTAATCACAGGAGACAAGGAGGCACACTTTACGTCTAGAGAAAAAGAGATTTAATCTCCAAATACGGAAAGGTTTCTTCACAGTAAGAGCCGTGAACACGTGTGGCATAGACTCCTTCAAGAGCTGGTTCTGGCCAGCTCAGTAGATTGCTTTAAAAAAGGCCTGGATTCTTTCTTAAATGTACATAATATAATTGGATACTAACATTTATAGGTAAAGTTTATCCAGGTAATATCCAATTGCCTCTCGGGGAGGACCATGAAGGAATTTTTCCTCTGCTGTAGCAAATTGGATCATGTTTTGCTGTTTTTTTTTTGCCTTCCTCTGGATCAACTGTGGGTAATAGGGTTGTGTATATAGGATTGTATGATTATTTATGCATTTATTTATTTTTTTCCCTTTTATTGGTTAACCTGGATGGACTTGTGTCTTTTTTTTAATACGACTAACTATATAACTATGTTTTTATTTTTTATTTTTTCTCTTACTCTGGATCAACTGTGGGTATAGGATTGTATTTTTTTTTCCCTTCTACTGGTTAAACTGGATGGAATTGTGTCTTTTTTCAACCAGACTAACTATGTAACTATACAATGTGATCACATGTAGACTTGGAGCACCGCTCAAAGCTGGAGGATAACAGGTGTCCCTACCATTATTCAGAAAGTGGGAGCAGGCGCCAGGCACTAATTCCGAAATTTAAAACGAAAAGGACAGCCGGCAACTCCGTATTCTTTCAAATTCTTTATTGTCACTTCCCAGTGAATAAAAAAAGTGGTGGTTAACGCGTTTCGGCGATAAGCCTTGGTCACGGCATTGTCTTATGGTGTTAGAGAGGCCACCTCAGCTTGAGCACCCGAAATACAGCTTCCATCTACACACAATGGCTCCACTGTTCTGAGCAATGCACTTTATTTGTTTCGTGTTACAAATTCAGAAGTGTGGACAAATGTGGGGTAAGACTCTGCCCAAAACCACCCAGTGCTTCAGATGTGGATATGGCTGTGTATGGCCTCAGCCAGCGCTGCTCCGGCCACGCCCCTGACATGTTTTTGCCTCATCTGCAGAGGCTATATCTGGGTTGTTTTATCTAATGAAGATTTTTTTGGACATCTGTGTTTTACATGTATTGTCACAACTACTCATTTGTTGCCTATGTGCTTCCAGGATTACCCATTTGATGTCTGTGTATTGCTCTGACTGCTTGCATTTTGCCTACCTATTGTAATAATTGTCCAATATTTGTCCATGTAATGTTACGATTGCTAGTTCACTGCTCATGTATTGTCATGTTTGCTTGTTGATTGTCTATGTATTACAATTGCTAAATGTGAAGTGCACATTGTGACACATTTACTAGTCAGTACTTTATTGTTGCTTTTGCCATGCATTTTGCTGCATTGCATACAAGCCAAATGAAACCAAAACTGATCTTATCTTTGACCAAGGTTGACAACCTTTGACAGGTGAACAACATAAATTAGATCAAAGATCACTGGGTTTCAACACCTTTTTTTTTTTTTAAAGAGATTATGTAGCAAGGCCTAACAAACCTTAAGCCTGGTGCACACTACAGTTACTGGGTTGCACGAAAAAAAACTGTCAGCTCTGGTCGGAGATGCTGTACTAATGATCAGACATTAGTGCAGCAATCTCCCCCATTGAGCTGTTGTGTTCTGACTGTCCCTGCCAGAACACTCTGATCAGTGATCTCTGCCATTGGCTGAGACATTTGGCCCACGTGTACCAACAGTAGACAGTGTTAGTCAGTAGAGCAGTGGTCGGTGTCACAATTTTGTTTTATAGTATTATTTTTATTAGCTAAACAGACCCCTGATGTCTTCTGTTTGAGACAGATAAAGGGACTGAGGACAGAGATTCCCCAGTCCCATTCTCTGCAGCCTCAGCTGCACTGGACAGTAAATAAATGGGAAGTGCTCTGTGCTGAGCGGCTTCCTGTTTATTCACAAACTGAAGCATTGTACATTGTGCTTCAGTTGTGAATAAACACAGTCAGTGTTCATTCAAAAAAGGAAGGGGCCAGTAAAAGACACATTTTCTGGCCCCTTCTCCTGCTCTCCATTCCGAAACATCCCTTGCAACAACGGTAGGAGAGGTGAGGAGGGGAGCCCGGCAGTGCTGCAGGGGAAGGGCAAAATGGAGCACACAGGGGGGCCGGACAACACAAGGAAGAGGAATCCGGAGAGGAGGGGAAGCATTTAGTGGAACGGAACAGCTGCATTTTCCTCCCTGCAGGTGGGCATTGCTGGCATTCAGCTGCTGCAGGGAGGAAAGTACAGCTGATCCATTCTACTAAATGCCACCCGCCATCCTTCCTCTACAGGTTCCAGGGTCGGCAACCAAGGAATGCAATCTACCTGTCACCTGATCATGATAGATAGGTAAATCACAATCGACAGATTGATGACCCCTGACTGTTCAAAAACGTCTGCCACTTTTCTATGAATGCATGGTGCATTTGACGTGGTTTTGAATTCAAAGCCTGTATGCACCAAACCTAAAGCAATACAGCCCTGATTTCCTGAGAGTGTTCTAAGTGTGGGGGCTTACTAGAGCCTAATATCAAGAAAGGTACAGGTAAATATGCTATTTATATATATAAAAACACGTTTAAATTGGTTGTAAAGGCAGAAGTTTTTTTTTTTTTAATCTTAATGCATTCTATGCATTAAGATAAAAAGCCTTCTGCGTGCAGCAGCCCCCCTCAGCCCCCCAATACTTACCTGAGCCCATCTCGAGCCAGCGGTGTTGCACGAGAGACTCGGCTGTCCAGGACTCTCCTTTCTGATTGCCTGAGACACAGCTGTGGGCGCCATTGTCAATCAAAGTCAGTAAATCAATGAGGAGAGAGAGGGGGTGGGGCCGAGCCGCAGCTCTGTGTCTGAATGGACACACAGAGCAGTGGCTTGGCTCAGGTGCCCCCCATAGCAAGCTGCTTTATGTGCTTGGATTTCCGCTGAAAATAAAGTTAGGGTACCTAAATTATTCCAGAAAATATTCTGAAAGTATTGGGAATATTCTGTAATTTTGTGTTATCCATAGGCAGCAACCTATTGCCATCATGTAGGGGGTAGGATCACTTAGGGGACTTGCACATTATCTCCTGTTTAAGCATCTACATTTTCAGAGTTTTTTGTTGTATGTATTTGTGCATATTTACGTGCATTTTCGTGTATAGGTATTAACACAAATGCGCAAAAACGTATTCTCGAGTTCTTGTTCTGCACAATATATAAATGGACATTTGCGTGAGGTGGGCTTTATTTTAGCTCAGTAAAAAAAAAAAAAGCTGACCCAAGCCTGACACTGTTCCTTGTTATCAAGTTAAAAAAAACAAATCGGATACGTGCTAATATTGGGGTGCCAGCTAAAAAGTAAGAAACAGAATACCATTGTTTATAATGCAGTATCAGGAGAAGTAGACTTTGTTCTGTTCAGAGACTGAATGTATTGTCTAACACAACTCTATTATTTGTGTCTCATAGTTCCTCTTTTTAGTACATCATGAATGCACTAAGTTATCTAGACTTCAGCACTAAGCATTAAAGGGACCTAGCATTCAATACGTTTTTAGCATGCTAAGTAATGTGTAAATGTAATACTGACATTGGGGTATTTGCCCTGACAATGCCTTTATCTGCTTTGGTGCCTATTCAGACAGCTACATCTACATGTATTTTTCAGATTTAGCATCTACTTCCTGGACAGAGATGCTGGCACAATTATTTGTATCTTGGTACCTGTGCAAGTTCTTGCCTGTGTTCACAAATATATCACACAGATCTGCCCTCCCCCTGCAGCCCTGTGACTTGCTACACAGTTACAATGTTATAGTCTACTCACAGGGGGAGAATGAGACTGAAAAATGATTCCTCCTATATGTAGCAGACTAATGACATCATCTCAGCCTAGACAATTTACTATGCAGGGCTGGAACAAGGGGGGCAGGAGGGGAAGCTGCCCCAAGTGCGGTGTTTTCACAAGGAAGGGGTTTCAATTCAGTTCTGAAGTACAGCGAAGTGCACACTGAGTGTGCCAGTCCTTCACAAAGCCCAGGAGCTGAAACACTCACTAAGAGTGATCCGTGCAAGCAATACAGTTCTCCAGCAACTAATCCTACTCCCCCTCTTTGTCACTAAGCACTCACAAACTTTACACTCTGCCCACTGGCCACTGCTCCCCTAGGGCCCTAGGAACTACATACAGGCACTGCCAATCCTGGTGTTAGTGATGGCATATTCACACAGTGAATTTTGCAACCCAGCTGTAGAGTGGGGCACTGACAGCTGCTGCATGCTACAGACCAGGGATCCTGTAGGGTGCAAGGTAAAGGGAGAGGGGAGCTAAGCTCAACAAAATGTAAGCAGGAGTAGGATATACAGTTGTGCCAGTGAATATGTGGCCAGCAGTGTCATTCTCCTCTCTGTTTTCCGGGGGCACACTGCTCAGTTTAAGGTTGCAATTGAGAGCAGGGAGCAGGCCGTGATCTGCCAAATGAATGACAGCTGAGGCCTGCCTCATGAAGAGGTAGATTGGGTCCTGGATGGGAAGTTAACAGAGAACATCTCACCTGCTCTGCTGACAAATATTGCCCCCCAGCCACTTGACTCCCCCCCACCCCACACACTGACAATCATCCCTACCTCAGAACAACATCAAAGAAGCGCTGGGAGCTTTTAGGCTTGCAAGTGTAGTGAGATGAAGGAAAACTTCAAATACGCTCAATAGCTCTGGGGAAGTGGCTTCCACACAGCAAGGCTGCCATTGATGGGCACCCAAAAACTAGTTTAAAACATAAAAATGCATAAAGTAGCACCAGCCGAAAATCGGATAAAAGAGTACAAGATCATTTTAATTGTTGATAAAAACAATTCATATAAAAACAGCCAACGTGTTTTGGAGGTATTACCACTTCCCTGCATCAGGGCTCAACACAGGATAAAACTTCACAGTGACTTTACATTTTAAATTTATTTATTATTTACATTTTCGAGAATGTGCTCAGAAAGAGGTTTTTTCTTTTTTTAGATATAGGTACCCACATTCTACGTATTATAGAAAAAATGTACAAAAATGGGGCAGCAAGATTTTATCAGTACTTACATAGGATATTACAACAAGGATTAAAACAAAAAAAAACAATCAATTTTTATTGTATACAAGTAGTTTTACAATACAGTATAAAATATCATATGAATGCACAATATACATATTCTCTCCCTCTACACCCCACAATATTGGGGTTATCTCTACCTGGGAAAGTACTCCAGAAAAGATAATAATGTTTTGACCATCTAACTCGACATGTAAAAAATATACATGCAAAAAATATATATGAGCACATATACAGCCCATTGATATCACTAATAACAAAAGAGATTCTGTATAGACCATGGGTCTGTTCACTTTGTATTTATTCCAAGAGCATATGGGAAACCCTCACCCCAATGATTTGGCCAAGCTAGTCCTCAGCCATCGCAGAGGTATAGGCTGCTGGGGGAGCATGGGAGCAGATATATGGAGGCCACTGAAGTTACTATGTATATGTACTGTATATAAAATGTATAAGGTATATTGTAGATCAAATCTCCCATGGAGAACAATAGGGTTACAGAACATAACATATGTACCACAGTAGCACTAGTTTAAAAACACTTCTCAAGGCTGATTTGTGGGCGGTGCGGTGGGATGGGTGGAAAGTGGTTAGATCCCAAAAGGTTAAGATGAAATGTTTCCGCGAGCAATAACTGGATCCACTGGGCTCTATTTTTGTAAATTTAGGCATACTAGATCTAAAAGTAAAAAAGATCAAAAATAGTAGTATGGAAAAAAAAATGTATTACTATTTTTGATCTTTTTTACTTCTGGAACTGGCCGATATTGCCAATATTTTTGTGATGTCATTCTGCCTTCTTAGGCTGCCTCCCTCGCCTTGGACAGCCTCGTCTGGAGTCGGGACTAGACTCGTGGGAGTGTATCACAGCCATACACCCACCCACAGCAGCCCAGTGCCAGCCCGCCACCCACATACATAGGCCCTGTACCAGCCAGCCACAGGCACTGTACCAGCGAGCCAGCCAACCACCCACAGGCCCTGTACCAGCCAGCCACCCACAGGCCCTGTACCTGCCAGTCGCAAGCACTGTACCAGCCAGCCACCCACAGCCCCTGTGAAAGCCACCCACCCACCACAGGGTGCCAGCCAGCCACCCACCACAGGGTGCCAGACAGCCAGCCACCCACAGGCCCTGTACCAGCCAGCCACCCACAGCCCCTGTGCCAGCCACCCACCTACCACAGGATGCCAGCCATCCACCACAGGGTGCCAGCCATCCACCACAGAGTGCCAGCCAGCCATCCACCACAGGGTGCCAGCCAGCCATCCACCACAGAGTGCCAGCCAGCCACCCACCACAGAGTGCCAGCCAGCCACCCACCACAGGGTGCCAAACAGCCAGCCACCACAGGGTGCCAGCCAGCCAGCCACCCACCACAGGGTGCCATACAGCCAGCCAACCACCCACAGGCCCTGTACCAGCCAGCCACCCACAGCCCCTGTGCCAGCAACCCACCTACCACAGGGTGCCAGCAAGCCAGCCATTAAGCATTAAACAAAAAATAACATGTTCAGTACCAGATTTGTGTCAAAAATTGTCTTTATTTTTCAAAACTTTAAATGTACAAAATATCGGCCCATATCGGCCGATACCGATACGTTGTGACAAAAATATCGGTATCGGCCCTGAAAAAACATATCGGTCTATCCCTAGTCTATGGGGGGGTGGGGTGTAGAAACTGTCAATAGGGAGAGAATTTGTATATTGTGCATTTATATGATTTTTTTATATTATATTGTAAAACTATTTGTATACAAAAATTTTATTTTTTTTTTTTAAATCCTTGTTGTAATGTCCTATGAAACCCTGCTGCCCCATTTTTGTTCATTTTATTTACAGATCTACAGTATATTAGAACCAGAACTGAACTCTCCCCGTGGAGGAGCAACCTAATTCAACAACTGAATCACAAGGCCCAGACTGAATTATTTTTCTTCTCTTTTACTACCTGTGTGGTCTCAATACATTTTCAGAATGTAATACAGCATTTCCATTTACATCCATTCAAACGTATCTATGTATAATAGGGACAATAATATTTTTTTCCTCTTAAAGCCCGGCTTAACCCAAAACCTTTTAATTTGTTTTAAATAGAGAAGGAATAGGGATTTTATCATTTTTTTTTTTTATTGCTGTCAGTCTCTTTTGGAGAAGTGTTCCCTTCCTTCACATCAAGACAGAAAGTTATTATTATTATTATTATACAGGATTTATTTAGCTCCAACAGTATGTGCAGCACTTTACAAGAGGGCAGACAGTACAGTTACAATACAATTTGAAAGTGATGGAAAATCTCTTTGAGGAGGACATAGACAAAATAAGATTTTTTGTAAATGGGAAGGGTTAGAACTTCTGATAATGTATTTATTGCTGTAAGTGCCTTCATTTCCTCGTAATAATTACACCATTTATTTATTTTATTAGTGTCACAGAGTCAGTAAGAGAGGTAAATCACATCAAACATCTCACCATTCACAGACGGAATACGATTGTGCACGTGGACCTGTCCAAGCTTCAACACGTCAGAGAAATAGGATGCAGAATGTGCCTGTGCCTACTACTGGGAGATTGAAGCAGTTCAATAGATGGCGACATGTTCATATAAAGTTCCTCTGTTCCTGCTAAATTAACAATATACTTAAAAGGAAAGTATTGACGTTAGTCATTGTTATCCATTCAGTTATCTAGAAAAGTTGAGCTAAAGCTCTACCACTGTTACTAATTAAGCCCCACTCATAAAAGCTAATCATGCTTTTGTGTTATGAAGACTCAGCCATTTTCCATATGGCTGTTGTAAAGAGATCAATTTGCGTTTTTTGGTGTCATAGTGACAGTCTGAGATGCTAGGTGACAAACAAGTCTGTCATATTTAAAGTCCCATGATATCGTAGCAACCCTGACATGACAGCAACCAAAACAGTGTGGATGTGCACAGTACAGGTTGTTGCAAGTATTTGCCAAATATATGAAATGGTTTCATATTGGTAAAACCAAATACCAAGAACCATTGTCTGCTTCTCTGCTCTCCTTTACAGCACTGCATTTATTACTTTAGTGTACAGTGCCTCGAAAAGTATGCATACCCCTTGTTACAACCAAAAACATAAATGTATTTTATGTGATAGACCAACACAAAGTTGCACATAATTGTGAAGTGGAAGGAAAATTATAAATGGTTTTCCAAATGTTTTCCAAATAAATATGTGAAAAGTGTGGCGTGCATTTCTATTCAGCCCCCCTGACACAATACTTTGTAGAACCACCTTTCGCTGCAATTACAGCTGCAAGTCTTTTTTGGTTTGTCTCTACCAGCTTTGTACATATAGAGAGTGACATTTTTTTCCCACTCTTCTTTGCAAAATAGCTCAAGCTTTGTCAGATTGGATGGAGAGCGTCTGTGAACAGCAATTTTCAAGTCTTGCCACAGATTCTTAATCGGATTTAGGTCTTGACTTTATGTTTAGGGTCGTTGGCTTGCTGCAAAGTGTACCTCTGCCCCAGTCTTTTGCAGACTCGTTAACAGGTTTTCTTCTAAGATTGCCCTGTATTTGGCTCCATCCATTTTCCCATCAACTCTGACCAGCTTCCCTGTCCCTGCTGAAGAAAAGCATCCCCACAACATGATGCTGCCACCACCATGTTTCACGGTGGGGATGGTGTGTTCAGGGTGATGTGCAGTGTTAGCTTTCTGCCACACATAACTTTTGCTTTTAGGCCAAAAAGTGAAATTTTGGCCTCATCTGACCAGAACACCTTCTTCCACATGTTTGCTGTGTCCCCACATGGCTTCTCGCAAACTGCAAACCGGACTTCTTATGGCTTTCTTTTAACAATGGCTTTCTTCTTGCTTCTCTTCCATAAAGGGCAGATTTGTGGAGTGCACAACTAATAGTTGTGCTGTGGACAGATTCTCCCACCTGAGCTGTGGATCTCTGCAGCTCCTCGAGAGTTACCATAAGCCTCTTGGCTGGTTCTCCGATTAATGCTCTTCTTTCCCGGCCTGTCAGTTTAGGTGGATGGCCATGTCTCGGTAGGTTTGCAGTTGTGTCATACTCTTTCCAATTTTGGATAATGGATTGAGCTGTGCTTCATGATATGTTCAAAGCTTGGGATATTTTTTTTATATCCTAACCCTGCTTTAAACTTCTCCACAACTTAATCCCTGACCTGGTGCGTTCCTTGGCCTTCGTGATGCTGTTTGTTCAGTAAGGTTCTCTAACAAACCTATGAGTGCTTCACAGAACAGCTGTATTTATACTGAGGCTAAATTACACACAAGTGGACTCTTATTACTAATTAGGTGACTTCTGAAGGCAATTGGTTCCGCTAGATTTTAGTTAGGGGTATCGGAGTAAAGGGGGCTGAATACAAATGCATGCCACACTTTTCAGATATTTATTTGTAAAAAATGTTGAAAACCATTTATCATTTTCCTTCCACTTTGCAATCATTTGCCACTTTGTGTTGATCTATCACATAAAATCCCAATAAAATACATTTAAGTTTTTGGTTGTAATGTGACAAAATCTGGAACATTTCAAGGGGTATGAATACTTTGTCAAGACACTGTAGGTGTACAGTGTTTGGAATTAAAATATGATAAGCATTTCCCCAAATACCCCACTTCCCCTTTTACAACACTTCACCTCCATCAATTCAACAAGTAGACCATTGCACAGCACTGCAGCCATCTGGCTCAGAGAAAGACTTCTAAACAAACCAGGCCTGGCGGAACAAAAGAGCGTGATGCAAGGTTTGCATTTTTATCTACTTCAGTACAAGGTGGAAATTTTTAGGGAAATGTTTATTGTAATTACAGCTCAATGTTAAAATAAAAATATGGGTACCACAAGTTGTATATGCTAAGACTGGCAACTGCTGACTGCTGCTCTTAGCTGTAAGTTCAGACCTGTAGCTGTCTCCAGGTTCAGCCATCTTTGACCTGAAGTGACTATGCAAATAGTGGCTTTCTCAGAGACACTATTTTCATATCTTTAGATACCCTTTTCCATGTGACAGTGGCATCGGCTGCTGATTATTCAGTCCCCTGCCAATACATTTTGGAAAGAGGCTGATGGTGTACATCTGCTTTATTCTTAGGAAGTGGAGACACTTAGGTTTCTCTAGGTGGCACTTCTGGGGACCTCGATATAGAAAGGTACAAATTTATTTGAAAAGTAATTTTGAATGATCTCATTACTTATAAAACCTTTTTAGATTAGTAATGTGGCACACTGGATAGTGACTATTATTAGGCATATGCAGTGGAGCAATCCACTGTGTGCCTTCGTAGTGTTACTTCGCAAAGTGTTAGTGGCCTGTTAAGACATTTGTAAATCTAGGTTCAATTGGTTTTGATCTAAAAAACTTTCATATTCAGCTTTTATTCTTTGTTTTTATTATAACTAGCATTTTCTTTTGTTGCAACCTGTAACAGTTGACTAGAAAAAGCGTTCGATTTACATCATGGGAAAGAAAGTATTAATTTAAAAAAATGGCCTCAATAGCTTGTTTTACAAAGGCAAGTTTCGTGTTGGGTAAATTATCAGACAGAAACTGTGATAATGAGCAAAGGCAGCAAAGGTGTTTTAGTTTCTGAAATGGAATTTTTTTGTGATAACTCGCTCTACAAGTACAGGAGGAGGACACCTGATACTTCCATTATTTACTCCCAGGAAGAGAATGTGTTGGATAATAAAACAAGGAGAGAACCATTGTGTTCAGTCCCCGCCTCAGGCACGACTTGTTTGCAAGAACAATAAAAAACATGGTAATTTGGCGAAACTTCTGGAACAAGTAAGAGATAGGGCTAATTGTCAGTGAATTCATTAGAAGTAAACTGAGTGCAGAAACAGTGTTTTTGGCAACCTTGAAAGAAACATAAAAGGTAAATAGTTGCATAAAAATGCAAAAATACCACCTGTGCTATCAAACCAACAACTTAATTATTTACCATTTTTTGGTGATTGTCTCAGAACAAGCTTAACCTTACAGTTTCCTTCATAGTCATGGATGGGATAGTCCCCTAATTCATAAGGTATTATTACATGTACAATTCATTTTTTTATCTGCACATGGTGGCAACTGCATATCTATAGATGTCCGCAGATACCACCAACCAACCAATTTGATTTCTAGTGTTATCCCTATGATAACTGTTGGTAAATCCTCTCTCCCATTGGTATAATCATTTACAGTCAACTGAGCCAAATACGTATGTGTTTATTAAGCACACTTTAGTGCTCTTGAGCAGTCTTTAACCTGAGGACAGTTGGGTCCATATATCTACAACCAATAGATTCCCATATTTTAATACATACAGAGTGAAGAATGGTTTAGCTAAGCTTGCCGATACAAAATGTGAACAGGGGCTCGATGACAACTCACCTCATAATAACATCTAGGAAATATATAAATACTTTAGATTAGCCTCTCTCAACCTTTTTACCAAGGAGGAACCCCTAAAAAAATGTTAAGGTCTCAGGGAACCCCTGCTCAGAATGTCTTTACCTGTCTTTACCAAGTTTTACAAAGTTTTAAATAAAGGAATAAATAAGGTGGCATACCTAATGTATCTAATGTTTGGGGCAGATCATTTATTTGTAATAATTATGTAATTCAAGTAATAATAATTGCCAGAAAAGAAACACAGACAGTGAATAGTGTCCTCTTACATTGGTGGTCAGTGGTATAGTGCTCCCTACTTTGGTGGTCAGTGGAGAAATTGCCCCTTACATTGGTGGTCAGTGGTGTAGGGCCCCCATACATTGGGGGTAAGTGAATAAATGGGCCCTTGCATTAGTGGTCAGTGGTGAAATGTTCCCTTACATTGGCGGACAGTGGAGAAATGGGCCCTTACCACAGTGGTCAGAGGTGTAATATACCCTTAAATTGTTGGTCAGTGAAAAAATAGGCCCCTACATTGATGGTCAATAGTGTAATGCCTCCTATGATTGGTGGTCAGTGTCGTGTAGTGCCCCCTTACATTGGTGTTGAGTGGAAAAGGAAGGAACCCCTAATAACTTCTTGAGGAGCCCTAGTTAGGAATGGTCTTTGTTTCTGCAAACAGAGAGGAACAGGTAGGTCTTCTTGAACCAGGAACATTTACTACCTTTGCTACCCCGAATGTTAGATGACTGAATTTAGACAAATTAAATAGAAACAGATATCCTTACGATACCATTGCTGGGTAAAAGCTAATTTAGTCAGCTCAAAAGTTTTTTGCTGATCTTTACAGCCCACTTAAGAGTCCCATAGATATAAGATGATGCTAATATGTTTAGTAATGACCTGTTTGCTAGTTTACCCATGATGAACATAAAGTACATACACAGACCACCAATTTTAGGGTTTCAAAAGTACTAGTGCTTTCAACTGATGGGTTGTAGAATTGGACATAGACACCAGCCTCATCACTACTGGAGCTAAATGTGAACAGGATGGCATTTAATTTACTATACCATATTCCGTGTTTTCATGTTTAATAAATACTGTTTTTATCTTTTTGTATCCTTTTATTTAGCTGTCTTCCTCAAGCCTCTTGCAACAATTTCCGGTCTTTATGCACTTGTTCCAGCTTCGCTGCACATCATTGCCCTACATACTGATGACAGTGGACTATGCCTGCACAATGTGTGTACCAGCACTGCCATTTGTGGTTTCCATTAGGGGAGCTTATGACAGAGTTATAATGCAGGAGCACAAATGAGAGACAAATGAGTTGTCACTCTATCACAGGGAATGCCTGAACAAGGACCTTCATTGCAGGATCAAAAATTATTATATTAATGAAATCTATAGAGATAAAACGATTAAAAACAATTTTTAAAATTGGGGTTACTTCTATTTCAAAGTGTATTATAGCCCAAACTTTTTTTTATAGTTTTGGATAGAATATTTAATGGAGTGATCGATAAGCCATACTCCAGTAAACTCTAGGGTATGGCCAATACAGAAAATGAGAGAAAATCTCTTCAGTTGGGGACACAGCAATAAGAACCTGACAGAGACTCTGTTTCTCCTTTCTTGTGTCTCCTTTGGAGAGGTTGCCTTTTACATATTGTGCCAGGGACAGGTTGATCTGATAGCGGGGAGGTCTCACCAGTGTGGTAATAGACAGCAATAAGGGCTATCTGAAGAGCAATCTGTGTTCGGATTGCTACTCAGAGAACATCTGAGAAAGGGTGAGGAGGCATTGCATCACCTTCTCACCTCCCACTTCAACTCCTTTAACCCTGCACTAGCACACTACAACCGTGTGTATTGAAGTTGGGGAGATTGGGGGAGGCGTCCTCATCAGAGGCGTAACTAGAACCTTTAGGGCCCCAGTGCAAGAAACCATGAAGGGCCCCCCTGGACCCCTGGCCAAGGCCCTTCCCTTCAAGCCTGGGGCTCTTCCCACTGATCCTGGGGCCCTTTACTCTCGTTGTGGGACCCTTTCACAAGTTCTGCAGTGGGCCCCCCTTCCTGCCATCTTGGGGCCTCCCCACGGTGGTGGAATGCCAGGGCCCGGTCGCAAGTGTGACCTTTGGGATCCTGGAAGTTCACCCGCTGGGGTCAGTAGTTTTTATTTTTTGGTATTTTAATTGTATTATTTTTTTTATCATTTTATTTTACTTTTTTACAATGTCACTGACTATGACTCTGTCCATTCAGAAGAGGAAGGAGCTGGTAAATTTCATATTTACCGACCCCTTCCTGGTTCTCTATTCTGACACATCCCCTGCAACAGCCGGCAGGAGAGGGAAGGGAGCACAGTGGGGGGGAGGGGGGCAGGGGAGCACACAGGGGCCCAGAGACAGCAGAACACAAGTGAACTGGATAGGAAGAGTGGTGGGGGCAGCATACAGAGGAACCAATCTCCTCCATTTTCCTCCTGTAGTGATTTCTCTACATGCTGCTCCCCCCCCACCCCATCCAGGTGTACAGAGGAGCCGCATAGGCCCCCTGGAGCATGGGGCCCGGTTGCAATTGCAACCCCTGCAACCCCTGTAGTTACGCCCCTGGTCCTCATTTATTTGATTGTTTCAGCAGGTGGGAAGCACTGTGGTTAAGTGGTTAGCACGTCTGCCTAGCAGCACTAGAGTTTGCAGGTTCTCTCTTCTCTCCTCTTCTCCCTCGCATCATCTGGCACTTTTTCAATTAATCTGTGATGAATGAACAAGTCTTATCTTTCACCATTTCCCTTTTGCCACCATAGCAGGGAACACAACACTCGTAGTCCATTGATACTTCCTTCCGCTTTCCAGCTGAAAGTCTATACCTCGGTATGGACATAGGGCTGGAGGAAGAGTCTACAGGAGCCACTTATCGTGGGTTCAATACTTTTCAGGCTTCTATGAAAAAATATAATAAATAAATGCACATCCTTTTTTCCTGCAAATATATGTCCTTTTATCTTTTTTTTTTTTTTTTTTTTAAAGGTGAAACTAGCCTTTCAATTTCAGCTGATTCCTGCTGGCTCAGCCAAAATTTGAGCAGTGTATGGCCTTGTTGGCAGAGCTCCATTCGAAAAAGGTCAATTGTTTAATCGACTTTTGATAAAGGAGCCTTTTCCGGCTGAACTGGCCCTGCATCTTATCAGATTCAGGTACTGCTTGGTTATTTTGACAGAAAACAACTGCCCAACAGGGATTTCTTACATATTATGTATTTATTCTTGGGTTTAGATACACTTTCATAAATGTAAAAGTCGCATAAAAAAATTACTTTTAGGTAAATGTTTAAAAAAAAACGAAATAAAACGTGTATTTATAGAAACACGCCCTAGCTACTGAAATCTTTCTGGCTTTCAACGTGCTATTTGGTAAAGAGCAGTTGAGTTCCAAATGCTGAGAACAAGTTCCTTGCCTTCAAAGGCTTAACTGTCCATCTTGTTCACCAGGAAGTGCAAGCTTGCTGGGACAAGACTTAAAACATTTTCCCAGATTCCTTATTTTCAGGCATGCAAACCTATAATCTGTTTACTCAGCTGTAAGGTAGCACGGTGTCTCTATTCTCTGTTAACACATTATTGAGCCAACTCCTTTGTCTCTCAGCAAAATTGCATTTCAATGGCTCTTTAAAGCTGTTACCTGACACGTTTGGTGGAAAGTCCTTTGAAGAAGGTGGGGGGACAACCCGCTCACACCTACCTGTTTTCAGCCTATAAATCTTATTTACTGTTTCAGCAGTTGTACTTTCAGACAAAGATCTGGCTACCAAAACACAGATGCCAATCCTATAGCTTGAGGTCGCACATTAAGTATACAACATCCATTTTTAAACTTAAACAAAGGACCATACCACAATTTAAAATAAGCAGAATCTTACATCAGTTCCCTATTTTGATGATGTATGAGTCTAACTGGAGAGGGCATCATTACTATAAATAAATGTTCAGTATGTTGAACACTGGTTTTTCCATACCTTCCAACTTTTTGAGATGGGAACAAGGGATACTTATTAGCTAAAGTATGTAGGCATAGGACACACCCTGCCATGCCCCGTTACAGGAGAATTATACAAGAAAAAAAAAAAAAAAGATTAATTAACCACTTAAGCCCCGGAAGATTTTACCCCCTTCCTGACCAGGGGGTATTTTGCGATTCGGCACTGCGTGACTTTAACGGACAATTGCGTGGTCGTGCGACGCTGTACCTAAACTAATTTGACGTCCTTTTTTTCCCACAAACAGAGCTTTCTTTTGGTGGTATTTGATCACCTGTGCGATTTTTTGATCATGCGCTATAAACAAAAAAAGAGCGTCAATTTTGCAAAAATAACAATATTTTTCACATTATTTTATATGAAATTCCCCCCCAAAAAAAAGTAAAAATCAAAATTTTTTAACATTTTCGGCCAAATTGTTTTATGCTACATATGTTTGGTAAAAAAAAAATCGCAAAAAGCATATTTTGATTGGTTTGCGCAAAAGTTATCGCGTTTACTAACAAAGGGAAAGACTTTTGTAATTTTTGTTCTTTTTTTTAAACGCGTAATGGCGGCGATCTGCAATTTTTTTTGCGGGACTGCGACATTGGGGCGGACAGATCGGACCCTTGACTGACATTTTTGACACTTTTGGGGGTACCAGTGACATTACTACAGTAATCAGTGCTATACATATGCACTGTTACTGTAAAAATGACACTGGCAGGGAAGAGGTTAATTTTATTGGAGAGGGAGGGGTTAATGTATGCCTGGTGTTTACTATCATGTGTGGGGGGAGGTGACTGAGTGACACAGGGACAGATCACAGGTTCAGCTATGCTGAACCCTGCAATCTGACCCTGTCTGTCACTTAGGAGATCCGCCCGCTTTGTTTACACAAGCGGGCGGATCTCCAGACTCGATTCCCCGACGATCGGGAAAGAGCAGCGGCGCACCGCCGCTCCTCCCCTGGCCCGACTTCCGCTGTGACTGAATACAGCATGAGCGAGCCTCCGGCGGCGCGCGCGCGCCACCCACAAGGGGAGGAGTCCAGCGACGTAGGTCTACGTCCCTGGACGGGAACGAGCCACTGTGCCGCAGTAGAGGCACAGTGAGCGGGGCTAAAGTGGTTAAACACACAATTGCTTTTTTTTACCACTATTATTCCTTTATACTGGCTTTTGTAATTTACAAATGCAGTCATTTAGAAATTGGATAAAAAGTTTAGCACAGGGTAAAAACTTTTTTCTGTAGATGGATATTTAAATGAAAGGACAACTTCTTGTTGGTGTTGTTTCAGGGTCTATATTGGTGAGATCTCTGCTTCATCTCCTCAGTCTGCACATCTGCTGTGGTTATGTGCCAGCTCAATGTTGTTTTCTCTTTTTTTTACAAAGACACTTATAGACGTTAGAGAATCAAATATGCATTATTATTATAACCAAATCAGATACCCAAATACCCATAATAAAAGGTTAAAAAACATAAAAAGACTATTACCTGCCAACACTAACAAACACTATTCTTGACACAAAAGCCATATTCTTGGCTCAGCCTAAAGTCTAGTACAAAATGCCATTTTTTTTTTTTTGTTCAACCCAGCAGAGATGAACAAAAAAATGGACAGCTCAGGTCAGAGCCACTGTACTAACAATCTGATGTTAGTACAGCGATCTACACTTCTGTTCTGAGTGTTCCTCAGAAAACTGCGGTCAGCCGATTGGGAGCAGGTCAGCAGACCTTTTTTAGTCATGCCCCTTTGACAGGAGCCGACTTCTGTCGGACCTGCTGAAGTACACATGGGTCGAATGTTAGCTAGTTTCTATTGAAAAGCCCGACCGACATTCAGCCCGTGTGTATGGGGCTTAAGGCTGGCCATACTTTATACAATTTTCCTGTAGATTTACCAAAACCATATAAAATTAGGGCAAAGCTAAACACTTTCAATTTATAGCAAAAGTAAACCAAGTCTTACAGGTGGACCCTGTGGACGAGGTGGGTGGGGATTTTAGTGTGCCCAAGAGTATCAATGAAATAAAATTCAGATTATAAAAATATAAATTTTATCGAAGGCAAGATTGTAAAAACATCAGTCGAGAATATAGTATCTAGAAGGTGTATTTCAGCACATCCTGTAATGACACGTTTCACCCACACTTTGGGCTTCCTCAGGATCTAGATGTGCCGCAGGCTTTCTCAAAGTATATATATATATATATATATATATACACCTTTTTGTGAAAAAAGCAACATATATAATCAACATCCACATTTATGTGAACATACAAAATTTCCTTTATATATATGAGAAAAAAAAACAAAAAAAAAACTCTACATTGTAGTAGCATATATATCACATATTATATCACATATTCATATGGATTAGTAAAAGCGGAAGATATCTCAGGAGCAGCCAGCAAAGTGGACATTTTTGACAATATCAATATAGGTTCTGTGGCATGGCCGTTAAATTTTAGCTTGGTGTTTCTATTGGGGGGTAAGCATTTGGCTATATTCACCCCTCTTGATGTCACTTTTTTCTTCCCCCCCAATGGTCATTTTTAATCCGTTGTCCCCCACGCTACCCAGACCCTCTTTTTTCCCCTTGTTTCCTTTTTCCCTTCCCCTCCCATATTTTCTTTATTCTTCCCTTCCCTCCCCCCCCCTTTTTTATCCACTGTGCTGGCTACTCCTGAGATATCTTCCCCCTTTACTAATCAATATGAATATGTGATATATAGGCTACTAAAATGTAGAGGGTTTTTTTTTTTATATAAAGAAAATTTTGTATGTTCACATATACAGTATGTGGATGTTGATTATATATGTTGCTTTATTCACGAAAAGGTGTATACAGTATATATATATATATATATATACTTTGAGAAAGCCTGCGGCACATCTGGATCCTGAGGAAGCCCAAAGTGTGGGTGAAACGTGTCGATCCATCGCATTACAGGATGTGCTGAAATACACCTTCTAGATACTGTATTCTCGTATGATGTTTTTAATATCTTGCCTTCAATAAAATTTATATATTTGTTCCCTTCCCACTGGCTGGTCCAACACCGGACCTATATAGAATGTACATAGAGAACACGTGTCATGTTTTTTTAAAGTGGTTAAAGTGGGACACCTAATAACCTGACAACCCTGTCTGGACAATTATAGACATATGAGTCTGGGAGGCATGGCTTTAGAGTTCTAATGTGATATTCCTGATCAGATACCATGATGATTTTACAGTCACTCCTATTTAAACCAACTCTACCACTCTTTGATAATGCTACTTCCACCCCATTTGTTGCCTAATCTAATCCAGACTACAAATGGACACGCTGTAAAGTTACCCTTTTAGTTTTTGTGTTTGGTGAGTAACCTATCCCATGCAGTTCCCTTTATTAGTTATTCATTATACAATGCCTGTGATTTTAAATGGTTTGGGCGTGTGAGCTGGTAGAGGAGTACTGATAACTAGAGTCGATGGCCTTGGAGAACTTGCACTGGAGAAATAATCTGCTTTCTACTTTACAAGAACTACTATAAGAGCAGCTCAGGGTGTCACAACCTTTCACATATAAAAGCAAATTTAAAATATAGCATCATTTAAATCGTTATAAAGTAATTCGGTTGTATTGTTAAGCTAGCAATAGACTATGCAAATTTTGGGTGATTCCTGATAAACCCATCAAAATCCCTGTCGCCACCCTCTTGTGCAACATCAACAGATTTACCGTTAAAATAGGCCCGTGCCCCAATAATATACAACCACAACTATCTAGAGATAAAGTAGGGGAGAAGGAAGACCAGAGAACCAATACATTAAAATTGAATTCATTTATTAAGTGTATTTAAAACAAAATTAGTATATACACAGGGATGTATAAAGGCACATATAAAACATCCCTTATATGCAAAACATATGTTAAAAACCACAGCACAGAAATATTTCCCTATTATGGGAGCAATACATGCTTCAAGCTGATGTTGGTGCAAGAAGTCTTAGATGATATTCGGTTTGTGGGTCCCAATGAGCCAACGCGTTTCGTATCAGGCTTCGTCAGGGCCAGAGAGACCGAGCAATACCGATATTTCTTGCTGTAAACAAAGATTAGATGACAGGTAGGGAGAATCACAATCCCTAAAGTTAGATAACGGTTATGAGTGTCGAATTTTGTCTATATTACTCTCCTATGTAGGTAGTAGAGAACCCCCATATATCAGTGGCAATTATTCCATCTTGTCCTTAGTGAGAATTTATTTCCTCTTCCTGGTTCATAGATCCAGGGGAAACAAGATAACCAGGCTCATGTGCTATAGTTCATTTAACTCCCCTAGGGACCCACTTGTCCGACTCAACCATAGAGTCCACCTTAATAGGGAATGGGGAATAAACCACACGATGCCAGGTAGTGTGCTTCCGAACAATCCACTGTGAATATATGGAGGCAGGCCTGTGAATGGTTTAGGCTGTACACCATTCAAAAGTCATGATGCCCATTCATGACCCTCTAACTAGCCTCAGTAACGATGATTTTCTGCATGTGCAACATACTTAGATTTAAAAAATATCAAAGGAACCCGACAGAAAATTTTCAGTAGGAGAGTGGCTGCATCTTACTACATGCAGCCGCTGTCCAGGTATCCTTACAGCCTGCAACAGAATCTGAATAAAAAAGGTGCAGCGGGAGATTTGTCCATCTGCACTGTATATCCCACAGCCTGCAGGCAGAATGTAAAAAGTAAGAGTGCTTGGTCAGCTTTACCTTCTATTCAGGCATGTAAGACTTGTGTTTATGGCCACATACAACCCTCTCGGTCCTTCTCTGTGGCCTTCAGTGGTTTAAGGCAGAACTAAACTTGCTATACTTACTTCCTCTCTAGTGGTCCTGAACAGTCTGCGAGGTGTATCTTGCCGACATTTCCCACCCAGTTCCTTCCAGGTGCTGGCCTGTGGGTATCTTCTGGGTCACAAATGAGCAGTTCATACGCTTTCTCCAACCTAGTCGTGGTATATCTGGTATATCAAATACAGTATATTGGTATATTTGCCTTGTCTAATAGTATTACATCTAAAAGCCCTGAGGCTACTGTGGGAACCTCCATGATGGATGTGATGTTAGCAGTTCCAGCAAACTCAAAGTTTTCATTCAAATTACACCATACAGTATATTATTCCCCTTTACCCTTCCCCTGGCTGCTACATTAAATGTTAAAGATGATGTCCATGTTTCATGTCACTTTAAATAGTTTGTTTGGACCAAGTTGGCCCAAACAAACTATTTGCTTTACTAAGTGCTGCAGTGGCTCTAAGCATTGTATGTACTGCATGTAGCTTCAACTACACACAGTACAGCCTGCCAGGTTCCAGCTATAAAACAGAGACTTCCCATCTCACACCCAAAACAAAACACAGTCTGGCTGAGCGGCTCCCAGCCATTCATAAACAGTGTTGTATTCTGGAATACAAAGTGTCCTCTGATTGGCAGAGTCTGGAAGTGTGATGTCATCAGCCCGCCCCTCCTACTCAGCTGATCAGAGGAAGCTTTGCATTCATTCACAAAATACAAAACTGCCTATGAATGGCTGAGCACAGCTCATCCAGACTCTGTTTTGTTTTGTGTGAGATAGAAAGTCTTTGTTTTACAGCCCCAGCACTGTGTGTACTGTATGTAGCTGAATTTATATGCAGTGTATACAATGTGTAGAGACACTGCAGCACTTAGTGAAGCTTGGTCCAAACAAAATATTTAAACATTTCAATACGGCCACTTTCATCCACTTCCTGCCCGGACTAATTTTCAGCTTTCAGTGCTGTTGCACTTTAATGGCAATTATGCGGTCATGCAACACTGTACCCATATGACATTTTTACCATTTTTTTTTGCAACAGATAGAGCTTTCTTTTGGTGGTATTTAATCACCACTGGGTTTTTTATTTTTTGCTAAATAGATGAAAAAACAACAGAACATTTTGAAAAAAAAATTTTTTTTCTTAGGTTCTGTTTTAAAATTTTGCAAATAAGTAATTTTTCTTCTTCATTGATGTCTGCTGAAGAGGCTGCACTGATGGGCACTGATAAGCCGTACTTATGGTCACTGGTGAGGCTGCACTGTGTGGCACTGATAAGGGTGCACTGATGAACACTGATGAAGCCACACTGATGAGGCGGCTCGAATGGGCACTAATGAGGTGGCACCGTTGGGCACTGATAAGCTTCACTAATGGGCAGTGATAAGGAGGCACTAATGAGGCTGCACTGATGGGCACTGATAGGCAGCACTGATGGGCACTGATAGGCAGCATTGATGAGGAATCATTGATGAGGTTGCACTGATGGACTCTGATAAGGCTGCAGTGATGTGCAGTGGTGGGCACTGATGAGGCTTCACTGAGGAGGTGGCATGGATGGGCACTAATAGGCTGCACTGATGAGGAGGCACTGATGAGGCTGCACTGATGGGCACTGATAGGCAGCACTGATGGGCACTGAAAAGCAGCTCTGATGAAGAGGCACTGATGAAGCTGCACTGATGGGTCTGCACTGATATTCAGTGTTAACAATGTGCTGACAGCTTTGCCGGTTATCGGCTTTCTTTTCTTCACACAGAGACAGCGTGCGAGGAAAGGTCTGCTGTTAACCAGCAAGTCTGTTTACAGGTGATCAGCTGTGATTGGATACAGCTAATCACATGGTAAAGGGCCGCTGTGATTGGCCCTTTACTGCGATCTGTGATCGTCTGTGTCCTAAGAAAACAGCGGTCACAGAGTACGCCCAATGCGTGGGAGGGAGGGCATCCATGAACACCCTCCCAAAACTAGAAAAGCACGCTGTAGCCGTATTTCAGCTAAAGCGTGGTAATGAGGTGGTTAAAGTGACAAGAAACATAGATATCAGCTTTAAGTAGGAAGGTGAGGGAAGGGGTGGAGGAGCTTGGCCAGCATAGATAGTAATTAGACCAACAAGCTCAGAGACATAGAAAATCAAATAAAAAATATATATATTTATGGACAGGAAAAGCCAGAGGACAAGTCACATGTACTGAAGAAACGGAATGACCTTTATATTTTATTAATGTGCCAAAGTCTCAAAGGCAACAATTTTCAATCCGCCTCCTTCCACTTGTTAATTGAAGGATATTAGGTTGTTGGGAAGTGTGGCAGCAATAGGGCCATCCTGATCAAATTTATTAGGAACCGGCTGAAATTTGCTCAGTATGGTCAGCTTAAGGGAATACGCTCATTCAGACAGTATAACTGTACATCAGGGGGTGATTAACCTTTTGAAGAGCAAGGGCCACTTAAGTGATTTGGTAATGGTCATGGGCCACAATGAAATGAAATGGTTCAGAATTTCAATTTTTTTAATTTTGAATAGCATAATGAACATTTTCCTCCTGCAGCCACTGAAGGCTGACAGGAGGGAGAGGAGGAGACTCCAGATTTCAGCGGTTGCAGGAGGAAAATGGAGAGGATGGGTTCCTGTAAATACTACCCCCACTGCCCCTTCTGTGTAAATGTAAAACAGAATGTGACAGGGAGTTCACATGGGCCCCCTGGAGCATGGGGGTGGGGGTCGCCATTTGGATCCCTGATGTTAAACCAGTGTCCAGGGGGTATTGTAAAAACCAAACGCCCCCCTAAACCGCAAATGTAAACAAGCCCTTACTGGCCTGAGCCCCCTATAAGGCCACTGTGGTTTATCCACACCACAAGTGCAGCACAGTGCACCTGCAGCTTTCCTTCAGGTTAGCTGCGCTTTGCAATAGACATCTATTATATTTTGCGGGTGTGGTGCACTTTCTGAAAACGCACCAAAACTCCTGCATTCAGTTTGAGGTCGAGGGCAACATCAGAGTGCTCCAAGGGCCACAGGTTGAGCACCCCTGGTGTACATGTATATTATTATTATTGTTCAATGGTTTTTATTGAAAATGTTCAGTACAACATACAAAGAATGCAAGAAACATTGCAAAAAAATATTGTTCCAAGTAAAGAATGACATAGAACAGCCAACCGCAGCGAATCTACGTCAATAACAACCAGACATAAATAGCAAAACATGGGGTCATCATAATAACATCAGTAGGTGTCAATTAGTCATCAACTAGATCTAGGCTTAAATTCAGGGTAGAGCAGGCGTAGGTAAAGGGTGGTACCATTGTGACCAGGGTTGCCACAAGGAGAGGGACTTTTGATAGTTCCCTCCGCTCGAGGCAAACATCTGTTCATACATACTGTGAGTGTGCACCATACCCAGGACTTCGTGGATTGAGGGGGGTTGTGTCCGCTTCCAATTCCTTGTAATGGACAATCTAGCTGCCAAAAGAACATGGGTGACGATGTGTCTAAGAGCAGGGGGAAATGTTTCTATGGTGAGATTAAGCAAGGTGTCAGGACTCTGGAGGCGAGCCTGACGTGCAGAGGGTAGCCTTTAGCTCACCGAGGGATGGAGCACAGACGAGTCACCCAGGCAGTAGACGCAGGCTAACCCGAGGTGCGGAATCTAAGTGCCAACCGGTCTTCACCAGAGCCTCAGATGGTGAGGTTGGATTTTGCTGCGTGTATAGCACCAGGTCGCGGTCCTCGGGGTTGCCCTGCCAGGAGGTGAACAGGTCCGGATCTGGTGGCAGATAAACAGACAAGGATAAGGCAAAAGAGTGGTCACAAACAAGCCGAGGTCAGGGCGGGCAGCAGACAAGCAAGGTGAGGGACAAGCCAGGAGGTCAAACAGGAATCAAACTGGATACAAAAGGTTTCAGGTTCAGGAACACAGGAGAAGCTTCAGATCAGACAGCAAAGACACTGTGCTTCTGAGGTGCTTAAATAAGGCAGCCTATTGCCAATTAATGAAATTAGTCTGAGCTAGGTTAACCCTTAGGTGGCAGATTCATGACAGCACTTTAGTGTGCACAGGGAGCGTTCCTGACATTGCCCCCCCCTTAAGGGCAACCTCCGGGTGCCCAATAGGTTTCTCTTTTGTGGGTGACTGCGAAAGAAAGCCTGGATAAGTTCCATAGCGTGGATGTTTCGTTCAGGCTCCCAAGAGTTTTCTTCTGGACCATAACCCTTCTACTTGACAAGGTACTGTAACAGGTTTCCTCTCTTCCGGCAGTCCACAATAGCTTCTACTTCATATTCCACATCTCCATCAACGATTACAGGTTCGGGTGGCTCTGAACTCCTACCAGGGAAGGTATTGGGAACTGCAGGCTTTAACAAGGAAACGTGAAATACTGGGTGAATGCGGAGTGAATTGGGTAAAGATAACTCATAGGAAACTTCATTAAGTTTCCTCTTGACCGGAAAGGGTCCAATAAACCTGGGAGCCAATTTTTTAGATGGACAGGCTAAACGGAGGTTAGTTGTGGACAACCAAACCTGGTCACCTGGTTGAAGAACTAATTCTCCCCTTCTTCTTCTATCAAAGATCTTCTTAGATGCCGTTTGTGCCTTAAGTATGGCTTCTTGCAGTAATTTGCTGTTGCGAGCAAAGAAATTAATAGTGTCCTGTACTGCAGGGACTCCAGAGTCAGACGGAATATCGGGCAAGAAGGATGGGTGGAAGCCGTAGTTTGAGAAGAATGGAGATTGTCCAGTAACAGAATGTTTAGCATTATTATAGGCAAACTCTGCAAATGGCAGCAAGGCCACCCAATCGTCTTGAACAAAGGTGGTAAAACACCGAATGTACTGTTCCAAGGTCTGGTTGGTCCTCTCGGTCTGCCCATTAGTCTGTGGGTGGTAAGCAGATGACAAGGATAATTCAATCTTCAACAGACTGCATAATGCTTTCCAGAAGCGTGAGGTGAACTGCACCCCTCTGTCAGAGACAATATTTGCAGGTACCCCGTGAAGCCTAACAATCTCTTTTATGAAGACTTCTGCGGTTTCCTTGGCAGAGGGAGTACCCCTGAGGGGCAAAAAATGGGCCATTTTAGACAATCGATCCACAACAACAAAAATGGCAGAGCATCCCTTAGAAGGAGGAAGTTCCACAATAAAATCCATGGCGATCATCCTCCATGGTCTATCAGGAACTGGAAGTGGTCTAAGGAGACCCCATGACTTACTTCTCGCGGGCTTGCTTCGGGAACACACAGCACAGGAAGACACGTAGTCCCTACAACTTTTTTCCAGGTCAGGCCACCAGAATGTACGCTGCAGCAAGTCAAGGGTCTTACGGACTCCAAAGTGACCTGCCAAGGGATGGTCATGACAAGAACCCAGAACCGACATTCGGACATCTTCTGGAACGAAGATCTTGTCCCCAAACCATAGCAAACCATCCTTAGGTACCAGAGAAATTTCAGGAAGACAAGGAATACTCACAGAAGCCTGTTTAATATGAGCCATCATATTAGTTAATGGAAGAAGAAAGTTACCTTCAGACAGGATGGTGTCAGGTACAGGAATTTCCTTTGGGTCATCGAACATGCGGGAGAGTGCGTCCGGTTTGACGTTCTTGGAACCAGGTCGGTAAGTAATATGAAACGCGAACCTTGAAAAGAACAGAGCCCACCGTGCCTGGCGTGGTCTCAGCCGTTTAGCAGATCTCAAGTATTCAAGGTTCTTGTGGTCGGTGAAGATAAGGATGGGATGTGCTGCCCCTTCGAGTAAATATCGCCACTCCTCGAGTGCCACCTTGATGGCCAAAAGTTCACGATCGCCCACATCATAGTTTCTCTCCGCTGGGGAGAGTTTGCGGGAAAAGAAGGCTACAGGGTGTACCAAGTCTTTAACTCCCTGTCTTTGGGAGATAACAGCCCCTACAGCCACTTCTGAGGCATCTACCTCAAGGAGGTAAGGTAAGGTGGGATCAGGGTGTCTCAGGATGGGAGCAGTAGTAAATAGCTTTTTCAGGACTGAGAAGGCGGTCTGGGCTTCAGGGGACCAATGGAAGCGAATGTTCTGCTTGGTAAGCTGTGTGATAGGGAAGATGATGGTAGAGAACCCCTTAATGAATCTCCTGTAAAAATTTGCAAATCCAACAAAGCGCTGCACCCCCTTTCTGTCAGATGGAGCCGGCCAATCCAGGATAGCTGAAACTTTTTGAGGATCCATCCTAACTCCTTCGGTGGATATGATCAGGCCCAAAAACTGGATGCTTTGCTGTTCAAATTCACATTTCTCGGCCTTAGCATAGAGTCCATGTTGGCGGAGGCGGCCGAGAACGTTCCTGACGTGCTCCCGATGCTGGTCCAGAGATGCAGAAAAGATTAAAATATCGTCTAAATAGACAATTACGAAGGTGTCAAGCCAGTCTCTGAAGATGTCGTTTACAAAATGCTGGAATGTAGCCGGGGCGTTGCAGAGACCGAAGGGCATCACCAGGTACTCGAAATGCCCAAACCTGGTACGGAACGCCGTTTTCCACTCGTCCCCTTCGCGGATACGAACCAAATTGTAGGCCCCACGTAAGTCTAATTTGGTAAACAAGACAGCAGACCTTAATCTCTGAAAGAGTTCTGGAACCAAGGGGAGAGGATATCGGTTTTTAACCGTGACTTTATTCAACTCTCGGTAATCCACACAAGGACGGAGAGAGTGATCCTTTTTTTCTACAAAAAAGATTCCTGCTCCTGCTGGTGAAGTAGATGGACGGATGAAACCCTTCTTTAAGCTTTCGTCCACGTATTCCTTAAGAACCTCCAACTCCCGTTCGGATAGTGGGTAGATACGACCAAACGGAATCTCGGCCCCTGGAAGCAGCTCTATAGGGCAGTCATAAGGACGATGAGGGGGAAGGGTCTCAGCCCCACGTTTGCTGAAAACGTCCAGAAAATTATGATAAGCCTCAGGCACAACAGAGCATAAATCTGGATCAGATTCTAGGCAAAACAAGGTTCTGGAGGAGCTGAGAGAGTCAGGCAGGCAGGAATTCAAGCAGTAGGTAGACGGGAACTTGAGGACTCCAGAGGTCCAGTCGATTTGGGGGTTGTGTGCCTTCAACCAAGGTAGCCCCAAGATGACTGGAAACAAGGGGGACGCAATAGCGTCTAGGCTTATTAGTTCCTTATGGTCACAAGAGGAGATCATGAGGAGAGGAGGAGTCTCCTGGGTTACAGGTCCGGAACTGATGTGGGAACCATCAGCCAGGAAGATGGTAAGTCCTTGGGTCTTGGGTTGAAGTGGAATCCCCCGTTGAACAGCGAATGACAGGTCGATAAAGCAACTACATGCTCCGGAGTCAATAATCGCGGTTACTGATATGCTACCTCCTGGAAGCTGAAACGAGACAGTAAAGGCTAGGTGAGAAGCACTGGAAGCGGATGCTGGACCACTGGATGGGGAGATGGAAAGGCACTTACGTAGCTTCGCAGGGCAGGAGCGCACGTAGTGACCGGCTTCTCCACAGTACAGGCAGAGATTGTTCTGTCGCCGGCGATGCCTTTCTTCAGTAGACAGGGCAGGTCTCTTAACCCCAAGCTGCATGGGTTCCGGGACATCCGTAGCAAGGTTTGCAGAAGCAGAGCTGGTAGGAATCGGATTAAAGGAAGGGACGTTTACCGGGGCCGCGAACCGCGGCATCATCCAGGCTGGACGAGGCTGCTGGGTGGAACGTTCTGCACGGCGTTCCCTGAGCCGGCGGTCTATCTGGATAGCCAGATTTATTAGAGTCTCTAGGGTGTCAGGAACCCCAACCCGGGCTAGCTCATCCTTCAGCCCTTCACAGAGACCTAAACGAAACTGATACCGTAATGCAGCGTCATTCCACTGGGTGTCGGAACTCCAACGCCTAAAGTCTGTTACATAGTCTTCCATATCTCTTTGACCCAGCTGAAGTGCATGCAGAGCAGCTTCAGCGGTGGAGGTTCGCTGAGGGTCGTCATACAGCTGAGCCATGGCACTGAAGAAAGACAATAAGTACTTTAGATGAGGACTGCGCTCTTCAATAAGCCGATGAGCCCAAGACTGTGGTTCATCCAGGAGCAGGGAGATGACAAAGCCCACTTTGGTAGCCTCCAAGGAAAAAGTCTGAGGTTGCAGAGAAAAATATAATTCACATGCGTTGCGAAACGCCCTGAACTTGCCACTGTCCCCTGAGAACTTTTCGGGTGTAGGGACCCGGGGTTCAGGTGGCAACATCACTACTGTGGGACCTGGAGTAGGTTCTGCTGGTACCGAGGAAGAAGAATCTGTCATCACAGGGGGGTTCCCAGGTGCAGAACGCATCCGTTCCTCCAGATGCATGTAGCCCTCCTGAAGTGTCTTTACGGCTTGAGATAAAGTTGTGAGATGCTGGCAGATCTCATCCAATGGTGAGGCCCCTCTTGCAGGCTGCGACATGGCTGTCTGATACTGTCAGGACTCTGGAGGCGAGCCTGACGTGCAGAGGGTAGCCTTTAGCTCACCGAGGGATGGAGCACAGACGAGTCACCCAGGCAGTAGACGCAGGCTAACCCGAGGTGCGGAATCTAACACACCACACACCACAAGTGCAGCACGGTGCACCTGCAGCTTTCCTTCAGGTTAGCTGCGCTTTGCAATAGACGTCTATTATATTTTGCGGGTGTGGTGCACTTTCTGAAAACGCACCAAAACTCCTGCATTCAGTTTGAGGTCGAGGGCAACATCAGAGTGCTCCAAGGGCCACAGGTTGAGCACCCCTGGTGTACATGTATATTATTATTATTGTTCAATGGTTTTTATTGAAAATGTTCAGTACAACATACAAAGAATGCAAGAAACATTGCAAAGAAATATTGTTCCAAGTAAAGAATGACATAGAACAGCCAACCGCAGCGAATCTACGTCAATAACAACCAGACATAAATAGCAAAACATGGGGTCATCATAATAACATCAGTAGGTGTCAATTAGTCATCAACTAGATCTAGGCTTAAATTCAGGGTAGAGCAGGCGTAGGTAAAGGGTGGTACCATTGTGACCAGGGTTGCCACAAGGAGAGGGACTTTTGATAGTTCCCTCCACTCGAGGCAAACATCTGTTCATACATACTGTGAGTGTGCACCATACCCAGGACTTCGTGGATTGAGGGGGGTTGTGTCCGCTTCCAATTCCTTGTAATGGACAATCTAGCTGCCAAAAGAACATGGGTGACGATGTGTCTAAGAGCAGGGGGAAATGTTTCTATGGTGAGATTAAGCAAGGTGTCAGGACTCTGGAGGCGAGCCTGACGTGCAGAGGGTAGCTTTTAGTTTACCGAGGGATGGAGCACAGACGAGTCACCCAGGCAGTAGACGCAGGCTAACCCGAGGTGCGGAATCTAAGTGCCAACCGGTCTTCACCAGAGCCTCAGATGGTGAGGTTGGATTTTGCTGCGTGTATAGCACCAGGTCGCGGTCCTCGGGGTTGCCCTGCCAGGAGGTGAACAGGTCCGGATCTGGTGGCAGATAAACAGACAAGGATAAGGCAAAAGAGTGGTCACAAACAAGCCGAGGTCAGGGCGGGCAGCAGACAAGCAAGGTGAGGGACAAGCCAGGAGGTCAAACAGGAATCAAACTGGATACAAAAGGTTTCAGGTTCAGGAACACAGGAGAAGCTTCAGATCAGACAGCAAAGACACTGTGCTTCTGAGGTGCTTAAATAAGGCAGCCTATTGCCAATTAATGAAATTAGTCTGAGCTAGGTTAACCCTTAGGTGGCAGATTCATGACAGCACTTTAGTGTGCACAGGGAGCGTTCCTGACACAAGGTGAGAGCCGCGGTGGGTGTTACCACGGATTTTGTGATTTCTGTGATCGTATGAAAGACGTCTTGCCAGTATGTACGGAGAGACGGGCAGTCCCATAGAATGTGGTAAATGTCACCCAGGTGCCCGCAGTTCCTCCAACATAGTGGAGAAGAGTGCCCATAGAATTTCGCCAATTTGGTAGGTGTTAGGTGCTGTATATTATTATTATTATTCAGACCATTAAAAAAAAAATTGGCATTTGTTCCCAGAGGAAATTGGTTAGACCAAGTAATGTTAGTCTTATGGCGGTATCTATGGCTACGTTAGCTTTGTTTACACTCTCCTTAACATTTACTTTTTGTTGAACTTTCCACACACAGTTAATCCTTATAACACGTGAATTTTCCTTGACATCTATTTTGCTTATTTGTAGCTTGTGTTTGGTAGCTTGCTGTGTGGGCTTAGGTCATTGTGTGAATATTGTGCAATAAATCTAGATGTCCATGGAACCCAAGAACAATGTACATACATGCCACTGAGAAGCCACATACTGTTCTACCACTCCTTTCTTACTGGGGAATCTCCATAATGTGCATTCCATTCTGATGACCATGCACTGCCAAGTGATATATTTCACCAATCTTTGTAGGATCAAAGTCCGTTTCTGACATTTTAGGGTTAGTCTTAACTCTTAAACATATTTTGTGTTGCTAATTGCTTTGCATTCTTTGCTGTGCGCTTTTCCTTCCATTCCTATAGATTCCTATTGATAGATTCCAAGACCTGCACGTGAACTCTTGCCTTGTAATAGTCTATTATTTTAGTGACATCAATATGTGCTAATGTGTTTTTACTCCAGTGCTGAGAGATTAGTGGTACCAGGGGCAGAGTGCTACGTGAAGTGTAACCTCCCGTTGCTCTGGGTCACTGGATGGAATTTGAGAAAAGACATTCACATTTTTTCTGAAAAACAAAGTAAACTGGCCAGTCCACTTTTGGTGAGGTGGACAGAAAACAATTGAAAATCCTCCTCTAAAACACCATAAAGTATTTTCAGTAAAGGCAGATATTGAATTTTTATGCCACTGGTTACTATAAAGTGTGTGACAAGACAAATAATATGCTATACATTTCTGAAATGCATGGTTATTTACCAAGTCTTGTCCCTTTCGCTGCCAGAACTGGTGTTTTTTTGCACACGTGTTAAATTGTACATTTTAGAACTAAAGATTAGTTTAAACTCCCGAAACATTAAAGGTATTTCCTGAGAAGCAGAGACCCTTTAAAATATAATGGTGGTAGTTGCAATTTATTTATGTCTCATAATATGAAGAAAAGGAGGAAAAAGGGTACCCCCTAAAGGGACTTTAGCGGCCTGACATGTTCATAAACAATAAAGAATATATCCAAAGTCACAAAAATATGGATAAAAAATATAAATCCATATCTATTAGAAATATCAGTGTTAAAGGAGACATGCACAAGCAGCTGATGTTGAAAGGGTTATAACAATGCATACAATTGGCAAATGTGCACATTCAGCATAAAAGCACAAGGACTACTCCTGAAAAAATTGTTAATGCGCAGCCCTAGGAGAAACACCCAATGCTTTTCAGAAACTCCTTTCTTTCCTCAGGGGTATATATTGAGCTAGAGTGCAGCATTTCTGAAATGAAGCAAATGAGAATTTATGTATATATTTATATATATATATATATATTGTAAGGCAGGGCTTGACAAATTTTCCTGAAATCTAGGAGCCAGCTAAAAAAGTTGGGAGCCAGTTTTTTTTTTTTTTTTAAACTAACAACCAAGCTTTATTTAATAAAACGGATACTAAATTTACACATAAATACGACTAGAACCCCACTCTCCTCTAGCGCAATTGGATGAAAACAGACTGTCTGTCTCTTTCCATCCGATGCCATCTGATCCGATCCACGGGATGGATAGAAAATAGAACCACCATCCGTCTGCTTTTGGAGGACAGGATCAGATGGCGGCAGATTACTGCTCCATAGAGGAGAATGAAGGGTCCGATCAGGTCTGTCTGACAAACTGACAGGCGGACCTGATCAGACAGCCCGGGTGAAAGGGGCCTTCGGCTGTAGCATGGTGATGAGGAAAAAAAAAAAAAAAAAAAAGATTATATATATATATATATTTTTTTAATAATAATAGGAAAAAAAAATATTTTTTTTTATTTTTTTTAATAATTAAAAAGAAAAAAATATTATTTAGTTTTTACATTTAAAAAATTAATTTAATTAATAATAAATAACCACACTCCCTGTCAAAGGTAACTAACTGGACAGGGAGATGGTAATGCATTGTGAACAATCAGGCAGTGGAAACAGTAATTACAACAGTCATTACTCCTGGCCACCACAAGAGGGCGCCAGTTCCCCATTGGAAGCCTCTCATCTCAAGTAGGCCGAAAAGCCGGGGCCTCGATTTTCGGATGGCCCGGAAGTCCGTGCAGAAATGACAGGACACCTTCTGCAGGGCACCCCAGGCGCAAGGTCGCTAATTCTAGTCGCAAATGCGACCTGGCGCCCGGGTTTTGTCGAGGCCTGTTGTAAGGGGTTAGCTCGGTAGCGGGTATGGATGACCCCTTGGGTGGGTTCGTTACACAGAGAGACAGCCGAGGACGAGGAGTGGTTGAAAACAACAGTCTATGGTCTATTCTTCCAATTTGCTGGAAACAAGTGCAAGCATCCAAACAGCATAAATCAAACAAAACATAAAATAAACCCTGGCCACTTGGGGCATCTACCTTCACAACACAGGAACCTACCTATGGTGTCTGTCCCAACCTACTGCTGGGCAGACACTGCTGGTCATACAGCAGAAGACCAATAGTCTTTATGTTTTCTTTTCACACAGAAAAAGTCCTACACCACCTCACCTTCAGAAGTCTCTCAGCTCACTGATCTCCTTAACGCACAAAGCCTCAGGATGCAGCAATCAGTAGTCATCCTCTGGATAACTTATAGAGGCCTTAATTGCCTCATTCTGAATAGCTGAAGCTTTCCAACGTCCTTAAACCTTTCTGGCTACCTCTGCAGCCGACACCTGATAGTAATTGGTGAATTGTCTAAACAAGGCAGAAATGTATCTCCCGTCTGTGACAACACCCACAGATTTACCTGACTTCCTGTCACAAAATATATATATATATATATATATATATATATATATATATATATATACATACACATCAACAGTTATTATCAAGCCATATCTTTTGGTTGTTGCTCAAATGCAGAAAAAAACGCTTACATGCCAATGCATAGAAACCCAAGATACATCAGCCAGAAAGGCAGTATCTTTAGGGTCCTTACAATCGAAAATGAGGATGGGGAGAGGCCTACAGGCCAGTCCACTGAAGTCCATTAAGACCAGGGGCAGGAGCGTATAACAAAGGCCCCCAACCCCCCAACTCCAGCTGAGACCTGCGGAGGGGTGACGCAGACATGAAATGACAGAGATGACAGATGACCACCACAGGAATACAAGCCAGGGTGGCCTGGGCGCGCTGGGTGGACATCAGTGGAGGAACATACTACCACCCTTAGAGGTTCCAAAAAGCTCTACATGGGCAATAGTGTAAAAGCCAAGCAGACAGGGAAGGACATCACCACTGAGTGTACAACTAAAAAAAAAGAAACAAAATATAAACAAATAAAGATGATTTGTTAATACAACATCAATACAGTAAACTAGGTATTACAATCTTTGTTACTATGCCTGTATAATGGGAAGGGAAACAAGAAAACATAAGGAAGAAAAAGGGAAGAAAAGAGAACACCAAGGGAAGGAAAAGCAAAAAAGAAAAAGGGAAAGACCCGCGCAAGGTATAAATTAATGATTCTAAAAAGTGTATGGTCATCCAGCTAGCTATTTTATTTGTCCCTTTTCCAGCCTTCCCAGATAAAGCCCTCCAACAAGGATTTCAAATTTGTAGCCTCATACATGCCCGGGGGGAAGTAGTGGGGCTGTAACTCCCAATTCGCAAATCCAATGTAGTTCACACTGCAAAAGTTTCTTTTGGATTCTATCAAGAATCAAGAAGCTGATGCATGGAAAATTGCCATCGTGTATAAGGGTCACATGTTTACTCCAAGGTAAATCTGGGTCAAGTGTCCTCATACTAAGTATATGGTGGTATACCCACTTCCAAAATTCCTGTATGGTTTTTCCCATGTAAAAACATTCGCACTCACAGGTCAGGAGGTGAATGACACCTGCTGTTTTACAATTAGCATAATGTCGAGGTTAAAAAAAAAGTGCCATTGGGGAGGCATATTTTTTTCTCAGTTCTCATATATTGGCAATAATTACAACATTCACAGCGGAAAGTCCCAAGATATTTACAGGGGTCTTTCTTAGCACTACCTTTAAACTTGCTATGGACTAGTCGGTCACCAATGGACCTAGCCCCTCTATCGGGATTAGATAGTTTCTCTGAAATATGTGGACTGAGTGACAGATCCATACTAAGCAGATGTCAATATTTAGAAATAACACCTCTGACCTGGGAGTGCTGGCTGCAAAAAGGGTTACAAAGCGAATGCTTTCTTGTGGAGTGCGTTTCTTGGGGGGCATATAGTAAAGTATGTCTCAACGGGACCATAGCCCGCTTGTAGGCTTTTTTGAGGCAGGTTTTGGAGTATCCCCTGGGCAAAAACGTATCCTGTAATTTACCCACCTCTAATTGAAAGGTATCTTAATTTGAAAAACTTCTGCAGATCCTGAGGTATTGGTCATAGGGGATAGATTTGTTCAAGGGTCTTGGATGGAAACTTGAAAAATTGAGAATATTGTTGCCTGCCGTGGGTTTGTGGTACAAATGGCTGGAGAGCTTGCCATTCAGACCTTTAGAAATTGTAAAGTCCAAAAAATCTATGGAAGTTGGATGATAATTCATTGTGAAAGTAAGGTTGAATTCCTTGATATTCATAGAACGTAAACATTGTTGAATAATGTCAGAAGGGCCATCCCAAACAATGAAAATGTCTTCTTTAAATCTATACCACATACAAATGTGTTTTAGAACATATGACAGTTCATCTGATGCCAGGAAATCCCGTTCCCATTCCCCCAGGTACAGGTTAATTTTAGCGCAAATATTTTTCAAGGAAGATTTCACCAATATTAATTTTAGTGTACACAGGGCTTTTTTTTTCAGCTGGAACTTGGTAGAACTCAGTTCCACCACTTCTGGCTCAGGCCCTCTGCTCCCTGCTCACCACTATCACCTGTAAACACAGAGGTCTGGCTTCTATGTTTACAAGTGACAGCTTGTTTCCCAATGGCTCCCACAGATCTGATCTCCTGAGCGGTTCCCGCTGAGTGCAGAATGGTGACAAGGGAGATGCAGCTGCCTGGGGTGCAGTGCAGATATTGACACCCCCACTGGATGACCTCCCTGCAAGTAAGAAAGGCAGAGCCACAGTGTGCTTGTAGGTACTAGAGCTAGCTGGGTGATTCAGCGTAATACAGCAACACAGTGTAAGACATGTGGAAGATGGTGAGTCTTTTAAGGAGGAAGGGAAAAGATAGGGACAGCAGAGGGGGGTTGCATGCAGAGGTCAGAGCTGAAGAGAAGTGAAAGTGAAATGTAGATAGGGGATTCAAAAATAAGCAGCTAGTGCACCCCTGAACTCTGCACTCTGTATGCAGCGACCCATGAAATCTGCACTCTGTATGCAGCGCACTCCTGAATTTTGCACATAGTGTTCCTCTGAACCCTGAACTCTGTGTGTAACATCCCCCAACTCTTCACATAATGCACTCTTGGTATTTAAAGCCCCTTTAAGACCCTTCCACTGTTAGTGAAATTTGACCACACCCACTATTTGATGCGGCTTCGAGGTTGTGTGTGTGAAGGGGGTTTTTGGGGGGGTTGTGGTTGAGTTCCTTTAACTATTTTCTAGCAAAAAAAGCCCTATATGTACACAAGCATAATATATTACCCAAAGGTGAGGTTACTTCGAGTAAACAGAAACCAAGCATGTTGAGTCTTAAAATTGCATGCACACATGAAACAACAAACTATAGTACCCAAAATTGTTCTGGAGGCACAGCTCGTCCATGGAGACACATGCAGTCAGCCTGTTAAAATCAATAGCAGGTGGCAAAGCTCTTTTTGAAACCTGTCCTAGTGGATGACGTTTCACCGGCTTCATTTCCACCCCGCTGTGCCATTATTAAACCCTCTCTATCCCTCTACCCCTTGCCCACCCCCCTTCCCAGCCCCCCTCGACCACCAATTTTCCCCCCTCCTCTTCACCTCCTGTATACTGCTTTGTATTGTACATAATGGTGCCATTTATTTAGAACCTGCAATCACCTATGCTGCAGTGTACAGCCAGACAGCGTGTTAAAAAAAAAGTGCAGGTCTGGTATTTTGTGTGTTGCTGTGCATTGGTGGCCCATTTAAAAACGGGCTGTCTTAAAGTGGAACATCACCCTATAAAAGGGAAGTTCGGCTTTATTCCCTCTCTCCCCCTCCTTCTATTTGTGGCACTTTTTTGGAGGGGAGAGAGTGGGTACCTGGTTTTGACAGGTACCTGCTCCCACTTCTAGTGAGATCACCATGGCAGATCCACTGGAAGTTCTCCCCCTTGCCCACAACCTTCTGTGACATGACCAGAAGTGATTGTAATCCTAAAAAAATTGATCCTGTTCCTTTAAAGCATGGATGTCCAATCTTTTGGCTTCTCTGGGCCACATTGAGTGTAGAGAAATGTTCTCGGGCCGCATATAAAATATATACTATAGTTAAGATATATAATCTTAATTTCATTTAATTTAATTCTGAGAGATATTAAAGGAACACTCTAACCACCGTGACCACTTCAGTGATTTGAAGTGGTCATGGTGGGAGGAGTCAGAAACACTGGGATATTTACATTTATGTGCTGGGGGATAGTTGCACCCCTAGCACATGTGACTTAGGCAGCCAGAAAAGGTAATGTTCTTATTCATACATGTATGAACAAGGACATGACATATTATGACAAAACACAACTAGTTATTAAAAAACATATTGCAACAATTTACACATGCTAATGCACATACCTTTTCTACTTATTTTGCAGACTGCTGACGGTTACTGCTGGCGGGTACTGCTGGTGCGGTTACTGCTGGCGGGTACTGCTGGTCATGCGGGTACTGCTGAAGGAAGCAGCGGCTGCAGTAGAGAGCAGAGCCGCTGCTTCCTGTATGGCTCCTGTCACAGGCGGAGTGCATTTCATATGACTTCGTCTGTGACAGAGCTGGAACTAAACAGGAAACAGCGGCTCTGTCACTGACTGCAGACATCCTAAGTCTCCTGCAGCAGCCGGGAGATCGCACAGCACTTGCAGCCTAGTGCGTGCCCATCCAAAGCAGCCTAAACAATGCCCATCCAATGCAGCTTCACCAGTGCGTGCCCATCCAATGCAGCCTGATCAGTGCCCATCCAATGCAGCCTCACCAGTGCATGCCCATCCAATGCAGCCTGATCAGTGCCCATCCAATGCAGCCTCACCAGTGCATGCCCATCCAATGCAGCCTCACCAGTGCCCATCCAATGCAGCCTCACCAGTGCGAGCCCATCCAATGCAGCCTCATCAGTGCGTGCCCATCGAATGCAGTCTGCAATGAAGAGAGAGGAGAGCTGCTGGATTACACAGAGTGGGGATCTCCCGCTTACCTGACGACCGCTGTCATACGAAACCCTGCCTCCTGGACCGGCTCCTATGATAGACATCACCAATGTGCTGTCTATCATAGGAGCTGGTCCAGGAAGCGGGGCTTGGTATGACAGCGGCCCCTGGGTGATCAGGAGATCCCCACTCGTCCCCCTCCTCCCCTCTCCTCCCCTCCAAGGCAGCCTCTGCCTACAGTTAGTTGGAAGCTGCTGTGGCCGTGCCTCCGACTCAACTTCCTTCCTCCCCAGCAAAAAAAAAAAAATTGTCAGGGGACAGTGGGCCGCATTGCCTGCGGTTCCGGGCCGCAGGTTGGACATACCTACTTTAAAGCATGATACACAGCATAATGTTTGTGCTGTGTGATTTGTCCCTCTCTATGTTCTAAAAAACCTGGTTGATCCTGCCAGTTCTTGTGTATAGTAAACGAATGGCGTTAAGCGCCAAAAGTACCTGCGCTTATTGGATAAAGTGCAAACGTGCTGTATGTGACATGACCCTTGAAAACGACGGCCCCACGAGCCGACGAAACCGGTCGGGAATACTGAGACACGATCACCCTGCTATTATTGCCAACCTGAGACCGTTTGGAGAGGACCAGTATATGCGGCAGCCCACCGTCCTGTGTCCAATATTCGGATCTCAAGCTTTATATGCCTGTGTTTATGACCCTGATGTAAGTGTACCCTCTTTATTTCACATTAAACTGTTTTAAACGTACTTCACTATCTTGGTCAATTCCTTTGTTTGCATATTGCTGAGGAGCATAAGGAGGAGGATTGTGGAGTTCTGTGATTTACAGGAGGCTGTGAAGAGGACCACTTTAGAGGGCTAGGTCTTATATACCTGGATTTTGGTCGCATTGGTTGATCCTGCTTGCATTGACCCCCTGTAATAAGGGGTCTGTGCTTTCTGGTAAGCACACTCACACATTGGGTGCCTATATGGTGAAGGGATTGAGATTATACCATGTGAAGAGTCTATCCCTTGGATAGCTTTATCTGCTATTTATTCACTTATTGGGACTTATCACCGTGAACTTTTGATGCACTATATTACTACTTTTTGTATGTTTTTGTAATTTTGGACTTTAAATTATTTACTATTCATCCCTATAGTTGATGGATTGTCACTATGCACTTTATATGTTAATAATATTAAGGTATTATCATTAATTTTGCACGATAAATGGTGAGCGCAGTTCTTGTGTACCCCTTCCTTCCTGCCTGTCAGTTAAGGAGTCTGTCACATTACTAGTAAAAAATCCTGTAATCTGCTCTGTTACAGGGTAATATAATGTGCAGTGTGTGTTTTTACTTAAAAATATTGCGCAACATACCTTATTTACAACGCCGCCGAGCGCTTACGTGACCTCCTGTCGCTCTCCTCCTCTCATCCTGGCTGACGTCAGCAGGGAATCTCGGCCCCCTCCCGCTGTAGTGCTCAGAGCAGGAAAGAGAGCTCCGACAGGTAACTTGAGCACCCAGCGGCACTGTAAATAAGGTATTTTGCGCAATAATTAAAAAAAAAACACACACACTGCACATTATATTTTCCTGTAACAGAGCGGATCACAGGATTTCTTTGGTGATTTTAAAACCACTTGAACAGGTGCACTGCAACAGACCGCAAAAGTATGAGTCCTATTGGCTATAATAGATGATAATGTTTATTTTTTTAATCTTGGAACAGACCAGAGTTCTTCAACCAATTTATTATCTTTAGTTATGATGAGTTCAAGTGGTATGTCACCTGTCAACTTAAAGAGGAAGTCAACTCTTCCTGTTTTTTTTTTTTTCAATTTTTTTCCCTTTGCAAATTAAATGCATAATGTGCTAGTATGCATCGCATACTAACACATTATGTGACACTTACCTGTAAACGAAGCCTGCCTTGTCCCTGCTGGCGGCCGCATCCATCTTCGCCTGTCTTCCTTTCGGGTCTGAGTACTCCGGCTGTATTACTGGCTATGTGCGCGGGAGCTGCTGGTCACGGCACAGGGCTCTGAAGAAATGGCACCGGCGGCCGTTTTTTAGAGCGCATGCACCGATGACGTCATCGGCTGCATGCAATGTAAATATCTCCTAAATGGTGCTAGTTTAGGAGATATTCACAGTACTTATAGGTAAGCCCTATTATACGCTTACCTATAGGTAAAAGTTCTCAAGGTGGGTTTACAACAACTTTAAAGTGATACTAAAGTCTCTTTTTTTTTTTTTTTTTTAGTTAAAAATAGCAAACATGTTATACTTACCTGCTCTGTGCAGTGGTTTTGCACAGAACAGCCCAGATCCTCCTTTTCTCAGGTCCCTCTTCAATGCTTTGGTTTCTCCCTCCTGTTGATTGCCCCCACAGCAAGCAGCTTGCTATGGGGGCACCCGAGCCAAGCCACAGCTTTCTGTGTCAATTGAGATACAGAGCTATTGCCCGGCCCCACCCCCTTTCTCATTGGCTGACTGACTGTGATTGACATCCGCGGGAGCCAATAAGACCGCGCTGCTGACTCAGCCAATGAGGAGGGGAGTCCCGGGCAGCCGAGACACTCCTGCAAAATCGCTCAGGTAAGTATTAGGGGGGCTGTGCCAAGGTCTTACCTTGCCTTCCTGTTGGCAGCTATCTTGGACATGTGCAGACTGCTGCCTCTTATAAACTCTGATTCCATCATCATTTGTCTGCTGCTTGGGTGTCACACAGTGATGATGCTGCACACCTGACTATATCAATTACCTGATGGGTTGCAGTCCTTGCCCTTGTGTTTGTGCTCCAAGGTGCATCACTGCTAGCAGTCTTCTGTTCTCCGTGTTCCTCCGTGACTGATCAGGCTTGGTTGACGACTCTCCTGGCTCTCGACCCTGCATTGGCAGATGACCCAGCATCAGCAGACTAGCCGCTTCTGGACTCGACCCCGGCTTAGATGACTACCCGCTTCTGGACTCGACGCTGGCTTGGATGACCATCTGCTTCTGGACTTGACCCAGGCTGTTCCTGATCTCGCTCCTTTCTCTTGCTGTGCGTTCATTGTAGTTTTCTCCAATAAACTGCCTTATTTTTCCTCCATGTCCATGTGGTCTGGTTTCCTGGCACCCTGACAGGCTGCTTCACACAGAAGGCTTTTTATCTTAAAGGAGTTGTAAAGTCAGAATGTTTTTTATCTTAATACATTCTATGCATTAAGATAAAAAGCCTTCTGGGTGTAGCAGCCTCCCCAGCACCCCTAATACTTACCTGTGCCCCCTTTCTGTCCAGCGATGTCAGTGAGCTAATCAGAAGCGAGAGGGGGTGGGGCCGAATGGCAGCTCCGTGTCTGAATGAACACACGGAGCTACAGCTTGGCTCAGGTTCCCCCATAGCAAGCTGCTTGCTGTGGAGTCACTCGATAGGAGAAAGGGGCCAGGAGCAGGAACGAGGGACCCCAGAAGTGGAGGATCTAGGTTGCCCTGTGCAAAACCAACTGCACAGAGGAGGAAGTATAACATGTTTGTTATTATTATTATTATTTTTTCAAAAACTAGACTTTACAATCACTTTAACCGGTTGCCGACCGCCACACGACTATATACGGCGGTGGTCAGCCCCGGCCAGGCAAAGTGACGTATATATACGTCACTAGCCTGTCACTTCCTTGTGAGCCAATAGCGGACAGGTGCGCGCCTGCGGAGGCGTGCGCCCGCCCCGGCTCGTTCCCTGGGAAATCAGTGCGTGTGACCGGCGGACCCGATGTTCGCCGGTCACTCGCGATCGTCCTCCGTGAAGGGAGAAAGGCAGGCGGCTGATGTAAACAAGCCGCCTGTCATTCTCCCCTGTGTAGGAATGGTGATCATACAGTTCTACTATGTAGGACCATTGATCACTGTTCCTACACTAGTAGCCATGTCCAATCACAGTAAAAAGCACGCCCCTAGGGACACACTTAACCCCTCCTTCCCCAATAAAGTTAACCCCTTCCCTGCCAGTGTCATTTTGCAGTAACAGTGCATATGTATAGCACTGATTACTGCAGTAATGTCACTGGTAACCCCAAAAGTGTCAAAAATGTCAGTCAAGGGTCCGATCTGTCCGCCGCAATGTCGCAGTACCATTACGCGTTAAAAAAAAAAAAAACACCAAAAATGACAGAAATCTTTCCCTTAGTTAGTAAACGCAATAACTTTTGCGCAAACCAATCCAAACATATGTAGCAGAAAACAAATTGGCCAAAAATGTTATTTTTGCAAAATTTACGCTCTTTTTTTGTTTACAGCGCAAAAAGTAAAAATCGCACAGGTGATCAAATACCACAAAAAAAAGCTCTATTTGTGGGAAAAAAAGGACGTAAAAAAGAAGCCCTGGTCAGGAAGGGGGTAAAATCTTCCGGGGCTTAAGTGGTTAATGCATAGAATGCATTACTAATGGAAATCTACTGTTTTCAGCAAACAAAATATCCACATTTAAATAAAATTTGATGCAATGAGAATGCAAAGCCATACATTTCTAAGATCTCAGTGACAATCAGGAAAAATTGAGGGATGAATTTAATTGAAAATAATGGCACATGCATTTTTCGATTGCTGTGTGATTTGATATCGCGGGCAGAGTTGCAAAGATTCTGCCTGAGATCCCAAAAGGCCAAAACTGAATGGAGCCTAAGTGGTTAGCAGGGGATAGCCTGCATAGGGGTAGGCCTATGAGAAAAGAGTTGCAATAGTCAAGGCAAAAGATAACCAGGGAGTGAAGGAGTTGCTTCGTGGTTTTATTGATTCAAAAGGGGAAAAATTTGGAGATGTTACAGAATTAAAGTCTACAGAATTTGGACAATGATTGTGTTTGGGGCTGAAAGGACATGTCAGAGTCCAGGATTGCAGCTAGCAGCCTGGCAAGAGGGGGAGGGCATGAGTGTAGCAATACCCCGCAACCCTACTCATGCTCCAGGGGAAAAAAGGACAGGAGGGGTCGCAGCATTTACTAGACCCGATCGGCTGTATTTTCCTGCAGCTGCTGAAACTTCCTACCAACATTCAGTTTAGCTGCTGCAGGAAGATAAAGCTGATCAGGTGACAGTCTAGTAAATGCTGCCCCGGGCCCCTCCTGTCCCTGTTACTCTTGTTGCCCGGGCTCTCCTGTGTGCTGTTTGCTCCTCTGGTCACCCTCCTGCAGCAATGCCAGCTTCCCTCCTCTCTTCTCCCACCGGCTGCTGCAGGGGATTCTTTCAGGATGGGCAGGTCAATATTTTTTAAAACATAGTAAACTACTGTAAATGCTTCAGTTTGTGAATGAACAGGAAGCCACTCAGCACAGAGCACTTATCATTCATTCACTGTCCAGTGCAGCTGAGGCTGCAGAGAACTGGACTGGGGAATTCCTGTTCTCGGTCCTTTCTCTGTCTAAAAAGTGAGACATTAGATCAGGGGTCTGTTTAGACCCCTGATATTTTGCCAAAGCCCTCCAACAGGGCTGATAAAAAAATTGTAAAAAAATAAAATTGTACACAATAATAAAAAAAAGTGTAAAAAATAACACAAAATAATAATTAAATTAAAAAACTACTGACACCGTTCACTGCCCTTCTGACACTGTCCACTGCTCTACTGACACAATTCACTGCCCTACTGACACTGTCCACCGCCGTACTTACACCATCTACTGCCCTACTGACACAATTCACTGCTCTACTGACACTGTCCACCGCCCTACTTACACCATCCACTGCCCTACTGACACTGTCCACCGCCCTACTTACACCATCCACTGCCCTACTGACACTGTCCACCGCCCTACTTACACCATCCACTGCCCTACTGACACTGTCCACCGCACTACTTACACCATCCACTGCCCTACTGACACTGTCCACCGCCCTACTTATACCATCCACTGCCCTACTGACACTGTCCACCGCCCTACTTACACCATCCACTGCTCTACTGACACTGTCCACCGCCCTACTTACACCATCCACTGCCCTACTGACACCATCCACTGCTCTACTGACACCGTCCACCGCCCTACTTACACCATCCACTGCCCTACTGACACCATCCACTGCTCTACTGACACTCTCCACCGCCCTACTTACACCATCCACTGCTCTACTGACACTGTCCACCGCCCTACTTACACCATCCACTGCCCTACTTACACCATCCACTGCCCTACTGACACCATCCACTGCTCTACTGACACTGTCCACCGCCCTACTTACACCATCCACTGCCCTACTGACACTGTCCACCGCCCTACTTACACCATCCACTGCTCTACTGACACCATCCACTGCTCTACTGACACCGTCCACTGCCCTACTTACACCATCCACTGCCCTACTTACACCATCCACTGCTCTACTGACACTGTCCACCGCCCTACTTACACCATCCACTGCCCTACTGACACCATCCACTGCTCTACTGACACCATCCACTGCTCTACTGACACTGTCCACCGCCCTACTTACACCATCCACTGCCCTACTGACACCATCCACTGCTCTACTGACACTGTCCACCGCCCTACTAACACCGTCCACTGCTCTACTGACACCATCCACTGCTCTACTGACAACATCCACTGCCCTACTGACAACATCCACTGCCCTACTGACACCGTCCACTGCCCTACTGACACCATCCACTGCCCTACTGACACCGTCCACTGCTCTACTGACACCGTCCACTGCTCTACTGACAACATCCACTGCCCTACTGACACCGTCCACTGCTCTACTGACACCATCTACTGCTCTACTGACACTGTCCACTGCCCTACTGACACCTTTCACTGCTCTACTGACACCGTCCACTGCCCTACTGACACCGTCCACTGCTCTACTGACACCGTCCACTGCCCTACTGACACCATCCGCTGCTCTACTGACACCATCCACTGCCCTACTGACACCGTCCACTGCCCTACTGACACCGTCCACTGCCCTACTGACACCATCCACTGCCCTAGTGACACCGTCCACTGCTCTACTGACACCGTCCACTGCCCTACTGACACCTTCCATTGCTCTACTGACACTGTCCACTGCCCTACTGACACCGTCCACTGCTCTACTGACACCGTCCACTGCCCTACTGACACCATCCACTGCTCTACTGACACCGTCCACTGCCCTACTGACACCGTCCACTGCTCTACTGACACCATCCACTGCCCTACTGACACCGTCCACTGCTCTACTGACACCATCCACTGCTCTACTGACACCATCCACTGCCCTACTGACATCGTCCACTGCCCTACTGACACCATCCACTGCCCTACTGACACAGTCCACTGCCCTACTGACACCGTCTACTGCCCTACTGACATCGTCCACTGCCCTACTGACACCATCCACTGCCCTACTGACACCGTCCACTGCCCTACTGACACCATCCACTGCCCTAGTGACACCGTCCACTGCTCTACTGACACCGTCCACTGCACTACTGACACCTTCCATTGCTCTACTGACACCGTCCACTGCCCTACTGACACCGCCCACTGCTCTACTGACACCGTCCACTGCCCTACTGACACCATCCACTGCTCTACTGACACCGTCCACTGCCCTACTGACACCGTCCACTGCTCTACTGACACCATCCACTGCCCTACTGACACCGTCCACTGCTCTACTGACACCATCCACTGCTCTACTGACACCATCCACTGCCCTACTGACATCGTCCACTGCCCTATTGACACCATCCACTGCCCTACTGACACCGTCCACTGCCCTACTGACACCGTCCTCTGCCCTACTGACACTGTTCACTGCTCTACTGGCTAACACTGTACGCTTTTAAGGTAGGCTAAGTCTATATTTTTATTATTTTTTTAATTATAGTTTTGTAAGTGTTCCCTACTTTTTAGTTAAGCCCTACTAATTTATTCATTTACTTTTTTTTTTTTTAAAGGGTGCTAAATTCCAGTGATCTTTGATCTCTTTGATGTTGTTCAGGTAGATCTCCACTTCCCAAAGGTTTATACCGTGTTGCTGGAGAAAAGCCCTTGGCATGTCATCCTGCGTAGGTAATTCAGTAAACAAAGAGGGCTTGGGCCAGCTGGACAGGGGCCCACCCAGGCTTGTCCCGGGCCCTCTAAGTTTCCGGTTTCACCTACACAGGGTGATGGTACATGTGTGTAGTGAAAGCGGTGGGTGGTAGTGGGGGACCCCAAGTCAACTTTTGCATCAGGGACCACAAGCTTCAAGCTACTCCTCTGGGGGAGGGACTGATAGTTCAATGATTAACCAATGATTAAGTCAAGAAGTAGGCACAAGAGGGGAATATGTTGTGCTCAGAATTGTTGAGTTTGGGGAAGTGGTGTACCATCTGCATTGATATGTCAGTTAGTAAGTTAGTAATGTGACAGAAGACTGAAGGAGTGAGGTGAGGAGACACTGTCCCTTTACCCATTTAGTATTTGTGAAAAGGCCCCCAACCCAATTTTTACTTACCGTTTCAGTGATCTTGCATTTCTTTCTTAATAGTGGTGGGTGTTAAGCCTTCCTCCTGGCCTAAGCGGTACTTTCAGGAAGGAAAGGATTGGCAGAATTTGGGCACATTTTTTAAAATATATTGCAGCTTACCATTTATTAGATGTGGTGGCTTTATTAGTTTTATTTTTCTACACTTTAACCCATCTGTCTTCCCCTGGTAATCTGACCAATAACACACCTCCTTTATTAAAGAAACACCACTCTGGATGAAGGAGCACAGGGGCACCATTGGACAGCAGCAATTTTGTCTGGGGGATGGAAAGTGTTAGATGTATTAGAGGATTTAAATACGGTTGAACCCTAGCTAATACTTTGTAATCAGTTACAGCAAACAGGCATTTTGGGGGATAAAGTTTTTACATAAATAATAAAAGCTGATCAATTTAAGCACTACTGCCAGTGTTAAATGGTCTGTCTCATCCCTCTAAATGCAAAAGATCTTGTTGTGTTGAGAAACAATGGACTTACTGGCTAGATCACCAGATCGAAATAGAAGAAAGACAGCTGAAAAATGAAATGAATACAGTCATCACATCTAAGAACTGGTAAGCTGCAATATAATAAGTGTTTGTTTTTGGGTTTAACCACTTAAGCCCCGGAAGATTTTACCCCCTTCCTGACCAGGGGGTATTTTGCGATTCGGCACTGCGTGACTTTAACGGACAATTGCGCTGTCATGCGACGCTGTACCCAAATGAAATTTACGTCCTTTTTTTCCCACAAACAGAGCTTTCTTTTGGTGGTATTTGATCACCTGTACGATTTTTTGATCATGCGCTATTAACAAAAAAAGAGCGACAATTTTCCAAAAATAACAATATTTTTCACATTTTTTATATGAAATTCCCCGCCCCCAAAAAATGTAAAAATCTAAATTTTTTAACATTTTTGGCCAATTTGTTTTCTGCTACATATGTTTGGTAAAAAAAAATCGCAAAAAAACGTATTTTGATTGGTTTGCGCAAAAGTTATTGCGTTTACTAACTAAGGGAAAGATGTCATTTTTATTGTTTTTTTTTAACGAGTAATGGCGGCGATCTGCGATTTTTTTTGCGGGACTGCGACATTGCGGCAGACAGATCGAACCCTTGACTGACATTTTTTGACACTTTTGGGGGTACCAGTGACATTACTACAGTAATCAGTGCTATACATATGCACTGTTACTGTAAAAATGACACTGAGAGGGAAGGGGTTAACTTTATTGGAGAGGGAGGGGTTAGGTGTGTCCCTAGGGGCGTGCTTCTAACTGTGATTGGACGTGGCTGTGTGTGTAACAGCACAGATCCACGGTCCTACATAGCAGGACCGTGTGATCTCTGTTATTACACAGGGGAGAATGACAGGTGGCTTTGTTCACATTAGCCGCCTGCCTTTCTCCCTCTCCACCCGACGATCGCGAGTGACCTGCGGACATCGGGTCCGCCGGTCACATGCACGGGCTTCTTAGGGAACGAGCGGGGGCGGGAGCGCGCCTCCGGCGGCGCACGCTCGCCCCCTATAAGCTTCCAGGCTAGTGACGTACCGGTACGTCACTTTGCCTGGGAGGGGCTGACCGACGCCGTATATAGTCGGGCGGCGGTCGGCAAGTGGTTAATACTGCTTTAAACTGGAACATGGACAAGGATTAGAGGTAAAGAAGCTGCATACTCAGTAAGTGGTTAAATCAGCTGCTGAAAAAGATTAAAAAAAATGGAGGGTTTATTAATCCTAAAGAAAATTGTATTTTGACCAAGTGTAATGATCTCAGTGAGGTCTAGGGAATTTTCCTATTAAGACCTTGGAGCTAGTGCGGTCTTGTAATGTTTGACTGGATCTTACTTCCGGAGATTATAAATTCCTAGTTTAGGCTTCTATCATAATAGAGGATACAAGCGTGTTCACAAACATGTTTAGCAGATCTTCAGGAGACTGGCAGACATCCTGGTGTGCTTAGAAAACAGGCCTTTGTCAGAGGTCATGGTAGCCCAGGCAGAGCTTTGCCCCTGGGGCTAGCAATAATGAGTGCTTTAATTATCTTAGGATCTCATGTTTACTTTTTAAAGGGACACTAAAGCTGGCCATTGGCAATAAAGGGTAGTAAGATTTAGGTGTCTTTCAGTAAGTTTTCCAGTCAAACACAATTTTTTTTTTTATTGCACTAACATTAAAATTGTCAGGACAAGCTTTCAGGGTGTACTCCTTTCTTCTAAGATCTAAGCCATACTCCACAATGTCATCCGGGGAAAAAAAAGGAAAAGATTTATAGATCAGGCAGGTTTGATAGCTATATCCCTAGCCAAGCCTCAGCCGGTGTGTTAATAGTAAGCACTTAAAGCGGTTGTAAACCCTAAAAAATAAAATAAAAAATAAAAAAAACCTGCAAGACAAAGGCATAATGAGCTAGTATGCATCGCATACTAGCCCATTATGTGTAACTTACCTTAGATCGAAGCCCCGACACGGACCCCCGGACATCGCTGCGGGCGCTGCCATGATCCCTCGCCGTCTCTTCCGGGTTCGGCGGCTCCGGCGCGGTGATTGGCCGGAAGAGACGGCTCCGGCACGATGATTGGCCGGAGCTGCGATGACGTCACTCCCGCGCAAGCGCGGGAGTGATTTTCCGGCAAGCTCCTGGCAAATAAATTGAAGGTCCCCCCGGACCTTCAGAGCGCATGCGCCGCTCGCGCGAGCGGCTGCATGCACTGTAAATATCTCCTAAACCATGCCGGTTTAGGAGATTTTATTTGTACCTACAGGTAAGCCTTATTATAGGCTAACCTGTAGGTAAAAGTGTCAAAAAGCGGGATACTACCGCTTTAAGCCTCATACACACGCACAGATTGTTGGCCGACCGATCGGCCGTCTTTTGTCCAGTGTCGTTGTGTTGGTTGAAATGTGCTCTAGACTTGCACTGGACTTTTGTTGGCCAACAAAAACCAACTTCAGAAGTGATGTCATGTGCTGGTTTACTTTCCCTGTGTTTTTTCTTCTCTGAGCATGCCCAGTCTTGCTCATGTGATTTTTGTCTGCCGAAATCTGTACTGACTGAGGAACAATCGGCCGGTCTGTTGTTGGCCAACAAAAATTTTATAGTCTGCAGATTTTTTTTCGGCCGAAAAGTCGCAGTTGGTTGTCGGAAGCATCATACTAACAAGCCGAAAATCGGCCGATCGGACGTTGGCCGACAATTTACGGCCAACACTCTGTGCGTGTGTACGGGGCTTAAAGCCTCGTACACACGTACCGATTGTTGGCCGACTGATCGGCCGTCTTTTGTCCAGTGTTGTTGTGTTGGTTGAAATGTGCTCTACACTGCACACGAATTTTGTCGGCCAACAACAACCAACTGCAGAAGTGATGTCATGTGATGGTTAACTTTCCGTGTGTTTTCTCTTCTCTGAGCATGCCCAGTCTTGCTCAACTGATTTTTGTCTGCCGAATTCTGTACTGACTGAGGAACAATCGGCCGTTCTGTTGACGGCCAACAAAAATTTTATAGCCTGCACACCAGATTTTGTTCGGCTGAAAAGTCGCAGTCGGTTGTCGGAAGCATCATACTAACAAGCCGATAATCAGCCGATCGGGCGGCGGCCGAAAATTCACGGTCAACAATCGGTACGTGTGTACGAGGCTTTAGTCATTATATTGCTGTCCCATTCCCCAAAAAATGTTTTTTAGGCCCCTTTCACACTTGTACGACCTGAAAGTCACGCGACTTTGCTGTGACTTCGACGTGACAAAGCAATGCTGCTGTTCAATGGTGCCCCTGTGCTCCTTCATCCAGAGAGGTGTCTCTTTAATAAAGGAGGTGTGTTATTAGTCAAATTACCAGGGGAAGATAGATGGGTTAAAGTGTAGAAAAATAAAACTAATAAAGCTACCACATCTTAAAAAAAAGGTAAGTTGCAATATATTTAAAAAAATGTACATAAAAACTGCCAATCCTTTCCTTCCTGAAAGTACCGTTCAGGCCAGGAGGAAGGCTTAACACCCACCACTACCAAGAATGCTCAGAGCAATGCTTGTGTAATCTTGAGGTCTATGGACCTCAAATTGCATCAAAGTCGGACCAAAGTATTGCAGGGACTACTTTGAAGTCGCTGCGACTTGAAGTCACACAGATATAAATGGTACTCATTGGAAATCATGGGGTTCGACTTGTCATGCAACTTTGCAGTCCCAAGTTGCAGGACAAGTCCCACAAGTGTGAAAGGGACCTTAGGGGAATATTTCCAGAAATGATAAAAAGTTGTTACCATCTCTCACCATTTATGTAAAGAAAACAAAAAAGCCTTATTATGATAAGTCATATACCAAAGGTAGAGTGTTGCTTGTTGTAATCATTATCAGTGTATTTTTGACGATCCTAAAATAAAGTTATTTAATGTGAAAAAGATCTATTTTCTGGTGACTGGCCCTCAATGATGTAGGGAGTGCAACAACCCAGAAGAGGTCCAGCACTGCACCGTGTATTGGTAGATCTTTAACCACTTCCGGACCGCTTACATTATATTTATTGCGGCAGGGTGGCTCGTATAGGCAAAACAACATAGATCTACGTCGCTCGCCTGGGAGGAGTTAGGGGGCGAGCTCGCACCGACGCCCCCGATCGCCAGCGGGGAAGCCGATGCGTATTTTAGGCGGCTCTGATTGCCGCCTTACACCCACGATCGCTCCCCGCAGAGAGAGAAGCTGACCGTCCTTCTCCCTGAAATGATCACAGAGCTCATGTGATCCTTCTATATAGCATCACAGGTCTCTGTGGTCATCTCAGAAGCCCCTCCCCCCACAGTTAGAATCACTCCCCTAGGGTTACATTTACCCCTTGATCACCTATACTGTTAACCCCTTCCCTGCCAGTGTCATAATTACAGTAACAGTGCATATTTTTAGCACTGATTACTGTAGTAATGTCACTGGTCCCCCCAAAGTGTCAAAAATGTCAGTCAGTGGTCCGATCTGTCCGCCGCAATGTCGCAGTCCCTCTAAAAATCGCAGATCGCCGTCATTGCTAGTAAAATAAATAAATAAATAAATAAAAATGACATAAATCTTTCCCGTAGTTTGTAGATGCGATAACATTTGTGCAAACCAATGAAAATACGCTTATTGTGATTTTATTTACCAAAAATATGTAGCAGAAAACAAATTGGCCTAAAATGTTAAAACATTTTGATTTTTACATTTTTTTTTTTTTTTTTTTGGGTATGTTATATAGCAGAATGTGAAAAATATTGTTTTGTTTTCAAAATTGTCGCTATTTTTTTGTTTATAAGGCAAAAAATAAAAATTGCACAGGTGATCAAATTCCACCAAAAGAAAGCTCTATTTATGGGGAAAAAAGGACGTAAATTTTGTTTGGGTATACGACCGCGCAATTGTCAGTTAAAGTAACCCAGTGCCGAATCGCAAAATAGGGCCTGGTCATTAAGGGGGCAAATCCTTCCAGTCTTAAAGTGGTTAAGGGAAAGCATCAGCCGGAAGAAGGTGAATTTTTTCATTTTAAAAACAGCCGGGAATTTATTTTTATTTTAATTTTTTCTTTGGAATTGGCTTAACATTCTTGCATACATACGGTCCATATGAATGTTATTAAAAATCTTTTATGTGGACCAACTTCATGTTTTTGTTAGTAAACCCCCCTCCCATGGAGATGTTATTGTCCCTAAGCGTTTTAAAATGTCAGTTGGATATAGAACTTGTCAGTAGACTTGTCTTTCATAAATTGCTAAGGAGAATCCAGCAGGGGGCAGGTGACAATATTATGTGGTTGCAGAGTTGCTTAGTTTGAAGCAAAAACATACATCAGTCAAGTTTAACTTATTCTGTCGCTAAAAATATAACGTGAGTTATGGAATAGCTGGCTATTTTAAAAATTTGTCTTCAATTTCTCGCCATCAGATTGATGTTCAGCAGCTGGTCAAGTATTTACTTTCCTCTTTGCATTATTTATTCACGCTTTATTGAGTCACTTTAAAAAAAGGAAATTTTCTGAAACCTTACATACTGCAGAAGAAGTGTTGGTATAAAGTGTTGTATCAGGCTGGGGTATTTCGTTGGAGAGAATATAAACTACCCCAAAACTAAATACATTTTGGGTGTACATGCTTTTCAAAGGAAACATTTAATAAATGAAACATGAAGTCATTGTTGACCTGTCTTTCTGAAAATGGTGGTTGCCTTGCTTAAGGTCAGCAACTTTAGATAAGTATGCAGGTAAGTAATCCCAATGTTCCATCTACTATTGTACCTGTTCTGGGTCAGTGACTCAAAAGCTAGAATACCAACACTTCAGCCAGGATACAAGCATTTTCATAAAGAAATCAGAATTGGCTGTTATTGTATTTGTCTAATAAGAGGTTTATGTAAAAGTAAACCAAAGGGCTTAGCAGCAGGCTCACTTAAAGCTTATCGCTCCCCAACCACGCCTGTTCACTTACTGGAGCCCAAAAAAAAAAAAAAAACTCATGTGTAAGCTCAAACTTGGTTGGTAAGAGAATACCCAGCATGTGACAGTGCTCTGGCCTGGTGATAGGCCATTTGGTTAGGCAGCTCTGCATTGTAGGAGGAAAGGGAAAAAGTCAGCTACTTCCTGTAGCACCCTACAAGGTAGGTGCTAGGCAAAGCATAGTGGGCCTTGGCTGCCTAACAGCAGGGCCCTGATTTTCAGCTGGGCTGTCATGTCTCCCAGGTGTTGCCATTGAGAGGGGAGTCTTCCCACTGGCTCCATGAGAGGGGAGTTTCCCCACTGGCTCCATGAGAGGGTTCTCATTGGGCAGTGGAGGAAACCCAATCAGGGACACATTCAGGCTCGAAACTACCCCAGGAAAGCAGATTCTGCCACACAGCATTCTGGGGGTGGGTATAAGTTTGGGGGGAGCACATGATGCAGCGTCTTTGGTGGGAAGCAGAATCCCAGGAGGGAGAGTATGGCTGTCTCTCCTCCTGTCAGAAAGATCAGATGTCTCGGGCGGCTTGCCTAAGGGCACAGAGAGAGCTGAGCTAAGCTGCAGAGAGGATCTGGTGTGCCGAGGACCAGCGGAGTTGAGGGGGCCCAGTTTCAGGAAAGCATTCCAAGTTTGTGAGCACTGTAACTGCCCCTGATGGTCTGCCTAGCTGAGAGGGGACCGCTCCAGTGAAGGTCCAGGGGATCCAGGAGATAGCTAGCAGGAAAGGGGGTGCCTAGTGAGAGGACCCTGAAGTGTCAGAGGGGGTACCTAGTGAGAGGACCCTGAAAGTGTAAAGGGGGCGCCAGCAGTTGGGCCCTGAAGAGTTAAAGTGTACAGCATGCAGTGTGAAGTGTGCAGTGTTGAGAGTTGCAGCAGCACAAGCAGTTACAAGGAGCTACCTCAGCCAGTGAAGGGCTGGAGGGAGCTGTTCACAGGACTTTTGAGCTTAACAGAGAGTCAAGAGTCAAGTCTCACTACAGTCCAGGATCTTTTGAGTTAACCAGAGGGTTACAAGTCAAGTTATAGCACAGTTCAGCATTTTCAAGCGTCAGGAAGCATTGGTCGGTGTCAGGACAGCACTAACAGGCATTTTTCTGTACAGTGTCCCAGTTGTACCTAGTTGAGCCAGAGGAGTATCCTACTCATTCCCTTCTCCCATCCCCATTATCAAATAAACAAAACAAACCAAAGATGCCGGAATGGTTATTGTCTCAACTCTCACACTTGGGTATTCAGCTTAAATGGGCTGAAGGTGTCACCGGTAACAATGGCAGACCCACATCAGGCCCAATGCCTGGAAGACCTGCTACATTCCCCATACCTGGAAGTACTAAGTAGTTCCCTACATTCTGGCAGGCAATTGAGACAGCAGGAGAGTTAGCAGATTACCTTTCCCTGTATACAATGCACATGTTCACTTTAAATAGAATCCGTTACAAGAAAAAACCTTTGCAGGTATAAAGTGCAGGCACCTAAAGGGCAAACTAGTAATTAAACGATGTGCAGGGGTATGCAAGCATCTCTAGGTACCTGTACTTTATATAGTATGGCGTTTATGAACCATTTTTGCAGTGTGGCAGGGTGCATTATCCTACAGAAAGAGGCCATCAGGGAATACCCCTTTCTCCTGACTTCTCCATCAAGATCAATAATACAACTATCAGCCCCCCCTCGTGCCAGGGTGCTAGGTGTAATCCTGGACTCTGGCCTGTCCTTTCAGCCCCAAATACAATCGCTGTGCAAATCTTGCAGACTTCACCTCTGTAACATCTCCAAAATATGCTCCTTTTTACCCATTGAAAACACTAAGCAACTTATTTACTCCCTTTTTATCTCTCGCTTTGACTATTGTAACTCCATCCTTATTGGCCTACCTCTCCGCAAGCTATCCGCTTTTCAGTCTATCATGAATTCTGTTGCCAGACTCATCCACCTTACCAACAGTTTAGTATCCACCACCCCTCTCTGCCAATCCCTCAACTGGCTTCCCATTGCCCAATGAATAAAACAAAATACTAACAATGACATACAAAGCCATTTAGAACTCTGCCCTAAGCTACATCACAAACCATGTCTCCAAATATCACCCAAACTGTCCTCTCCTCTCCTCCCAAGACCTCATGCTATCTAGCTCTGTTGTCTCCTCCTCCCATGCTGACCTCCAGGATTTCTCTAGAGCCTCTGCCATCCTCTGGAACTCCCTACCCCAATCTGTCTAGCTGTCCCCTACTCTGTCCACTTTTAGGAAAACCCTGAAAACCCATCTCTTCAGAGAGGCATATCCTGCCTTCAGCTAATAACCAAATCTTCTATTTCTCCCATCAGATCATCCCACACAGTTATTATCTTTTATTTCACCAGCCCCCTCCCTATTAGATTGTAAGCTCACATGAGCAGGGCCCTCTTAACCCTCTTGTATTGAATTGGGCTTGCTGGGGACCCTTAGACCGTGCTCCATCAGAGACCCTATTACCATCTTCTGATACCAAGTATCGGCATTCCCACACGGGAATTTATATCTACATATGCGTTTCTGTTTTGTTTTTATACGTCATATATGGAAATTATCCCCCTCTGATGTACTTTTTTTATTCAATATGTGTATAATAAAGTTATGTTTTAGACAAATTGTGTAATATATGTGATCCTCCGCCTCCCACTGGCTTTGATAGCGCCATCTTCTTCTCTTAGTTGTGTTATAACCAGTGTTGGAAGTAACTGCGTTTAAGTAAACGGCGTTACTTAACGCAGTTACTTTTCAGGGTAACGAGTAATCTATCAGATTACTCATTGTCTCCCTGCAACTCCGCTGCCGCTACTTCCGGCTGCGTTACGCCGTTACCGCAATTACATCTACCGCCACTAGATGGCAGTAGATGTAATTGTATTCCCCCGGCCCTCTCCGAGTCCTCTATGACCGCTGTCCGCGGTCCTGAAGAGAGAAGAGGAGGTGACTCATCGAGTGAGTCACGTGACATCACGGCGGCGCTGTCTCACTCACAGGCACGGCAGCAGCAGAACAGCGCGCCAGCACAGCAGCAGGAGGACAGGGGAGAGCGGACATAGAGTCCGGCGGCGATCCCATCATCCTAGTCCTACCCAGCCAGGCCCATTGCCGCCCACCCACAGTGCCAGTCTGCCAGCCCAGTGCACTGCCAAATAAAATATACAAGGAAGTGTACACAAGTACTAGTCTCTCACTCTCTCTCTCTAGTCAACCAGTGGCAGCAGGGCAGTAAAGTGTTACAGACCAGCAGTCAGTTTAACGATATAGCCCAGCCCCAGGCCAAGAGGAGACTCCACCACCAGTCCACCACCACCACAGGGCAGTGGGCAGCAGCCAGCAGGAAGACCACCACCAGTCCACCAACGAGTCCAGTCCAACACACACAGCCAGCCCAGAGGAGGAGAGAGGCACAGAGACAGGCAGGCCTGGAGGCCTGCAGGAGGAAGGAGCCAGAGGGACCCGGACAACAGTGTGCCTGCCAGGCCAGAGGCCACACCACCACCAGCAAGCCAAGCACAGCAGGTAACAAAAAAAAAAAAAACTCACAGACAGGACTCAGACCCCCCACCATCACCCACCAACCACCCACCATACCACCACCAGTGTGCCACGTCACCACCAGTGTGCCAAGCGCCCACGCCACCACCAGCCAGGCAGCCACCCACCACCAGTGTGCCACACCCACGTCACCACCAGTGTGCCACCCAAGTCACCACCAGTGTGCCAAGCACCCACGCCACCACCAGTGTGCCACGCCACCACCAGCCAGGCAGCTGCCCCCCTCCAGTGTGCCACACCCACGTCACCACCAGTGTGCCACACCCACGTCACCACCAGTGTGCCACGCCACCACCAGTGTGCCACGTCACCACCAGTGTGCCAAGCGCCCACACCACCACCAGCCAGGCAGCCGCCCACCACCAGTGTGCCGCCCACGTCACCCCAGTGTGCCAAGCGCCCACGCCACCACCAGTGTGCCACGCCACCACCAGCCAGGCAGCCACCCACCACCAGTGTGCCACGCCCACGTCACCACCAGTGTGCCACACCCACGTCACCACCAGTGCGCCACGCCACCACCAGTGTGCCACGTCACCACCAGTGTGCCAAGCGCCCACGCCACCACCAGCCAGGCAGCCACCCACCACCAGTGTGCCACGCCCACGTCACCACCAGTGTGCCACGCCACCACCAGTGTGCCACGTCCCCACCAGTGTGCCAAGCGCACGTCACCACCAGTGTGCCACGCCACCACCAGTGTGCCACGTCACCACCAATGTGCCAAGCGCCCACGCCACCACCATCCAGGCAGCCGCCTACCACCAGTGTGCCACCCACGTCACCACAAATGTTCTAAAATACTGTATATAGTGTTTCTATTCTTCCATCAGTTAATATAAACATATTTGCTATTAAAGAGGTTATTGAACGTAATTGCATTATAGAATATTAAAAAAAAAAAAGTCAATTACTTTGCTGAGTAACTAATTACTTTTTCTATGTGGTAACTGAGTCAGTAACTCAATTACTTTTTGGGAGAAGTAATTTGTAACTGTAACTAATTACTTTTTTAAACTAAGATAAGCAACACTGGTTATAACTAATCAGGGGTATGGGCCAATTACCACGGTCATTTGCTATCTATTGAATTGTATTGTTGCTGTATTGTCTCCCTTTATATTGTAAAGCACTGTTGGCGCTATATAAATCCTGTATAATAATAATATTAATAATATGGAGTTATCACATTACATTACCCACAGACATTGAATGCCTGTTATTAATTTCACAATGGTCAGTAGACAGTTTGGATGTCCAGGGTACTTTAGATACCCTGGCAATATCAGGAGCCTGTTGTCCAGGGTAATGTTTTCAGGAAAATAATTTTCTCCCAAAACAGTAGTGGTGCCATGCTTCTATCCTGCCTAGACATACACAGTTGTTTGTGATAGAGTGCATGACTGTGTTGTAATCCCTTAAAAGAAAATGTGACGACTAGACTCCGCATACATGTCATACTATAATTTATTGTCTAGAGTGGAACTTTTATGGTTCCTTGTTATCAGCCATTCAGGCTGCAGGAAGGTCAAGAAGAGATTGGCCATATTGACTTTCAATGGATTACTGGAGAGCATGTCATCCATGTGTATCAAAATATCTCCCACCACAATGACTATTTCACATATATTTGAATTCCTTCAAGTTCCCAGAATAATTTCATATGTGTCGGCAAGTGTTATTCATAGCTCTTTTATATATGTCAGAGGCAGCATGAAAGTGAGCTGGCAGCTGTGTCAACCTGTAAATTAATCGTGGCTGTATCTATTTTCTTTCTTAAAAGCTTTACATGGCATGAGTATTCTAAAAGAGCCTGTCACAACTTGGATGGGAACATTGTAAATATCCCCATTACCACTTCATGAAGTGATGTCATATTAGGTTTGGTGATAGCAGGACTATGAGACATTGAGATGCTTTCAATGCTTGCGTTGGATTGGCTGCATCGCATATGGGTTATGACAGTAACTCATAGCAATCAACCTGAATTCATTTGTCATTGATTTTACTTCAGGGATGGAGGTATATGACCCTAACATGTCATGTCCTCATGTAAAGTCCCAATATCCCCCTGTTTTTAATATTGATTTTACTTTGATTATGAGAACTATGGTTATTATGGTTGCTGCATTTTACACCACATCATTGCTCTGTGCACAGGCATTCTGCCTTCTACAAATGAATGTTAGTATTTGCTTTTAAAATATCTTAAAATAAAATGTTTGGAAAAACAGAGGCATCTGTTTTCTGTAATGCTGTACTCTTTAATGGCATATAAGGAACTTTAGCACCAAAAACTAAATTGGCAAGGATGAAGATTTTTTTTGCATTTTGGAAGAGACTACAATATGTCTGTACCTTCCTATTTGCTAGAACAGCTTAGTGTGCAATCCTGGCATCTGATATGCCAAAATGAATAAACTCCTATATATATATATATATATATATATATATATATATATATATATATATATGTTAAATAAGGAGGAAGGGATCCAATAGGAGTCCTTCTATTTATTGGACATATGATAAGCTGTCCTGTACCACATTCTTAGAAACTTTATACATACAAAGAAAACCTAGCTAAAGAAAAATGTACCACATACTTGTATAAAAAGTCAATGTTTTATTCTACAAATGTTAAAAAACATATATGACATTTTAAGAAGACAACGGTATTACACATTATCTTATTTGCCCTGGGTAGAATTTTGCTCAACGTCTTCTTTTTCTATTGTGCCCTCCTACTACCTGGCCTTCTCTGCAGTCCTCTGAGCAGAGTGTTTAGGGATCATTATTTCCTTTGTGCAGGTGGCATAGGCAATATTGTAGATAAATCCATCCAGCACTATACCGTTACTGCAGAAGTTGCTAGGTGCACGGTAACAGAGATTAGCGCCAAAAGGCTGGCGAAGGCCAAATAGCGGTACAGTGAATTACCCCTTAGTGTGTAAACCTGCATGAAGAGAAAGCCAGCACTTTTGGTATAAACCTCAAATTTACTTTTTTGAGGTCACCATCCAAAGGTTACAAAGAACTTTAGGCAAGCATAATACACCACTCAACGAGATTGGGGGTTGGCGGAGTGGGGTGGTCTCTCTGGGCCTGTGGTGGAGGAGGGAGGGAAGAGCATAGGGTGGGCCTGGGTTTGGGAGGGAATACACCCTGAGTGGTAACAGTAAATTGAATAATTTTCTAATTTGGTAGCCTGTATAGATACATTTGTTCCTTTTTTGGTGTTTTTTGTAAAGCATTATACACCACCAACATTTCCTGACCCCACTCACCATTGACCCCTTTCCTATTGTGACAAGCAAACCAGAACCATCAATAACAAAAGTATATATACACCACCCCAAAAGCTCAGATAGAGCTGTGAGTTTGCTGATTTGGAGGTGTGCAATTATACTTTTGTTATTGATGGTACAGGTTTGCTTGTCACTGTCCACTGTGGCCCTGAAACATCTGTGTATTATGCTTGCTTCCACTTCTTTTAATTTTAAAGATGACCTCACAAGTCATTTTAAGGTTTATTTTCTGGGCGCTGACTTTTTCTCCATGCAAGCATGGACAATTTGCGTTGGGCGTCAGTCCAAATGGCTTACAGAGTATGATTGTGTGACTGTAGTAGGGACATCAGTTTGCATGTTCCACTAGGGAAGAGTGAAATGCAAATTAGGAGTGTGCCTTTGCATTACAGGCCTATGAGTCCAGTCATGACAATCTGAATGCTGCTTAATAACGTCCCCACAAGGTCCCCAGAACCATAGTATTTTCTAGCCTGAATTAGGAGTACCAACAGAGCAGAGGATTCTGATATTTGGGGTCCTCTGATGTCCTCTGCTCATGGTGTTGATCATTGAACAATGAATAGCATACGGAGGCTTCCAATTTAGTACTATTAGGCAAATGTGTGCTATATTTGATACTGCGGGGCCTGCTGCACCACAAGAACCCTATATAGCCTCACTGGTGATTATTATGTTACTTTGATTTTAAATTATTACTTTACTTTTACATTATCTGTTAAATTCTGAGTAATCTATTAGTGATATATAAAAATATTTTGTTACAGCTCCTGGCAAAAAACATTACAGAAAGATATGGGGTTGGGCATTTCCTATCTTGTAAACTGCTCTTTCCTGGGAGAAGCCAGTCAATTAATCTGTCCATGTATTCCCAGAAGATTCATGAGTCTGGAATGTGGAATCCTCTGCTGTTTTAGTCTGCAGATCAGTGCTAAACCTGACAGGAGCATAGCACCACCTGTCACCATGACGCTGAACAGAGAGTGGCATACACATAAAGTAAGCTCAAGAATCCTCATGGCCATAGTAAATCTCAGGCTGAATCTCTAAGGGCAGGACCTAGGCGATATGTGAATGTTTGTTTATGTGTGTCACAAAAGGCCTATTCGTCTCTGTCTTTCCCTGACATTGGTGAAATATTGCTGGTCTGGAATGCATCTAGGATACAGAACATCCCTTATCTGGGGAGCCTTTGCAGATCTGGTTCTTGTGTGACTCTTTTGTCTGCAGTCATTGATAATAAATAATCAAGGCTTAGTGCCCAACAATGTATCAGTGCGCAGTAATAGAGAAAATGGCGTTCAAGGTCTTACAGACAATTATGTTACAATAACAAAAATATTATAATATGTCGCTTCATCAGTCGGTATTGGCTGCCCTCTGCTGTCTTACAATTGTACATATCTAAAGGTAGCAGAGTATGATCTATGTATGTGTCTGGTCTGCTTGTATGAAGACAAAGAGATTCTGAAGCAACCTTGGGTGTGTCACAGAGCGTGTATGAGAAAGGCGTTTTATCAACGCTTTACCTCCTAGTGGCCTCTCCAGGTGACACAAGTATTGTAAAGTATATGACAGCTCAGTATACCATTGACTCATTGTAAACGAATCAAGGAAATGACAATGAGTCTTGCCATATGTGACAATGGGCCTCATCATTGACACCAAACATACCCACAAATGCATTATGACAAGCTTGTGAGCAATAATACCATTGTCTAATGAAAAATGAATTCAGTATTTTTTAAAATGGGCAGATAGTGCACCTTATTGCACAAAAAAATGGACATGACCCTTCATTCTAATACAGGGCACACAATGTGTGTTGCAGTGCGCTGCAGTGTGTGTGTGTGTGTGCATAATGAATAGCCACAGTTTGTGTGACATGATGCACTGTGCACATATGTGTGCATGACTCCCTAGGCTTCATGTGCACATAGCCTACTTTGACCTTCGGCTGCGATTTTACTGCAATTTTGGCGCGTTTTGCAGTTGGTGGTTAAAACGCTCCTATTCTGAACGCAATTATTCCGCGTTCGGGGAAGGGAGGTTGAAGCTCTCCTAACTGCAGCAGCTCCTAAACTCTGGTAAAAGCCTATGGGGTTGATTTACTAAAGGCAAATCCACTGTGCACTATAAGTGCACTTGAAAGTGCAGTCATTGTAAATCTTAAGGGAAGATCGAAATGAGGGGAAGCTCTGATGATTTCTATCATCCAATCATGTGCAAGCAAAAATGCTGTTTTTTTTCTCCTTGCATGTCCCCCTCAGATCTACAGCGACCATAGGCATGCGCAGCCTATGGCATTAGGGTGTGCACCTCAAACCAAAGCTCAAACACATGTGCGTGTGTATCTGTGCATATATATATATAAATATATATATATATATATATATATATATATATATATATATATATATATATATATATACACACACACACACACTTTTATAAATAAATGTAAACAAACAGTTTAAGCGGTATTAAATCCCCCCCCTTCAATGCAGAGTGACCAGCGTGCCCCCATCAATGCAGAGTGACCAGTGTGCCCCCATCAATGCAGAGGGACCAGCGTGCCCCCATCAATGCAGAGGTACCAGCGTGCCCCCATCAATGCAGAGGGACCAGCGTGCCCCCATCAATGCAGAGGGACCAGCGTGCCCCCTTCAATGCAGAGGGACCAGCGTGTCCCCTTCAATGCAGAGTGACCAGCGTGCCCCCTTCAATGCAGAGTGACCAGCGTGCCCCCTTCAATGCAGAGTGACCAGTGTGCCCCCATCAATGCAGTTCTCTGTAAAAAAAAATAATATTTCCACAACTCACTTCAGGCTCTCTCTCTGGCCTCTCCCCCTCCTTCTTGCTGAAATTTGCTGATGGGTGATGGCTGATTCTGACGGCTCTCCTCGCCGCGTGGCCAGCTTGCTTGTTCTCTGCTCAGATAGTGCTCTGCCTCCTCCTGAGTCCTGCGGCCTGGTCCTCTCCCGCGCTTGTGCTGGCTGCACTGGGTGGCCACTGCACAGGCAGTCTCTCCCCCAGACAGTCCCTCTCTGCACCGCATGCCTGTCTGTCTCCCCCACCACTTTCCACAGTGGGCGGCGCCGGCTCGGATTCAGTCTGGAGCTTAGCGGCGCCAAGTGAGCCAGCCCAGGGGCAGAGCCACCCGCAGCCTGCAGTGCAGACTCAGCGGCGAGCCAATGGCCATGCATGGCGGCACGAGGGTGATTAGGGTGTGCCTGGGCACGCCCGGCACACCCCGTGCGCACGCCTATGACAGCAACTGCACTTTGAAGTGCACTTGTAGTGCATAGTGGATTTCCCTTTAGTAAATCATCAATGTCTATTGACATGTAGCAATATTTCCAGGCATTGGGCCTGATATAGGTCTGCCATTGTTACCGGTAACACTTCCAACACATTTAAGTTGAAAACCCAAGTGTGAGAGCTGAGACAATGGCCATTCCAGCATCTTTGGTTTATTTTGTAATGGGGATGGGAGAAGGGAATGAGTGGGATACTCCTCTGGCTCAACTAGGTTCAACTGGGACACTGTAAAGAAAAAATGCCTGTTAGCGCTGTCTTGACGGCAGCTGAATGCCGGCCAGCGCTCCCTGGCGCTTGAAGATACTGTTCTGCTGAACTGTGCTGGAACTTCGACTTTAATACTCAGATTAACTCTTCACTTCAGGATCCTCTCGCTAGGCACCCCCTCTGACACTTCAGGGTCCTCTCACTAGGCACCCCCTCTGACACTTCAGGGTCCTCTCGCTAGGCACCCCCTCTGACACTTCAGGGTCCTCTCACTAGGCACCCCCTCTGACACTAGCTGGCTCCTGGATCCCTGGGACCTTCACGGGAGTGGTCCCCTCTACACTTCAGGCAGACCCTCAAGGGCAATTCGCAGTACTCATGAACTCATGAAAGTCGTACAATCTGGTATTATACGAGAAAAATTTTCTTGTTTGTCCCTTTGGGAAATTCTGGACTACAGCTGTGTACTAACCCTCGGATTATGGTACGATCGCTTTGAAAGCGGTATTTTTTTATACAATATTCTGATCGCGTATACGGAGCTTAAGGGTACAGCTGATTGCTGATTACTATTGTGCAGGAGTTTACAGGAGGCTGATATCAATACAAGTACAGATATGCACAATAGTTGCAATTAAAAATAAATCGGACCATTAACACTTCTGCATTTACTAGGTCTTTTTAAGGTATTTGTCTGGGATTAGGGTGTTAGCAAAGACCAAGGACCCTTTCACACTATTGTGTTGTGTATGCATTGGTGCAATGTAATGCCATTCATTCTGAAAGGCACCTCAACGCACCTTGCCAACAGATGTGTGTTGCAGCACAGCTTAAGGCAAAGCAGCAATATGCTGGTGTGCATTGCAGTGTGCTGCTAGAAATGGTACATACACCTTCCCGGTGCATTCATGTGTGTTAGGCAGCCCATTGAAGTGAAATGCATTACACGTTAATATTAATGAGCAGGTGCTGCATGGAATAAAACGTGTTAGGGTGTCTTCTACCAAGTAGAAGCAGCCAGGAACTGCCAGGAACCAGCACACTGAGTGGGAGGATTTGTGAGGAGGTGTGCCTGTAGCAGAACATTATTTATTGCATTATAATATGTTAATGTTGCGCTGCACTTGTGTTAACATACTGCAGCAGTTTGAATAGTTCATAACAAGACTTTACAAGTGTCAGGTTAGCCTAACCTTTTCCCGATGTCCAGTTACAACTTTCAATGCATTCTTACCTGTTAGGCAGCCCATTGAAGTGAAATGCAACACATGTTAATATTACTGAGTAGGCTCTACATGGTGTGAAACGCGTTAGAGTGTCTGCTACCAACTGGAATCAGCCGGGAGCCAGCACTCTGAATGGGAGGACTTGTGAGCAGGAGTGCCTGTAGTGGAACATTATTGCTTTATAACATGCTAATGGTATGTTGCACTTTCATTAACACATTGCAGCAAGTTGAATAGTTGATAACAGAACTTTACAAGTGTCAGGTTAGTGTAAACGTTTCCTGATGTCCAGTTACAACATTTCAGTGCATGATTCAGAGTGGTTTCATAGGAACAGTAACATCCTGACATTGTTAACTACGCACCTTTTATACATTTTACTCATTATAGTGCACTACACATTAACGCGGGAACATACCGGCAGTCTGAATGGAGCTATGTGCACCGTCCCCTCCTATTTACACAGGTACTATAACGGTTTATCAGTAACTGGTCTGTCTTGTTGAGACAACTCCCTAAGTTAGCAATTACTCTGATTAATGATTTAGCTGACTGACATTCACAAGCTACTCCACCAGTTGTAACCTGCTCTACTTGTATAATATGATAGTGAAGTCAAGGCCTGTGGCAGTCTGTGGGTTCGTGAAAGCTTACTGTTACGTTTTATTTGTCAGGGAAGCAGAAATCAGTTTTTGAATGTCAGCTCATTCATTTTCACACCTCTACCAAGATTACATAATTGCTTACTACCATAAAACATAATGGTGTCCGCATACAAACACCTTTTGTCAGTTGCTGGGTAAATCTGGTTTCTCTGGATAAAGTGGTATCTACCAAACTTGGGTACAAGTTAGGTATTAACCCATTAGGATGTCTCTCTCTCTCTGAATGTGAGCATTAGGTATATTAATACTAGTCTACAGCTTCTTGGCCTTAGATTGGCTGAGATCAAGTGTAGCATCTTTTCATATCAGTGATCCAGTGGGGGTGCTGTGCTATCATCTGATCTGACCAAGGTTGAGTGGTGGCTATGCTGCTGAAGTGATGGGGGCTTGGAAAGGTTCGTACCGGCTGGAACACAAACTGGGGCACCCGCAGGCAGTTGGTACACAGGAGTATTTCCTGAAAGCTGGAAAAGCCCATTCCCTCTTGGTTTGAGTGGTCTACCTTGTCTGGCCATGGGCTGGGAAGACAGAAGGTCCGCAGTGTCTGTGAGTGGTCACCCTGGGGGTGCTCTTAGTAACACTTGGGTGTGGAACTCCACGGAGTGAATGTATCACATGGTCACAGTCACCAAATTTGCACTGCACCTCATGGGATGAGCCTTTTGGCTACAGTCCGGGCAGTTTTTGTTACCAGGCCTCAGGGCCCGGCAAGTACAGCAACATGCATGGCCACTTTATTATTTTCTATTTATTTTCTCCTACATTTGTCACCTTTCAATTTTGTGTGTGTGTTTTCTTACTGGAAGAAGGGTGTGGGTCCTCAGGCTTACCCTGATGACTAGGGGGAGGATGTGTGGCTGGGGGTGGCTGTCTTTGGGAGAGCTCCCCTGACCTGGTATTTGGGGTCAGCTTTGGCTGGCCTAAAATAATGGGATCTGCCAGGCCTTCTGGCTAGGCAGACCATGTAAACCCATGTCCCCGTCAGGATCCTTGTGCCTTGAGGGTCAGGGTAGAAGTCCTACTTCTTCGGGGGGTGGACTAAAGCACACCCTTAAGTGCTCTTCTTAGTGTATTTCACATGCATGTTTTTTGTTCACTTACGGGTTTTTTCATTTTAGGTTTTTGCACCGCCATGGACTAAGAAAAAAAAAAAATACTAGTCTACAGCTGTGGGTAAGATAAAATTGCAGTCAGTCTTGTGTATACAATTCAGTAGCAAACAACCTTTTTTATAAAAAATATATTACCTGAGAATGCAAAACTATACATAGAAAAGGCTGTTCAAAAAAAATGTACCGTAATTGGCCAGTCAGTCATGCAAGCCATTATGAGAGAACTCCAAAGTTGTCAAGTTGACTTGGCTAAGCTCACATGAACTTCCTATGTACAGGGGAGGAGGGCAGAGCAGGAGTTGGTGCCAGCTTATCTACTGGGAAACTGTAAGAAATCCGGGACGATTTGTTATCCCATGAGTAACTTTTCTTTAATACAGTGGGCAGCAAGCTGGCCACATATGGACATGAGATCAGTGCCTGCAAATGATTATTTTAATACAGGATTTATATAGCACCAACAGTTTGCACAGCTCTTTACAATGTGAAGGCAGACAGTATAATTACAATACAATTCAATACAGGAGGAATCAGAGGGGCCTGCTCCTTAGAGCTTACAATCTATGAGGGAGGGTCAAGTGATACAAAAGGTAATAGCTGTGGGGGATAAGCTGATAGAGAAAACAAAAGTACAGTTGTTAGGTGTAGGTTCTCTGAGGAGGGGGGTTTTCAGGGATCGTCTAAAGAAAACAGAGTAGTGGATAATTGGACAGATTGGGCTAGGGAGTTCCATTGGATGGGAGAGGCTCAGGAAAAGTCCTGGAGGCGAGCATGGGAGAAGGTGACAAAGGAGCTAGAGAACAGGAGGTCTTGGGAGGAAAGAATAGAAGGATTAGGTTAGTATTTTGAATGATCTCATGAACATGGTATTTTAGACCTTTAGCGCCCTCTTAACAGCTCATTAGTTTGAGAATACAGTAGAGACCAGTTATGAAAATACAATATAGCCAATAAACTATTTCCTCTGATGAAATGTCTTTTCATATACTGAATGGACACATATAGGCCAAACAACTGACGAGCAATCAATTTAGCCTAAATTGTCTAGATCTGGTGATGATAACCTGATGTCTAAGTTTAGGTTTGTATAAGCTAATCCTGCAGTATATGTATAAAATTGTGAACTGTGTATTTTGTCCACTACTGCGCATATGATTGGTATATAAAACATATTAAAATGACCTACTAATGTGGTTAAACTTAGTGATAAATACTATATAAAGTAATAAATACTACAAAGAAAGCAGCTGTTTTTTAGACCTAAGAATGACTAAATAATGGTAAAATTTTAGACAAGCCGGTTGCCAAAAATGCACGGCTAATCTGAAAAAACACGCTAGTAAATGTGCTCAGTATCAATAATAAATAAATATAAATATATGAATACATTAAATATAATATTTCATAAAGGTGAAAGTGCTAAATAAATTAATAAATAAGTTAATAATAGGTGTTGTGAATAATTGGTCAAAAAACATTATCGTGAATTACAATCACATATAGAAGTCCAAAGCACCACTGTGACACACGTGCACTGCACACTCTAGTGGATCGCTCTTCATAGAAAGATTCCTCCCACAGACTTTGTTGGATATTGTGCCTCAATCCACCACCAGTAGAAAGGGGTACTTACCAGAGGTAAGTATATATCTTGCACAGCACTGTGTCTTTGGCCGCAAATATAAATACTCCTCTTGGGACCACCATATATAATTTAAAGCCACCTAGAAATTCTTGACTCCTCGTTATCCCATCAATGGCTCAGAGGAGGGGGCAAAAAAAAAAAAAAAAAGAGAGGCCTCCATATTGTAATATTGCCAAATTATTAGGTAAAAGTAGATTAAAAGCACTTACATAATGCCAGGATACAAGCGCTATAGCAAATGTGCAGGGACACTGATTGCGTTCCACCTGCGTACCAAACACCGGAAATGACATGTCACGTTACCCCGTGATCCCGCGCGTTTCGTCAGATATGTCTGACGTCATCAAAAAAACACATAGGATCACTCTCTTTTTCTTTTCCCCCTCCACTATGAGCCATTGATGGGATATCGAGGAGTCAAGAATTTCTAGGTGGCTTTAAATTATATATGGTGGTCCCAAGAGGAGTATTTATGTTTGCGGCCAAAGACACAGTGCTGTGCAAGATACATACTTACCTCTGGTAAGTACCCCTTTCTACTGATGGTGGATTGAGGCACAATATCCAACACAGTCTGTGGGAGAATCTTTTTATGAAGAGCGATCCACTAGAATGTGCACGTGTGTCACAGTGGTACTTTGGACTTCTATATGTGATTGTGATTCACAATTTTTCACACCTATTATTAACTTATTTATTAATTTATTTAGCACTTTCACTTGTATGAAATATTATATATAATGTATTTATATATTTATTAATTATTGATATTGAGCACGTTTACTAGCGCGGTTTTTCTGATTAGTCGTGCATTTTTGGCAACCGGATTGTCTGAAATTTTACCAATCCTGCAGTATAGCATGGGTGCAGGACTGGCACAAGTAGTAGGCACATGCATTTTAGATCGAGCAGCCCATCTTTTTTATAGACCAAATTACAAGAAAGATAGGAAGAATAAGGACAGTATCTGGCTACACTCATAGTGTATCCTAAGCATGTTGCGCATCCTACGCGATGTGTGTAGCCTGATACATCTTTATTCTTCCTCCAATAGGTTCCCTAGGCTACCAGCCTACTGTCCCTCCCTGAGCGCCAGCATCCTCTACTGAGCGCCGGCATCTCTATTGAGTGCTTGCATCCTCTACTAAGTGGCTGCTTCTCTTTTGAGCGCCGGCATCTCTACAAGCGCCGACATCTCTATTGAGCGCCGGCATCTCTATTGAGTGCTGCGAGAGGTGACACACTGCAGCAGGTGGATTAATCGAGGAGAGTAAGCTCCTGCCCATATCACAGCCCCTCCCTGGAGGCCCGCATAAGACCTGATATGGAAGTGGAAAACAGAATCTGGTTACATACATTGCGTAACAGATTCTGTTTTCTGTCTTACTCCGCCAGGCTTTTAAAGGCAGCTACCACTGAGCGCCGGCTTCATGTTCCATAGTGAAGCCAAAGGGAGGACCGGTTTGGGAGGACTCAGAGTCCTGCTCTGTTGGTGTCACTACATAGAGGCCCACATGGCTTAAGGCAGACATCCGCAGGTGAGAGCCATGTGCATGATATACAGTGCCTTGCAAAAGTATTTGGCCCCCTTGAACTTTGCGACCTTTTGCCACATTTCAGGCTTCAAACATAAAGATATAAAACTGTAATTTTTTGTGAAGAATCAACAACAAGTGGGACACAATCATGAAGTGGAACTAAATTTATTGGATATTTCAAACTTTGTTAATAAATAAAAAACTGAAAAATTGGGCGTGCAAAATTATTCAGCCCCTTTACTTTCAGTGCAGCAAACTCTCTCCAGAAGTTCAGTGAGGATCTCTGAATGATTCAATGTTGACCTAAATGACTAATGATGATAAATAGAATCCACCTGTGTGTAATCAAGTCTCCGTATAAATGCACCTGCACTGTGATAGTCTCAGAGGTCCGTTTAAAGCACAGAGAGCATCATGAAGAACAAGGAACACACCAGGCAGGTCCGAGATACTGTTGTGGAGAAGTTTAAAGCCAGATTTGGATAATATTGAAATGGAAGGAGTATCAGACCACTGCAAATCTACGAAGACCTGGCGGTCCCACTAAACTTTCAGCTCATACAAGGAGAAGACTGATCAGAGATGCAGCCAAGAGGCCCATGATCACTTTGGATGAACAGCAGAGATCTACAGCTGAGGTGGGAGACTCTGTCCATAGGACAAGAATCAGTCGTATACTGCACAAATCTGGCCTTTATGGAAGAGTGGCAAGAAGAAAGCCATTTCTTAAAGATATCCATAAAAAGTGTCGTTTAAAGTTTGCCACAAGCCACCTGGGAGACACACCAAACATGTGGAAGAAGGTGCTCTGGTCAGATGAAACCAAAATCGAACTTTTGGCAACAGTGCAAAACATTATGTTTGGCGTAAAAGCAACACAGCTCATCACCCTGAACACACCATCCCCACTGTCAAACACGGTGGTGGCAGCATCATGGTTTGGGCCTGCTTTTCTTCATCAGGGACAGGGAAGATGGTTAAAATTGATGGGAAGATGGATGGAGCCAAATACAGGACCATTCTGGAAGAAAACCTGATGGAGTCTGCAAAAGACTGGGACGGAGGTTTGTCTTCCAACAAGACAATGATCAAAAACATAAAGCAAAATCTACAATGGAATGGTTCACAAATAAACATATCCAGGTGTTAGAATGGCCAAGTCAAAGTCCAGACCTGAATTCAATCGAGAATCTGTGGAAAGAACTGAAAACTGCTGTTCACAAACGCTCTCCATCCAACCTCACTGAGCTTGAGCTGTTTTGTAAGGAGGAATGGGCAAAAATTTCAGTCTCTCCATGTGCAAAACTGATAGAGACATATCCCAAGCGACTTACAGCTGTAATCGCAGCAAAAGGTGGCGCTACAAAGTATTAACTTAAGGGGGCTGAATAATTTTGCACGCCCAATTTTTCAGTTTTGTTTTATTTGTTAAAAAAGTTTGAAATATCCAATAAATTTCATTCCACTTAATGATTGTGTCCCACTTGTTGTTGATTCTTCACAAAAAATGACAGTTTTATATCTTTATGTTTGAAGTCTGAAATGTGGCAAAAGGTTGCAAAGTTCAAGGGGGCCGAATACTTTCGCAAGGCCCTGTATGTATGCAATATAATCAGATATTTTTGTTGTAGTTCTCATCGTCTGGAGTGCTCTATCACATTAGCCAGCTCTTGTTAGGACATGTGACCCGGAAGCCCAAGTCCACTTGGCAAATGCCGGTGTGCCCTATGACCAGGTTGGGACTGGTGCCTAAAGTTAAAGAGGTTAAACGACCTGCATCTCTGTCTTAAGTTTCCCATAAACTAGGGGGTGGTTGGCGATTTACATTAAAAAGAACGCTCAGCATGTTCATGTTTAGTACTGTATGTGGAGAGGGGGAAATGCCAGCACTACTTATCTCAGACAGCATTCGGAACTGGGTTTTTCAACCAGCATGATCAATGTCCCCTTAAAAGTGAACAGGACTCTCTCCCATCTTGTTTTTACCAGAATATAGTGGTAGTATACAACAGCTGTAGTTAAACAGGAGTGGACACAGAGAACTCTCATTCTGTTTGCAAAGATCAGGCCTATCTTTTAGATGTCAGAAACAAACAATAGAGAGTGATGGATCTGTCCTTTATGCTCTTCATTGCATTGTGGTTGTTTGTAACCCTTGTGCTTACACCAATAACCTACACTGATATGATCGTTACAAAGACAAATGTATAACCAATCAAAATAGTAGTAGACCTGAAAGTTAAATTTAGTAGATAGGTTACTAATATGGTCATTGGCCAACGTGTAATCAAAGAAGGCAACATGCAACATGAGTAGTCAGAGGGACTTCTGAATAACTCCGGACCATTCATAAAGAAAAGCAATAAGCAACAGCTTTGTAGTATTTTATGCTCAAACATTTTGAAAGGAAACACTGCTCTCTTTAAATGATAGGTCTTGTGTTTTTACTGGAAGTCAGCTGGCTATGTTATGAGCTCTTGTAAAGCCTTATGTATCAAAGCTCCACAACAGACTTTTTTGCTTATGGTGCCCCCAAATTGCTGGAGACCAGACAAAACACCTTTTGTGACTCTATATAAAAATCGCCCTAAATATAAGTTTTCACCTGTTTCTGTGAACCATTTTCCATTAGAATCAAAGCATTGCTAAAATTGGAATATTTGGACCACCGGCTATGCTGCTTCCTATGATATTTGGTAAAAATGGAGGATGTCATTTGTAGACTGACTAGGAACAAATCACTATGACATTCTGTAAACTGTGGCAATGTAAGCTATTAAAGGGGGTTTCCAAAAACAAAATGTTCTCATTCTTTTGAAGGTCATAAATGTTCTAGCTGCACCATGAGCAGCAATGCAAGTTCAATAAGATCGAGGGAAAATATTTCAGTGAAGTGCCCCATTCTGCCTCTGATTTACTGCTTACTTCAATAAATCCCATCTTTGTTCAGCTTTGCACAAATTCCTCTGGCTAGGCTATTGTCAGTGGATTCCAGACTGCTTTATACACTTTCTTTAGAATGTGCTGGACTAACAGCCCCGTTATCTCCTTGTATATATGTAGACATTGATGCACAAATCCATTAAATCACAGGAGATTTGTGTTTATTTGGATGGGGCTGGGAGCAGGGTCCTCCTCCCATGCCACCTTTCAATCACACAATTCCCTAACTTCCCCCATTCTGCTCATATTCCAGCAAGGATAACCAGTGAGCCCGAGGGTCACCAAGGACCTCATAAATGACAAAAATTGCAGTTTTGTCAGCCAGCCGAGCTTCCCTGGTTCATTTCCAGATTTTCACATACTTTGGATGCAACTATCCCAAGAGATTTGAGAGAATAGAGACTCTTGTTTGGGAGAAATGGGTGAGAAATAGATACAAGCCCACCAGATGATTTATATGTGTCTTTGATCCTAGGCTTATCTGTTACTTCTAGGGTTCAGAGGAGTGGGTTTGGGGGTTCTTTATTGGGACAATCTGTTAATTAAGGGTGTTTTTTCCTGTTGTTACAATTTACAGTATAATAGTCCTGTAAAGAAAGTTTGGGAATGATTTACCCAATATAAAGAAAATGGCACTAGTGTCTGTGTACAACTGTAGTAGGAACATCGGGCTATAAGTCTCTTTGGGAATAGGAACAATCCAGTGTTCCCTGGCTGTGAAGTTTCCATAGAAAATGTTGGTGCTATATAAATAAGGTTATGACCTTTTTCCATACATACTCCATCCTTATTCAAACTGACAATGATACATTGTACGGTATGTAATGTGTTATTTCTGTGAATAATAAAATCTGATTGAGCTGTTGCAGGCAGAAAGATGTCCTTATTACACTGATTTACCATTTGACTATACAGCTTAATATAATACGCTGAGAATGAATGTGATACTAAAGTCAAAAACATTTTTTTCATTATTTAGACACGATAGAACCTACATGCATTTGCTTTTTTTTCAATTTCTACTCTGACCTTCTATAATTGTTCCCTAGCTGTGTTGCCACCTTTCCACATGCCCATTGTGCCCCTGGAACTTATAGAGTGCCAGAGAAGTCCCCTCTCGCTTCGAGCCCCCAAGCTGTCAATCACTGCTGTGGAGAAGTTGGGAATGGCTTTTGCTCTGTGTCCCTCTCACACTGCCTGTGTGTGCACCTACAGTTGTAGTTTCATGTGGGAGTGAATATGTAGAGGAAATTATGAAACATAGGTCCTGATAGGAACAGGAGGAAAAAAAAAAAAAAAAAAACAGCCAATGCATGCAAGTTATGTTATCAGATTTATGAAAAAAATTACTTTACATCGGAGTTCTGCCTAAAACAAAATAAAATACATAAAAATACCCCCGGGACAGTCAGGACTAGTGCATTCCACAATGGATAGCCTCTGAACTGTCCCAAGTTGCACTTACCTGCAAGAAGAAATACTTACCTTGAACATGTATTGTCCAGCGCTGCCATCTCAGGTGTGGGCAGCTTGAAGCCAGCGCGATCCTCTTCTGCGTCCTCTTCCATCCTCTTCGGTCCCACGATGCACTGCACTGGCCCCGCTGTCACTTCCGGGGCTGCAGCGTCATCCCTGCACAGCTTCTGGGCATGCCCAGAAGCTGTTTAGCAAGGTATGACGGCGCCTGCACCGGAACTGACGTCGGGGCCGGTGCAGGCGCATTGATTCCTGGGAGCGATGACGTTCAGCTCCCAGGAATCATTGCAAGACAGGAAGTGACGACTCGCCGTGGCCGCAGAGGGAGGAAGAGGAAGTAAGGTGAGTATATGTTCTTCTAAACAAGGTAAGTAAAAAAAAAAAAAAATTGCGATTATCCATTTGTTTTTCAGGTGACCCGGAGCGAGAAGATGGACCGATGTTAAATTTTAGGGTGGAACGCCACTTTAATGTCACTTTAGTGCTTTTAGAAATGTTAAAAAGTCTTAAGGCAGTCAGATCTGATGAAAATGTCCAACCAGCATCCTAAACCTTTGGGTAGCTTTAGTGGCAAAGCAGGAATCGGCCCTTGGGTGAACAGACAACATAATGGCCTGCATCAATGGACTTTGGGTTTGTGTTGATGGTATCAGCTTGAGAAGCTTCTGAGAACATTCAGATATCATTGACAGATGCATCTGACCTACAGTTGACATGTTGCTGACAAGCATTTGACTTGCTTTGTATTCCAAGATACTTATATGAAAGTGAAAAAAAAAAAAAAAATCTGACATGAACAAAGCCCGTTTCGACACAGGTTTCAAAATCATAATATACAGAGCTACTATGGGGGGGCTTCTCTTTTATATACTTTAGCCCAGGGCTAAGGTGTGATTGTATCTCTAACATTGCATTCTGTATACCAAAAATCATGACAACAGTGGTTAAATCATTTAATAGTAAAGCTATTTCATTACCTGTGTAGCCCTAGCCCTAAAGAGACAGTGGGGGAGATTTACTAAAACTGGAGAACTCAAAATGTGGTGCAACTGTGCATGGTAGTCAAACAGCTTCTTACTTCAGCTTGTTCAAATAAACTTTGACAATAAAACCTAAAAGCTAACTGGTTTCTTTGCAGAGCTGCACCAGATTTTGTACTCTCCAATTTTAGTAAATCAACCCCCATTACATTGCATATTCGGAGTATGTAAGAGTGACAGCATCTGTGAAAACGCCACCTCAACCAACTGGAACTCACCAGCAATCCCTCAGTATCAGAATAAAAGTATCAGAGGGTTGTTGTAGGGGGGAATTTTCACAACTGCTTTTGAGGGAAAAATACAATGGAAATGTTGCAACGGGTTTTCCCTGTCCTAGAACTGTTTATATGTGCCCCCCTCTCTCATCCATTGCCCTAAGCAGGGTGGGGCTTTACCTGATCAACTTCTGTAGAAGGGACATGCTGGAAATCGTTTGTCAGTGGCTGCAGTCATTTGGATGAAAACAATGTCCTGACGCTGGGATTCCTCCATCCACATTGTTTGTGTGTCATTTGAAAAAAACTGAATAAAAAATGAATCATCTATGAGCAGCTTTAGTATCCCAGGAAATATTATAAGATTGGTTCATATTTGCACATCCAACAATGCTTCTATGTCAATGGCTGGCTTCAAACCTTGAAGGGGATGTAAACCCTCACAAGTACCCAGTGAAGTGACCAGATAAAGATGATACACAGAGATGAAACAAATCTCCCTACAAACGTTTTATTTGTATATTTGCTGTTTTCAGCTTTCTACACTGTTTAGTAGGTGAACATTGTTAGAATTTTTACTTCTTGTTCTAGCACTGGGTGTGGAGTCTTGGCATACACTGAGTGTGAGCTGATTGGAGGAAAGGCACACACCCTCCCTCCACATAGGCAGAGGAAGGAAGAAACATGCAGAGCTGTGCTGTGAATAGACCAGCTCTCTGCTAATCTATCTATGTGCACTCACCCCAACACAAATTCCCAGCTGCTTTTATCTCCGGTGTTGGAGAACTTGTCAGACGTTATCATGCTGATAACAGAGGAACGGAGCAGCAGAAAGACGTGGGAATTAGGGCTTTGGAGAAACATAAGTAAACACTACAGATATATGTGCCCAGGTCACATTTCATGAATGGTGGCTACATAAACTTTAAAGGCAATTTGGTAGGACTCCTATCCGTTTCTGTACTTAACCAATTCCCGCAAACCGACGTAACAACTCAGCAGACACTCGGCCGTTATCCCAGCGAGCGACGTCCCCCCCTCCTTCCGCCCCCTTTCACGGCTGTCCCACCGGGAGACCCGAGCAACCAGCCGACACGTTCGCCAGCTGGTTGGAGTCAAGAACAGAGCTGGATTCGACTTTGATCGGGTCTCCGATGTAATAACCCCGAAGCGGTGCCATGACATAATTTTCTATTCCCACTGGTCACAGTCTACGCCCCCTAAAGTTTGAAGGGTAGTAAATGGGCCCTTTGTTTGGAAAGTTTGGAGACACCTGCCCAGAGTATAGAGTGTCATGTATAATATATATAGTGCTTGTTGCAGAAGTATAGTGCATAAGCATATACTAATCTTCAAAGTACTGGGGTACTACTTGTCCCCATGTGTTTTGCTCTACATGTTTCTGATGTATTGTCGCTTCTTCAGGAGCTTTAGCAAATCTATTTTAAATAAGAATATACATTTTTTAGAGTATAGCATGAGCAAGGAAATATATACACATACACTGCTTTACACATTCCAGACCAATCATAGGCGGTGAGGCATTTCAAAAATGGCAGCTGAAGATACACATGCTGCCTATGATTTGCGGTGTGCAGTGCCGGCTCGATCCAAACACATCTGAGCCCATTGCTTTTGAATGGGTGATATACTAATCCTCTGGATTCTTTCTTAGTCACTAACAGAAACAAGTATACAAGATCCTTGTCCAAGTCCTTATTCACTTACTTGCTCCAGGTCAAAAACTCAACGTATTGCAGAGAGAGGATCAGCGTAACAGCCAAGAAGCTAGCATTTCTAGAAGGAGAGGTCCACAATGGCAACCTCCATATTTTTCTCAGGACAGGTTTTCTATACATTAAACTGAGCTCATCTTGCTTGCTCATATATTTTCCACTCAATTCTGGGAAAATCCAATGTTTACATGAACAAGACCAAGCTCTGCAGGTGAATGAACCGCCTCCCCCACCTGAGTTAACAAAGACAGAGGATATCCTGTAGCAAAACATTTTCGGTTGCCATGGTAATCTCACTACACATTCTTCAGCTGTGAGATATTCTTGGCAGTTCAGGTCTATCTGTACTCTGAAAGGCTGCCATTGCTGACCATCAAATTTGAACATGCTAGTTGTCTGACTATCAAGTGTAGCCCGAAGCAAAAAAATTAAATAAAAAATAAAGCGTAGGGCTAGCATGACTAGGTAGATAGGGTAACCAGGGAGAGATAGGGTTCAAATAGGAAGTTATTTTGTCACTTACCCAATTGGTAGTTTTCAGCAGGGAGGAGGGGTTGCAGGGGGGGGGGGGGTCTTCAAGAGGTTTTGCTCACTTTTCCCGCCATCCCGTGAAGCACGTGGGGGAAGAACGTTCCCGGCCGCCCACCCCTGCACTGGATTTGTTTATCTGTAAGTGGTTCATGACTTGGCGGTTGGGGTCTTTGGAGGTGTTTAACCACTTTAGCCCCAGAAGATTTTGCTGCTCAATGACCAGGCCACTTTTTTCAATTTGGCACTGCGCGGCTTTAACTGACAATTGCGCGGTCATGCAATGCTGTACCTAAACAAAATTTACGTCCTTTTTTTCCCAAAAATGGAGCTTTCTTTTGGTCATATTTGATCACCTCTGCAATTTTTTATTTTTTGCGATATTAATAAAAAAAGAGCAAAAATTTTGACAAAAATTTACATTTTCTACTTTGACTGTTAATAAATATCCAATATATTCAATTTTTGTCATATATTTAGGCCAAAATATATTTAGCTACATGTCTTTGACAAAAAAATTCTCAATGAACGTATTTTTATCTACTTTAAGACCGGAAGATTTTACCCCCTTCCTGACCAGGCCATATTTTGCGATTTGGCACTGCATTAATTTAACGGACAATTGCGCAATCGTGCGACACTGTACCCAAATGAAATGTATGTCCTTTTTTTCCCCCACAAATAAAGCTTTCTTTTGGTGGTTTTTATCACCTGTGCGATTTTTAATTTTTGAAAAAGAGAGCGATAATTTTGAAAAAAAAAAAAAACAATATTTTTCACATTCTGAAATATAACATTCCCAAAAAAATGTAAAAATCCAAATTTTTTAACATTTTAGGCCAATTTGTTTTCTGCTACATATTTTGGTAAAAATTGCAATAAGCGTATTAGATTGGTTTGCGTAAAAGTTATCGCGTTTACTAACTACGGGAAAGATTTATGTCATTTTTATTGTTTTTTTTTACTAGTAATGGCGGCGATCTGCGATTTTTTGCGGGACTCTGACATTGCAGCGGACAAATCGGACCCCTAACTGACATTTTTGACACTTGACCAGTGACATTACTGCAATAATCAGTGTTATAAATATGCACTGTTACTGTAATAATGACACTGGCAGGGAAGGGGTTAACACTGTTGGTGATCAAGGGGTTAAATGTATGCCTCATGCTTACTGACGTGTGTGAGGGGGGGTTCTGTGATACAGACAGAGATCGCAGGCTCAGCTATGCTGAATCCTGTGATCTCCCCCTGTCTGTCACAGAGAAGATCCGCCTGCTTTTGAAAAAGGCATTTATGCTGAAACGCGTCAAGGCCACGCTGCTGACAGCCTACCTTTGCATCTGTATACGCTCTTTACCATGAGATGTTTGTAAGTGCAATTTGGTGTATTTTTATTTAATACAATTTTAGCAGTGTTACACTATGTTGTGCTCCCTTGTTTTTTGGTTCCTTTCTGGCCATTTGACGGAGTGAGAGCCTCTCTGGTGTGACGGTTCATATCTGCTATTACCTCTTCACCTCAACATCAGTGACCTCAGTCATCCCTTCGGATTATCCATCCATTGTACAACAAGCTGATTTGACTCATATGCTATATGGCATTTTGAGTCATATCGTTCTGGTGAGCACATTATATCTCTATATCTTGTTGGTGTTGGGATCCAGTGAGCACTTCAATTATCACCGTTGTGGACTGTTTTTTTCACTTCACATATGGGACTGTTGATTTGATGTTCAATTGTTCACTTTTATTCATTTTGCAATTTATTTGTATTTACCTTTCTTGGTTTATATATATACACGTTTATATTGCTAGTATTTATTAGAGCTGCACTTTTTTCCACATTTTTCTTTTGGTGGTGTTTGATCACCTGTGCGATTTTTAATTTTTGAAAAAGAGAGCGATGATTTTGAAAAAAAAAAAATATATATATATTTTTCACATTCTGAAATATAACATTCCCAAAAAAATGTAAAAATCCAAATTTTTTAACATTTTAGGCCAATTTGTTTTCTGCTACATATTTTGGTAAAAAAAATCACAATAAGCGTATTAGATTGGTTTGCGCAAAAGTTATCGCGTTTACTAACTATGGGAAAGATTTATGTCATTTTTATTGTTTTTTTTTTTACTAGTAATGGCGGCGATCTGTGATTTTTTGCGGGACTGTGACATTGCAACGGACAAATCGGACCCCTAACTGACATTTTTGACACTTGACCAGTGACATTACTGCAATAATCAGTGTTATAAATATGCACTGTTACTGTAATAATGACACTGGCAGGGAAGGGGTTAAGACTGTTTGTGATCAAGGGGTTAAATGTATGCCTCATGCTTACTGACGTGTGTGAGGGGGGGGGGGTTCTGTGACACAGACAGAGATCGCAGGTTCAGCTATGCTGAATCCTGTGATCTCTCCCTGTCTGTCACAGAGAAGATCCGCCTGCTTTGTTTACACAAGCGGGTGGATCTTCTCACACTTTCCCCGACAATCGGGGAAGAGAGGCGGCAATCGCCGGCCTCTCCTCCTCCGGCCCGACTTTAGACACAGCGAGAGCGAGCTTCCAGCGGTGCGCGCGTGCCGCCGAGACCACTAGGAGTCCAGCGTCGTACGTCTACGTCGCTGGACCTCGGGGAGCCGCTGTGCTGCAAGTGATTAAAAAACCTGCTGTGCTTATCCATTTAGGACCCATCCAAAGTATGGGGTCACCTGTGGAATGCCAGGTAATGGGGGGTAACTGATAGGTTAAAAGTGTGAGGTATATGAAGATTGTTGATGTCGTCCCGAGCCGGTGTGGTGCGGCTGGGGACCGTGTAAGTAAGCAGATACAAAGTGGATAATTGATACTTGGTGCCTCCAAAGATAGGCAACCTAATGTTTCTTGTTATTGTATTATTATTTGGGTTCCAGTTTTAAGGAATGTTTGCTATATTTTGTTATTGGTTTAATAAATGGCTTTTACGGCCAATTTTACTCCAACAATTGTGTCTTGGTATTTTTTGAAGGTAGTTGGGGTAAAAGGGAAGGAGTTGGTTAGAGGTTATGTTGAGGGTGATGATTACATCTGGGGTGCCTTAGTCTGATCCGATTGTTTCTGAGTCATTGGCCTGGGACAAATGTGCACATTAGGAGGCGTTGCCAGCTTGTTCCAGGTCTGCGACTCAAAGCATTTCATTTAATCTTAAGAATAGTATGGCAGCCAGGCAATTAGTATTTGTAGCTAAATACATTGCTGACATACATATATGTTCACTGTTTTTAAAGAATTTGCTATTTTGTTCAGCCATATAATTTACATACGTCTGCCGCTGCCAGAACAATCCCTAAACTTGAATTGCATGGCTCCACACAATGTCATTAAATGAAGGGAAATCCTTTGCTTTCTGGATCTGTGTTGAGAACATTTTTTTTTTTTTTATAAACAATTATATATATATATATATATTAAAAAAATAAAGACATCTATAAATATACTGTAATTTACCCAGCCTTGACAGTATATTATGAATTATACAAATATTTAGCTGGATACAATGTGTATCTTAACATTTTAAAGTTGCTGTGTTCCTTTTTTTGTCATCCTTTGTTGCCTCTCAGGGATGCTGATCCCCTGTGGGCCTATTGCAGCCACTTCCTATCTTCATTTCCTCCAGTGACAGCTGTAAGGCATTTCCCAAAGAAATTTCCTGTTTGTGACGACAGTAGACCATGTCTGCATAGTGTGTGTTAAAATGATCATTTGTGACCTCCATTGGAAGCCCGAGCAACAGCACAGGAGCACAATTAGGATACAGAGACAGAGCGCTATCAACCAATTAAAAGGACGTTTCTAAACATGGCATGATCACCTAGAGTTATTTTACTTGTGGCAATATTAGATGCCTTTGCCCCCACTGCATGCTGTGGTTCTATCCTCTGATCGCTCACAATTTTCTTACCCAACAAGGTAATTGTATCAAATCCTTACCATGATTTTCCTTTCCTGGTGCCAATCCATGGCAACCTGTATGTGGGTAGTATGCTTGTTGGCGCCAGGAAAATGGAAAATTGTATCAAATACTTACCATCATTTTCTTTTCCTGGCGCCAATCCATGGCCGCATACTACCCACATGTATGCTGCAATGTTGGTGCCAGAAAATAAGGGGTTGGTGAATGAAAAAACAGCATGGCGAAGGGCACTGGCACCCAAAACTGGTAAATGCTGAAGATTCTGATGGAGGCTGTTGCATAGTTGCCAACATTTAATAAAAATTTCCAGGGACACTTTGCAGCACAGCTATCAATTACCACACCCACTTCACTGAAGCTCCGCCCACTCTGCATAATTAATCTTGCCTATCAGATTATAGAGTCTACTCAATATAGAGAGAATAACAGGAAATTAAAAAGGGAATTTCAAACTTAAGGCCACAGTAGCAGAGTTGGAATAAGTCTCCCATTCAGCTGCACTACTTCTGCGTAACATTTATGGGCAGCCCGATTAACAGGCGCTTCCAGGGACAATATAAATTACCTGGGACAGGCTCCTATTTGCAGGGACTGTCCCTGGAAAAAAGGGACAGTTGGCAAGTATGCTGTTGTGCTAAAACACTGTGAAGATGGGTGATATGGGCTGTCCCAGAGGTAAGTGTACTTTTTTTGAATGAAATAGTTTTCCCCAAATATTTAGGGTGTGTCAAATAAAGTGCACCTTTTACCTCCAAACTTAAAATTGTAGCTGTGCATATTGATCTAGCAACATGTTAACCACTTTGCCGCTGCTCGCTAGAGCTCTACTGCGGCAAAGTGGCCCGATAACGTCTGGCGACGTAGACCTACGTCGCCAGACATTCCCCTGTCCCGCCGCCGGAGGCTCGCTCCCGCTGTATTCAGTCACAGTGGGAGTCGGGCCAGGGGAGGAGCGGCGGCGATCCCCATTAACCCCTTGATCACCAATAAAAATTAACCCCTTCCCTGTCAGTGTCATTTTTACAGTAACAGTGCATATTTATAGCACTGATTACTGTAGTAATGTCACTGGTACCCCCAAAAGTGTCAAAAATGTCAGTCAAGGGTCCGTTCTGTCCGCCGCAATGTTGCAGTCACGCAAAAAAAATCTCAGATTGCCGCCATTACTCGTTAAAAAAAACCACCAAAAACGACAGACTTTCCCTTAGTAAACGCAATAACTTTTGCGCAAACCAATCAAAATACGCTTATTGCGATTTTTTTTTACCAAAAATATGTAGCAGAAAACAAATTGGCCTAAAATGATAAAAAATTATGATTTTTACATTTTTTTGGGGGGGAATTTCATATACAAAAATGTGAAAAATATTGTTATTTTTTCAAAATTGTCCCTATTTTTTTGTTTATAGCGCAAAAAGTAAAAATCGCACAGGTGATCAAATACCACCAAAAGAAAGCTCTGTTTGTGGGAAAAAAAGGACGTAAATTTCGTTTGGGTACGGCGTTGCATGACCGCGCAATTGTCAGTTAAAGTCGCACAGTGCCGAATCGCAAAAAGTGGCCCAGACGTAAGACAGCAAAATCCTCCGGTGGTAAAATGGTTAAAGTTTACCGTTAAATGACATTTTATCAACTTACATTTATCTTCTTCTTACTTCCTGGTTTCCAAAGAACAGGTGATGTAGCTCTGGCGGGACAGGTGCCTCCTGGGAAAGCATTGTCATCAGTGCCTTCCAAGGAGATCTTGTACGTTTGCTTTACGAGCCGCAGAGTAGTTTGTGATGGCTCATTAATAAACCACTCCACAGCCTGCATGTGCTGTACAGTCTGTGAAGCTTTTTTTATATTCATAGCAAACCACTCCTTAGCCATACGGCACCATGCGTTGAAGTGAGCTGGGAAACAGTTTAATAATGAACAATCACAAACTGCTTCATGGCTCCTGTGGCACATGTGCTAGATCAGACAAGATGTCATCAGTGGGCTAGAAGAAGGTAGAAGAAGCCAGCTGTCGATGACGTTATATGTAAATGCGATGGCCCTGTTTCCCATCTGGCACAGAGGGCAGACAATGATGGCTGCGCATGCACAGAAGAAAGAGTCTTTAACTATAACCCAAGGCTGGCCATACACTGTTCAAAGCCAGATCAGCAGGGACCAACTGAACTTTAATCAGTGCGTGGCAGTTGCAAGGAACATGCTGGAAAACTTTTCCTGAACAGCAGCTGCAGATCAGCTGTAGTCACTGTCAGGTTATAGTGTCTCGTGGGGAAGGGGAGTTCGCCCATCCACGCCATTTATTTACATGTAGGAATCAGTTTGTTTTTTTGTTTAGCGCCCACTGGCTGAAAAAAAAGAAAACTAGCCAGCAGTGTATGGCCAGCATAAAGTAAAATTCCAGCTTTCCCCTAATTAGCCTTAAAACTGCCGCCTCAACACCAATGCTAACTAACCTGTGTAGGAAAAATGTATATGTCTGTTTTCAGGCTGCTCTGGTCTGGTCATGTGATCCAACTCCCCTGGTTCATCCAGTGCAGCTTCAGGGGAGAAGAGGGAGCGCCAACAATGGATGGGGCCTTGGAGCCTAAGGGGGTTGTGTCATCACTCCAGGCTAGCCTAATGCTGGCCATACACTATACGAAAAATGGTTCTAACCCAATTACGAAAAACGTACAGTCGGCCGTGAGAGAAAACGATAGTGCCATCATGTAATGACCGATAAATCATTCAGTGGACATAAATGAATTTGTTTTTGTTCAATTTTTTCACATATATCTAGTGCAAACAGTTTGGACGATAAACACATTAACCTTTCAATTTATCGCTCATTTGGCAGATAATTTCAAAACTTGTCCTTTGTTTTTCGGCTGAAAAAGGTCACAACCAATTACCAAATCGTTCCCATTAACTGGCCGAAAAATGAAAGAACTGTCCAAATGATCGAATTTCGGGTATTTTTTCATCTCTTTTTCATCTATTGTATGGCCAGCATTAGGAGGTTATGTCATCACTCCAGGCTTTACTAGCCGTTGTTGTGAGCTCACTCCTCTCCCCTGCAGCTGCTGCTGGCTGACACAGGGGAGTTCATGTGACTGGACCACAGCGGCCTGAATATAGGTAGGTATATACATCTTTCTTACACAGGTTGGTTAGCATAGGTGCTAGGAGAAAGTAGGGAACAGTTTTAACGCTAGTTAGGTGTAAGCGGAAATTCCACTTTAAGTTTATAGCCCCTCTGTTATCAGTTACATTTCTGAATGTGGGGAGGGGGAGGTTGAGTTTAATGAAAAATGCGGATTAAAAATTAAAAAAAAATCTAAATGACTTTTGAAATTACATCAACAAGTTAAAAGATTTATTTTAGTAATTGGGTTTTTTTTGTTTTTTAACTTTAGGACAGAGAATGAAGAGTCAGAGGCTCCATCATGGTTTGATATTGGTCGCTAGTAAATTACATAATTCTGAATTAAACATGAAATAACTCATTTGCTTGTTTCCTTTATAAAACGGTGATCATACAAATAAATGCAGTTATTGCTTTATTGCTGAACTTTTTTTTTTTTTTTTTTTCAGAATCCAAGCCTTGTGGTGTATATATAAAGTTGGAAGAGAGTATCAATGAGCACGCCTTCTTCTCTGTAATGAAGATCTGCAAACACAGAGCCATTTGTCATGGATATAATCCGTTTATCTACATATCTCACTTGGAAAGAGATCAAAGTGTATTTAGTATCTAGAACATGCCCTCTGAGACTCACAAAATGCTACTTTTCCGCCTAACTTCTTTCTCTTCCTTTTAGCCCTGTCACCCAGCAAAGTTTTTTTTAGTTGCCATGGAATACAACACAAAGGCCCTTTCAGGAAAAAAAACGCGATTATAAAAAGATAAGAAAAATAAACAAATACAGGTCTCCACATACAAAGGAACTTATAATGTTTAATGCCATGATAGGCATGGCATTTCCTATCCCTAAACAAAAAGTACAAAAAAAGATAAAAAGAAAAAAGAAAATCAGTATATAAATAGTTACTTCTACATTGGTTCACCAAACACTTGACTAGGGTATTAAAGAGGATTTGTCTCAATTCTGCTCTGACCATCACTCTTCTACCTTATAAATAACCACATGACCACAGATTGGAGTTAAATGGCCATAGCAGCCTTTTATTAACAAACTGTGTACATACCTGGTAAAAACCACGTTAAATCCAGTTTTTACTGAAGCCTCAAGGTCCTGGTAGGCATCAAAGAGGAAAGTACCTGCGTCCAACTTAACCACTTGCCGACTGCCGCACGACTATTTACGTCGGCAGTCAGCCCCTCACAGGCAGAGCGAAGTAGATCTACGTCGCTAGCCTGTAAGGGTGTGGGGAGCGAGTGCGCGCCGCCGGAGGCGCGCTCCCGCTCTGTCATGGACCCCCCCCGCGCGTGTGCCCGTCGGACCCGATGTCCGCCGGGCACTCGCGATCGTCCGTGACAGCGGGAGAAAGGCAGGCGGCTAGTGTAAACAAAGCTGCCTGTCAGTTCTCCTTATGTAAGAATGATGATCAAACGGTTCTACTATGTAGGACCATTGATCACTGTTGTTACACACACAGCCACAGCCAATCACAGTTAGAAGCACGCCCCTAGGACACACTTAACCCCTCCCTCTCCAATACAGTTAACTCCTTCACTGCCAGTGTCATTTTTACAGTAACAGTGCATATATATAGCACTGATTACTGTAGTAATGTCACTGGTAACCCCAAAAGTGTCAAAAATGTCAGTCAAGGGTCCGATCTGTCCGCCCCAATGTTGCAGTCCCGCAAAAAAAATTGCAGATCGCTGCCTTTACTCTTTAAAAAAAAACACAACAAAAATGATAAAAATCTTTCCTTTTGTTAGTAAACGCAATAACTTTTACGCAAACCAATCAAAATACGCTTTTTGCGATTTTTTTTACCAAACATATGGTAAAAAAAAAAATGGCCTAAAATGTTAAAAAATTTTGATTTTTACATTTTTTTGGGGGGGAATTTCATATAAAAAAATTTGAAAAATATTGTTATTTTTGCAAAATTTACGCTCTTTTTTTGTTTATAGCGCATGATTAAAAAATCGCACAGGTGATCAAATACCACCAAAAGAAAGCTCTGTTTGTGGGAAAAAAAGGACACCAAATTTGTTTAGGTACAGCGTCGCACGACCGCGCAATTGTCCGTTAAAGTCACGCAGTGCCGAATCGCAAAATAGGCCCTGGTCAGGAAGGGGGTAAAATCTTCCGGGGCTTAAGTGGTTAATTAGGCCTCCAGCCGCCACAGAACCGACTCGGAGACAACCAGTCACAGATACCAACATCCCAACTACTGGGAGCCGTACCTCAGACGGGTCCCTACCAAGTATAAGTTTGCACCATCTGGGAGCCGTACCTCAGATGGGTCCTTACCAAGTATAAGTTTGCACCATACTAACCTACCAGGACCTTGTACCCTGCTTACTGCAATGACAAAGAATCATCTGAAAAGAAAAAAGCCTCTTTAAAACAAAACCAAAACCAGGGCGGGGGACCGCAGAACCAAAATGCAGAAAAACAAGAAAAGGGGAGGGAGGGTGGAAAAATTTCACCAATGCAGCTTTCTTCAGACTGAAGACCTCCTAAGGCCCCTAGCCTGACCTCTTCCTGTAGCTCCACCCATTCCTGGCCAAGACATCAATTAAGTAAGTCCCACCACTTATATTTTCTATCGGACTGGGCTGAAAACACCTCCTTGACCCAAACCCTTTTAACCCCTGTCATGCCGGCCCTTCGTCTATGTCTCTTCTCTCCTTTACTCCGGGCCTCCCTTTCTCGTACAGTATATGGCAGACTGATCAACAATTTCCTACTACAACTCCTCCAGTTGGGGGTTCAGTAGCCATTGGGGGTTCAATGGCTACTGAACCCCCAACTGGAGGAGTTGTATAAACTGATATCAATCCTCAACGTTTTAAGCACTTTAAATAGCTAATTTAATCAGCTAAAGTGAATGTAAAATTAAACAATTAATGCGTGCTAATTTAAATATATTAGCTGGGTTCCTTTGTCCTATATTGAAATACAGAAAAAAACATATAATGGAGGCATTGTGTACTTTTATGGTACAGTAAGCACATCAAAGACAACTATGTTTAAAAATAAACAAAGTTTATTAAATACACCAATAAGAAAACACACATAGACTCAATGAGAGTCACAAATCTGAGAATAAATCATAACAAAAGAATGTACTAAAATAATGGATGATCATGGCATGACATACAGATTTTTCTTTAAATTTTTAACAACCACCTCAATGCTTCCCCTAACAAGGGAGGCCATTAAAGGAATGAGCCAGGAGCACTCAACATGTTTCACGGATATACCACTTCTTCAGGAGCATGGTAGAAGAGAGCTGTGTCATCTGTTGCAAAATATGAATTCGATGGTAAGATATCATAACAGACAAACAAAATAAAACTCACAAATTATTAAAGTCAACAGTTAACTTGGTGATAAAGTGAATGTAAGGTCCCTTTCACATATGTGGACCGTTTGTCCATTTTTCATCCATCAGTTGATGAATGAAAAATGGACATCAATGCAATGGAAAAATGGAAGTAAATGAATGATAATTAGAGTTGAGCGGACACTTGGATGACCGTGTTCGGTGGGTCCGGCCGAACTTGAAAAAAAAGTCAGCGTCCGTGACCCGGACTTTTTCCGAACTTGACCCGGACACCGAACCCCATTGAAGTCAATGGGGACCCGAACTTTCAGGCACTAAAATGGCTCTAAAAAACGAATGGAAAGGGCTAGAGTGCTGCAAATGGCAGCAAAATGTAGTTAAGAGCATGGCAGGTGCTCTGCAAACAAATGTGGATAGGGAAATAACTTAAAACAACAAAAAAAACAGAAAAATAAAACAATTTTCTTCATCTGTGAAGGACGAGGCCCATATGGAGTAGGAGGGAGGTTGAGGTGGCGGTGGGTGTGGCGGTGTAGGTGGAAGCGGCGGTGGAGCGGGACGAGGTAGCCAACACTGCTTTTTTTTAGTCATTTTAAATTAGGGTACACCCCAAAAGAATGAGAAAGATCAAAAATATAACAATGGCTGGGTAAGGCCGATATCCATCTCTATTCTGCACAAGGTACGGAAAAGTCCTGTGGGATCCATGCCTGGTTCATTTTAATGAATGTGAGCTTGTCCACATTGTCTCTGGACAGGCGGCTGCGCTTGTCTGTGATAACGCCCCCAGCCATGCTAAATACACGTTCAGATAATACACTGGCTGCAGGGCACGCCAGCACCTCCAAGGCATAAAGGGCAAGCTCAGGCCATGTGCCCAATTTGGAGACCCAGAAGTTGAAGGGGGCAGACCCGTCATTCACTACATGCAGGCGTGTGCACACATACTGCTCCACCATGTTGGTGAAATGCTGCCTCCTGCTAAGACGTTCCATATGAGCTGCTGGTGCTGCTGTTTGTTGTGGCGTGCTGACAAAGCTTTTCCACATTTCGGCCATGCTAACCCTGCCTTCTGAGGTGCTGGCAGTGCCCTGGTTGCATTGGCGACCTCTTCCTCCTCCTCCTCTGCCTTGGCCTTGTGCTTCCACTGTGGCCCCGCTGTCAGGTGGGAATGCCTGCAGCATTGCGTCTACCAGCGTACTCGCGCATCTTGCGATCACGCTCCAGTGAGTGAATTAAGGACGGTACGTTGCCCTTGTAACGGGGATCCAGCAGCGTGGCCACCCAGTAATCAGCACAAGTTAGAATGTGGGCAACTCGGCGGTCGTTGTGGAGACACTGCAGCATGTAATCGCTCATGTGTGCCAGGCTGCCCAGAGGGAGGTGTATCGTCTGTGTCCTCTGTATCCCCCCAGCCATGCACCAGTGATGGCCATGAGCTGGCCTGGGTGCCACCCTGCTGTGAACATGGTTCCATCTCCTCCTCCATCTCCTCCTCCTCATCCTCCAGAACTGTGCCCCTGCTGGACAATTGTGTACCTGGCGTTTGTGGGTGCAGGAACCCACCCTCGGAGCCACTTGTGAATGACTGCCCTGAAAGCCTTGGAAATGATCCCTCTTCCTCCTCCTCCTCCTGTGCCACATCCTCTTCCATCATCGCCCGAATCGTTTTTTCAAGGAGGCATAGAAGTGGGATAGTTAAGCTGACAACGGCGTCATCGGCGCTGGCCATGTTGGTGGAGTACTCAAAACAGCGCAACAAGGCACACAGGTCTCGCATGGAGGCCCAGTTATTGGTGGTGAAGTGGTGCTGTCCCGCATGCGACTCACGCGTGCATGCTGCAGCTGAAACTCCACTATGGCCTGCTGCTGCTTGCACAGTCTTTCCAGCATGTGCAAGGTGGAGTTCCACCTTGTGGGCACGTCACATATGAGGCGGTGAGCGGGAAGGCCGAAGTTACGCTGCAGCGTTGACAGGCGAGCAGCAGCAGGGTGAGAACGCCGAAAGTGCGCACAGACGGCCCACACATTCTGCAGCAGCTCTGACATATCGGGGTAATTTTTAAGGAACCTCTGCACCACCAAATTCAGCACATGTGCCAGGCAAGGGATGTGCGTCAAACCGGCTAGGCCCAGAGCTGCTATGAGATTTTGCCCGTTATCGCACACCACCAGGCCGGGCTTGAGGCTCGCTGGCAGCAACCACTCATAGGTCTGTTTCATGCTCCTCCACAACTCCTACGCGGTGTGTGGTTTTTCCCCCAAACAGGCAAGTTTTAAAACTGCCTGCTGTCGTTTACCCCTGGCTGTGCTGAAGTTGGTGGTGAAGGTGTTACACTGACCGGATGAGGAGACGGTAGAGGATGAGGAATCGGAGTAGGAGGAGTTAGGAACAGGAGGCAAACTGAAGCGCCCTGCAATCCTCGGTGGTGGAAGGACATGCGCCAAATTGCTATCCGCCTCAGGCCCAGCCGCCACTGCATTTACTCAGTGTGCCGTTAGGGAGATATAACGCCCCTGACCGTGCTTACTGGTCCACGTATCGGTAGTTAGGTGGACCTTGGCACAGATGGCGTTGCGCAGTGCACACCTGATTTTTTCCCCCACTTGGTTGTGCAGGGAAGGGATGGCTTGCCTGGAAAAGTAGTGGCGGCTGGGCACGACGTACTGTGGGACAGCCACTGACATAAGGCTTTTAAAACTGTGCGTCTCCACCAGACAGAATGACAGCATTTCAAAGGCCAAGAATTTTGAAATGCTGGCATTCAGGGCCAGGGATCGCGGGTGGGTAGGGGGGTACTTCCTCTTCCTCTGAAGTGTTTGGGAGATGGAAAGCTGAACGCTTCCACGGGACATTGTGGAGATGGTTGGTGACCCAGGTGGTGGTGTTGCTGACAGATCCTCTGTTTGTGGGGTGGCAGGTGCCCGGTATCACTACAGAGGTGGATGAAGAGGCCGAGACTGCAGCAGAAGAGGAAGCAGGAGGAGCCAGAGACCTTTCTTGGTTTTGAAGGTGTCTACTCCACTGCAGCTTGTGCTTTGCACTTAGATGCCTGATCATGCAGGTTGTGCTCAGGTTGAGAAGGTTTATGCCTCACTTCAGGCTCTGATTGCACAGCGTGCAAACCACTCGTGTCCTGTCATCAGCACATTGTCTGAAGAACTTCCACGCTAGAGAACTCCTTTGACCTGGCTTTGGTGTGCTCGGTCCCTTGCTGCGTTGGGCAGTAGCAGGCGTAGTGTCTAGGGCACGGGCGCTCCGCTTCTGCACCCTGCTCCCTCTTCTGCTGTGCTGGTGGCTCTGTGCGACCACCGCCTCTTCCTCCAAACTACTCAGGTCACCTGCATGACCTTCATTCCATGTGGGGTCGAGGACCTCATCGTCCTCCACATCATCTTCCACCCAGTCTTCACCCCTGCCCTCCTTGTCGGTCTCCACAATTCTGAGTCCCGCAGCAGTTGGCACCTGCGTTTTCGTCATCATCGGAGACGTGCTGCGATGGTCCTTCCATGTACTCATCTTGAGAAATAAGTGGTTGGGCATCGATGCACTCAATCTCTTCCACTTCTGGGGCAGGGCTAGGTGGATGGCCCTGGGAAACCCTGCTGACAGAGTCATCAAAAAGAAGAAGAGACTGCTGCATGACTTGGGGCTCAGACTGCTTGCCTGATTTGCAAGGGGGTGAGGTGAAAGACGGTTGGACATTGGCTGCAGGTGCCAACTCTGACCTTTCTGCAGTAGACTGGGTGGGAGACAATGTGAAGGAACTGGAGGCACTGTCAGCAACCCAATCTACTATCGCCTGTACTTGTTCTTGCCTCAACACTTGTAGAGGCGCATGATGCCCTACCAAATACTGCTGCAGGTTCTGTCGCCTACTCACACTTGAGGAAGGTGTTTCACTTGTGCGTGTAGCTGGCACAGACCGACCACATCCTCTCCTTGCAACAGGAGCTCTACCAGCAGCACCACGACCCAGGCCACGGCCCCTATTTGACGTTCTCCTCATATTTCTGTAATTTATGATCTTGCCCTAGAAAGGTGTTTATTGAACAAAACAACAACAGTATCCCACGGGTGTATCTCACAGTCAAATATGCAAACTATGCCGCAATTTAATTTTTTTTTACCCCAAAAGGGTGTTTATTAAATAGCGGAATAGAAAAACAGTATACAAATACAACGGGAGTGTATCTCACAGTCAAATATGCAAAGTATGCCGCAATTTAATTTTTTTCACCTCAAAAGGGTGTATATTGAATAGCGGAATAGAAAAAAGTATATAAAATGGTGTATCTCACACGTACAAACACAGACTAGGCCCCGATTACAATTTTTTGTACCCTAAAGGGAGGATGAGGATGAGGAAGAGGAGAAGGAGGACTTCGGAACAGGAGGCAAACTGAAGCGCCCTGCAATCCTCGGCGGTGGAAGGAGATGCGCCAAACAAATTTAAAAGGTGTATCTCACACGTACCAATACAGACTATGCCGCAATTAAATTTTTTTTCACCCCAAAAGGGTGTATATTGAATAGCGGAATAGAAAAAAGTATATAAAACGGTGTATCTCACACGTACAAACACAGACTAGGCCCCGATTACAATTTTTTGTACCCTAAAGGGAGGATGAGGATGAGGAAGAGGAGTAGGAGGACTTCGGAACAGGAGACAAACTGAAGCGCCCTGCAATCCTCGGAGGTGGAAGGAGATGCGCCAAACAAATTTAAAAGGTGTATCTCACACGTACCGATACAGACTATGCCGCAATTTAATTTTTTTCACCCCAAAAGGATGTATATTGAATAGCAGAATAGAAAAAAGTATATAAAATGGTGTATCTCACACGTACAAACACAGACTCCCCTTTAAATTTGTAATTTTTAAATAGCAGATTAGAACAGCACTGTGTGTAAAGGCTGTATGTCACAGTAACGTATGAATGAAAAAATGAATAATTATTTTTCACTTTAATTGGTGATTTTTCAATAGCAGATGTGAACACAGCAGTGTCTTATGTTTTATGTCACGGTCAGCAGCAGGCTATGAAGGGAAAAAAATTAAAAATTCCCCTTTAAATTTGTAATTTTTAAATAGCAGATTAGAACAGCACTGTGTAGTAAAATATAGCTGAATGCTGCACACAACAGACTGATAAAAATATTTTTTTTCACCCTCCTCCTCAGTGGGCTCAAGTGAGGGCAAAAAGATTGTTCACTGCACCACCCCCCACACAGCAAAATCGATGTAGATCGCTAACGGACGATGGTTCTGTCCTGTGTCTCCTAATCTCTCCCTGCCTACTCTCTCCAGCCTGTCCCTAAAATGCTTTTCTATCTTTCCCTGCCTATATTCCGACCTGTCCCTACATTCTTTTCAGCCACAATGTTTTTTTTCCTGTCTCTGTCCCTAATCAGCAGCAGCCAGCACCATTGTGTGTGCTCTCTCCCTACACTAGAACAGACTGACGCGCACCGCGCTGTGTCTCTAGCTTATAAAGACCTGGGTCACATGCTTCAGCTGGCCAATCACAGCCATGCCATTAGTAGGCATGGCCGTGATGGCTTCTATGGCACACCAGCTAAACGCTTTTGATTGGCTGTTGAAACCGCGCCATTAAAACCGCGGCATTACATACAAAACAGGAAATAAAATTACCGAACACGGATTTTAAACCCGAATATACAGTAAAGTTTTCGGGTCCGTGTCCGGGTAACAAAAATTCAAATATCCGGTATCCCGAATAATACAGTCCGTGTTCGCTCAACCCTAATGATAATTCATTTACATCCGTTTACATCCTCTTACGTCAACATTCGCTTTCTGGAACAGATGAAAGCCCTATTTTTCTTCCATTAAAAAAATGGATCAGATGAAAAACTGAGCCGTTTTTGTATAAAAAAAATGGCTCCAGGACTCAAGTGGTTAAGGACTCTAGCTGGCAGATGTAAAAAACTAATGTAAAAACTGATGAAAAGGAATAAAAAACTGATGACAAACTGATATAAATTTTTTATTTGAAAAAAAGTGACTGAACTGATGAAACGAACGCATGTGTGAAAGGGGCCTAAAAGCTATTTTTTAAAAAAAACAAACAGGTTTATATTTACCTGCCCTAAAAATCTTCTCGGACCCCCTGCCAGCACTCCTGGCTCCTCTTCTCTGTGTCACCATAGGAAGTAGCTAAAAAAATTGGAAAAATGCCTGGGCAGTTTTAATGAGGGAAAATAGGATAAAATGTAGACACAAAGCATAGACAGGTGGTTTCCTTCACAAATTAGGGGGCCACAGACTATGGAAGCAGTGAAGCACACAATTGGCCAGCGGCAAGACTACTTTAATAAAAGTTCATTCAGATGACCGATTAAAGAGGTTGTAAACTCTTGTTTTTTTCTTGTTTTTTCTTTTAATGAAAATAACAAACATGCCTATACTTACCTGCTCTGTGCAGTCGTTTTGCACAGAGCAGCCCTGATCCATTTCTTCTGAGGTGGCCTGCTGGCGCTCCAGGCCCCTCCTCTTTATCGGCTGAACCCAGGGAAAGCCTCTTGACGCAGACAGCAGAACTTGGCCCCGCCCCCTACTCCCATGTCACTGGATTTGGTTGACAGCAGTGGGATCCAATGTCTCCTGCTGCTATTAATCTATCCAATGAGAAGAGAGACAGCGGCTGGAGCTGCTGCACTTGTGCACATCACTGGATTGGATCAGGCTCAGGTAAGGAAAAGGGGGGTCTGTGGGGAGCTGCAACACAGAAGGTTTTTTTACCTTAATTTCAGGTGAAAAACCTTGAGGCTTTACAACCACTTTAAGTCCTTCCTCCATGCAGAGCTGCTGGCAGATGTGTGTGCATCCTCCTCAAAGCTACATGCAGGCAGCCCATAGAAGTGGATGCACACACAGCTCCGGCACAGACACAATTGCACGTTAAAGTTTGATATGCAGACAGGAGAGGGCAGAGGCGTACCAAGCCATTCCAATCCGAACGTAGATCTGTACCATCTGCCATTTCATTAAAATTACCTACAAAACTTCAGTAAATTTATTTTCTCGTTTTGGCTCACCATGCTGCCTTTTATGGCCTCTAGATCTCTTTGGAAGGGACACTGCTTATGAGGATAATCTCAAGTAGCCATTTGTGTTATGAACTGTCTTGCTGAAGTAGTGATATTCAGCTAGACCTTCTGTTGTCTCCCCGGAAGACGTCAACCTATGACGAAACTAGTCGGGTGGTACCAGACGCAACACAGCCACGCCCCCAACATTCGGTCCGAGTCTCCATTGTACCTGCGGGACGCCGCAGCCCTGTCTCTGTTGTATGCTGATACACGCTGTATGCTTTTTTATCCAGTAAGTGCAACTTTTAAATAAACAGTGTCATACTTTTTAAACGGTATTACGCTATGTGCCCCTTTCTTTTCTCCTTGGCCCACATATGGGCTATATTCTTATGAGAACTTCCCATCATACCATCATTGGAGCCTGGTGCCTTATACATGAGAAGTGTGTTCCTGATGAATCTTTTGCCTATGATATCTGCCTGTCTGTGGTTGCCTATATGCCTGAAGACCTTAAGGGTCTGGTAAGCAGTTCACCATATAATTATTCACGGGTGATACACAAGGATCGTTTCATTGGATTCTATTGGGACTATTTTGCAATTTTCCTCATTTCTTTTTGAGCATATTTTTTCCACCCTTTCTTTGGTTTATTTACAATACAGGACTTTTTCTTATGTTATATATTTTTTATGATATTATTTATGTAAGATTATTGCACTGCCATTTTTCATTGAGTGGTATTTCAACATTTGAGTGTTACTATTTTAATATTTTTTGGTTTACACAATTTTTATATTTAGTGTTGTAGACACAGGCAGGTGTTGCCCTTTAAGAATTAAAGGAGCACAGATGACAAAGCAACATTTGGCCAGTAGGAGGAGTGTTTGAAGTAAGAGTCTCTGGTAAAATGTACTGGGACACAAGGCACAAGCAGGTATTTTCATAAAGAATTAGAAGCGTCAAACCAAAGAGTGTATAGCTTAGCTGTGTAAAAGTTTGCCAACAGCAGGACCGTTTTAATGAGCAAGACTATGTCAAAAATGTAAAAGAATCCTTAGCTAGTGGCTGTTTGTATGCTGCTTTGTATGGATTTGTTTCTAATAAATGAGTATTCCTAAGGATTCAGTTTGCAGCTGTCTGGATTTCCTTATCTTCTTATGCATACATCTATTGCAAGCTGGGCTAGCACCCTATTTGAGTGTGTTAGGGGTGACCAATAGTGGACCAATTTGGAGCAGCATTACATTGTACCAAGTAGGCCAAAATGAACCAAGACATAGGGGACAAAAAATGTTTATTTTCATTCAAGAATAAAGTGGTTGTAAACTTCTGACATGAACAAAGCATATCCCTCTATGGTGTGTGCTTGTCCTAATCCTAAGAACTAAGTGTCGTTCTGCTGCCTCGTTTCTCTGCTATCACTTCTGACTTCTGGGAGTTATTTCTGACAAGTTTTCTTAACACATAAAAAAAGAAAAGAAAAAAAGGTGACGGGGAGGTATCTCCAGCACACAGCCTGTGATTGACAGCCTCAGATCTGTTCCTGTATGCTGTGTGAAGGCAATGTGTCCCTTCTTAGTTGATAAAGCAATCTAAAAATTGTGGCAGGGTGGTTTTATTGAGCAAGACTAGGAAAAAATAAGTACTAGGGGGGCATAGGGCATAAACAGATGATTCCCTCAAAGAATTCAGGGATCACAAATATAAGAGTAAAAATTAGCCAGCAGCATAGTTTTCATTAGTAATGTAGTAACATAAAGCACAGGCAGTTGTTTTCACACACAAATTAAGAGCATAAGCCCACAGATATTAGAACTGTGTAAAATTAGCCAGAGGCAGGACAATTTTAATCAGAGAATAGGCCTAACTTTTTTTATTACTATGGGGATAGGGGATTCAGGGAACACAACAGATATATTGTGAGGTGGTTAAGGTGCACATTGTTTTTCCCCCTTTTTTTTTCTTTTAAACAATGCAACATTGTGCATCAAAAAAACTCAAACAATTGCCAACTCCAAGAACATATGGTCAGTAACATGTAAATGCTGCACTTTGAGTACTCTGAATGTATAAATACAGCAAAGGCAATCTGACCGAAACGCGTCTAGTCCTGTCCAGACATCTCAGACTCTCTCTGTACCAAAGACGTATTTATGACCATGCTTTTATGATATATGTTTCTCATGTCTTTGTCTTACTTTTTTGTATTTCATGTAAATTTTGTAATAAATTTATATACCCCATACTCAAGTCCTGGTTCTTGCCGTTTAAAGTCCCACCTCTCAGGGGTTTTTTTGTTTTGAAGCTATTCAATAGGGATGTTGGCAAGATCCCAGGTTAAAACACAGACTCCGAATAAATCTTTTCGTATAAATACAGCAGTATCAATAGTGATGGACGAACATCTGACGGGACGGTTCACGAACGGTTCGTTCAAACTCGCTCAAATGTTCGCGAACCACAGGTTCGCGGCGGGTCCCATTCATTTTAATGGCAGGTGAACATGAAAAACCTCCAGGTCATATTTGCAGCCACAAAATACTTACTAGCTGTGCACACATAGTCCCACAAAATGGATGCTGACATACCAGAAGTATTGCTATTGGAAAAGTTGCCATAAATTTTTTTTTTTTCCAGCAAAAAATTATAATTTTTTTTCTAAATCAGCCAGAACTGACAGCAGCCGGTAAATACATGTCAAATACATATAGGGTCCATTCACACGTCTGTAAAATGGGTCCGCATCTGTTACACAATTTAGCGGAACGTTAACAGACCAATTGATTTTCAATTCCAGTCTGAAAAATTAGGAATTCACAGGATAAAGTATTAAGTGTCGGCCAGTACAGGCCCCAAAAATTATCCCACAGGCGTACACCTGACAGCAAAGAACTTTGTATTCTGTGGCTGGAGGTACATTAGGCATTCACAGGATACAGAAGTAAGTGTCGGCCAGTACAGGCTCCAAAAATTAGTGGCTGGAGGTACATTAGGCATTCACAGGATAAATAAGTGTCGGCCATTACAGGCCCCAAAAAATTATTAATTCAACGGACAAAAAAGGCCTTTTATGCTGCTGTATTTAACTAAGACAGGGAGCATGAATTGTTATGGGTGGTGGCGGATATTTGTGGGCTGTCATGAGGAATTTGAATCAAACATGGTCTACTGATCACATGTGTTGAATTCCTCCGCGATCCATGCCTCATTCATTTTTATAAATGTGAGGTAGTCAACACTGTCGTAAGTTAGGTAAGTGCGCTTATCAGTCACGATCCCCCTGCTGCGCTGAACGTCCTTTCGGACAGGACACTGGACGAGGGGCAAGCCAACAGTTCCATTGCAAATTGTGCAAGCTCTGGCCAGAGGTCAAGCCTGCCCACCCAGTAGTTCAGGGGTTCATCACTTCTCAGAGCGTCCACATCGGCCGTTAACCTGATGTAGTCTGACACCTGTCGGTCTAGGCATTCCCTGATGCTGGATCCGGAGGACAGCTAAGGATGGGTCGGCTTAAAGAATTATCTCATATCAGAAGTGACAAACACATCTTCAAACCACCCTCTTCTTGCAGCCACTGTTGGATTGGTACCCACAACTGTGTCTCTGTGAGTGGAAATTCCTCTGCCAGCTCACACAAAAGCAGAATGCAGCATTTCTCGAAGCAAGGCCTGGAAGTGCTGCATTCTGACAGCCCTCTGTGATGATGGTAACATTTCTGCCATTTTTTGTTTGTACCGGGGGTCTAAGTACATTGAAATTAATGCGGTTTGTCTTGTTGGGAGTTTTTAGAGCTGAGGCTTAGAACAGAAAATTACCCAAAAATGCCTAGATGTGAATGGAGTCTTAAAGAGGAACTGCAGTCTGCTCACATAATTCGCAATAAAAACATCTTTGCCGTTCTGAAGCTTCCCTGCAACCACTTTGCATATTATTTTACATATACTGTGAATCTGTACACGAATATGCTGCAGAAATCTCCCTCCACTAAGTCTGGTTGTAGCCATTTTAACTGTGGGCCGCTGCTGCCTGTTCACTTCTTGGATTTACAGTACACAGACACACACACACACACAGACACATATATACAGACACACAGACACACGCACACAAGCACACACACACCAATGCTTGCCAGCACATTTCTACTCTCTGGATGAATACACATGGATCTCTGCTGTCTCCTGTTATCTCAGCCCTCATCCAGCTCTGCAGATCTTCTTTGTTCTCATGAGAGTGAGAGCTGTGAATGATGTCATTAGCCTAGGAAAATTACCAGACAAGAAAGAGGAAGTGGGCTGTATAAGTGATTTAGTGGCAGAAAAAAAATGTTTTACTATCCAAAGTTAAAACAAAAAGCAGAGGATTTAATAGATGGGAAGATTAAAAAATTACTGAAGAGCAGCTTTAAATACCATCTTTTTAAGACCTTGCAGCAAAAAGAAAGCTTTGGACTAGACAGCAACTAAAACTGTCTGCTACCCTCAAACCAATAACAGACTAACAATGAATAATAAAAATCACTCAATAATAAGAACCCCTTAAAATAGAAGGTAGCAGAGGGGTGACTGCCCAAAGCGATCACAATCAAATATGTTGCTGACATGGATAGTAGGAGATGACATGAAGATTAATAAAGATTCAACCACTGTACCATTACTTCACAAGTGTAAGGGACAGTTTGCTACTGAAACCAAATGTTTTCCTGTGCAGTTTTTCATGCCTCGCTATTCTTGCTCTACATCAATCTTTAATACACTAACACTATGGCTGATTTGAGCCTCCTCTTTTTATAGGCCCTTTTTTAGATGGTTCGGAGATGACACAGAGCATTAGGTCTGTAGAAAAAAAAAATGCAGAAGCTGCAAATTTTGTGCTTGCAGGATTTTCCACTAATCCATAGTCATAGTGAATCCCAACCCCATCCCTATTAATAAGGAGGAGGATGCTATAGGCCAGTGATGGAGATCCTTGGCACCCCAGATGTTTTGGAACTACATTTCCCATAATGGTCAACTACACTGCAGAGTGCATGAGCATCATGGGAAATATAGTTCCAAAACATCTGGGGTGCCAAGGTTCACCATCACTGCTATAGGCAGTTTATGTGGCAGTTGAGGAGTATTTTTATTGCATCTCGGCACTCCTGGCGTGTGAAACAAAAATGAGAAAAAAAGACCAATTTTTTGACTCAACAACTCTCAATGAGTGTTAATCCCAGTGTGTGACGTCATCCAGGAGGTGCGGAGGCACTGAAAGCGGTGGCTTCTCCTCCTTGGGTGCAGAGTCAATGGAGTTATCCCAGAGCTGCAGCGTACGTCCCATCCAGCCCGGCCGGGCTTCCCCAGTACTCCTAAACCTTGGAGGGGACCTGTTGTCACATCAACTGCCAGTACACCATACTACATGCCCTCTTATTCACCATGTTTGTAAAAGCATTTACACATTTTTTTAAATTGATAAATAGACACATATACTTACTGCACTGATCTTTTTTGCGCTGGATTTCTCTGTCTGTTTGTTTGTCTACATAATCCTGGAGCTTCCTCTCCGGTCATCCGGCAGCATCTTTGCGCCTTACAGGAGATGCCGGTTTCATAGGTGTACCTGTGACCAATTAGCTAATTAGCAGGACTTTCATACAGTTAATTTTGTCAATTTATTTACTGTTGCGGGCCTTATTGACTATAAGAATTGGGATATTTATCTGGAACTAGGGTTGAGTGTCTGTTTTATATTTTCTGTTGTTTTTTTTTAATGCAGCACACCCTCATGCATGGCATGTGCCTACTACTTGGCTACATATTCAATACTGCACATCATAAGTGTGGATGGTCCCTTAATGTGTATTTGGCACAGTGCTGTATAAGATATATACAGGGATTATTTTCAAGGCACAGTTACATTACAGAGCACTTACACTGAATATAATGTTACAATGTGAAATTAAATTTACTATGGGTACAGCTAAACTAAATCAAGATCTGTGGTGTTCATACACAGAGCAATGCCAAGAGTCTAGACTCCAGTCAGCTGTACAGAGATGCAAATGCTGACCCACCTCCTTTTAAAGTGGAACTTTACTTTTTCAATCAGCATTAACTATATTTAAACCTTATGTAGTTAGCCTTAGTAAATAGATAGGAAAGTATATTGTATTTACTTGTTTTAATCTTTTTTTTATATTCCTTCAGTTGCTTCCTGGTTTCTGGCCTAGGCCAAAAAGGTGTCATACAACCTTTGAGAATACCTCCCAACTTTTTGAGATGGGAACAAGGGACACCTATTATCAAAAGTATGTAGGCATAGGACACACCCTGCCACGCCCCCCTAAAGGAGAATTATATAAACAAAATGATTGGTTAACCACAAGTGCTTTTTTTACTACTGTTATTCCTTTGGGCGTCTTTCACACGATCGGATCGATCAGGTCCGCCTGTCTGTTTTTCAGGTGGACCCGATCAGACCACCCATTCTCCTCTATTTTGACACCCGTCTGGCACCCAATCCGACAAGATCAGCTGAAAACAAATGGATGACAATACGTTTGCCATCTGTCCAGCAGGCCGGATCGGATGGGATTGGATAAAAACGGACAGGATGTCCGGTTTTATCCGATCTCCCATAGAGGAGAGAAGGATTCTGACAGGTCCGTCTCTGCACAGTGAGCAGAGACAGATCTGTCATCTGCCTGCTCAGCAGGGATCAATAGAGCGATCCCTGCTGAGCTAGCGGAGTCCACCCCGTGTAAAAGGGGCCTTATACTTGAAACCTACACATGCAGCAAGTTAGGTTTCAAATGTAATGTAAGTCCATGCAGAGGAATACATTTGTTCATATAATAAACTAAACCTTATCAGGGGAGAATTAATTCAGTCTGTGGACTCCTGATCATCTGTTGTACATTCTGAATCTGTCCACAAGTGCCAGACCTTCTCAAATTTCCTAAGGCAACCCTGGGACAAATAAGTAGCTTTGTAGAGGGGTACAACCTTATTGAATAAACCCTTTCAGAAGGGCAGATTAGGGGCTGTGTTTGATTTCCACTTGAGCACTATCGCCCTCCTGGCATAAAATAATAAGAGACCAAAGAGTACGCATCACTCTACTAACAGCCAGAGAGTCAACTAACCCCAGGAGGCAAACACCAACTTTTATAGGGACCTGTATAGTAGTTAGGGTAGATCTAAACTGGGTCACTTTCCGCCAGTAGCTACTAATCTGAGGGTACTCCCTAAAGATATGCAGGGTCACTAGAGCATCTCCAACAGCAAGAAGAGGAATTAGGGGATATACGATGTAGCAGGGCTGCTGTTAGAAATCGCGGGGCCCCGTACAGACTACCTGGCAGGGCTCCCCCCCAAGAAAATATTAAAGATATATTTAGCTAAAATTACAACAAAATCACTATTATCAGACACAAATATAACATAACTCGCATAATTCCTGCTAAATCTAAAAAAAAAACTATGTTAAATAATAAAGAAGATGAGATGAGAAAAATATACAGGCTGGGCAGTTGGAGCTCAGTGATGAGAGAGACAGAGAGAGAGAAACAAAGTTACAATTTACAAATAAACTCCTGAGCAGAGATAAGTGCTGGGAGGGGGGCCCACACAGGGAGGGGGATTAGTGAGGGACAACTGTCTCTTTCTCAACAGATAAAAGCTGATAGCAGGGAGAGGGACAGATCAGATTCAGGTGCTGGAGGAAGATTTCTGTATTTGTTGTCCATCACTAATCCCCCTCTCTGTGTGGGCCCCCCTGTGTGCTCGGGCCCCCTACAAGAGGGCTGGTGGTCCCCCCCTATCAGCGGCCCTGCGATGTAGTAATTTTATTTAGAAATTTTGACTTGATAAACGAGCGATGTCTTCATATACAAGTAGTGTCATATCACAACTGAGTATAAAAGAGAATAGAGGTGCCTGTAAGTGTAGCAATATGGTTACATTTAACAAAGGTTGAACATAGACCATATTCTGTAACTTCATCTATGTCAGGGATCCTCAAACTACGACCCTCCAGCTGTTGCAGAACTACACATCCTATGAGGCATTTTAAAACTCTGACATTCACAGACATGATTAGGCATGATGGGAATTGTAGTTCCTGAACAACTGGAGGGCCATAGTTTGAAGACCCCTGATCTATGTCATTCCTTCCACACTATGCTCCACGAGCGCTTTAAGCCTGGCTTTCAAATCGCTCTTCTGCAGGGTGGTCTTCCCGGTCACGATTGCACACTGGCAGCGGTGAGAGTCAGCAGTGCGGAGGACGGTCTATGCAGACAGCTTTACCCCAGATGCCTGCACATTTAGATGTGCCTCTTTTCATGTGCATCAACCATGTGATTTGCTTAGTGTCCATTCACACTAGTCCGACTTGTCAGGCGACTTGGTCAGCCTGACAAGTCGCGGTATGTCGCGGTCCATTGACTGGTACAGAAGCCGTTCTAATAGAAGCGACACAAGTCGCTCCGACTTAGAAAAACGGTCTTGTACTACTTCGGGGTGACCTGGAGCGACTTGCATAGACTTCCATTTTATGAAGTCCGTGCAAGTCGCGCCGAAGTCGCGCTGCACGCAACTTCACAGGTCGCCCCCTAAGTCGGAGCGACGTAGTGTGAATCGAGCCTTAATGTTGAACCTTCATTAAATGTAACCATATTGTTACACTTAGAGGCGTCTCTCTTATCTTTTATACTCTGTAGCTCCTGCTGGATTTTTCTTCTAACCCCCTTGTGGAGGCTGCCATTTGCGGATGGACATTTTATGGTTACACAACCTATCACATTGCTATAATCTTTTTATATGGACTATAAACTGAAGGATTTATGAATAAATGGGTGTGGAACGAATCATCTGAGTTTCCATTATTTCTTACGGGGAAATTAGATTTGATATAAGAGTGCTTTGGATTACAATCATGTTTCCGGAACGAAATATGCTCGCAATACAAGGTTTTACTGTACTTGGTACTGACTGAAGACAATCAGTTTGATTTGAAAGTCAGAGTGAAATCAGAACCCCTGATTTACATACTTGTTCCAGGTCAGGGTCTCAAAAAGTAGCGAAGACATTTGAATAGAATAGCAGCCAGAGAACTAGTATTTTCAAAAGGAGAGGTCAGCAATGGCAGCCTGCATATTCTCTCACACATTTTATTTCAGCCAAATAGCTCTTCATCATGTAATTTTGAACCTAATTGATCATAGGTTGACAAGAGCGCTTTAGGTTGACGTTAGGTTTTGTGGCATATTTTGCCTTTGAAGGAAACAGATTTATTGTCATTGTGCTCACAGCATGATAATTGGCAGTATATCCGCAAGCAGCAGCATCCAACGAAATACCGTATAAGAGCATTAGTAGATTCCCCTCTGTGGTCATTAACTCCTTCAGCCTAACTTTGTAAAAATATAAAAGGTAAAGTCTGTCTAAAGACTACGGCTTCATTCACACAGGCATTGTGGCCCATGTAGCATCAATAAGGAACTTGTTTTTGCGTTCAGGGCGCGCTCGCCTTTGAATTTAGAGCGCATGGCTGTGTTTGCACAACTGCTGTGTCCCTATTAGGTAACATAGGCTCCCCGCGGGTAACTCCAGCCACATAATCAAACAGCTCATTCATGCAGTATAGGGTAAGGATTGATAAAAACACTGTCAGGTTTTTTTGTTTTTTTTTTAAATCTGTATACTATTAGGCTCCATTCACACTACCGTGACTTGTGAGCCTGACAAGTTGCCGTCCCTCGCGGTCCATGAAGTGCTACAGGACTCGTTCTAATAGGAGCGACACAAGTCGCTCCGACTTAGAAAAAGGGTCTTGTACTACTTTGGGGCGACCTCGGAGCAACTTGCATAGACATTCATTATATGAAGTCCGTGCAAGTCGCTCCGGAGTCGCGATGTACGCGACTTCACAGGTCGCCCCCGAAGTTGTGCCGCTTCAGTGTGAATGCAGGGGTGTGCCTTCACATCCTGTTGTGTAAACCGCGAGAGGCAATCTTTAGAAAATTTCCACCACAGCAAGCGTCCCTATTGGAAGATTATAGTATGTTAGAGCAGACTTCTGGGAAAATCAATGAGCCAATCACACAGGCAGGAAATTACATTTTTGGGGGAGTTCAGTGGTGTAGAGAGGAGCTCCAGGTTGCCATATTGCATATTGCCTTGCGGTTTCACAGCCAGCTTCCCACTGCGCATGCTTGAGCCACAGTGCACTTTGTAAATGGTCCCGCAGTCTTCTGGGACCTGTGATGTTTTCTAGAAGGCTGTGGGCGAAGAGGAGGGGGGTGAATTTCCATTTGATTCACCGCGGTGATCTGAGCAAAAGTGGGAGCGGGTGCTTGTCATAACCGGTTACCCCCCCCCCCTAAAAAAAAAAAAAAAAACGAAGTGCCAAATATGACAGGGGAAGGAGGAGGGGTGGGGTTGGGTGAGAATGTGGAGGTCAACAATTGGAAATCCCATTTTTGGGGGAGCAGAGTATCACTTTAAATTTCAATATGGCTTAGGTAGCAGTTGTATATGCTATATTTTTCACAAAAGTGAAGATATCCTATAAGTCTGTAAAGACATTGCAACATTTTTCCTCATAAATAAACAGGCTGTTAGCACACTTTCTAATATGATGTAGAGGACTACAGGAAGATAGTGTCTTGTCCTATGCAGGTTTTTAACATTAGCAGGAGCTCAAACTTTAGACATACTCTGCAATAGGAATTTAGGCTTAGGTGCGATACTCCCCATGCGTTAAAGTGGTTCTAAAGGCTGAAGTTTTCTCTGCTCTGTCTCTGATCTCTTCAAAGGGCAGATCCATAACAGTGGAAACCATTGGCTCACGCTGCTGTCAATCAAACTCTGTGAGGAGGGAGCGGGGCTCGGGAGTGAACCTGCACTGGTGCCCCCATAGGAAGCGGCTTCCTTTGGGGGCACTGGATAAAGAGGAGGAGCCAGGAGTGCTGGTGGGGGACCAGAGAGGAGGGGGAACAGGGCTACTCTGTGCAAAACCACTGCACAGAGCAGGTACTGTAAATATAACATGTTTGTTATTTTTGTAAAAAACAAATTTACCTGTAGAAACACTTTAAATACTTCCAGAGGGATACAGATACTGCAGCTTTCGTCATTGGAACACAGAGTGCACCAGGTGATTATAACGAATCAGTCCCTCCCATTCAAAATCATTCTGCAAAGGAAATGGTTAAACAGCTATACCTTCACAGCAGAGAAGGAATGTGAAATAAGGTTTGTGAAAATCCCTGCAATGTACAATATATGTAACAAAGGTGCAGTTAAACTTCAAGGCCCATACATGCATTGCATTAATGCTTCAATGTTGTTGAATGGTTCCCACTGTAGACAATTACTCATCTGAACTGTTTAACTATAGGATACCAATCATGTTAACGAACATCTCATAACAGTGTGCACCATTGTGTGTATACTGTACATACTGCAGATGATGTGACCAATAAAATAGCTTTCTATTGCTCACCTGCCAACCAAAAGTACAGTTTTCTCTAGCCTGTGTGCTGTGGATGCTGTATATACTCTGTGCTGTGGATGCTGTATATACTCTGTGCTGTGGATGCTGTATATACTCTGTGCTGTGGATGCTGTATATACTCTGTGCTGTGGATGCTGTATACACTCTGTGCTGTGCATGGTGTATGCACTCTGTGCTGTGGATGCTGTATACACTCTGTGCTGTGGATGCTGTATACACTCTGTGCTGTGGATGCTGTATACACTCTGTGCTGTGGATGCTGTATACACTTTGTGCTGTGGATGCTGTATACACTCTGTGCTGTGGATGCTGTATACACTCTGTGCTGTGGTTGCTGTATATACACTCTGTGCTGTGGATGCTGTATACACTCTGTGCTGTGGATGCTGTATACACTCTGTGCTGTGGATGCTGTATACACTCTGTGCTGTGGATGCTGTATACACTCTGTGCTGTGGATGCTGTATGCACTCTGTGCTGTGGATGCTGTATACACTCTGTGCTGTGCATGGTGTATGCACTCTGTGCTGTGGATGCTGTATACACTCTGTGCTGTGGATGCTGTATACACTCTGTGCTGTGGATGCTGTATACACTCTGTGCTGTGGATGCTGTATATACACTCTGTGTTGTGGATGCTTTATACACTCTGTGCTGTGGATGCTGTATACACTCTGTGCTGTGGATGCTGTATACACTCTGTGCTGTGGATGCTGTATATACACTCTGTGCTGTGGATGCTGTATATACACTCTGTGCTGTGGATGCTGTATATACACTCTGTGCTGTGGATGCTTTATACACTCTGTGCTATGGATGCTGTATACACTCTGTGCTGTGGATGCTGTATACACTCTGTGCTGTGGATGCTGTATACACTCTGTGCTGTGGATGCTGTTTACACTCTGTGCTGTGGATGCTGTATACACTCTGTGCTGTGGTTGCTGTATATACACTCTGTGCTGTGGATGCTGTATACACTCTGTGCTGTGGATGCTGTATACACTCTGTGCTGTGGATGCTGTATACACTCTGCTGTGGATGCTGTATATACACTCTGTGCTGTGGATGCTGTATATACACTCTGTGCTGTGGATGCTGTATACACTCTGTGCTGTGGATGCTGTATACACTCTGTGCTGTGTTCAATGTATGCAAGGTATTTGCTATGCTGTGTATGATGTGTGGGCTCTGCATCGTGCATGCTTTGTGTTGAGTGTGTAGTGGCCAGGCTTGCCGTCACCTGTCTGTAAATATCTTTGGCTAATAATATGTCAGGCTGTGTTTGCTTTTTAGGTATAAACCAGACAAATCACTTGTTATTTGTATTTTCAGTGTTTCCATATTGTGTTTTTACTTTTTAAACATCAATTGACTTAGGTACCAGTAAACAATGTTCTCTGTCAGTACATTTTTCATGTTTTGCCATTAAAAAATGGCGTGGAAGGTCGACAACACTGGTAGAGGCATGCCTATTTGCTCACCATGCTGCAGGCTCAAGCCACTTTAACTGCATTTTCCACAACTCCCTGGTTTTCTGGGCATGGCTAGGGAAAATAAGTTTGTTTTACTCCATCAACAGCTCAGAGAGGCCACGCCTGATAAGGCAGAGATAGCTGGCCAAGTGATCTACAGCCAGGTGGAAGGCCGTCCACCGTCAGAACATGCCTGCAGGGCAGCCAGGCCAGCAGCTAAAGCAGCTTCTCTCAAAGACCCAGCTACAGTGGGGAGCCGCTCATCGATTGCTACTGGCGTACTCCAGTTCCAGGGGGTTGACCCCTTGTCATTGGGCCTTGAATCCCTCCAGCTTTTCACCTGCGTTAACAGATCTACTTTGGACTTCGCTGAGAGGGATGCTGTTTATGAGCATTATAAGTAAGCCTTATGTGTTCTCAACTTTAACTGAAGTTGTCATTCTCAGCTAGACCCTGCTGTTATTTTGTTATTATCTTACAGACTATGCTATACAGCCACCTGTTATCCTAATCAAATCTGGCTATACACTGCTCTAATTTCAGCTGATTCCTGCTTGCTTGCATGAAATTCGAGTGATGCATGGTCTTGCTAGCACACTATATGTCCCGGGAAATTATAGGCCTGTCAGTCTTACATCGATAGTATGTAAACTTCTGGAGGGGATGATAAGGGACTATATCGTAGAGTATGCTAAAGACAACAGCATCATCAGCAGTAATCAGCACGGGTTTACAAATGGGCGTTCTTGTCAAACCAATCTCTTAACATTCTACGAGGAGGTGAGCTGTGAGCTAGATAGGGGGAGACCAGTGGAGGTGGTGTACCTGGATTTCGCTAAGGCGTTTGATACAGTTCCCCACAAGCGCCTAATTTATAAAATAAGGTCTGCAGGCATAGACCGCAAGGTTTGCTCTTGGATACGGAACTGGCTAAAAGGGCGGTGGTAATAAATAGCGGATACTCAGACTGGTCTGGGGTGGTAAGTGGGATCCACCAAGGCTCATTCCTGGGACCAACCTTGTTCAATTTATTCATAAACAGCATTGAGGACGGGATCAGTAGTTCTATATCAGTTTTAGTAGATGACACAAAATTGGGCAGGGCAATAACTGCACAGCATGAAGCAGATATCCTACAGAATGACCTGGACAAAATAACAGAGTGGGCAACGACATGGCAAATGAGTTTTAATGTGAAGAAGTGTAAGGTTTTGCACTTGGGGACTAAAAACATAAAAGCACAATACATTTAAGGGGGGAACCTTTGGGGGAATCAAAAATGGAGAAAGATCTGGGAGTCTTGGTAGAGGATAGACTACGCAATAGCATGCAATGTCAAGCGGCAGCTGCCAAAGCCGGCAGAATATTAGCATGCATAAAGAAAGGGATGTATTCCAGAGATAAGACTATAATCCTTCCACTTTATAAAACTCTGGTCTGACCACATCTGGAGTATTCTTTCCAGTTCTGGTCGCCAGTCCTCAGGAGGGATGTGTTGGAGCTGGAGAGAGTCCAGAGAAGGGCAACTAAACTAATTAGGGGATTGGAGGACCTTAATTATGAAGAGCGTCTTCAATCACTTGATTTATTCTCCCTGGAGAAGAGACGCCTGAGAGGGGACATGATAGCAATTTATAAATACCTCAATAGTGATCTCAGCATAGAAAAAAAGCTATTCAGTCGAAAGGATTGCATGAGGACTTACAATGTGATTAGAGGAGAAGCGTTTTAACCTCAGGCAACGTGGGGGGTTCTTTACTGTTAGGCAAGATTGTGGAATTCTTTACCACAAGAGGTGGTTTCTGCGGGAAGTATGGTTGCTTTTAAAAGACTCTTAGACGTACATCTCAAGGATCAGAACATTCAGGGGTACGAGAGATGATTACGGCCACACACACCTACACAGGTTGAACTAGATGGGCTATTGTCTTTATTCAACCTCACCTACTATGTAACTATATTCAAAAAAAGTAGAGTGCTTGATTTTTGTGGAAGGAGACTGTAAGAAAATTGTTGTCCAGTCAGATGCAGTCACTGTTTTGCTGTAGGAATAAAATAGCCAATCAGAAGGAATATTTCCATCCGTACTGTTAATGTGCTTGGAGAAATCTGTTAGATTTATTTTGTTCATTACACCAGTGGTGTAGCGAGGGGGGGGGGGGGGGCTTTCAGCTGGTGTGATCGCCCCCAGGCGCAAAATTTAGAGGGGCGCTATCCTGAGTGTGCAGGGTCAGATGCCCCAGCCAACCACGTAATTACTTACATTCAGGGCCGCCATCAGGGGGGAACAGCCAAAACGCCTGTAGCAGGCCAGGGCATCCTGAGGGGCCTGGACCCAAAGTTCTACTACTATAAAACTATTGGTTGTTAGAACCACCTGGTTTTTAGAAACCAGTGATGTAATGCAGAGACTTCAGCATTCAGAGCGGAGGAGGATGTAACTTCCTCGACCTCCTAGTGCTCAGCTGCACCCACCTCCTCCAGCTTCTGCGGCCCCCTGCTCACAAAGGTACCTGAGTCTGACTGAAATTCTGAGGCGAGGCCAGGGAATCTGTAGGGCTGTCTGTTAGTGAAGGAGCCAGCCAGAGATGGAGCGACAGAGGATGGCAGCTAGTGTAGGAGGATAGATGAGAGGGGGAGGGAAAAGGGAAAGAGAAGGAGGAGGCTGAACGAAGCAGCTGAGAGGATGAAGGGGCTGGGACAATGATGTAGAGGGGGAGTGGGGAGGGGCATGGTGATGGTGGTATGTGGCAGGGAGTGAGGGAATGGAGACAGGCTGTGTCCCAGTGATGGATATTTCCTCATGCTGTGTGTGCTGAGCTGAGGAATTTGGGCCTGCTATGCTGGGATTTGTAGTGCTATTTCTCTGCTCTCTCTCCCCGCTTTTTCTCTCCCACCTCCTCTCTTTCTCTCTGCTCTTTCATTTCCTCCTTTCTCTCTCCCTCCCCCTCTCTCTCTCCCTCCTCTCCCTGCTCTTTCTCTGCTCTCTCCTTACTCTCTCTTCCTCCTCTCTCTCTCTCTCTCCCTGCTCTCTCTCTCTTCCTCCTCTCTCTCCCTCCTCTCTCTCCCCCTGCTCTTTCCCTCCCTCCTTATCTCTCTCCCTGCTTTCTCTCTCCCCTCCTATCTCTCTCTCTGCTTTCTGTCTGCTCTCTCCCTACTCTCTTTCTTCCTCCTCCTCCTCTCTCTCCCTCTCTCTCTCCTATCTCTCTCCCCCTCCTCTCTCTCTCTGCTCTCTCTTTTCCTCGTCTCTCTTTCTCCCCCTCTCTCTACCCCTTCTCTCTCTTTCTCTCGTGCTCTCTCCCTCCTCTATCTCTCTTTATCTCTCTGACCCTGCTCTCTCTTTACTCTTTTCCTCCCCTCTCTCACTCTTCTATCTCCCTATCTCTCTCCCTCTCCCCTTCCTCTTTCTCCCCCCTGCTCTCCCTCACGCTTCCTCCTCTCTCTCTCCCCCTTCTCTCTCTCTCTCCCTCCTCTCTCTCTTTCCCCCTCTCTCTCTTTCCCTCCTCTCTCTCTTTCCCTCCTCTCTCTCTTTCCCTCCTCTCTCTCTTCCGCCCTTCTCTCCCCGTTCTCTCCCCCTGCTTTCTACCTTCTCACTCTTTTCTCAATGCTCTCCCTCCCCTTGGTATACAGTCTATCTATCTATCTATCTATCTATCTATCTATCTATCTATCTATCTATCTATCTATCTATCTATCTATCTATCTATCTATCTATCTATCTATCTATCTATCTATCTATCTATCTATCTATCTATCTATCTATCTATCTATCTATCTATCTATCTATCTTATATTTTTCCCTCAGTACTGTATATTCATTAAATAATAATAAATATATAGTATATTTTTAAAATAAACTACAAAGACCACATAAATGTGTGAATAAACCTAAAATGTATCATAAAGGGTTTAATGCTGTACTAGTGGAAGGGATTCAGGAAGTGTTAAAAGTTCACGGATTAGGGGGCACAAATTACTTGCCTTGCCCTGGCCGCTGACAACCCATGCTACACCACTAGGCTAAGCAAAAGAAATCTATTTGTGTATGGACTTAATCTTAAAGTGATTGTAAACTCTTTCTCTTTTTGTTTTTTTTTTAGATAGAAAAAATGATGGTGTAAAAGTATTTCTAATCAAAGTGAGATAAAAACATGAGCAAAGAAAAGGAGTTCGCTGATAAATAAGTAGCATTAAAATGAAGGTTGTAGCATAGCTTACCCAGGTTCCTCCTGTAGGTTTAAAGCATAGTAGCCAAATTCTACTTTTAGGCAGCTTGACTGGGAATGACCTGCATGTCTTTTGATACCAGCCAGGCACTACAAGTAAACCAATCTTTGGGGAAACAACAACTGGTCTTATTTTAAGATGATCTTTTTCATTTCTGTGAGTATAAACTGGCACTGAAGATGTCAGGCTGCCTGTAATGAAATGCACATTTAGGATGATCCAAGCATACATGTTTATGAAAATATTTTACAAAAAATAAGTTAGTAGGCTGATACTGTTCATGCATAAAATACTTTCTCAAGTCAATGGCCTTTAATTTTCCTTAGCTGGCCCTTAAGCCGGGTACACACGGGCCGAATGTCAGGAGGCCTATTCAAAAAGAAATGTTCTGAAGTTCGGCTCGTGCGCATGACGGTCTATCCGAGAGAAGCCGGCCATTTGATTGGCTTCTGTTGGATGTGTATGCTTGAAAACCAGCAGCCGACCAACTCCCGATTAGCGCACTCAGCCAATGGCAGGGGGGCCGTCCCCCTGTCAGAACACAATAGCTCAGCCGGGGAGAGCGCTCTACTAACTTTGCATAGTTAATACAGCGGCTCCAACAGGATCTATCAGTTTTTTTTTTTCAGGCTGAACGGAAAAAAACGAATATTGTGTACTAGGCTTTACACTGATTGCTTTCCAGGGTTCCCTCCTGCAAAGCTCCTATCACCTTAGATATTTCATTCTTCTTCTCTATAGCTGGGAGTTTTCTCCCCACCCCAAACACACACTGATAATATCATTTGCCCTTTGTCACTTGGCAGCTCTCAGAACTCTATAAAGGTGTGTTTCATTTACCAAGTGTGCAAATAACACAAAGCCAATTACTACTCTACTATAAGCTCTGTGCAAATAACCGAAATAACCCTTTTCTTTTGGAACTTTCCAACCTGCTTCTAGGAATATTGGGCAAATTTTGGCCAGCACTGGCGTGGAACCATACTTTTATCAGCATAAATAGGCATTCTCTTGGTCTCAATGGGGACAGTGGTGTCAAAGAGAATGATGGCTGTGCTGAGTGACTCGTTCGTCATGAGTGCCATTCAGAGAACAACTGGCATTTGGAATGTAAAGCTTTCTCTAATTGGACAAGATAGAGAAGCGAGGTGGTGATGTCACAATCTCTACCTCATCCAATCAGACAAAGCTTTCCATTAATTGAGAAAGCTTTAAATGCAACACACCTTAATGTATATTTATATGGCCTGTGTAGTTGTTTTTTGTCTTACAATCACTCAGCAAATCTGATTGTCCTATCTGATAATAATCAACTGATGGAAAATAATTAAAAAAACAAAGTACAACAATCAAGCAGGTCACTTCACAAAATGACTCTGCAATAACAATTGCATAAACAACTCCAATCGTGAAAAAGACACTTTCTTTTAATAGTTAACTAATTTGAAATAGATAAAATCAAGCAAATTAAAAAGGGCATTACTATTTCTTTCATTAGACTGGAAAAGAGTTTAGGATTCATGTGGTTTAGTTGTGCGTTAGAACTCAGCACCATTGGCTATGAATTATATAGCAATAGGTAATATAATCTGACTTCTATTCCTTTTGCACGTTTGCAATGCTGCTCCCTCTTCTCAGTTTTCTGCTTTATTTTTAGGCTGTATGGATCAGTGCATGTGTATATTGCCATTCATACGATCCTTGGCTACAGCAAAGCTTTCATCCGGTTCAGCCATACCTTGCCTGTCTTTGAACTACCGTAGTACAATCACTCAGAAAGCAAGCATCATAAATTTGCACTCTAGTGAACCTGGCTTATCGCATAAATGCAGTAGCCCTGCTTTGTGTTTTCTTCACAGCTCATAATTCTGTTGTTACACAAACACACCAGGGAATGGCCCAAGAAAGATGAACATATCTTAAAATGATAAATAAACCTCTTATTTTTCATATTGGGATAGATGCAATATAACATGTAAATGCATATCCACCCATCCAACCAACCTTTTAGAAACCTTGTCTAAATACCTTTTTTTCCAGGTGAGTCACATGCTGCCCATACCTGGAAGTCCCAGTTTTTTGCCTTCATTACTGGTGGTCTACCATTGTGATGGAGAAATTAAGGAAAATGTAAGGACGGAGACTGCACCAATGTGGACCCTTCAGATAAACTGCTTGGGATAGTCAATGAAAGGTGGTAGGTTATCAAGGAAGTGTAGGTGGATCAGCACTTGTCAAAGTATGAGGATGGTTCCATGTGAGAGCAGGTGTTGCGGGATCCCCCTAGGATGCAGAGTCTAAAGGGCCGCACACACTTGACGAAAATCGGACGAAATATCCTCCGATTTTTCTCTCTCATGCTCAGCGTTCATTACTGTTTTTAGTTGACAGTGCATAATGTTCACAAAATTTGTCATCCGATTTTTTTTTTTTTGGCACATTTGTTCCCAGACTTCCAGGTTGTCAGCAACTTCAGATCATGCGCAGTCTTTCGTATCCGATTTTTCACGGACGTACTGCATACACATTAAACGAAAATTGGTCGTCTGGGGACGGACGATAAAAATTTTGGTGTTTGTCCCTCCGTTTTTTTCGTTGAAAATGTCGGCATCGGCTGCTGAAAGTTGTGTACACACTAGGCGAAAATCGTACGATGTTACCTCGGACGGGAATTTTCGGCAGATTTTCTACTAGTGTGTACCCCATTTAAGATCCAGCTGGTATTCATGAGGGGGTTTGGACTTAAGCCTCGTACACACGATCAGATTATCGGACAAATTTTCATCTGTTTTTTGTTGCATGCTTGTCTCAAATGGAGAGAGAAGAGGTTACTTTCATATGAAAATTCTCGTACGACAGAATTCAACTCCAGAAATTATGTCTTGTGTTGAATTTTTTTGTATGTATTCTTTCTTTTTGGATGAAAACTGTACTAATTAATTAAAAATTTAACGTTGTGTTCACGTACGATAACATTTTTTTAGCCTGCACATCCAGTTTTTGTGGTACGAAAATTTGTAATTGGCTGTCGAAAGCACCATACTAACAATCCGAAAATCGACAGATCGTTTGTCAAACAAAAACAAAAACTTGTGTACGGGCCTTTTGGCAGCCTATAGGTTAGTCTGTTTCTTTTTCATTAATCCAGCAACTAAAACTAAAAAACTTACCCAATTCCCCCATCTACACATTCGAGGTGAAATGAGTTGCTAGTGAACTATTTTCTTCTGACAGTGGGGAATCCTCCCCCACTGTCAGAAATGTACCGATCAACGCTGCTGGCTATAGCCTGCAGATCTGATTGAGTCCCGGTTCACACTGGTGTGATGCGGGAAACCCTGCGATTCAGTGCCGTTTCCCACATTGCACCTCAATCACACACTGACATCTGCGAACCACTGGGGGAGTCAATGTAAAGTTAATGACATCCCAGCTCGGTTCGCAGATCGTAGTGTGATCTGTCAAATGGTGAAGGAATCGGATTGCATAGGTGTCAACACACATCGGATCCAATTCCAGTGTGGACCAAAACAAGGGTCCTTCACCATTTTGGTGCAAATGCAATGCAATTTCAGCCATACAGTTTGTATGGCTGAATTCGCATCGCACAGACATTGCATGTGATCTGCCCAGGAATGCAGTGCGAATAACATGCAATGTCTGTGATTGCACAAGTGTGAACCCAGCCTGAGGCTCGGTTCACTCAGTCAGCAACACAAAGTTTACAAAGCTCTTAGCCAACCGATGCGGGTGTCAATGTAAAGTTGATGACATCCCCAAATCGGTTTGCAGAATGCAGTGAAAACCTGTGAAATTGAACGGCAATAGAATCGCATGAGTCTGAACATCCCTGCTATCCGAATCCAGTGCAGACCAAAAAAAGGTTCCTGCCCCATTTTGGTCCAAATGCGATGCGATTTCAGCCAGCTGGTCCTGCGGACTCTATTTCTGCTGGCACCCACTGATCGTTTGGTGCACAGGCAGAGCGGCAGTCTGCCAATGTAAACAAGGCAGATTGCCGTTCTGTCAGTAAGGAAGGTATGAATCCTGTGTTCGTGCAAACCAGGGACATGGATCCATGCCTTCCCTAGTGAAGCACCTCACACACTACACTAAAACACTAACTAGTAGGGATAGACCGATTATCGGCAAGGCCGATATAGTGGGTGCCGATATGCACTTTCCCCGATATATCGGTATCGGCCCCGGATCTGGCCGATATTGCCAATATTTTTGTGACGTCATTCTGCCTTCTTAGGCTGCCTCCCTCGTCTTGGACAGCCTCGTCCGGAGTCAGGACTAGTCTCGCGGGAGTGTATCACAGCCATACACCCACCCACAGCAGCCCGGTGTCAGCCAGCCACCCACATCCACAGGCCCTGTACCAGCCAGCCACAGGCATTGTACCAGCTAGCCAGCCACACACATGCCCTGTACCAGCCAGCCACAGGCACTGTACCAGCCAGCCACCCACAGGCCCTGTACTAGCCAGCCACCCACAGCCCCTGTGCCAGCCAGCCACCCACCACAGGGGCCAGCCAGCCACCCACCACAGGGTGCCAGACAGCCAGCCACCCACAGACAGGGTGCTAGACAGCCAGCCACCCACAGGCCCTATGCCAGTCACCCACCTACAACAAGGTGCCAGCCAGCCACCCAACACAGGGTGCCAGCCAGCCACCCACCCACCACAGGGTGTCAGCCAGCCAGCCACCCACCCACCCACCACAGGGTTCCTGTCAGCCAGCCATCCACCACAGGGTGCTAGCCAGCCAGCCATCCACCACAGGGTGCCAGCCAGCCATCCACCACAGGGTGCCAGCAAGCAAGCCAGCCACCCACCACAGGGTGCCAGCCAGCCAACCAGCCACCCACCACAGGGTGCCAGCAAGCCAGCCATTAAGCATTAAACAAAAATTAACATGTTCAGCACCAGATTTGTGTCAAAAGTTATTTTTCAAAACTTTAAATGTACAAAATATCGACCCATATCGGCCGATACCGATATGTTGTGACCAAAATATCGGTATCGACCCTGAAAAAACCATATCGGTCTATCCCTACTAGCTAGGCACACAGTTAACCCTTTGATCGCTCCTGATGTTAACCCCTCCCCAGCCAGTGTCATTAGTGCAGTGACTGATCACTGTGTTAGTGTCACTGGTTCCCAAAAAAGTGTAAGTTAGGTGTCCGATTTGTCTGTCGCAATATCGCAGTCTTGCTATAAGTCTCTGATCGCCGCCGTTACTAGTAAATAATAAAAATTCCATAAATATATCCCATTTGTAGATGCTAAAACTTTTGCACAAACTAAGCAATATACACTTTTTGGGATTTTTTTTACCAAAAATATGTAGCAAAATACATATTGGCCTAAATGAATGAAGAAATTAGATTTTTTGCATTTTTGTATTGGATGTGTTTTATAGCAAAATAGTAAAATGAAATTGTTTTTCTTTTTTTAAATCGTTGGTTTGTTTTTCGTTTTTAGGGCAAAAAATAAAAAATTGAGGAAGTAATCAATTAGGCCCCATGCACACGGGGCGTTAGAAAAAACGTGCGTCAAAGTTAGTTCTGACGCCGGAAAAAGCAGCTGTAAAAACGTGCTTTCAGTAGCTTTTTCCATTGGCGTTATTGCACGTTTTGCCACGTTGCTTTTAGCAGCGTTTTTTTCTGCCTCCATTCAAAATCAATGGTTCCCTATGGGAGCCTATTGATTTGAATGGAGGTCGCACCGCAAGTCGGATCCGAAAAAACGGCATGGGGTCCCCCCCAAAATCCATACCAGACCCTTATCCGAGCATGCAGCCCGGCAGGCCAGGAAAGGGGACGAGCGAGCGGCCCCACCCCCCCTGGACCACACCAGGCCACATGCCCTCAACATGGGGGGGTGTTGGTGCTTTGGGGCAGGGGGGGCTCTGCACCCCCCACCTCAAAGCACCTTGCCCCCATGTTGATGAGGACAAGGACCTCATCCCCACAACCCTGGCCGGTGGTTGTGGGGGTCTGCGGGCAGGCGGCTCATCGGAATACGGAAGCCCCCTTTAACAAGGGGGCCCCCCAGATCCCGGACCCCCTCCCTATGTGAATGGGTATGGGGTACACTGTACCCCTACCCATTCACCCCATAAAAGGCAGTGTATGTAAATAACGACAGGAGACGTTTTGGAAAGTTTATTAAAAATCTTCATCTGTTCTCCCTCTCCTGGTCTTCTCCCTCTCCTGGTCTTCTGGTCTTCTGCTCTTTTGCTGTCCGTTCTTCCCTCGGCTCTTCTCTTCCCTTCTTCTTCTTCTTCCTCCGGTCCTCCTCCGACGATGTCTCCGATGGTTATGCCGGTCTCCGGTCTCTGCAGCTTGTTATATAGCCATTAAGGGCGTGGCCGCTCGGTGACGTCATCGGGAGACTCCGCCCCCTTATGTCACACATGACATCATCTGTGACATAAGGGGGCGGGGCCTCCCGATGATGTCATCGGGGACCACGCCCACAATGGCTATATAACAAGCTGCAGAGACCAGAGACCGGCATAACCATCGGAGACATCGTCGGAGGAGGACTGGAGGAAGAAGAAGAAGAAGAAGAAGAAGGGAAGAGAAGAGAAGAGCCGAGGGAAGAACGGACAGCAAAAGAGCAGAAGACCAGGAGAGGGAGAAGACCAGGAGAGGGAGAAGACCAGAGAAGAACAGATGAAGATTTTTAATAAACTTTCCAAAATGTCTCCTGTCGTTATTTACATACACTGCCTTTTATGGGGTGAATGGGTAGGGGTACAGTGTACCCCATAACCATTCACATAGGGAGGGGGTCTGGGATCTGGGGGGCCCCCTTGTTAAAGGGGGCTTCCAGATTCCGATGAGCCCCCTGCCTGCAGACCCCCACAACCACCGGCCAGGGTTGTGGGGATGAGGCCCTTGTCCTCATCAACATGGGGGCAAGGTGCTTTGAGGTGGGGGGTGCAGAGCCCCCCCCTGCCCCAAAGCACCAACACCCCCCCATGTTGAGGGCATGTGGCCTGGTGTGGTCCAGGGGGGGGTGGGGCCCCTCGCTCGTTCCCCTCCCCTTTCCTGGCCTGCCGGGCTGCATGCTCGGATAAGGGTCTGGTATGGATTTTGGGGGGGAACCCACGCCGTTTTTTCGGCGTGGGGCTACCCTCAAATTCCATACCAGACCCGAAGGGCCTGGTTTGGAACCTGGGGGGGACCCCCACGCCGTTTTTTTCCCATTTTGGCGTGGAGTTCCCCCTTAAGATTCTCACAGCGCAAGTCGTCCCGCAAGTCGGATCCGACTTGCGGTGCGACTTCCATTCAAATCAATAGGCTCCCATAGGGAACCATTGATTTTGAATGGAAGAAAAAAAACGTATAACGTGGCTTAACGCACGTTAAGCAACGTTATAGCAACGTTATTCAGCCTTTAGCAGCGTCAGGCGTTTTTAACGCTCTAACGCTGGTCCTCAGAACGCGCAGGTCGTGGGTTCTTGTTGCAGCTTAAAAACGCCTAGGCCACTTACAGCTCAAAAACGTCTGTGTGTGCATAAGGCCATAGAATAACATGGAGGGGCGTTTTTAGGCTGCAAAAAGAAAACTCCTGAAGCTACTTACGGCGGCGTTAAAAACGTCCCGTGTGCATGGGGCCTTACCACCAAAAGAAAGCTCTATTTGTGGGAAAAAAAGGCCAAAATTTATTTTGGGGTACAGTGTCGCATGACTGTGCAATTGTCAGTTAAAATAATGCAGTGCCTTATTGCAAAAAATGGCCTGGTCATGAAGGGAGGTAAATCTTCCGGAGCTGATGGGGTTAAAGAGGTTGTAAACCCACATTTTTTTTTTTTTCACCCTGCAAGAGAAACACATCACATTGCATATTAGCTCATTATGAAATACTTACCTTAGAGCGAGCCCCCGCCGTGCCGCCCGCTTACCTCTATGACGGGCGACATGTCCAGTCGCCCGTCTTCCGGGATAGCGGCATCCGGCCATCTGATTGGCCGGAGCCGCAGTGATGTCACTCCCGCGCACGCGGCCGTTCCTTCATAGCGCATGCGCCAGTGACGTCACTGGCTGCATGTAAGGTAAATATCTCCTAAACGGTACATGTTTAGGAGATATTTACAGTACCTATAGGTAAGCCTTATCATAGGCTTACCTATAGGTACAACTTGCAGAGGAGGGTTTACTTCCTCTTTAAATACCTTCTGTAAACATATGAAATTTAAATTTCTCACCGAAGCTTGTGGGAGAAGTCACTACTGGGAGTGGGATAGGCTTAATTACAGACAGACTCCAAACAAATGTAAAACACTCCTTTATTCAGAAGGAGTTAGAAATGTTAATGGTTATTTCAAAGTGTAAAATGTCTTTTCAGAAACAGGGGAAGGGGAAGAAAATACAGTAAAACAGTAAACATTTTAGTGATAGCTGGACTGATTTATTGTGTGAAGATTTTAAACTCCACTAGTAAACCAACCTCAGATTCTTTTATCCATTTACTTTTGTTTTTCTTGTACCGGCTTTAGAAGTTTTCATTGTATCCTGTAATCATTGTCTGCAGCTGGCTATACACTCATCAAAATGTGTGGCTGTCCCTCCTCAACAGAAGTTGAACATTTGATTACCTTAACCTTGTAGAGGTAATGAGTTGAATATTTTCCCTAATTAGCAGCTGCAGCCGCAGCCCCAGATAAGTGCATTCTGACAGCTGCAGTCGCTGATCAGTGCATTCTGAGAGCTGCAGCCACTGAGCAGTGTATTCTGACAGCTGCAGCCACTTATCAGTGCATTCTGGCAGCTGCAGCTGCTGATCAGTGCATTCTGATAGCTGTAGCCACTGATCAGTGCATTCTGACAGCTGCAGCCGCTTATCTGTGTAATCTGATAGCTGAAGCCGCTGATCAGTGCATAACGATAGCCGCAGCCACTGATCAGTGTATTCTGGCAGCTGCAGCCGTTGATCAGTGTAATCTGATAGCTGAAGCCGCTGTTTAGTGTATTCTGATAGCTGCAGCCACTGATCAGTGCATTCTGAAAGCTGCAGCTGCTGATCAGTGCATTCTGACAGCTGTAGGCACTGTTATATTTTTTAAGGACTGGGTCCTCTGTAAGGAGTTTCGATAAGTATTTAGCGATTAGTATGACCATAGTTTGTGATGTATTACAAGTATTTAAATTGTATAACAAAGAAGTTATAGATTTTGTAAAGGCTCTACTGTAGGCCTGCATTTTAAAATTTGATAAATGGGTACAATTATGCCTAAGTCATATACAGTAAAACCTTGGATTGCGAGCATAATTCGTTCCGGAAACATGCTTGTAATCCAAAGCACTCTTATATCAAAGCGAATTTCCCCATAAGAAATAATGGAAACTCAGAGGATTCGTTCCACAACCATTTATTCATAAGTCCATCAGTTTATAGTCCATATAAAAAGATTATAGCATTAAGATAGGTTATATAACCATAAAATGTCCATCCACAAATAGCCGCTTCCACAAGGGGATTGGAAGCAAAATCCAGCAGGAGCTACAGAGTATGAAATAGAAGAGAGGCGCCTCTAAGTGTAGCAATATGGTTATATTTAATGAAGGTACATTTAGCAACTCACATGGTTGATGAATAAAACAGGCACATCTAAGTATGCAGGCATCCGGGGTAAAGCTGTCCACATAGACCATCTTCTGCACCGCCGGCTGCCAGTCTGTAATCCTGACCAGGAAGACCATCCTGCAGTAAAGCGATCTGAAAGCGAGGGGCAGCATGGAAGGGATGACGTAGATGGCAGTGCGGAGGATGGTCTATGTGGACAGCTTTAGCCTGGATGCCGGCATTCCTTAGATGTGCCTGTTCCAATCAACCATGTGAGTTGCTAAATGTTGTACCTTCATCAAATTTAACCATATTGCTACACCTAGAGGCGCCTCTCTTCTCTTTTATACTCAGTTGTGACTTGAGGCTACTTGTATATCAAGACATCGCTTGTATATCAAGTCAAAATGTATTTGAAAATTTTGCTTGTCTTGCAAAGCGCTCTTAAACCAAGTTACTCTCAAACCAAGGTTTTACTGTATATTTTGCATAGGGGATACTGTGAATGAGCGCAGGTGGATAAGTGCTTGTCGCATGTAATATTGCGTTCTCAGCTGTGTTTTTGCGATAAAGGCTAGATGCCAGGTAGTTATTTTGATCTTTGTAAATCTGTAGATCTATGAAGGTAATTGTTTATGGCTGATGATTGACTGTCAATTTTAAATTGTGCTGGTTATCATTGAGTCTGTGTACAAACGAGTCGAGAGACTCCACCGTATCTGTCCAGATAATAAAAATATCATTAAATGAAGGAAGAAGAAGAAACTCAGTGGCAAGAAGGGCCTAAGAGGAAGATAACCCCGAAAAATAATTAAGGGAACTAAATTTGTATGGCTGGGTGGGGGAGGGGTATTGAAGAGGAACAAAAATTCGGATGGGGCCCCAGGGACCCAAGTCGCTCTGGCCCCTCTCCACAATTATAGAGGAGAGGGGACTGCTGGGCGAGCAGAGTCAGAGCTCAATCTCGGGGGCGGGGGTAAAAGTAGAATCAAGAAGGGAGGGAGTTATTCGACTAGGTGGCCCTGATAGATGAGGGAATACAACCCGGGTAGTGACATCCTGGAAAGGTGGGAGGGGGGAGGGAGGCATTGGGGGGTGGGAGGGAGGGTGGGATTGGGAGAGGGGGGAGGGGGAAAGTTGGAAAAAGTCTCATAAAAAGAAAGCTATTCTTTGGCCCCCGCAGAGTCCCTTCCTGGGTCCCTGAGACTTTCCTGATGTGTTTTATGACCAAGGAACCTGACCCCGTATGTGTCAGACTTGTAGTGTGGGAATAGGAGAAAGAAGAGACGAGATGAAGAAAGAGGAAGGGTGCATAGTAGAAAACATAATAGATAGATGACAGCAGTAAAATTTGTTATATATAACGTCAGAGGCCTGAACTCACCGGAAAAATGACATAAAATCTTGAAGGAAGTTAAATACTAAGCTGCAGATATAATATTTTTACAGGAGACGCACCCATGCATCGAACATCAGGCTATATTCCCGAGATCACCCCACATGGTATTACGCAGACTCATTTAAGGAAAGGGGGTGGCCATTGGGTTAGCTAAAAGAATGAGGTTCTCCTTGGAGGATAGGCTGACGGACCCAGAGGGGAGATTCCTTTTTTTTAAGGGGAAGTTATTTGGAGAGGAAGTCACCCTTGTTAATGTATATTGTCCCAATGAGGGTTCGGCAGGGTTCGGCAGGTTATTTGGGGAAGGTATTGGGGGACTACTAATGGACTTCAGGAAGGGGGATGTGATCTTGGCCGGGGATCTGAACTTATACCTCGATCCAGAAGTCGATAGTACTTCACGTGTTCAGAGGAGCAGAAATTCCCAGATAAAGAGATTAAAGAAAAGATTATTTCAATGTCAATTGTCAGATATTTGGAGAATTTAGTATCCGAAAGAAAGGGACTTCACATTCTGCTCAGCTGTACACGGGACATATTCAAGAATCAATTATATGTTGATTGAACATAGATGGATAGAAAGGGTAATCGGAGCGAGGATTGAGTTTAGGACCTGGTCAGATCATGCCCCTGTTACGTTGAAGATGAGATTATTAGGAGGCCAACCTAAAATGAGTTCCTGGAGAATTAATGAGGAATTAATAATGTCCTTTTATGAACGGGTGAATTTTTTTCTCCGTTGGCTTCTCTACAGTTCTCCGGGGAAAATGATCACATCTGGCACCCATTTTATGAATCGGAGAACTTCAGTTCGCCCAGGGTGATCAGAGGAGAACAGTTTTCTCGGAGATCTGTGTAGAAGTCAATGGAGCGTCTGTAATCTCGTGAGACAAAGCGAGATTAAAGTAGTATGAAAATCCCTGGCGCGCTTTAACAAGCAGAGATAAATTATCACTGCTGAGTACACAAGGTTAATAAATAATAGTCCCCTTACATAAATATATATATATATATATACACTGAATACACACACACATACATTGTATATATATATATACACATTAAATAGATATCTACATGTATGTGTGTATATATATACATGTATATATATACATAAATATGGCAGGGGGACATGATTACTGTGTTGGGGGGTCTGAACGAGGAAGAAGGAAGTCCATAATCTTCCTTTTTCCCCCTCAGTTCTCCCCCGATTCTGTCTTCACTCCCCGCTTCACAAGCTCCAGGCTGAATTCTGACCCAGATCGCCAGTGAAGTGCGGGGATCGCAGCTTCATAGTCTGGCTGTTTCTGTGTCAGTCAATGACAGATTCCCGTGTGAAGAGATGATCAGCAGAGAACATGTTCTCCTGCGATCATTTCTGTTTCATAAACTGAGAATGATCGGAAATGAGCTGTGATAAGCAGGATCACTTCTCATCTCCGTTTCATAAAAGGACACCAAAATCTGGGGAAAGGAAATAGAGAAAGAGTTGGAATTTTATTTCCAAGTTAATGAGATTGAGGAAACTTCAAAAGATATTGTATGGGAGGCCCACAAAGCATATATTCGGGGAGTGTTAATTGCAAAGGGGGCACAAAGAAAAAAGGAAAGAACTAAAAATAAAGACAGATTAATAAAAGAGATCTTTGATTTAGAACAAATTCACAAGAAAACTCAAGATCTAGACTCAACCCATTTATTAGAGGTAAAAAGAGAGGAATTAAAGGAGCTATTAGATCAGGAAATTAGACAGGAGTTTAATAGAATAGCTAAAGAGAGGTACCTGGAGAGTAATAAGATTGGGAAAAATTTGGCAAGAGTCCTAAAAAAAAAAGAAAGCAGTAAACTATATAGATAGAATAAAGACCAAAAGTGGAGAGTTAGTGCATTCAATGACCGAGATTGCAAGAGAATTCCAGAGCTACTATGGAAGCCTATATGCAGTAAGAGGAGAAGACAAACAGGAGAAGGAGTTAAATAAAGGTGAAAAAATCGAGGAATACTTGAGAGAAGCGAGAATGACTAAAGTAGGCAGCATATCTAGAAGCCCCGATTACTGAGGAAGAGATAGGAAGAGCCATAAAAAATACAACAGCAGGTAACCCCTGATTGGGTTTCCTCCACCACCCTATGAGAAGCCTCTCACAGGAGCCAGTGGGGAGACTCCCCCTTCAGCAGGCACACTTGGAAACCCTGACACCCTGAATATCAAATCGCAGACAAGGCCCACTATATCTTTACCTAGAACCTACCTGTTGTGTGCTACAGTAGGATAACTAAAATTTTCAGTAGGATGTCAATATTTGTAGCCCCTAAATGTCTTTTATTACAGTTTTACTTTACCTACCTGTATTAACTTTTATATTAAATTTCTGTCCTTCCTTGTTCACCACCTGCATTTTAACATCAGTCTTACATCGGGAGTGCATGCACTTGCTGCTGAAATGATAAAGAAGTAGTAGAGTAGGAGTAATTAAAACATGTCCAATCTAACGTCCCTGCTATCTGCAACTTGCACATAATTCATCAACAATTTTATTAGGAGGCAGGTTTCAAGGTAACCCTGTCACTGGCCATTTGAAACATAAGCATATAATGTAGTTGACTTCTTGGCTAAAAGCACTTTGGTGACTCTAAAATAACACATTTACAGGTCTTTCAGTACAACAGTGCAAGAAGCTTAGAGTTACCTGCAAAATGCAGTACCAATAGAAACCAACCAGTATCAATTCTGTACAGATGTGGCTTTAGTAAAGTGAGTTCTAATTGGTGGCAATAGGCTATTGCGCTTTGCAAAGTTAGCTAGATTTCAAACATGTCTTAGGGCCCTTTCACACGGGCGATCCGATCAGATCCGCCTGTCAGTTTTTTAGGCGGATCTGATCAGATCCTCCATGCAGCTCTATGGGGCAGCGGATGTCAGCGGAGACACCTCCGCTGACACCCGCTGCCATCCGTATCCGATCCTGTCCGTGAAATCTAGACGGATGGAAACCCTATTTTTCCATCCGATCAGGGATGGGATCGGATGAGAGCGGACAGACGGTCCACTCTCATCCGATCCCCCATAGAGAGCAGCGGGGGCTGTGACACCTCCCTCTCCGCACTGCAAGCGGAGACGGAGCTGTCATCCGCTGGCTCAGCGGGGATCAGCTGATCGATCTCCGCTGAGCAGCACGGATCCGCCTATGGAGGCAAACCGTGTGTAAGAGTCCCTAGGAGGTAGGTCCCTACCCCTAGATAAGCAATTGCAGGATTGAATTATTTAAAATTATTTGAATTATTTAAAAAAAAAAAAAAAAAGCACTTATGACACTTCTCCTGCAGTATGGCCCCTTTTAAATGACCCAAGTCTAATTCAGGAAAGCATTGCAACAATTTTGGTAAACTTTCCAACACGTGCAGCAGTTTCGGGTACTTCTTATTACTGCCACCTTTATGAACCTGTTGCTGTGGCTGTGAAACATTTAAAAAGAATTACCCCCCAGTTTGTACTGTATATAACGAAACTGGAGATAATTAACAACTACAAGTTGGCATGGGTCAGGCCAGAGTTATGGATGTAGGGAGTATTGAGTGCTTAACTTGTGTAAACGGTAGTGTGTTTGTGTCACTGGGTGCTAAGACACAGGCCGCCAGCTTCCTTGTAACCAACAAAGGGTGTCGGCAATGACAGCGGTCGGAGTCTGATGAGGAACAACTATTTCCCCATCCGGTCCCCATCTGCATTGTGATTCACAGAGGATATTCAGACAAAAACATCATGGCCGCTGTTGGGTGGGCAACGTGTAAGGAGGATCCAAGAGATTAGTTCCTCATGGGGTCTATCTGTCTTGTGATTGATTACACACAACTTTGTGCAGATTTCATGTACCTGTTCCCAACAAATACATGAATCTGTCGCAAACAATGACAATTTCGGTGCAGAGGTGCTATGGACTTCTAAAATGTGTCTATGACACTTAGGACTGGTTGGCAGAGGACCGGAAAATATCTTGCAGGCACTCAGAAGCTAACAGTTTCGAAAAAGGATTTTCTTTTTTGACGGGGGTATCTCTTCACATGCTGAATTTCCTCAGCTTGAAACTTACCCAATAAGGCCACAGTAGAGACACACACATCATTATTTACAGACACATATTTGTCATGCTTGTATTTATCTGCAGGAACACAAGACAGTTTGTTGGATTTCAGGCCTTTTACAGGAACATTTAATTGTATTTATAGTTGTTACGCAGTAGGTTTTGGCTAGATCTTAAGGTTTCTGAGACACTGGGAGCTGTGGAGCAAGAACATCTCCGGGGAGCTTTCATGTTGGTCCAAAATGAGATAAAATACAAAATTCCTAATCTTTAGTTTTACAGTCTCAGATCCATCATTTATTGCTAAAACTCCCTTTCCTAGTTTACTGCCAAGTCTGTACACTCATATCTGGTCATATACAGACTCTTTTTATAGCCTGATTTAAATGATAATAAATCGGAAATTGCTGCTTATGAAACTAAAGCTGGCTACACATTATACAATTTTCTTGTACAATTTCTCTTTAGATTTACCAAAATCATATAATTTGAGGTCAAATCTAAACACTTTCAATTTGTATGCAATCAGGCAGGCCTGTGCACTACATACTGTAGTTGAAGGTAAATCTTAAGGAAATTGAACAAGAATATTGTATAATGTGTAGCCGGCTTATCAGAGTTGTATTAAGTACTCGAAAACCCATACTTGAGTAAAAGTACAAGTGCTCGATCAAAAAGTGACTTGAGCAGAAGTGGAAGGGCTTGATCAAAAAGTGACTTGAGTAGAAGTACTAAAGTATTCAACATTTTTTGTACTTAAGTATTGCAAGTAGTTTTTTTTTAAATTTTGCTACTCAAGTACTGAAAGTAAAAGTACCAGTAGTTTTGAAAAAAAATTGCTACTCAAGTACCGAAAGTAAAAGTACAAGTACTGTGTTATGTAGTTATTAAAGAAAGAAGTCAAAAGTTTGAACATCATATTGTTTTTTATTATTTCAAATGCAGCTTTTATTTATACATACATTAGCTTTTATTTTCATATGCGCTGATAATACACATGTTTTGAGCTTCATGAAACCTGCCATCTACTGTTCTGGCAGTGGTAATTTTTATCATTGTAACGAGTAACTATGCAGCACAAAAAAAAATATCGGAGTAGAAGTATTGAAATCATTGAAAAAATGTAGTGAAGTAAAAGTGGAAGTAGGAGAAAAAAATTCTACTCTAGGAAAGTACAGATACCGCCTTTCGGTACTTAAGTAGAGTAGTGAAGAAGTTCTACTTAGTTACTATACATCTCTGTGGCTTATAGGGGCCCAAAGCATCAAATACAAATCCTCAGTCTGACCAGTTTTAGCTTGAGCTATCTGTGGGTCACCACCTTCATCATAATGGGTGGCAACATAGCCTTCTTTGTCCCCAACCTCCTGGTATATACTGTACATCACACATCCCAAAAGCCTGGAGGGCTATAGATGCCAAAAGCTTGCAAGATGTGCCCGCATAGCTGACAGCTGTTCACCATACAAGAACTCCCAAGGTCATGCAAAGTCTTAAGTGATAGTGGGCCGGTTACTAGAAGAAAGAAGAGGAATCTGACCACCAAAGATGTATAAAAGAAAATGGCACTGCAGGACTGTAAAGCGAAGTAGGGACAGAGCAATGAGATCCGAAATTCGGTGTTGAAGAAGTGGAGTAATGGAGGGGGGGGGGGGGGGATTGGGGACCTGCTTTAGGCTGACGATCACTATACCTTCCTTCATCTTTAGAACTAGAGAAAGATGGCTACACTGGTAGGATGCCATGGGGCATGCACAATGCATTGAGGCAATGGAAGGACAACATGGTTACACTGTGCTGAATGTTGTATACCACTAAAAAAAGAGGTATAGATTGCAGGGGTCAAGAATATGCCTGGCTTCTATACATTATATTGTCAAAAGTATTGGGACACCTGCCTTTACACGCACATGAACTTTAATGGCTTCCCAGTCTCAATCTGTAGGGTTCAATATTGAGTTGGCCCACCCTTTTTCAGCTATAACAGCTTCAACTCTTCTGGGATGGCTGTCCATAAGGTTTAGGAGTGTGTCTATGAGAATGCCTGACCATTCTTCCAGAAGCGCATTTGTGAGATCAGGCACGGATGTTGGACGAGAAGGTCTGGCTTGCAGTCTGCGCTCTAATTCATTCCAAAGGTGTTCTATCGGGTTGAGGTCAGGACTCTGTGCAGGTCAGTCAAGTTCCTCCGACCCAAATTCGCTCATCCATGTCTTTAAGGACCTTGCTTTGTGCACTGGTCCAAATCCTTTGGTGCAGGGGTGATTATGGTGTGGGGTTGTTTTTCAGGGGTTGGGCTTGGCCCCTTAGTTCCAGTTAAGGGAACTCTTAAGGCATCCGCATACCAATGGACAATTTCATACTCCCAACTTTGTGAGAACAGTTTGGGGATGGCCTCTTTCTGTTCCAACATGGCTGCGCAACAAAAATTAAATCATGTGAACCTAAACTAAAATAAAATCAGAAGGTGCTCCCAAAATAAAATCACCCAAACTTAAAGTGGAGTTCCGGCCACAAAATCGACATAATCGATTTTGGACCATCCGCTTGCTCTTGGTCACCTGAAAAACAAATGGATAGCTATGATTTTTGTTTTGCTTACTTACCTTGTTTTTGAAGAAAAATATACTAACCTTTCTTCCACTTCCTCCCTCTGCGGCCGTGGCCCGCGCCGTCACTTCCTCTTTGCATTGATTCTTGGTAGCTGAACGTCATCGCTCCCAGAAATCAATGCCCCTGCACCGGCCCTGCTCGTCACTTCCGGTGCGGCACCTCATTCCCTGCTAAACATGCCCTGCTGGCATGCCCAGAAGCTGTGGAGGGATGACGTGCCCACACCAGAAGTGACAAGCGGGGTCGGTGCAGGTGCATTCTGGGAGAAGAGGACACGGAAGAGGACGCAGAAGAGGACGCGCTGGCTTCAGCTGCCCACATCCGAGATGGCAGCGCTGGAGAAGAAATTTTCAAGGTAAGTATTTCTTCTAAAAGGTAAGTGCGAACCGGGACAGTACAGAGGCTATCCATTGTGGAATGTACTAGCTCTGACTGTCCCGGGGGTATTTTTAGCTAAATTTCACCCCCGTGGCCGAAACTCCGCTTTAACTTTGAGATTAGTTAGAGGTAAAAAAAAGTCAAAGAAAGTGGGGAAAATCAGCAACCAAGAGTAGCTGACTGTCACATAATGAAAAGACCATGACAGCCAGCTACTCTTGGTTGCTCACTTTCTTCACTTTCTTTGACTTTTTAACACTGACGAAGCTCTATTTGAAGAGTGAAACATGATAGGTTTGGGATGTTTATTTTGGGAGCACCTTCTGACTTTAATTTAATTTTGATTCACATGATTTAGTTTTTGTCCTGACACATTCTTCCCCCCCCCCCCTTTTCATTTTTGTGGGGTGAGATATGCCTTGTGTCATTGCCATCTTGATTATTAGAGAAGCTTTTTTGTGGGTATGGTGATATATGGGGCTTGTCCATTAGTGGTTATCTGTGTCCACATGGATGAGTGTACCCGTAATACATATCCTAGAGATCAATATGTTTATAGGGCAGAAGACAGATAGCCCACATCTCTATTTACTAGTATACTTTCTCTTTTTATCTAATTTTTATATGTGGCCAATAGATGGGAAGGGAAGAGAGACAGATGTACTCCCATCTCTTTAAACCAGTTGGTGTTGGTGAGTAGACCTTGAGTTTATATATATCCTCTAAACAGCCTGGACCCTTTATATTGAATATAAGAGGACATAATAACCCTCATATTGTCTATATGTGTAAATCAAGACTAATTTTACCATTTAAACTTGGTAGAGGTAAATGTTACCACATAGTAGAGCTGCACGATTAATCTTAACAGAATCGAGATCGCGATTCACTCCCCCTGACGATCTTAACATGACACTTGCTCGATTCTTTACATAGCTCTGAGGGAGCAGCTGTCAAAGAAAAAAAAAAAAAAAAGAGCCTCCCGCAAAAGCCTATCAGCATTAGTCTCCCACTGAACTGTAAACACAAATGATTACATTGTATCTTTTCTTTCCCTCTGCCGGAGGAAGGAAGTTTAACCTCTTAAAGACTAAACCTTTTTCCTACACTTGTTGCTTGCAAGTTAAATCAGTTTATTTTTCCTAGAAAAGTAGTTAGAACCCCCAAACATTTATATATATTTTTTTTTTTAGCAGAGACCCTGCAGAATAAAATGGTGATTGTTGTAAATTTTTATGTCACACTGTATTTGCGCAGCAGTCTTTCAAACGCAATTAATTGTAGCGCTCCTGCGTTTTTGTAGTAGGCTGGATTTGCAGCTGCAGAATCTCCACTCAGTAGTCATGTAGAGATGTGTTGAATAACCAGATCCAACTCTCCAGACTCATCACTGTGGGCCTGTCAGCTTCAGCATACAGATATACACACTCAATAAGATGTTCCTGGAGTGATAGGATGTATATGATAGTATGAAGATGATGTGCTGAAGGGACAGGTGTGAACAGTGACAGAGATGGTAAGCACTTAAAAGAAATGTTCAGGAGAGTATTAGATGGTATTAGGTAGAATGCAGATAGGTTAGTAATCGAGTATGGTAACAGGTGGTAAGGACAGTAGATGACAAATACAGGATAGACTAACCCATTGCAAGGATAGATGGTAGTAGACTCAAGAGCTAGCAATCTATGTAACAGTGCAGATGATAGAATTAGTATGCATAGATAGTAACAGTCCTTAATGTGCAGAGGTAGATAGTGTAAGTAAGGTTATGGAGGATTCCCCTGTGGGGTACTTATCACTAGTAAGGTTAGTAGTAGAAGGGTCCAGTAGTGAGGGAGTGATCCAGTAGCGAGATACAGGGATCAGTAGCGAGGTTCCGGTCTGTTCCAAGTAAAAGAGAATAGCTGGAGGTTCCGGCAGTAAGACAAGCTTGTAAGCATGTGGACACACAGGCAGGTTGAGAGTGAAAGCAGTAAGCCAAGAGTGATCGGGTAGCGAGATACAAGATCAGTGAGTGAAACAAGTTCAGGTAGCGAGATACAAGAGCGAGTGACATCAGGTATGGCTGCTTCACAGACGGCTTGAACGAACTAACCATGCGGTTAGAACGAACAACGTGAGAGAGAACGCCGGCGGTTGAAATAGCTGCTCTACGGCGCTCGGCGATGACGTCATCCGTCTTAAAGGTGTATGCGTACCACCTAATTAGAAAGGTGGGACGCATATTAAAAGAAAATGGAAAATAAGGGTACCAGAGGTACCAGAATCTTACAGTAACCCCCCTTAAGGCCGGGTCCAGAAGGCCTATAGCACTGGTTTCTCCGGGTATTTCGAGTGAAACCTTATAGCCTAGGTGCGTGAACATCAGAGGTATCCAACCAGGTGTCGTCTTGGGGTCCATAGTTCTTCCATCTTATGAGATACTGGAGTCTTCCTCTGTGGATACGAGAATCCAGAATCTCCCTAATCTCATATTCATCTCCGCCTTCAACTTGTACTGGAGGTGGAGGCAAGATGGTAGGCCTTTTTCCTTGATTAGGAACATGGGGTTTCAGTAGCGACACATGGAAGATGGGATGGATCTTGAGATCTGCTGGTAAGGTGAGCTGTACTGCAGCTTTTCCAATAAGTTTCTTAATTGGGAAGGGTCCCAGAAATAAAGGTCCAAGCTTTTTGCTAGGGATCTTTAATCTTAAATTTCTTGTCGATAGCCAAACGAGGTCCCCAATAGCATACTGAGGAGAAGGTCTTCTACGTAGGTCGTAGTACCTTTTTTGTTGGCTATGGGCGTGTGAGATAGTGGTATTAAGTAAACCCAGAGAGTCCTTTATTTGGGTAAGATAGTCTGAGGCTACTGGGTTACTTGATGGTAGGATGCGTGGTGGAAGAAGTGTGGGATGAAACCCATAGTTCAAGTAGAACGGACTTTGCTTAGTAGTACTGTGGGTTGCATTGTTATAAGCAAATTCCGCTAGAGGGAGAAGGTCCACCCAATCATCCTGTAGGTATGATGTGTAGCAACGCAGATATTGTTCTATACACTGGTTGACTCTTTCAGTCTGTCCCTTGGTCTGAGGGTGGTAGGGAGAAGTGAGCTTTCGCTCAATCCGTAATATTTGACAAAGAGCTTGCCAAAATTTGGAGATGAACTGTGAACCACGGTCAGATAAAAGAGTCTTTGGAATTCCGTGTAACTTGAACACATGTTTCATCAGTAGTTCCGCTGTTTGTTTAGATGAAGGTAGTCTACGGATAGCGATGAAATGTGCCATCTTTGTCAGGTGGTCCACTGACACTAGAATGGTATTAAATCCTTTAGAAGGTGGTAGTTCTACTATAAAGTCTAAGGACACAACTTCCCATGGAACCTGGGGTATTGGTAGACTGCAGAGTAGACCAGATGGTTTTGTAGTGTCAATTTTGGACCTTGCACAGATGTCACATGAAGATACAAATTTTTGTACAGACGTCTTCATATCAGGCCACCAAAACTGCCTAGTAAGCAAATTAAGGGTTTTCGTCATACCCATATGTCCTGCCATGGGCACATCATGTGATAACTCCAAGATCTTGGTGCGCATAGTAGGGGGTATGTAGAGTTTGTCGTTGTAATAGAGGAAGCCTTCTGCATCAGTACTTGGTTGTGGTGGAGGTGAATCCAATCCTATACTGTGCAAAATCTCTTCCTTCAGAGAACGAACAACCCCAATAATACGTTCATAGGGTATTATAGGAATAGAAGGGATTTCTGCGCAGTTATCTTCGGTTAATCGTGATAGCGCATCCGCTTTTTTATTTTTGTCTGCAGGCGTGTAGGTCACTAAAAAGTTGAATCTTAGGAAGAATAATGACCATCGTACCTGCCAGTGGGAGAGAGTTTTGTTAGTCTGGAGGTATTGAAGGTTTTTATGATCTGTATATATGAGTATTGGTAACCGGGTACCCTCAAGTAGATGTCGCCAATTCTCCAGTGCCAGTTTTATGGCAAGCAACTCCTTTTCACCCACTGGGTAATTCACCTCTGGGCTGCTTAATGATTTTGAAAAGAAAGCAACTGGGTGGAGTGGTGAAGTATTTGTTGGTCGTTGGGAGAGAACTGCTCCTACTGCCATATTTGACGCATCTACCTCCAGAATATATTGGAGGGATGGGTCTGGATGGCGTAGTATGGGAGCAGAAGTAAAGCTTGATTTTAACAAGCAGAAAGCTCGATTTGCTTCTTCTGACCATTTGAATGGTTTCTTTATACTTGTCAGTTGTGTGAGAGGTCTCACAATGGCAGAAAAGTTCTTGATGAACTTCCTATAGAAGTTTGAAAATCCAAGGAATCGCTGTAATGCCTTACGAGTTGTTGGTATAGGCCAGTCCAGAATACAGGATATCTTGCTCATATCCATCTTAATTCCAGTTTTGGATATGATGTATCCTAGGAATAATATTTCTTCTTTATGAAATAGGCATTTTTGTAATTTCACGTATAGATTGTGTGCGAGTAATCTGGATAACACAAGTCTTACATGTTTTATATGTTCCGAGAGAGATTGAGAATAGATAAGTATATTGTCCAGATATACTACAACACAGACATCAAGTAAGTCTCTAAAGATGTCGTTTATGAACCTTTGGAAAGCTGCGGGAGCATTACACAACCCGAATGGCATCACAAGATATTCGAATAATCCGTATCTGGTTCTGAATGCTGTTTTCCACTCATCTCCGTCACGGATTCGGATTAGGTTGTATGCCCCTTTCAGGTCTAATTTAGAGAAGTAAGTAGCCCCACGCACTTGTTCAATGAGTTCAGGGATGAGCGGTAAAGGATAGCGATCCTTTATTGTAATCGTATTTAATTGCCTATAATCGATAATAGGTCTAAGACTTGAATCCTTATTGCGGACAAAGAAAAGTCCTGCAGCTGTGGAAGAAGTAGAGGGTATGATGAACCCTTTTGTCAAATTCTCATCCAAGTATTCCTTGAGATGAGAAAGTTCATCCTGTGAAAGAGGATAAACATGACCGAAAGGCAATTTGCTGTTAGGGAGTAGATCGATAGTGCAATCATAATCCCTATGGGGAGGCAACACTTGAGCATTTTTTTCAAGGAATACTTCGGACAGATCCTGATAGCATAGTGGTGCAATCTCATCTGACACCACAGACAGGATCTTTCCATAAGATGGGAGGTTACACGTAATCTCACAATAGTGAGAAGGGAAAGACAAAGTCCGTCTTTTCCAATCTATGATTGGTTGATGTGTGTGTAACCAGGGGAGTCCCAAAATAATAGAAAAATGGGGTGAAGATAGTATATCAAAAGTGGTGGTCTCCATATGAGACTCGTTAGCAGTGACAAGGAGTGCTTGTGTCTGGTTGGTGATTGGACCAGAAGATAGTGGAATACCGTTAATGAAACTAACAGAAACAGGTTTAGGTTTTGAAATAATAGGTATCTTATTTAAGGTAACAAAACATGTATCAATATAGTTTCCACAAGATCCGGTGTCGATCATAGCCTTGGTGGTAATCCTAGTCTGGTCCCACTGCAATGTCAAATGAACAAAGAGATAGGGGTTAGAAAAGGAAGTCGTTAATCCTCCTAGCAAGACATGTGAACACTCACCCTCTTTTTTGCGGACAAGGGGACAGACGCTTATTAAATGATCCGGGGATGCGCAGTACATGCAGAGGTTTCTGGATCTTCTTCTGGCTCGTTCAGTAGTTGATAAAGGTGGGCGTATGGTTCCTACCTCCATGGGAGTAGGGTCAACGGCCGAAATCTGAGAAGGACTAGACAATGGCCTTCCCATTTTCTCAGCCTTTCTTTCACGCAGTTGCCTGTCGATGTTGATACTGAGTTGTATTAAGGCATCCAAGGTGCCAGGTAAATCCGCTCGGGCGAGCTCGTCTTTAACAGCTTCTGACAACCCGAGTCTGAATTGAGTTCGCAGAGATGTATCATTCCACTCTGAATCAAGGGTCCATCTTTTGAACTCAGCTACAAAGTCTTCTACAGGTCTCCTTCCTTGTTTTAAAGCCCTCAATTGAATATCAGCAGTACTCTGCCTGTTGGGGTCATCATATAAACTAGCGAGTTCCGCTAGGAATAAAGAATAGGAGTTGAGAAGCTGATCATTTTTCTCAAAGAGAGAGTCTGCCCAGGCCCGTGGATCACCCGTTAAGTATGAGATAACGGTACAGACTTTAATTTGATCAGTAGGGTATGTACGAGGTTTTAACAAAAAAAGCAATTGACATGCGTTTTTGAATTCACAAAATTTTTTCCAATCACCTGTAAACACTAGAGGAGGGTTTTTTTTTAGGTTCAGGTGGTTGAGCAGCAGTAAGCCGTGAAAGACGGGTTACCTGCTGTGTCAGAGTCTGATTTTCTTCTTTTACTTCAGTAAGAGCAAGTATTAATGCATTTACTTGTTGTGTTAATTGTGTCACTTGAGTGGGTAATTCTGCTGAATCCATTTTTTAGGTTCGTTAAATCTGTAGCGCTCCTGCGTTTTTGTAGTAGTCTGGATTTGCAGCTGCAGAATCTCCACTCAGTAGTCATGTAGAGATGTGTTGAATAACCAGATCCAACTCTCCAGACTCATCACTGTGGGCCTGTCAGCTTCAGCATACAGATATACACACTCAATAAGATGTTCCTGGAGTGATAGGATGTATATGATAGTATGAAGATGATGTGCTGAAGGGACAGGTGTGAACAGTGACAGAGATGGTAAGCACTTGATAGAAATGTTCAGGAGAGTATTAGATGGTATTAGGTAGAATGCAGATAGGTTAGTAATCGAGTATGGTAACAGGTGGTAAGGACAGCAGATGACAAATACAGGATAGACTAACCCAGTGCAAGGATAGATGGTAGTAGACTCAAGAGCTAGCAATCTATGTAACAGTGCAGATGATAGAATTAGTATGCATAGATAGTAACAGTCCTTAATGTGCAGAGGTAGATAGTGTAAGTAAGGTTATGGAGGATTCCCCTGTGGGGTACTTATCACTAGTAAGGTTAGTAGTACAAGGGTCCAGTAGTGAGGGAGTGATCCAGTAGCGAGATACAGGGATCAGTAGCAAGGTTCCGGTCTGTTCCAAGTAAAAGAGAATAGTTGGAGGTTCCGGCAGTAAGACAAGCTTGTAAGCATGTGGACACACAGGCAGGTTGAGAGTGAAAGCAGTAAGCCTAGAGTGATCGGGTAGCGAGATACAAGATCAGTGAGTGAAACAAGTTCAGGTAGCGAGATACAAGAGCGAGTGACATCAGGTATGGCTGCTTCACAGACGGCTTGAATGAACTAACCATGCGGTTAGAACGAACAACGTGAGAGAGAACGCCGGCGGTTGAAATAGCCGCTCTACGGCGCTCGGCGGTGACGTCATCCGTCTTAAAGGTGTATGCGTACCACCTAATTAGAAAGGTGGGACGCATATTAAAAGAAAATGGAAAATAAGGGTACCAGAGGTACCAGAATCTTACATTAATACACTTTAATGAATAAAAAAATAAAAAAAATAAAACAAAACCTTAAAGTTATCCCAATTTTTTTTATAATGTAAAAGATGCTACACATAGAAAGAGAATTGTGAGAGAATCGTGATCTTTATTCCAAGCAAAAAAATCGTGATTCTCATTTTGGCTAGAATCGTGCAGCTCTACCACATAGAGATAGAATGTTGGTTCATATATACAGTAATGGCATTGACCTCACCCTATAGGTATATCATTTACATACCTTATGATCTACAATAAAGTTTAAGTGTAAGATAAGTGGCCTTTTTGGCGTAGGGAAGCGCACCCTCTTCTAGTTCTAGTTAACTTCAAAAATATCATGCTCCTCCCTAACAACACATAAAGTAACATAATAAAACATAACAGAGCACATAATGTCTTTTAGAAAACATGGAAGAAAACAATAAGTACATATAGCCTGCATGAAACTAAAAAAAAATAAGAAAACAGCTTTCACCATCATAATAATCAGTGTGTTTCATCTATACTCTCCCTACGCAGGCGGATTCTTAACCTGAAACAACTTTTTTTTTTTTTTTTTGTCCATATACATATTTTGATATTGTGAAACGATTTCATGGAACAAACCACAATAGGCCAGATCCAGTAATCACTGGTGTCTTCCACCCTGTGACCCATAAAGGAATGCTACAAACGTAAAGAAGATCGATCACTATATATTTTATTACAGTTCTGTCCCCTAGTGTACAAAAGTACATGTAGCATTTTGTCCCATGTTTCTAAGTGCTTTTTAACCCTAGTTATAACTATCGACCTGCCCCCCTTCCCTCCTGCCACGGCCAATCTAAACACAGCCTTGAAGTAGACAGTTCATTGATAACTGCAGCTAATCTCCGCTTTCCCAAAACACACAATGGCAAGAAGAATGCAGAGACAGAGGGAATGTATCAACCTCTGCATTCCTCTTGCCATCGCTTGTCTCGGGAAAGTATATAACAAGTGCTATGTGAGACTTCATGAAGTTTAGTTGCCTGGTGAGTACAATTCCCTGTACCTATTTGTAGGCAGGTGCAGTTAGCTACTTCACTACTAGGTGGCTCTGTACCAGAATAGTGTCTGGTACAGCAGGTGTCAGTGACACCAGGTGTTAGGCCCCTTTTAAGTAGAGTGATGTCAGTGGTAAATCAGCAGCCATATATAAGCTAGGTGGGCAGGGGCACACATACACTTGGGGCATAGGAGCTAACCACCGCACACCTATGAGAATGTAGAATGAGAATTGGCTTGATAAAGCGCACAGCGCGAAACATGTAGGCATGGCAACCATATAGCTTGTGTTCCACCCTGGTTCCTGGTATTTCCCCGCAAGCGGCGGCTGTCCGGCTAATGTCACCGCTACGGAACTACAGCAGAGTCCTTTCATCCATGCGCCGGCTGGTTTCCGGCTTTGTGCACATACTGCTCAGCAGTCCTGGGAGACTGACCTCCTCGCACTCCTGTTGCTTGCTGCCAGGTGCGCTTGTCCACTCCAGCCCAGGGGGATGAAAGAATTTTATGTACTTTGTTTTTCGGTTATCAATACCAGCAAACTGTTAACCCTTTCTATACTGGATGTTCACCTGACTTCCTTATCCATTGCATCCCGGTGTGGTTCATGCGCTGCCTTCCTCATGTACCTATGAGAATGTAGCCTGCACATGTAGGCCCTGGATAGGGCAGTCCAAGTGGAGTGAACCTGTATGCAGGAGGAGCCGACTGTTATCTTTCTGTCCTTCATTGAGGTGGGGGTTTGGGCAGTTTGCAAATAGCCTTTTAGGTCAAGTTGGCGATCCCTGTGTGAGGCTGCATCCCTGGAGGTTCCCCCAGAGGAATTTCCAGAGCAAGGAGTAAACTACAGAGAGCACAGTCCTATGAGTACTAACGACCCTAAGTAGAGAAGAGACTGTAAGGGGAAATGGCTATTGAGGTTCTGTGCATGCTTTTACTTGTGACTATTGTGGACTGTTCACTAAATGTGATTTCAGAGTCAAAGGACTCTGAAATGTATGTGACTGTTTCCTGAATACCACCAGTAAAGTGCATTAAAACGACTTCCTGTGTGGACATCCCTTCTTTGGGGATACAAAGGTCTATAGCCAGGAACGTTTTGTGGAGGCCTATGGCAAGGAGCAGGGGACAAAATGGTGGATGGTTCAGCCTCAGCAGGAGGCACAGTGTTCTAGCAGGGCTGGAGAGGGGGTAGGGACCTGTGCTTTGGCACCAAATCAGCCAACTACAAAGACCCTCATATATGCTGAATTGCTGGATTTTTCCCATGCTTGGTTGGATGCAAATGTAAACATCAAGTGTCATTTCAACAAGTCAGTCTGAAATGATGGGAGATATTAGTTCTGGTTTACAAAGAATTGACAATTAAATATTTTCCATGCTGTTAATGGGAACTATAAAAATCCCAACTAATTTTATAGCTTGCTGTGGAAATTTTATTGACTGGTGTGGACATTGCAAACATTTTTTGCTTGATCTTTGACTGATATGATATAATTCAGTAGAAGTCAAAGAGAACGTTTAAATTACACCTCACATGAATCCTGTGCTTGCTAAAGTGCAAACCGAGCATCAGAATGGGGAAGAAAGGGGATTTACGTGACCTCGAACGTGGCGTGGTTGTTGGTGTCAGACGGGCTGGTCTGAATATTTCAGAAACTGCTGATCTACTGGGATTTTCATGCACAATCATCTCTAGGGTTTACAGAGAATGGTTTGAAAAAGAGAAAATATCCAGTGAGCGGAATTTGCGTGGAGAAAATGCTTTTTTGATGTCAGAGTTCAGAGGAGAATGGGCAGTTCAAGATTATAGGAAGGCAACAGTAAATCAAATAACCACTTGTTACAACAAAGGTATGCAGAATACCATTTCTAAATGCACAACACATTGAATCTTGAAGAAGATGGGCTACAGCGGCAGCAGACCACCCCGGCTGCCACTCCTGTCAGCTAAGAACGGGAAACTGAGGCTACAACTCACACAGGCTCACCAAAATTGGACATTAAGAAGATTGGAAAAATATTGCCTGGTCTGATAAGTCTTGATTTCAGCTGCAACATTCAAGATGGTAGGGTCAGAATTTGGTGTAAACAACATGAAAGCATTCTGCCTTATATCAACGGTTCAGGCTGGTGGTGTAATGGTGTGGAGGATATTTTCTTGGCACACTTTGGGCCCCTTAGTACCAATTGAGCATCGTTTAAATGCCACGGCCCACCAGAGTATCGTTGCTGACCATGTCCATTCCTTTATGACTACAGTGTACCTATCTTCTGATGGCTCCTTTCAGCAGGATAATGCACAATGTCACAAAGCTCAGATCATCTCAAACTGATTTCTTAAACATGACAATGAGTTCACTGTACTCCAATGGCCTCCACATTCACCAGATCTCAGTCCAATAGAGCAGTGGTCCTCGGGGCCCACTAACAGGTCAGATTTTAAGTATTTCCTTGGGGAGATGCAGACTAGAATACTGCAATCACTGAGCAGCAAATGAGATCACCTGTGATGTAATTTAGTTATCTTGCAAACCTGGCCTGTTAGTAGGCCCCGAGGACCGGAGTTGGGGACCACTGCAATAGAGTACCTTTGGGATGTGGTGGAACGGGGGATTCCCATCCTGGATGTGCAGCCGGCAAATCTGCAGCAACTGCGTGATGCTATCATGTCAACATGGACCAAAATCTGAGGAATGTTTCCAACAAATTGCTGAATCTCGGCCACAAAGAACTAAGGCAGTTCCGAAGGCAAAAGGGGGTCCAACCCGGTACTAGCAAGGCGTACCTAATAAAGTGACCGTTCAGTGTATATTGTTTCCTGTCAGCAGTGAGATATGGGGATTGGAAAATAAGCCCCATGTACAGAGATAATTACAGGCTGTACATGGAAACAATGGGGTTTATTTACTAATGGCAAATCCACTGTGCACTACAAGTGCCCCTGGAAGTGCAGTCGCCGTAGATCTGAGGGGATATGGAAGGGAAATAAAAAAACAGCATCTTTTCTTGCACGTGATTGGATGATAGAAATCAGCAGAGCTTCCCCTCATTTCACATCTTCCCCTCAGATCTACAGCGACTGCATTTCCAGGGGCACTTGTAGTGCACAGTGGATTTGCCGTTAGTAAATAAACCCCAAAGTTTTTATTCATTAACAAGACTGCCTGCATTATGTTGATCTTTCTAACACGGTTATTTAACAGAATAAAATTCTATAGATCTTCCTTAAAATGGGCCATTTAAACCATTAATTCAACATTTTCAGGTCCCAAAAGACAGAAAATGATTTAACAATATATAGACAGTGAGTGGAATGTTTTTAAATCATGGTGTGGATTTAATGTTTCCCGGATTTTAGGTTTGTATAGCCAAGCAAAATGAGCGGGGTAGATGTCAAGTATTTTAATGTACTAGAACACACTTTTCTTGTTCAATATTTATATTTTTTTAATTGTGTAACAAATAACAGTATACAATAGTATAGCATAACCGACAAGAAAGTATTTGTCACTATCGCAACACGAGTATAACTTGTACAAAGGCATGCAAAAAGTACAAACAAAGTACCGAATATCAACAAAATAGGTATGATACATGCTGTCTGTATTCATTGCATGGAGTGACGATATACGCAGGTAGCACAACAGAGCGTTACAACATGTCACATAGGGGATTTCATTTGTAATAAGAAGGAAAAGAAAAGGAAGACAAAACAATCTAAGCCTTAGCAAGGCAGGGGTCAGCGAGAAAGGTAGGGGACAAGTCAGGCCAGGAAGGGCTCTGGGCGATTGGTAACGGAATGGCAGGTAACAGATGTATGATAAGTCCAGCAGACTGTGATCAAAATAGCTCGGAAGGAATTCAGTGACCTAAGGGTCCATAAAATTTGTTAAACTTTGGCATGGTGTTTTGTAAACGAGCTGTCAGCTTTTCGTTTATTAAGGTCCAATGTACTTTTGACCTTACTACCAAGAAAGCCATGTTCAGTGATAGCCAGGTCTTGGCTATAACCTGCCTAGCAGCAGTTAGTATATGGGTTATAAGAGAGAATTGAGTTAGAGATTACCACGGCTTGCGATTAAAGTGACCATAGATGGTGCTATTTTCTGTCCTGCAACCTTTATTTGCCCCCCAGCACAGTCAGTGTTATTGGGGGAATCCCTCCTGCGGAGCTATTGTGGGGCGTGGGGAGCCGTCCCTGCCGGTAGAACATACAGGGATTATTACTAGCCACCGGCAATAAACTTTTGAAAAAGATATGTTTCAAGTACCTGTAAACAATTAACTTAGCGCCAATATGCAGAGGATCGTATACAATCCTATAGGTACCTTATTCGATGTAAACCATCAGATAAAATTAGCTGCCTCTATAACAAATACAGAAATTGCAACATAACTAAAAAAGCATTAAGAAGAATCAAAATACTAATAGCAGCGCTCCGTCCAAAGTCTCTACAAATGGCCAGTAATTATGTGTTGACCACATAAGGTATTAAAGTCCACCCTGTGAGTATGTGGAAAGAAAGTCTCTTGGTGTACACACTATCCTTGTATCCTCATATTGATTAAGCATTGTTAAATGCACTCACCAGATTGTGACCACCAATCACCAGATTGTCACCATGTGAGTCCCTCTCCCCTAAGGGTTTGCACTCACCGGAGATATCATTTAAACACACCTTTGTTTAAAGTGTTGTTAATCACTCATACAGGGAACGTACCACTCACCCCGGGAACAACCTTGAAGTCACTGATCTTATATTAGAAAAAAGCTTGCTTTAATGAAAACGTTCCCCTTCAAAATACTCTTACAAACACAGGTCATAACATGCTTTGTTCACATCAATATCAAAAGTTTGATTGTCGAACAATCAATGGAATCTCACCCACCACGTTGACACTCTCACTCTCTCTGCTGTCTGTCACTATCGCTGGTGTATTGACGTCACTTCCGATCACCATATGGTCCCGCACTGACGCGTTTCGTTATTACAACTTCCTCTGAGGGTGTGGCCACACGGCACGCTTACCCCAAATTTATCAGCTGTCTCGGCAGCTGCTTAAACCCTTATCACCCACTGCTGGTAACACTGCATTACCGTAATTGTTCGCCACCGATAGCAGGAAGTCAGTGAAATCCTGTTCTCGGGGTCATTCTAATGCACAAATGCTAAATCAGTACATTACAATTACATGCATCGATTAAAACAAGCAACTTCCTCTCTTTGCTTAATTCTATGAGAAATTATGCCACAGATCAAAATCTATACAGTGCATTTGCACATCAACATCAATAGTTTGATTGCCGAACAATCAATGGCATCTCACCCACCATGCTGACACTCTCACTCGATTTGGTGTCCGTCACTATCTGTGATGTGCTGATGTCACTTCCGGTCGCCATATGATCCCGCACTGACGCGTTTTGTCATTATGACATCGTCTGAGGGTGTGGCCACATGGCACGGCGTTCCCCAAACTTATCAGCTGTCTCGGCAGCTGCTTAATCCCTTATCACCCACTGCTGGTAACACTGCATTACTGCAATTGATTCGTTCATCACCAATAGCAGGAAGTCCGTGAAATCCAGATCTAGGGGTTATTCTAATACACCATTTCTAGATCAGTACACTACATTTACATGCATTGATTAAAACAAGCAACTTCTCTCTTTGCCTAAATCTACGAGAAATGATGTCACAGATAAAAATCTATATAGTGCATTTGCATGCTTTGATTATAACAAACAACTTACTCACTTTGCCTAATTCTGAAAGAATACTGCAAACTGGCACAATTCATATACACTAAATATGAAACATCATAAATGTATTCCGTATTATGGATGATGGTTATGTATCACTCTCACTTTTAATATGAAACCCCTTCATATTTCCAGGACACATTTTATTTTATTATATGCACTTCATAAATTAATCCTTTTATTAAATTATAATTAGCTACTGTGTATAGATATGTTCTAATAGTCAATGATGAAACAATTTATGAGTTCTATGTTCATTCCTCTAGGTGTTAAAGTATCTGCTAAGTATATCCATTTTGTTTCATGTTTGGACAGCTCTCTGACTCTGTTTGATCATCCCAATGTAGGATAGGTGCGATCTATCTCCAGAATGTTAAACCTGAAGGATCTCTGTTGTGGTAGTGTTTAAAATGTAAAGACACACTATGGTCCCTAAATCCTTTTTCTATATTATATATGTTCAGTAATTCACTTTGTATGCATCCTTTTAGTGCGCCCAATATACATCAGCCTGCACGGGCACTCCAAAGCGTAAACGACATAGGTCGTGCTACATGATATAAATTCAGTAATTTGGAATTCTCTGTTATTAGATGTGGATGTGAAATAGTCTAAACCCCTCAAAAGACTCCTAACCTGTTGGCATGCCGTGCATTTTCTGCATGCGAAAAAAAAAAAAAACAGCCCTATCCCAAAAAATCTGTGGTCTAACTGGTGGGTCCAGTCTTTTCTTAACAACTTTGTCACCGAAACTCTGGGCCTTCCTATAAATTAATCTTGGGTTAGCGGGAAGAACTGAATTCAATGTTTTATCCATACACAACACATGCCAGTGTCTCCTGAATATGGTTTCAACCTCCTTACAATGTGGGTGATAATTGGAGATCTGGAACAGATTGTCCCAAAAAAGAATATTAACCCTAGGTATATCCATGAAGGCATTGAACAGCTGGAAAAAAGGAAAAACATAATCATATGTCCAGCTGATAAGGGATGGGGGGGTAGTAATTCTGTCTAAAGAATTTTATCATGGGCAGTTGTCAGAGATTTTATCCGATGATAACACTTATGTAAAACTAGACAGGGATCCCACCTTCAGTATAGGAGTGAATTAACCAGTTTAGTTGAGTTTGGGTACCGCATTTGGGTATTGACCAAAAAAGAGAGGAAAAATTTGGTTCATAGCAGTAGTCGTATACCAACAATATATACACTGCCTAAAATTCATAAAGACCCCCAAAACCCCCCAGCCAGACCAATTGTCAACAGTATAGGGTTGGCAACAGCACGACTAAAAAATACTTACATACGTTTTTACAGACGAGTGCCTTAATGACTAAGGCTTATCCTAAAGTTACAAACATTTTCCTACAATTGTTGCAAGCAGTAGACCTTTCAGAGAAACCGGAGGTGTACTTAGTGACAGCTGACGTTTAGTCAGTGTACACAATTATTCAGCATGATGACGCTTTGCTAGCGTGTTTGATAGTGTGTCTGTGTCTTTACATTTTAAACACTACTACAACAGAGATCCTTCAGGTTTCTGGGGGATAGATCGCACCTATTCTACATGGAGAGGATCAAACATGAAACAAAATGGATATACTTAGCAGATACTTTAACACCTAGAGGAATGAATGAAGAACTCAATATAAATTGTTTAATCATTGACTATTAGAACATATCTAATCACAGTAGCTAATTATAATAAAATAAAAGGATTGGTTTATAAACTGAGTATAATAAAATCAAATGTGTCCTGGAAATATGAAGGGGTTCCATATTAAAAGTGAGAGTGATACATAACCGTCATCCATAATATGGAATACATTTATGATTACATTTATGATTTATGAATACATTTATGATGTTTCATATTTAGTGTGCTAGTTTTTTGCATTATTTAGAATTAAGAAAAGTGAGTAAATTGTTCGTTGTAATCAAATCATGCAAAGGCATTGTATAGATCTGTGGCATAATTTCTCATAGAATTAGGCAAAGAGAGGAAGTTGCTTTTTTAATCGAAGCATCTAATTGTAATGTTCTGATTTTGAATTTGTGCATTAGAATGACCCCGAGAACTGGATTTTACTGACTTCCTGCTATCGGTGACGATCAATTACGGTAATGCAGTGGGTGATAAGGGGTTAAGCAGCTGTCGAGACATATAAATAAATAAATACATTTGGGGTAAGTGTGCCGTGTGGCCACACCCTCAGATGAAGTTGTAATAACGAAACGCGTCAGTGCGGGACCATATGGTGATCGGAAGTGACGTCAGCACACCAGCGATAGTGACAGACACCAGAGAGAGTGAGAGTGTCAACATGGTGGGTGAGATTCCATTGATTGTTCGACAATCAAACTTTTGATATTGATGTGAACAAAGCATGTTATGACCTGTGTTTGTAAGTGTATTTTAAAGGGGAATGCTTGAACTGGATTACTCTATGTGGAGTTTTTTTCTAATATAAGATCAGTGACTCCAAGGTTGTTCCCGGGGTGAGCGGTACGTTCCCTGTATGAGTGATTGACAGCACTTTAAACAAAGGTGTGTTTAAATGACATCTCTGGTGAGTGCAAACCCTTAGGGGAGAGGGACTCACATGGTGACAATCTGGTGATTGGTGGTGATAATCTGGTGAGTGCATGTAACAATGCTTAATCAATACGAGGATACAAGGATATTGTACACCAAGAGACTTTCTTTGCACATGCTCACAGGGTGGACTCTAATAACGTATGTGGTCAACACATGATTACGGGCCAATTGTAGAGACTTTAGATGGAGTGCCACCACTGGAAATAATCGTTAAAAAAATGTAAACAAGTTGGCTGTAACCAAGTTAATCGATCGATCAACTTGTGTACAATCAAACTGCCCATCTATGGTTCGAATCTCGGCCAGTCCCTGCTGAACCGACCGAGATTCGAGCCGTCTATGGCCGGCCTGAAGCGGAGTTCCAGTCATTTTGTGTTTATTAAAAGTCAGCAGCTACAAAAAGTGTAGCTGCTGACTTTTAATAAACACACACTCACCTGTCCCACGATCCAGTGATGCAGCCAGCAGGAGCCTTGGTTCTATCCCTCTTCTCCCCATGGCATCCCCATCACAAGTGTGGGCACCCAGTTGTGACAGCTTGCGGCTTCACAGCCAGGTGCGCTCTGCGCATGCGTGAGTCCCGCTGCACACACTAGTAGAAAATCTGCCGAAAATTCCCATCCGAGGTAAAATCGTACAATTTTCTGGAAGTGTGTACACAACTTTCAGCAGCCGATGCCGACATTTTCAATGAAAAAAAAACGGAAGGACAAACACCAAAATTTTTATTGTCCGTCCCCAGCATGACCAATTTTCGTTTAATGTGTATGCAGTACGTCTGCGAAAAATCGGATACGAAAGACCGCACATGATCTGAAGTTGCTGACGACCCGGAAGTCTAGGAGCAAACGTGCCAAAAAAAAAAAATAATAATCGGATGAGAAATTTCGTGAACATTATGCACTGTCAACTAAAAACGGTTATGACCGCTGAGCATGAGAGAGAAAAATCGGAGGATATTTTGTCCGATTTTCGTCAAGTGTGTACGAGTCTTTAGTGGTCAGGCAATCAAAGTAACGTGTCCCAGAAGATTGCAGGGAGGGAGGGGGAGAGGAGAACTTCTGCTCGAGCCGCCTAGCCTGAGTGGAAGTGATGGGAGTGGGTACCTGTCAAAACTAGGTACCCGCTCCCCCCTCCAAAAAAAATGACATGCCAAATGTGGCTTGTCAGGGGGTCAGGCGCACTTCTGCTTTAAGTAAGGCTTTGTGTGGTTCCAAGGTTAGATTAGTATGAAAAAGAGCATCTAAATGTTGGTGAACTCCCTGCTAAAATTGTTGGGTGGCCAGGCAGGACCACCATAAAGGTGCTAGCTTCTGAGCAACCTCAAAAGCAGGTGGGAGTGGAGGCAGTGGAACACACTTTTCAAACACAAAATATATTAGACTTTTTTTTTACAGAGTATCTTTTTTTTTTTTTTAACCACTTCCGCACTGCTCACTAGAGCTGTACTGCGGCAAAGTGGCTCGATAACGTCTGGTGACGTAGTACTACGTCACCAGACATTCCCCTCTCTCGGCAGCGCCGCGCGCCGCCGGAGGCTCGCTCCCGCTGTATTCAGTCACAGCGGGAGTCGGGCCAGGGGAGGAGCGGCGGCGATCGTCGCTGCTCTTCCCCGATCGTCGGGGAATCGAGTGTGGAGATCCGCCTGCTTGTGTAAACACAAGTGGGCGGATCTCCTAAGTGACAGGCAGGGTCAGATTGCAGGGTTCAGCATAGCTGAACCCTCGATCTGTCCTTGTGTCACATAGTCCCCTCCCCCCACACACGTCAGTAAGCACCAGGCTTACATTAACCCCTTGATCACCACTAAAAATTAACCCTTTCCCTGCCAGTGCCATTTTTACAGTAACAGTGCATATTTATAGCACTGATTACTGTAGTAATGTTACTGGTACCCCCAAAAGTGTCAAAAATGTCAGTCAGGGGTCCGATCTGTCCGCTGCAATGTCGCAGTCCCGCAAAAAAATCGCAGATCGCCGCCATTACTCGTTAAAAAAAAAAACACCAAAAATGACATAAATCTTTCCCTTAGTTAGTAAACGCAATAACTTTTGCGCAAACCAATCAAAATACGCTTATTGCGATTTTTTTTACCAAACATAGGTAGCAGAAAACAAATTGGCCAAAAATTTAAAAAAATTTTGTTTTTTACATTTTTTTGGGGGGGGGGAATTTCATATAATAAAAAAATGTGAAAAATATTGTTATTTTTTTCAAAATTTACGCTCTTTTTTTGTTTATAGCGCAAAAAGTAAAAATCGCACAGGTGATCAAATACCACCAAAAGAAAGCTCTATTTGTGGGAAAAATTTCATTTGGGTATGGCGTCGCACGACCGCGCAATTGTCCGTTAAAGTTGCACAGTGCCGAATCGCAAAAAGTGGCCCAGACGTAAGACAGCAAAATCCTCCGGTGGTAAAGTGGTTAATATGTGCAATCGGAATTGACTTTGGAAAAAATGTCTGACATCAATATAATAAAATGATTTTGTACATATTTTCACACAATAATTTAAAATAATTTAGTGAACACCTGGAAAGTAACTTTAGTGACGTTTTATAAGCCATAAAATAAATATTGTTCTGTTAATGTAATTATTCAGCACGCTGATCCTGTGATTGGGATACAGCCACATTTTCCAATTTCAGCAGAATGTGAGAAAAAGGAGTAGCCCTGATAAACAAAGAGAGAAGCGGAAAAAGATGGGAGTGTGCAGTGGAAAAAGAGATTCCAATGCAACTGCAGACATTAGGGGTAAAGGTGACTGAAGGGATGGGCAATAACTTTCAGGGGAATTCCATTCAAAAAAAGAAAAATATCTCTTCAAGCAGTTATAATGGCCTTATAATGTCTGTAATTGTTTTTCTTTATGTGTACAGCAATTGTTTACCAGGAAGAGTGACCTGCTTTTCAAGGTTTGATTTATACTTCCTACCTCCCTCGGCTAAAGCTGGCCATACACTGACAGTTACGTTTTAGTTAAAAAAAATTGAATCTATACCTCCACCCTAAGGAGAAGATGAATGAATCTCCTGCCTTGGCTACTGTATTTTGACAGCCGGCCCTGCCAGCTGTCAAAACAACCTGAGCAGCTGCTGCATCTGATTGGATGCAACAATGCTGCTATTCAATTGAATTTTCCAGAAGACTACTTTGACAACAGGATGAAATTTGTTCAGTGATTGGCCAGGTTAACCTTCTTGTGCTGTCACCTTCCTACCACAGTCAACTGGCTGGGCTTACTTTTAAAAGGTTGTAAAGCCTCAAGGTTTTTCCCCTTAATACATTCTATGCATTAGGGCCCTTTCACACGGGCGCTCCGTATATCCGCAAATCATCCTATTTTTTGCAGATGATTTACAGACATAATGTAAGTCAATGGCATTGCGGATGTCAGCGGAATACCATCCGCTGACATCCGATTTTCTTCCTTTCAGTTCTGTTCCGTTTTTTGGAACGGAACAGAACCCTATTTTTCCTCCGTTCAAAAAATGAAAAGGAAGCAAAGTCGGATGTCAGCGGTGTCATCCGCTGACATCCGCAATGCCCAAAGACTTACATTATGTCCATATATCATCCACAAACGGATGGGATGATATGCGCACACATACGGAGCGGATGACACAAGTGTCATCCGCTCTGTGAAAAAAAAAAAAGTGCCTGAGCGGATCGCAATGCGGTCCGCTCCGTGTGAAAGAGCCCTTAGGGTGAAAAACCTTCTGTGCTGCAGTTCCCCCCAGACCTCCCCTTTTTCTTACCTGAGCCTGATCTGATCCAGCGATTTGCACAAGTGCAGCGGCTCCAGCCGCTGTCTCTCTCCTCATTGGACAGATTGATAGCAGCAGGAGCCATTGGCTCTCACTGCTGTCAATCGAATCCAGTGACACGGTACTCTCGCTGTCTGTGTCAATGGACGCAGCAGTGGGACTCAGGAGCGAGCCCACCTGGGTGCCCCCAGAGAAAGCAGCTTTCCGTGGGGGCATGAGATGAAGAGGAGGGGCCTGGGGCGCCAGCAGGGCACACTAGTAGAAGAGGATCGGGGCTGTTAAGTATAGGCATGTTTGTTATTTATTTATTTTTTTAAATGAGGGTTACAACCCCTTTTAGCTAACCATACATGGCTCAAATTTTGGCCAATTCCAGCTGATCTCACAGAAATTTAGGTCATGGGTGGCTCTGTTGGCACCACTGGGCTTAACAAACTTCAATTTGAAAATCTTGGCTGAGCAGTGAGGCAGTTGGTCATATGAAGTCACTATTTGGGTATTCTGACCTAACAGCTGCTATAGCAGTGGCTATTAGAATACAATAGCCAGCAGGGGAGATTCCTCCATCCAGACTGTTTAGCATGGATAGAGGAATCAAGTGATCTTCCTTCTTCTTCATTCAGCCCACAGGGATCAATGAGAGAAATCTACATTTGTATGGCCTAGCAAGATCAGATGTCATGGCCACACATAGTATGTCAAGGCTAGGGGTTGGAAAAGTGATGCTCTCTATAGTTCACTATATTTAGAACTGACAACTAGAAGAATAGGACAGACTGACAGTCTAGTCTACATGATGCGCAGAAATAAAGTTAAGGATACACCTTTTATTATACACAAGAATGTGGTACTGACAGTTAGAAATATGATGTGTGGTGCAAAGCTGACCATAGTGTAGTAATCAAGTTTATTGTAGAGATAAACAAAAAAAGAAGTGAAATTTGCACTCACAAACAAAAGTAGATAAAAGCTTTTCTCTTAAATCAGTGTGCAGCCCGGACATCTGTGGAGATGGAAGACCAGAGCGCAGCTCCCTCCGTGGCTGCTATACCAGAGCCGCTGTAGCCAGGCATTATAGTGAAAGATAAAAGAGAGAGGGTAAAAAAGCACTTGAAATTCTAGAAAAAAAAAAAAAAGCACTTGTGACTCCGGCTCAGCGGTTGAAGGTTTGCACCGTGGCGCTAAAAATCCCAATTTGTACGAAATTGCAGGAAACCAACTACAAAATCTTTACTCGGTGGTACAGGGTTTCTTTCCTCTTAGGTAAATTTTATTTTGAATCGTCAGAGACCTGTTGGCGATGTCAAGGGGAGGTGGGGACTATGCTACATATATTTTGGACGTGTCCTCGACTTGGGGACTTCTGGAAGGATGTCCGGGCCCTTTTAGGTGAACTTACAGACTGCGCCATCCTGGACACTCCAGCCTTTTTCCTTCTTCACTTATCTGACATGCCGATCTCCAAATGTAAAAAATCGATCCTCCTACATGTGCTCTGCGCTGCCAAATCCTGCATTCCGATGTTCTGGAAATCGACTCGGGCTCCTACTATTAGAGACTGCATGTGCAAGGTGGAGGAAATTAACAGGATGGAAGTTTTAGGTTCGCAACATCACTACTAGAGACCTGCCCTACTTGGCACTTTGTGTCGCCCAATTCGTTGCCCTCTCATATACCTCATTTCCCCCCCCCCCTTTTTTTTTTCCTATCCCCTCCCCTCCTGTTATATGCTTCTCTCTTCATTCCTCGCTGCTTTCTGTAATGTAATGCTCTCTGAGTTCTCTCCTCCTGTGTCACTGATACCTTGAAAACTTCTGACAGTGACAGTTGGAAATGTCTTGTTGCCTTACTGACATTCCTATGGAAGTTTAGGTGCCTTGTTATGTTATGTTATTGATGATGTCTTAGGGCTTTCTTCTGTTAAAAGGGGGTGGTTCTATGTTTTGCACTTATTCAGACTCTGTCTTGCTTGTGCAATTTGCCTTGCTGGTGCTTGCACCTTGTGATTATTGCATTTTTTACTATGTATGCCTATGTTTACTTTTCCACTGTTCTGCCTTTCTAAATAAAATATTTGAAAAAAAATCACTTGTGGCTTTTAACCACTTAAATGTGAGTTGCCAAATGTTTTTACCTGGAATAAACTATTTTAACTCTGCACTTGGAGGTGCCTCTCTTTTTTATCTTTCACTGCAGTCCTGGAAGTCTGGTTTCAGTTCCATCTGATGGCTGCCCTAAACATATGGACTTTTTAGTACTTCCATGAAGTATATGGACTCCTCCCCCTTCCCCTCGGCTTGGATGACTACCTATTCCTGGACTCGATCCTGGCTTGGATGACTACCTATTCCTGGACTCAATCCCTGCATGGATGACTACCTATTCCTGGACTCGATCCTGGCTTGGATGACTACCTATTCCTGGACTCGATCCCTGCATGGATGACTACCTATTCCTGGACTCGATCCTGGCTTGGATGACTACCTATTCCTGGACTCGATCCTGGCTTGGATGACTACCTATTTCTGGACTCGATCGTGGCTTGGATGACTACCTATACCTGGACTCGATCCCTGCATGGATGACTACCTATTCCTGGACTCGATCCCTGCATGGATGACTACCTATTCCTGGACTCGATCCTGGCTTGGATGACTACCTATTCCTGGACTCGATCCCGGCTTGGATGACTACCTATTCCTAGACTCGATCCCGGCTTGGATGACTACCTATACCTGGACTCGATCCCTGCATGGATGACTACCTATTCCTGGACTCGATCCTGGCTTGGATGACTACCCGCTTCTGAACTTGACCCCGGCTGTTTTTGATTTGGCTCCTCTCCCTTGCTGTGCGATTATTATTGTTGCATAAATAAATCGGTTTATTTTACTTGCATCTTTATGTGGTCTGGTTTCCCGACACCCTGACAATATGTGTACTTTTTCATGTCCCTTGTGTTTTTTAGACTAGTAGCTCTAGCGCCTTCTCCTTTGTTTTAGCCAGGCACTATAGACAGGGGAAGAACTGCCGTTGCAGGGGAAGAACTGCCGCTGTGGGACACAGAAGACACCACCTGATGATGTGCTCACACTGCTAGGACATGTGTAGTTGCAAGAGCTGTCAGGAAATGCATTTTGGAGGCTGGGACCTGCCTCCTTCCTCAGTCTCCTAAAGAAGGAGTAAGGAGGCGGGTCCTAGCCACCGAAATGCATGTGACTCTCTGCCTCCAACAATTCGAACTTTGGTGGCTTAAAGGCCAGTCGCCAACAAAAAATGCTATCATGTCGGGATGAGGGAAAGATTATGTAAGCTTGTGTAAGCTGTAAACTAGACTTGACCTGAACCTTACCCAGTCATATTGGAAGGGCTTCATGAATGAATGGGGCAACAGGGCAAATTGTATAGAAGGTAAGAACAAGGACCAGAGTGCCTGACATCCAGGTACCCACTTCTTTTTTTATGAGTTTACTTAAGGCCCTGTTCACACCTGAGCGTATTTCAGCTCATAAAACGCTCATCTCTAAAGTCTCAAAACGCCCAACAAGCAAAATCCTATTCATTTCAATGGTCCCTGTTCACATCTGAGTGTTTTGTCTCCTGGAGCAAAACGCCTGAAGCTCAAAAAAGTACACAAGCTTCTTTTTTGGCTGTGTAGCGGGGTTAAACATGCCTAAAGACACTGTTTGATATGTGGGAAGGAACTAGGCTCCCTCTAGTGGTAGCTGCATGGAATTTCCCGGGCTGTGACTTCCTTTTCACAAGATGAAGAAACTACATCTCCCAGGCTGCTTTGCAAGATCCAGGAACTAGGCTCCCTCTAGTGGTAGCTGCATGGAATTTCCCGGGCTGTGACTTCCTTTTCACAAGATGAAGAAACTACATCTCCCAGGCTGCTTTGCAAGATCCAGGGTGCACGGCTGCACCGCACGGCACTATGGGGGAGGTTATTTAAAGGAAGAGAGAAGCGCGCGAAGGGGGGGCCTTTCTGCGCTGGACTCTGAGGAACCAGCGAGCGAGAGTGAAGGGGTGACACTGGATATTGGGCCAGAGCCTTTTAGCCTGGAGGGACGACGTGGAACCGTCCCATCTCAAGCACGAGGCACATTCCTGGAGGTCATACTGCTGTTTGCCGAGACCGGAAGTCATCCGCCAGAAGGACCCCGCGCGGCTGGCATATAGCCAAAGGACTGAGACCGCAGTGGAAGCGCGCGAAGGAGAAACTTCTGTTGGTGAGAGGGCACATGCCCAATAACTGACTTTATCTGCTGAAGAGACAGTTTTGTCTACAGATAGCGGTAGCGCAGCAGGAGGTGATAAAACCCCGGGGTTTATCACCATACTCTCTCAGGAGACTCATAGACAAACAATACGGTCTGTAAAGGAGTCGCCAGAGGCTTATCTCTCTCGCAGAGGTTATTGCTCAGTTACGCAGACACCCTGCGGTGACAACTAACAGCTCGTTGTTTTCTCTCTCTTGATCTTTATTCCTAATCTGGATTACAAATGAGCTCTATTCAATAACCTTGCTAGCGAAGATCAACAAGAAAAGAAGAGAACTCTGGGGGAGGGACTCAGATAGGCCCACCTACCTGGTACTGTGTCTAGCCTTAATGCAGGAGGAGTGTGGGGGTATTCTTTTACCTTTTTAAAGCTGTTTTAAATAACCTTTTATGGACTTGTATTGTATTGTATTGTATCTCCCCTATTCAATTTGATATATAGTAAACTAAGTTTGGTTAATTACACTCTTGTGCGTTGTTCCATTGTGTCACCCAGAAGGACTACTATTCAAGAAGGTAACAAGGTATTGTTGCATAGTGAAGTATTGTATTCCAACCTGTGTATCTATTTGATAGTCCAGTCCTATTCTGGGTCAGTTGTGCCTGAGGAGGGATCGAGCCAATTTGATTGGGTTGTTAGGCAGGGTGTAGACCCAATAATATAATCAGCAGCTCCTGCGGGGGTGGTGCTACACGTGGGGGCTCGTCCGGGATTTCTACAGTCCTGCAATACAACCCTCTCAGCCATAGAATCCCCTCCCACGCAGAAATGGATCCTGTCGCTGCTGCTGAGTGGTGCAAGGAAGAGAATGTCATAGTGGAAAATGGCCTGGTGGTTGAAATCAAGGGAGAAGCCTGGACTGAAGAAAAGCTCCTCCCTGTTTTGAGGGCACTATCCACAGACAGGAAATTCTGGGTGATTGACATGAAAACTGACACCACTGTCCCACACACGTATGCACTGTGTGAGTGGAGGAAGGGGGTCCCTGATTATTTCAATGGAAACAGTGTAAAAACTACTGACCAAACAGAACTTTTCCTGATACATCCAGGAGTTCCTATTGCGGGTCCCTCATCCACCACCCCTGGGGTATCCAGCCAAGAAAAAGGTGTCCAAGAAGGGCATCCTGAGTCATCACCTTTGTCGACTTTTAGCTCAGAACTGTGTGCTGTTCTTGGGGAGATTGTGGCAAAATGTAGTAGGGACTCCTCGAGCTATTTGATGACTGGATATAGGAAGCTCCGGACATTCTCTGGGAAACAGCCTGTGCCTTCAGCAGAAGATGGGTTCGAAGAGTGGTTAGATACCGCCACTCAGGCTTTGGAGGAATGGGAGGTACCAGAACAGCACAAGAAGCAGAGAATCACAGAGAGTTTAAGGGGACCTGCATTAGAGGCTGTACGTAATCTAAAGCTTAGCAAGAAGAACTGCACTGCACAGGATTATTTGGACATTCTGCAAGATGTGTTTGGTCGGACGGAGAACGCGGCTGAACTTCTCTACCAGTTGGACCACTGTTATCAAGAAGAGGGGGAGAAGTTGTCCGAATTCATTAAACGTCTGGATAGGATTATCCACCAGATTCTGTTAAAGAAAGGAATAGACCACCGGAAAATAGATGAGACTCGTGCACGACAGGTTCTGAAAGGGGCTCAACCTTTAGATCCCATTGCCATACTGTTACGAACTCGTCGAGATGGCGGCATTCTAGAATACCCCGATCTGATTCGAATGGTCAGAGAGGAAGAGGTTATGTTGGACAACAAGAAGAAAAGTCGGCAGTTTGACTCAACTGCCCGGGTTGGAGTGATAAGTGTGGAAGAGGGTGACTCTCAAGTTGAACTCCTAAAGACCCAAGTGTCTCAGTTGATAGAAATGGTGTCCATCCTGACTGGTCAGGTATCCACTCTACCCAAGGGGAGTATATCGGAGAGGCCAGATGAACCTGTTAGTCTCAGCACAGATCCAGAGCCACGGCCTGCAAGATTGTTAACTTGTTTCAACTGCGGGGGAGTTGGGCATGTTAGAAGGGTATGTCCCAGCTCAGGAAATGCTGCCGCGAAACCTCGCGAGCCAGCGGGAAACTTCAGAGGACACCGGTGAAGGAGTCAACCGGGTGTCCGCCAGTCTTAAGGGACTCCAGAAGTGGTGCAGGATCAGGGAAACTGAGTCAGGGGGTCAGACCCAAATATAACACCCCCAGTTCTAGACTCCGGGTTACTGAGGGAAGGAAAGTCAATGCACACCGGGTTCAGCGGGGGCCCAGATCAAGGAAGAAAAAGGAGAAGAGGGCCAGGGTACAGAGAACTGAATCAGACAACCAGGCTACATCAAGAGAATTCCCAACTAACTTGGTCGGGCCCTCCCCAGTGGTCTCGGTTCAGGTGGAAGGAATTTACACAAGAGCCCTCCTTGACACAGGGGCCCAGGTGACTCTTTTGTATAGAGACTTCTATGATAAATATCTTACCCATCTACCTTTGCAGAAGTTGGAAGATCTGGAGATATGGGGTATTGGGACCCAAAGTTTTCCCTATGACGGGTATCTGCCAATCAAGTTGACCTTTGATCCATCAGTGGCTGGTGAAGCGGAAACCTTCGACACCTTAGCGGTGGTCTGTCCTCGTCCACCCGGGGCCAACAAAAGCTCTCTCATCGTAGGAACAAACACTGACCTGGTAAGGCGCCTTCTGATACAACTGGTCCAGGGACAAGATGCTCAGGCGCCAAGGATCCATCCCATGCTACGGCAGGCCTACCAACGATTAGTGTTGGAGCAAGAGACCCCCGCAGAAGGAGTTGGACGACTCTGGAAGCTGGATAGAGCAGAAAAGGTCTTACAGCCAGGAGAGGTGGCCTGTTTTAAGGCTTCTGTTAAACTCACATGGCAACAGCCGGGTCCCTTCATTATCTTTGAATCAGGTCAAAAGGAGAGACAGAGAGGGATAGAAGTGATCCCTGAGGTGATCCCTTTGAAGGTGTTACAGGAAAACCGTGGAAGGGTTTTAGTGAGTGTCAGAAACACCTCTATTACACCAGTTAAGGTACCGGCCAGAGTGCTCCTGGGCCAAGTCAACCCGGCTACCCCAGTTGCCCCCATTGATTTCAAAGAAAAGGAACAGGGTGAAGCGGTTATAGAGGAGCTTTGCTCTGGAAACGCTGCCCTCCCGCCGGAATGGGTGAAGAGGGCCAAGGCACAACTTGCTCGATGTAGGGAAATATTCTCTAAGGACGAGTTTGACGTGGGATGTGCCAGGAGCGCCACTCATAAGATCCGCCTGAGTGAGGACAAGCCTTTCAGGGAGAGAGTCCGGCGAGTCCCCTTAGGTGACTTAGAAGATCTACGTCAACAGCTGGCAGAGCTCAAAAAGATCGGGATTATCCGAGAATCCAGGAGCCCGTATGCTTCCCCGATAGTGGTAGTCCGAAAGAAAAATGGATCTTTGAGGCTTTGTATCGACTACCGAACGCTGAACAGAAGAACCATCCCAGACCAGTATACCACTCCTCGAATCGAAGATGCCCTACAGAGTCTGTCAGGGGCGAAGTGGTTCAGTGTGATGGACTTAAAGAGTGGGTATTATCAGATCCCCATGCACCCTGAAGATCGGGAGAAAACAGCCTTCATCACCCCTGTGGGGTTCTTTGAGTTCAATCGCATGCCTCAGGGGTTGTCCGGGGCCCCTGCTACCTTCCAAAGGCTGATGGAGAGGACCGTTGGAGATATGAATTTGATAGAGGTACTGGTATACTTGGATGATGTTATCGTGTTTGGCAGAACTTTAGAAGAACATGAGGAGAGGTTGGAAAAGGTCTTGAAGAGGCTACATGAAGAAGGTCTGAAACTTTCTCCTGAGAAGTGCCAATTCTATCAGTCCTCGGTCCATTACCTGGGCCATATCGTGTCTGAAGAAGGGGTGGCCACTGACCCGGACAAGCTGGATGCTGTTGCTTCCTGGCCGAGACCCACAAATGTGACCGAACTCCGGTCATTCTTGGGCTTTTGCTCCTATTACAGGAGGTTTGTGGAGGGGTTCGCCCAGATTGCCCGACCCCTAAATGAGCTCCTGAAGAATGAAGAAGATGATGTCCCTGAGTTGGTAAAGCCGGCGAAGTCCACCATAGGCCCCCGGAAGGCTAAGGAATCCATCCAGGATCAGTGGACCCCGGAATGCGAGGGGGCCTTTGTCCAGCTGAAGGAAACCCTAACCACTGCCCCTGTGTTGGCCTATGCGGACCCCACAAAACCATATGAACTGCATGTTGATGCCAGCCGAGATGGGCTGGGGGGGGTACTTTATCAGGAGCATGAGGGTCATCTGCGACCTGTTGCCTATGTGAGCAGAAGCCTACTGCCTGCTGAAAGGAATTATCCTACTCACAAACTTGAATTCTTGGCCTTGAAGTGGGCAGTGGTTGACAAATTGAAAGACTACCTGTACGGAGCTGAATTCATTGTCAAGACAGATAATAATCCCCTCACCTATCTGTTGACTACGGCCAAGCTGGATGCAACAGGACATCGATGGTTGGCTGCCCTCTCTAGCTTCAATTTTAGCCTGAAGTATCGGCCAGGAATCGGAAATAGGGATGCAGATGCCCTATCCAGAAGGTTGCATGTTCCACAGGAACCTGCGGAAGAATGGACTCATTTGGCTCCAGAAGGGGTGCGTGCCCTATATCAGGGAACTGAATTTCGATCCCGAGGAGGGTCAAGAGCAGAAGAGATTGGGGTTTCGGCTATCGGAGTACCCAAATGCTACTGCCAGGTGACCCAAGTTGAAGGGGAGGGTTTGCCCCGGCTGTCCAAAAGGGACTTGCGGAAGGAGCAGTTGGAAGACCCTTTGGGAAAACTTCTCTTGGAAGCCCTGGAGATCCAGAGCCCTGAGTTGCTTCTAACTGACTCCCCTCAGGGGGCCCGTCTGTTGCATAGAGAGTGGACCCGGTTACAGATCAGAGAAGGAGTGGCCTACCGGAGAGGTCCATCTGAAGATCTGGAGGAGAAGTGGCAACTGTTCTTACCAGCTAAATACAGAGAGGGAGTTCTGGCCGCTCTTCATGATAATCATGGCCATCTGGGGCCCGAAAGAACCTTTCAGCTTGTCAGGGACAGGTTCTACTGGCCTTGTATGAGGGCCAAAGTTGAAGGATACTGTCATTCTTGTGTCCGGTGTATACAGAGGAAGACTCTGCCATGTCAAGCAGCCCCAATGGGCCATCTACAAAGTCAGGGACCCATGGAGCTGGTGTGCATTGATTTCCTTTGCTTAGAGCCTGATCTGAGTGGCCAGGGGAATGTCCTTGTGGTAACAGACCATTTTACCAGATATGCTCAAGCATTCCCAACAAGGGATCAGAAGGCCTCAACGGTAGCCAAAGTTCTTGTAGAGAAGTTCTTTGTACATTATGGGTTACCACAACGCCTCCATTCTGATCAGGGAAGGGACTTTGAAAGCAGACTGATCAAGAGACTGTTAGATATGTTAGGCATTCAAAAGACTAGAACCACTCCCTACCATCCACAGGGGGATGCCCAGCCTGAACGATTTAACAGGACTCTTTTGGATATGTTGGGGACTTTGAGCTCAGAGAAGAAACAGCATTGGGGCAAGCACGTAGCTGCCATTGTGCATGCCTACAACAGCACTGTCAGTGATGCTACTGGATATTCCCCTTATCGGCTGATGTTTGGAAGGGAGGCTCGGTTGCCAGTGGATTTGGCCTTTGGCATTTCGCCTGATCATACCTCTTCAGCATCGCATAGAGGATATGTGGACCGACTGCGGAAGAGTCTGAAAGCGGCCTATGACAAGGCTCAGGCCACATCTGATCAACGTGGACTGCGGAATAAAAAAGATTTCGACCTAAAAGTTCGGATCCATGACCTGCAACCAGGGGACAGGGTTTTGTTGAGAAACTTGGGTGTCCCGGGAAAACACAAGTTGGCAGACCGCTGGAAGTCCCAACCTTATGTTATCTGCAAGCAACTGCCAAACCTTCCTGTGTACCAAATTCGGCCTGAAGGAAGTGTGGGTCCATTGAAGGCTTGGCATCGGAACCATTTGTTGCCTCTCTCTGAAGCGGTTCGTATGCCCCCTGTGGAAGACTTGTCAGAGGCCCCTTCGACTTCTCGCCGGTCCAGACCAGTTACCAGATCTCAGACGACGCTCCCAGATGAGGGAGAGGGAAGTTCTCCATCTGAAGATTTGGAAGATGAAGAGGAGGTACCCGACTGGTTGTGGTCATCTCAGTTGCCAGAACCCACACCTGCCTCCCTGTCTTCATCTGACTTGGCTGATAGAGGAGCCCTTCGGGCAGAAGCCCCTGAATTCATACCCTTTCATATGCTTCCAGAAGAAGCAGCTGAGGATGAAGATCCTGAGGAGGAGGTTGCACCCTTCTCTGAAGAAGAACTGACCTCTCTTGAACCATCAGGTTCCTCTGTGTTGGAACATGAGGAGGGGGACATTGAAGAATCCTCAGAAGTGCCTGATCCTAGCACCTCTGAGAGCATGCCTCCACGGGAACAGAGGGAAAGGAGAGTCATTCACCCACCTAAGAGACTGACCTATGATCAATTGGGTGAATGTTCGGAAGAAGCTGTTTTTACCTCGAAAAGATCTCCTGACCAGCCTAGTTCCTCCACTGTAGATTTGGTGGGGGACAACCCTAGCTCACCCCCAGGCACAACTGTACAAGCCACCCAAGTTTTGGGGGGTCTGTGAGAGATCATGAGAACAAAGTATTGAAGTAGAAAACGTTTGCATTTAAGTTTGTACATAAGGATATTGGGTTTGGCCATTATAATAAGCACAGTTTTTGATGTTCACAATTTGGTTTACTTTGTGAGTTAATGTTTGCGCACATTTTGTTGCTCTGACCTCACTATATGTTTTTTTCTCTTTCTCACCTTTTGATGTTTTTTTTTCAACACAAACTTTAAGATGTAAGTGTTTAAGAAATTGCAAAGGCACATGTGCTTTTTAAAGGAGCACTATATAAAAGCACTAGAAATCAGCACTATATTAACACTGTAGAAATCACTTATTTGTTTATTAATTGCACTTTATCGTTTTACTGTTGCACTGCTATTAGAATACAAAATTGGATGTATTCAGATTGACTTATTTCAGCAAAATGTTAATGTTTTTGTTGTATAATGCCAACCTATGCACTAGGGTACATACTGTTGACCTCTTTGGGGACCAAAGTTTTCTCAAGTGGGGGGAGTGTGTAGCGGGGTTAAACATGCCTAAAGACACTGTTTGATATGTGGGAAGGAACTAGGCTCCCTCTAGTGGTAGCTGCATGGAATTTCCCGGGCTGTGACTTCCTTTTCACAAGATGAAGAAACTACATCTCCCAGGCTGCTTTGCAAGATCCAGGAACTAGGCTCCCTCTAGTGGTAGCTGCATGGAATTTCCCGGGCTGTGACTTCCTTTTCACAAGATGAAGAAACTACATCTCCCAGGCTGCTTTGCAAGATCCAGGGTGCACAGCTGCACCGCACGGCACTATGGGGGAGGTTATTTAAAGGAAGAGAGAAGCGCGCGAAGGGGGGGCCTTTCTGCGCTGGACTCTGAGGAACCAGCGAGCGAGAGTGAAGGGGTGACACTGGATATTGGGCCAGAGCCTTTTAGCCTGGAGGGACGACGTGGAACCGTCCCATCTCAAGCACGAGGCACATTCCTGGAGGTCATACTGCTGTTTGCCGAGACCGGAAGTCATCCGCCAGAAGGACCCCGCGCGGCTGGCATATAGCCAAAGGACTGAGACCGCAGTGGAAGCGCGCGAAGGAGAAACTTCTGTTGGTGAGAGGGCACATGCCCAATAACTGACTTTATCTGCTGAAGAGACAGTTTTGTCTACAGATAGCGGTAGCGCAGCAGGAGGTGATAAAACCCCGGGGTTTATCACCATACTCTCTCAGGAGACTCATAGACAAACAATACGGTCTGTAAAGGAGTCGCCAGAGGCTTATCTCTCTCGCAGAGGTTATTGCTCAGTTACGCAGACACCCTGCGGTGACAACTAACAGCTCGTTGTTTTCTCTCTCTTGATCTTTATTCCTAATCTGGATTACAAATGAGCTCTATTCAATAACCTTGCTAGCGAAGATCAACAAGAAAAGAAGAGAACTCTGGGGGAGGGACTCAGATAGGCCCACCTACCTGGTACTGTGTCTAGCCTTAATGCAGGAGGAGTGTGGGGGTATTCTTTTACCTTTTTAAAGCTGTTTTAAATAACCTTTTATGGACTTGTATTGTATTGTATTGTATCTCCCCTATTCAATTTGATATATAGTAAACTAAGTTTGGTTAATTACACTCTTGTGCGTTGTTCCATTGTGTCACCCAGAAGGACTACTATTCAAGAAGGTAACAAGGTATTGTTGCATAGTGAAGTATTGTATTCCAACCTGTGTATCTATTTGATAGTCCAGTCCTATTCTGGGTCAGTTGTGCCTGAGGAGGGATCGAGCCAATTTGATTGGGTTGTTAGGCAGGGTGTAGACCCAATAATATAATCAGCAGCTCCTGCGGGGGTGGTGCTACAGCTGATTACAAGCGTTTTTGTTAGATGTCAATGCCTGCCTACAAACACCTGCAAAAAAGGCCTGAAAAAATGCCTGTAAAAAGCCCCAAAAAACACCTTAAAAAAAGCCCAAGACAACACCTGAAAACTATACGCTCAGGTGTGAATGGAGCTTTAAAGTATGTGTAAATATATTTTTATAAGCTTTGACGTGTTAATGTAATTTTCTAAATTTTTATAATCTCCATCTTTGATTAAAATAAAACCTGGTCATTCTGTTATTGAAGTAGAATTTTAGGATAACCCTAACTAATCTTAAAAGTACTTCATCCCCCTCCTAACACCTATGCTGACTAACCTGTAAAAGAAAGATGCATATACTTACCTATTTTCATGATAGTCCAGTTACATGATCGACTCCACAGTTCTCAGCCAGCAGCGGCTTCAGGGGAGAGGAGGGGGTGCTGACAATGGATGGGTCTTTGAAGCCTATGGGTGACGTCACTGTTCCAGTGTATGCTAGCCATTGTTGCGTGTTTTCTCTTCTCCCCTGCAGCTGCCGCTGGCTGATACAGGGGAGATCTCTTAACTGTACTGGAGCAACCTGAAAATAGATATTAGTGTTTACATCTTTCTTACATATATGTTAGCAGGTATAGGAATTAGGAGGGGGAAGAAGTATTTTTAACATTAGTTAGGGTTTTCCCGGAATTCCACTTTAAAGAGTAACTCCACTTTTGTTGAGAAAAAAACATTCCCCTCTGGGTGATCTATGTACATAACAAGGATTTTAACAAACTTTGATGCAGATTCCTACCTTTTTGTTATTCTGAACAAATTATTGTTTGTTCCTCTGTGCTGAGTGGGTCTAATGGGAGTGGTTTCATAATTATCTATCAGCTGTGGCAGTTGCAGTGCACTAATGAGGGAAGTTGCTGGGTCTGCATTCCTTTAGACATGTTCCTATTGGGAGTATCTCGCCAAAAATTACATTTTTGTTGCAGGGGATGCCTGAAATCTGACTTGTATCTTAGTGCAGACTTCTGGGAAAATTAGTGAGCCAATCACGCAAGCAGGAAATTAGGTTTGTGGGGTGTGGTCAGTACACATTCTGTGTACAGAACAGCTCCAGGTAGCCATATTGCATTGCATTTTCAGAAAATTACAACAACTGCAGATTGAAAAGGAAAGGTAATTTTTAATAACATTCAATTACAAGATTATTTGTGTTGCAATTGTAAATGCTATATTGTTTTTCTTTATTTGCTATTTTTTTCCCCACGAATGGGGAGTCCCCCTTTAAGGTTTTGTTCATGCACTTCCTGTTATAGGGTGACAAAGCTCTGTCCATGCTGCTCAAACTCATAAACAAATGCATACAGTAGCTCCCAACTGTCCCTAATTTTGAGGGTCTGTCCCTCTTTCCTCCTCTTTGTCCTTAGAGTTCTATAAAAAATACACTTTTTATTTTTCAAAAAGTATTTCCCAACACTAAACCTTTCATCCAATTTCTAAATTGCTGCATGTCTAAATTCCAAAAGCTATTATAAAGAAATAGTAGTGGTAAAAAAGCACTTGTGGGTTTAACCGATCATTTTTTTTGTACAATTCTCCTTTAACCTCTTTACGACCGCTCGCCACAGATGTACTGCGACAGGCAGCCGCTCCTGCATGAATCGCCGTAACTGTACGGCGGTCGCGAGCAGGAGGCGAGCACGCACCACTGGCAGCCCGTTCCCGCCCCTGCTCGTCAGCGGGGAAGCCTCCGATTGCTGCCTGACACCCACGATCATTCCCCTCCCCATCATGAGAGAGAAGAACGGTCAGCTTTTTTTTTTTTTTTTTTTTTTTAAAGCCTGTGGTGTGCATAAAAATGTGCACACACACACAAATGTGAGAAACACAAAAAGTGCACAGGGTGTGCGAATGGTCCACCTCCAAAGAGGACGGACCTTGATCCTCTGGAGCGCAAGACTCCTGACAGGGGACTGAGGTACACAATGGTTCAGCTGCCCGAAACCAGGCAAACCCCGTTCTCTGGGAAACAGCCCACCCCAAGTACAAGGTGGGGCTCCCCCGAAGGGAGACCCCATGAGAGAGAGCAAACTAAGCCAAAAGGCCATATCCACCCCCTCCCTAGACGTTCAAAGTAGGCCCGAGGACCCACACCCTACTAATCATGTGAAGAAAAAGGTGACAGAGAAGTGACAAACTACAAAAAATACAACACACAAACAAAAAGGTGGGGAAAGGGAAGTGGGGAAAGTACTGAGTGCTATAGTGTAAAAACCATGGCAGGCCTTCCGGCCAGAAATAACAAATTCCTCTGGTCCCGGCCAAAGGCCCGTCCCAAGAGGCAGGTGCGAAAAAAGTGCGTAGTGCAGTGACCAAAGTGCCGAAATACTCAAGATGAGCTCCCCCACCTGTGAGAATTAAGGCACCCCTAGGCTGCCACCCCAGGGGCACATACACCATGTGCTTTTTTCGGTCCCAGCCCCTGGCCAGACCAGTGCAGCCCCATCCCTACCAGGAGGCATCAGAACTTAGACGGCTTAGGGAGAGCCTGCCTTCAACTGGGGACAAGCCTTTTGCAAGGCTAGATTCAACCCAGGAGGAAAAGGCCCTCCCGTCACCATCACCATTCCTTACCAATTACATCCGGGAGCAGTACTAACCGGCGTGGAACTGAACCGGCTTTCTCACTCCGTTCAAACTGATAAGAACAGATACTACAATTGATCTTAGCCAAAAGACAGAGAAGCGATGTAAACACAGCTGAACATTCTTCTCCCTGGAATGATCATAGAGCCCCTGTGATCCTTCTATATAGGATTACAGGTCTCTATGGTCATTCCACAAGCCCCTCCCCCCACAGTTAGAATCACTCCCCTAAGCTCACGTTTAACCCCTTGATCACCCACAATGTTAACCCCTTCCCTGCCAGTGTCATTATTACAGTATATTTTTAGCACTGATTACTGTAGTAATGTCACTGGTCCCCCCAAAAGTGTCCAAAATGTCAGTCAGGGGTTCGATCTGTCCGCCGCAATGTCGCAGTCCTGCCGCCATTACCAGTAAAAAAAAAACAAAAACAATAAAAATGACATAAATCTTTCCCGTAGTTAGTAGACGCAATAACTTTTGTGCAAACCAATCAAAATATGCTTATTGCGATTTTTTTTTTTTTTAACAAAAATATGTAGCAGAAAACAAATTGGCCTAAAATGTTAAAAAATTTAGATTTTTAATTTTTTTTTTTTGGGGATGTTATATAGCAGAATGTGAAAAATATCCTGTAGATTTTTTTTCAGAATTGTCGCTCTTTTTTTCTGTATAGCGCAAAAAATAAAAATCGCACAGGTGATCAAATACCACCAAAAGAAAGCTCTATTTGTGGGGGGAAAAAAAGACATACATTTTGTTTGGGTACAGTGCCGCACGACCGTGCAATTGTCAGTTAAATTCGCGCAGTGTCAAGTTGATAAAAATGGCCTGGTCATTAAGAGGGCAAATCCTTCCGGTCTTAAAGTGGTTAAAGGGGGTGTGGAAGGGGTGTGTGCCCTTTCCTTATATAATTTTCCTATAGGTGTCCCTCATTTCATCTCAGAAAGTTGAGAGGTATGCAAACGGCTCTTGCATGCTGTACTAGTCTCTGCACCCATGTAAATGAGCCCATAGGAAACCCTAGCAGAAGATCTTATGATATAATATGATTAATATCTAGAACAAAATGTGCAATACACAAAACACTGACATATGAGTACACTGGCCTTTAAAAAAAGGAGCAGCCGTGCTTATATAAACAAGTATTGCTATTTACTTGTCTTTCTAGTTTTCGGTTATTTTCACAGGAATATGAAGAATGCTAAGCTTGCAAAAATGAAGCCAGGTCAGCTTATACTAGCAGACGGTTACTCCTTTCAAGGTAAATAGCAGGCTCTTGTGAGAGTTCCTGTCCATCCACACCTGCAAATATGAGGACGCCCACCTACACATTCCTTAGTGTTGTAAAGTAACAGCAAACTAATCACATCTACATGTATGAGTCACCATCAAGGTCAGAACAGTGGAAGTGGGGGGAGGCGGGATTGCTCATCACCAAAGGTAACAATTAACTAGCTTGCAATACAGACAGAGAGTAAAGAAAAGACCCTTATCAGACCTGCTGAATTAATGTGAGACTTCCTTATGTGCTATGACCTACCTTTCTTATCACATTTATTATACTACAAACGCTGTCTACAAACAAGCTGGTCTCTCTGTATCTGTTATATAATATATCTATTATATCTGTACTCCGCACTCTCATGCTTACCATAACTTGTACCATAAAAGATAAAAGGATTCTTACATATTTTATGTGGAAAAGACAACAGCCTGTAAACAGTTCCCGAGATTGTCATTATATTTTATTGTAATTTCTAGGCAAGTATTGCAAATTCACTTTTGTCAATTGCATGTCTTTGTTATTACCCACTTCTAAACCTCTATGTGGCCTGAATATTGCATGCATTGCTTGATTCAGTCACACCTTTTTTTAAATCCTTTTCGTTTGTCTGTAGGCAGGTTGCCTATGGTGTTAATGCTAGATAGATTAGCGTGGCTGCCCAGGTTGGAGAGAGGAAGGGCTAACTCTGTTATGTTCTGCTGCTAACATTTTTTATTTACCGATATTGCCGATATTTTTATGACGTCATTGCGTATGTTGCCTTCTAACACCGCCTCCCATGCCTGCGCAGCCCATACGTGACATCATTTCACCGCGCGCTGCACACGTTCTCTGCCTTAAGACCGCCTCCCACGCCTCAGGCAGCCTCGTGTGCAGCCAGCCACCCACAGGCCCTGGCCTCAGCCACCCACCACAGGGTGCTATCCGCCAGCCATCCTACCCACAACAGAACAGGGTGCCAGCCAGCCAGCATCCAGCCACCCACCCCACAACAGGGTTCCAGCGAGCAAGCAAACCAGCCACCCAGATGACACCAAGCCAGCCACCGTGACCACCAGTGACTACACAGTGTTCCAGCAAGCCAGCCACCCACAACAGTCCAGGGTGAGTGAGTGACACCAAGCCAGCCATCCACCACAGTGTTCCAGCAAGCCAGCCACCCACCACAGTGTTTCAGCAAGCCAGCTACCCACAACAGGGTGACAGCAAGCCTGCCACCCACCACAGTGTTCCTGCAAGCCAGCCACCCAACACAGGGTGACACCAAGCCAGCTACCCACCACAGTGTTCCTGCAGGCCAGCCACCCACAACAGGGTGACACCAAGCCAGCCACCCAACCACAGTGTTCCTGCAAGCCAGCCACCCACCACAGGGTGACACCAAGCCAGCCACCCACCACAGTGTTCCTGCAAGCCAGCCACCCACAACAGGGTGACACCAAGCCAGCCACCCACCACAGTGTTCCTGCAAGCCAGCCACCCACCACAGGGTGACACCAAGCCAGCCACCCACCCACCACAGTGTTCCTGCAAGCCAGCCACCCACAACAGGGTGACACCAAGCCAGCCACCCACCCACCACAGTGTTCCTGAAAGCCAGCCACCCACCCACCAACCACAGGGTGACACCAAGCCAGCTAGCCACCACAGTGTTCCTGCAAGTCAGCCACAGGGTGCCAGCAAGCAACCCACACTGCCAGGCGTCAGCCACCAACCCACTACAGGGTGCCAGCAAGCAACCCACACTGCCAGGTGTCAGCCACCAACCCACAACAGGGTGCCAGCAAGCAACCCACAATGCCAGGTGTCAGCCACCAATCCACAACAGGGTGCCAGCAAGCCACCCACACTGCCAGGCGTCAGCCACCAATCGACAACAGGGTGCCAGCAAGCAAGCCACCCACACTGCCAGGCGTCAGCCACCGACCCACAACAGGGTGCCAGCCAGCCACCCAAACTGCCAGGTGTCAGCCACCGACCCACAAGGGTGCCAGCAACTCAGCAAGCCACCCACACTGCCAGGCATCAGCCACCGAACCACAACAGGGTGACAGCAGCCAGCCACCCCACAACAGGGTGCCAGCAAGCAAGCCACCCACACTGCCAGGCGTCAGCCACCAATGCACAACAGGGTGCCAGCAAGCAACCCACACTGGCAGGCGTCAGCTACCAACCCACAACAGGGTGCCAGCAAGCAAGCTACCCACACTGCCAAGCGTTAGCCACTGACCCACAACAGGGTGCCAGCCAGCCAGCCACCCAAACTGCCAGGCATCAGCCACCAACCCACAAGGGTGTCAGCAAGCCACCCACACTGCCAGGCATTAGCCACCGACCCACAACAGGGTGACAGCAGCCAGCCACCCAACAACAGGGTGGCAGCAAGCAAGCCACCCACACTGCCAGGCGTCAGCCACCAACCCACAACAGGGTGCCAGCAAGCAACCCACACTGCCAGGCGTCAGCCACCAACCCACAACAGGGTGCCAGCAATTTCAGCAAGCCATTTTTTTTATCTTTTTTGTGAATATCAATGTGATTTTAAAATACATCCTCCACTATCCCAGGCAACAATAACAGAAATGTTTCTGAAAAAAAAACAGGTGTCACTGTCTAGATTCAGATGGAAGATCCCAACTGCTGGACAGAGTAATCACAGAGATGATTGTCACTGATAACCAGCCATTTACAATGGTGTCTGACTCAGGATTTAAGCGGTTGATGTCCATACTTGAGCCAAGCTACACACTGAAGAGTGAGAAATATTACCTAACAGAAATTCTGGGAAAGATTCACCAAAAGGTCGTTGACAAAGTAAAGGCTATGCTGCAACGAGAGAATGCTGGCAACTTGCTCTCATTCATGACTGACTGCTGGTCAGGAGAACGACAAACAGAGTCTCTAATGAATCTTACATGCCACTTCATTGACAGTGGATGGACAAAAAGGCAATTGGTGTTGGATACAAAAGTGATGCAAGGATCCCACACTGAGTACAGTAGAGAAATGTTTCTAGGCATGCTTGAAGACTGGGGAATCAATAATGACCAAGTGATGCTTGTGCTACTTTGAGACAGTGGAGCAAACCTGCGGAAAGGAATGAGGCTTGAGGATATGTCATACTTCAGTGTCATGGCACACAACCCCCTCCAACTTTCAAATGATTGTCTGTCAAGCCAAAGAGCTTTGATGGATATATGTTTTGAGAAGCATGAACAGATTAAAAATGTTGTGCTTGCAAGTCTTTTGAATCATCAATACAAGAACAATGCTTTCTCTTCTGATGATGTATTGGCAAAGGTAAAACAATCGCTGACAGAAGATATTCAACAGGAGGTGCAAGAGGTTCCTGCCGAAAAGACAAGTCCAGATCACTATTTTTATAATATGAAAGAGCAGCATGCTGCAAAAAACAGAAAAATGTCCAAAAATACGTCAACGAATAGAAGAGAATCTTCTTCATTGTGGTCGAATTGATCAGGACATTTTCAGTGTTTTATTGGGGCCTCATGCGGAGGATTCAATTTCTTCTGAATATGCAATAATGAGCCTGGATGATGAACTTCATTTCTATTTGAAGGAACCAGTAATTGACAGAAGAAGTGGTTCTCTTCAGTGGTGGAAAGAAAATGAGGCATGCTACAAAATACTTGCTTCCCATGCTATAAGATACCTCTCTCTCTCTCTGCTCCTCTGTCCTCCTCTCCTCCTGAGCATGTTTATGAAGTGGCAGCATTATAAGAACAAAACAGAAGCCCTTTAACAGGTGATCATGGACATGCTGAAATGTTCTGCTTTCTAAAGTATAATATTGTTCTACTTAACTGGGAGTATTGAAAAGAGTAGTGTCCACTCAAATCCACTGTCTAGCTGTTGCCTAGCTTTTTTTCTAGCAGTTTAGCACTGCCTGCACTGCACTAGTGGCACTGAGTGCCATACTGCAGAGGTAGTCCACTGACTCCAATCCAATGTCTATCTGTTGCCTAGCTTTTTTTCTAGCAGTTTTGCACTGACTGCAGTAAATCATTGCAGTGAGTGCACTACTGCAGCAGTAGTCCACTGACTCCAGTCCAACTCCAATCCACTGTCTTGCTGTTGTCTAGCTTTTTTTCTAGCAGTTTTGCACTGGCTGCAGTAGTTGCAGTGAGTGGCCTACTGCAGAGGTAGCCCACTGACTCCAATCCACTTTGTAGATGTTGCCTAGCTTTCTTCTAGCAGTTTAGCACTGACTGCAGTAGTTGTAGTGAGTGCCATACTGCAGAGGTAGTCCACTGACTCCAGTCCAATCCACTGTGTAGCTGTTGTGTTGCCTAGCTTTTTTTCTAGCAGTTTTACACTGACTGCAGTAGTTGCGGTGAGTGCCATACTGCAGAGGTAGTCCACTGATTCCAGTCCAATCCACTGTGTAGCTGTTGTGTTGCCTAGCTTTTTTCTAGCAGTTTTGCACTGACTGCAGTAGTTGCAGTGAGTGCTATACTGCAGAGGTAGTCCACTGACTCCAGTCCAATCCACTGTGTAGCTGTGGTTTTGCCTTGCTTTTTTTGTAGCAGTTTTGCACTGACTGCAGTAGTTGCTGTGAGTGCCATACTGCAGAGGTAGTCCACTGAATCCAGTCCAATCCACTGTGTAGCTGTTGCCTAGCTTTTTTTCTAGCAGTTTTGCACCGACTGCACTGCAGTAGTGATTTAAAATTATTGCAGTAAGTGAGTGCACTACTGCAGCAGTTTATTATGCATTAATGAACAATCAGAATGATGTGAAACAAAATGTCCCTGCAATTTAAGTTTTCCTATCAGTTCTCATGCAGTTAAGGTGTGAAGAACGAGCCCTTAATGTTAAAATTGTTAATAAATAAAGTTTCACATGTTCAGTAACAGATTTGTGTCGAAATTTGTGTTTATTTTGCAAAATTTTAAATGTACAAAAATATCGGGCAATATTGGCCGATACCGATATGCGATCGCCAAAATATCGGATAGGTATCGGCAACGAAAAAACAATATCGGTCGATCACTAATTTCTCAGCCTTTGAGTTCATCCTCGTGTCCTGTCATGTATAAAAGGCAGAGGTTCAGATCTCAAGGGTCAGGTCAGATCAGCAACAAGAGGTCGGAATTGTGCTGAGACTTGCAGTTCTTCTTTGGGGCACCAGTTTTTGGTATTCTCCCAAGCTTGAACTTCTCCCACTTAGTCATGCCAGCTATGGACTTCCCCACAAGAACTTTACCTGCACAGGTAGTCTGGGGCAGCCACTATTAGCGTTAGATTGGGAAAGGATGTTCTCCCATGTTATGTTTATCATTCCATACTTTTAGTAAAAGTTATTAACTGCAATAAGCCTGGTCTAAAGTTATTCAAGGGGTGCACATGGGGTCCTGGTGCACACATACAAGTGTCTGAGTTTGCAACAGCTTGTGACATCACAAAAAAGATTCTATTTACAATTCAGCAAAAAAAGATTAACTGCAACCAGTCATTGGCACAGTACCTGGTAGGGTAACAGGTTCTTCTGTAGCAAAAGGGTTCAATGTTATGGCTCCCTCCTTAGCTGTTTGTCTCTGTTGGTCCCTGGGAGTGGACTAGCGTCACGGAGAGTCACAGTCTGCTCTCTTGGTATGAAACACGAAGGGTTAGGTGAGTATGCATGACTTAATGTTTGATTCTTCACATGACTGCAGTCCTCGTCAGATCCCAGCAATGATGAGCATTCTCTCAGGCAAGGTGTAAACCCGATGTTACAACACACGATCCTTCTGGTCGCCTGGTGTAGCCCAGAAGAACCTACCCCGAGATGGGCCTCCTGTGTGACCTCTACACTTGGAGCCCAACAAGGTAATGGGGAATTCATGGAGGAGAGATCACCTGTCCATCACAAGACATGCACCCTACCCTTACATGTCTTTCACATCCCATAATTCTTAAAGCTGTGTCCCGGCCTCCCCCTCCAAAAATTAAAGGTCAGCAGCTACACATACTGTAGCTGCTGACTTTTCATTTTTCGGACACTTACCTGCAAAGATGTATAGTAACGAAGTAGAACTACTTCACTACTGTACTTAAATACTAAAAGGCAGTATCTGTACTTTACTAGAGTATAATTTTTTTCTCCTACTTCCACTTTTACTTCAGTACATATTTTTGATGAGTTTAATACTTTTACTCCGATATTTTTTTTTATGTGCTGCATCGTTACTCGTTACAATTATAAAAATGTTACGAATCATTCCAAACCCACACCGCCGCTGACATTTTTTACTCGAGTCTCACTGTCTCTGAGACTCACAAGTCATGATCAATCCCCTCCCGATGCGATGGCTCAGCGGCAGAGCCTCGCCGCCTCTGCCCTCCCTATGCTCGGCCCGAGGCCCGCCTCCCGCTTGGCTCTCAAGTGAAGTGGTGGTGGCGAGAGAGTAGAGACACCTGCCTGTGGAGTGATCTCTCTGGGCCCTGGCTGGGGGAGGGACTGTGAGTTATTAGAGTCTAGACTACTAGACTGTCTCTGGGCACTGTGCAGCGCGGCCGCCCAGCGTGGGAGAACTGGATGGAGGTAGGAATATATTCTTCTTTCAGCAGGGGGGACTGAACTGGGGACTGTGGAGAGAGAGGCTGGAGGACTCGAGACAACCGAAGGTAGGAGAAGTAAGAACTGTCTTGAAGTCAAGTCACTCACTAAGGGGATCGGATCTATTCAATGGGGGGAGGGACCTGCCCTACTCTAAGGTCTAAGGGGGATCTATAATGGGTGGGGGACTCTGGCCTGCTCTAAGGGGGCTCTATAATGGGAGGGGGACCCTGGCCTGCTCTAAGGGGAATCTATAATGGGAGGGGGATACTGGCCTGCTCTAAGTGGAATCTATAATGGGAGGGGGACACTGGCCTGCTCTAAGGGGAATCTATAATGGGTGGGGGACCCTGGCCTGCTCTAAGGGGGATCTATAATGGGAGGGGGACCCTGGCCTGCTCTAAGGGGGATCTATAATGGGAGGGGGACCCTGGCCTGCTCTCAGGGGGATCTAAAATGGGAGGGGGGCCCTGGCCTTTTGACTACTTTCTTTAATAACTACATAACACAGTACTTGTATTTTTACTTTCAGTACTTGAGTAGTAAATTTTAAAATAAACTACTTGCAATACTTAAGTACAAAAAATGTTGAATACTTCAGTACTTCTACTTAAGTGTGGTGCTTAAAGAGCACTTCAACTTCTACTCAAGTCACTTTTTTCATAGAGCACTTGTACCTTTACTCAAGTCTGGGTCTCTAGTACTTTATACGTCTCTGCTTGCCTGTCCTGGAATCCAGCGATGTCAGCACAGCAGCTGATGTTTCCATCGGCTGTCGGATGCTGCCGCCACAATTGCCGGTAAGGGAACCCGGCAGTGAAGCCTTGCAGCTTCATGGCTGGGTCCCTAGTGCACATGCGTGAAGCTCGCTGTGCTCAGTTACTTGCCTGGAAGCAGAGGAAGGAGGAGGGAGGAGGAGGGGGCCAAACTTCTGACGTACCTCACCGTGGCAAGGCCCAATGGAAGAGGGTACAGAGTACCTCTCAGAAACAGGTACCCACTCCCCCTCCCCCCAAAAGGTACCAAATGTGGCACTGGAGGGGAGAAGAGACGTTTGAGTGGAACTCCTCTTTAGTCAGAACCATGCTGCTAACTGTTATTATTCCCAGGTTCCTAGTCAGCTTCTGCTGTGCCAAAATTCAATAGTCAACTACCACTCCTCTCTTCTATCCACCTCCCCACACCATGGTCAGCTTCTGTTCTTCTTTCTCTACAGACACCCAGTCCAGCTAAGAAAGGAAGACATGATGCACTATGACTATTTTGGGGTAGTGGGGAAAGGAGGTGACTGTATAAGTAGGTGCTGCAGTGGGAGGTGAGAATTTACAGTATGTCATATCAAAGCTGCATGACTAGGGTAGGTCACATGTAACCACCCCCCCCCCCCCTCAATATACTAACCTACTCTCCCAAAAACGCCACCCCCACTTACCCCACTTAATAATACACACTTAGTCCGAAGTGGGTTAAATGGCCGAAAGGCCTTTCATTAACAAAACATAACAATAAATAACCAATTTAACATTGCATTATCAATTACCAAGAATTTAGTGTCTGTGGCACAATTTTTAAACATATAAATATGCCTCCAGCCGCAAGACACTGCCTCAGGGATATTACCAATTGTCCACAGACACCATACAGTGCAACCACTACCCGGTCCCTATTCCTGGGCCACACTCAACCAGAGGACACCATACTAACCGCTGGGTCTCCACTATTACAACAGATTTATTTTACCCCTTCAAGGGGTCCCAACCGTCATAACAAAAAACCTATCCTACTCCCATCGACATAGCATAAAACCAGGGACAGAGGGAGGAACATTCCTACAATGGCTTCCAGACTCTAACTTACAGACCCACCCCTTCCTGCAGTCAAAACCCCTACACTCCTCCCCATCACTGCATCTGCTCAGCCAATCATGTAAGTACAACCTAACTACATCTAACTTTAAAACGTTATCTCTGTGCTCCCTGGTTCCCTTTCCACCATGTCATGCAGGCCCTGTGCTCCATCCGTTCCTTATGGCTCTGAGCCTTTCTTTGTTGCTGTCTCCTAATTTTTGGCACTGTCTAAATTTGAGGCACAATCGAGTATACCATCCAGTAGATTAATATATAATACATATAGAATATAAAATACATTACAGGTTTATACCTTTCAGAGCTGCATGCACCCCCCTCTCTCCTTTGTGGCCCGCAGCCAATTTAAAACTTTGAGGCTGCATGGTGCTCCAGACTGTTCTCCAGTGAATAGAGATTACAATTGCTTGCAAAATTTGCTGAATGCCTCATGAAATATTTTATGGACATTTTTATGTTAATAAAACATTGCAAGTTACAGTTATCATTATAATTTACATGACCAAAAGGCAGAAATACGACTCTGTCCATCCCTCCCTTTTTAGGCTGAAACACACAAATTGCCTGTGTGCTCTTCCACCATCCAATGATTGTAGGTAGTTTTAGACCGCCGTATGGTATTTTAATGTACAGGGACCTCCAACTCTAAATTTACATTTGATTTAAAGAAGACTTTAATGGGAATTAGGAAAACTATGCCATGTTACCAGTACAATTTTAAATTTCTTACTAATTTTTCTAAATTAGTTTGTTCTCTATTTTGATACATTTCAGCGTGTGATTGTTAGTTCTTAATTTACTGTAGTAATATACTGTATGTTGCTTAGTGCCTGGAAGAGCCAAGATGACACGGGTTAAATAACGGTGCCCTCTGTATTTCAGGGCTAAACTTGGACAGAGGTTCTTTGCATTCCCAACCAATGACATGGCATATTGAAGGTCTGAAAGTCCGTGGTATCAGATGTGCAATATATATGTGTATTGCACAGCCTTGTCAAAAGTCATAGAGACAGTTATTTTGGGACAAAGAGAAGACTGCCAGCATGAGTCACAGAAATTCCGGATGTCATAATAAGTTGTGTGTAATTTGCTCTCCTCCATATCATGGATTTAGCAGCAGTGCGTATGTATAACTAGTTTATGCTTTACTGGTACAGCCCAGCCATAGCCCATGTGAGCAGGGTTCATGTAACCCTATTGCTGGAATTAATCTTACACCCTCCCGCTCCTTTGCAAATATTCTACACTCATAATGCCTTTTAATAGAACTCAAACAGCACTACAAGCAGTTTTCAAAATAAAAAGACATATAAAATATTTATAGTGCTTTACATATGCGCCTGTGTATTCTAATGTGTTTATTGAAAATTTACAGGCAACTCTAAACCGCTGGCAACAAAAGTGAGTACACCCCTAAGTGAAAATGTCCAAATAGGGTCCAATTAACCATTTTCCCTTCCCCGGTGTGATGTTACTTGTTGGTGTTACATGGTCTCAGGTGTGAATGGGGAGCAAGTGTATTAAATTTGGCTTTATCGCTCTCACTTTCTCATACTGGTCACTGAAAGTGCAACATGGCACCTCATGGAAAATAACTCTCTGAGGATCTGAAAAAAAGAACTGTTGCTCTACATAAACATGTCCTAGGCTATAAGAAGATTGCCAAGACCCTGAAACTGAGCTGCAGCACGGTGGCCAAGACCATACAGCAGTTTAAACGGACAGGTTCCACTCAGAACAGGCCTCACCATGGTCGACCAAAGAAGTTGAGTGCACGTGCTCAGCGTCATATCCAGAGGCTGTCTTTGGGAAGTAGACATATGAGTGCTGCCAGCATTGCTGCAGAGGTTGAAGGGGTGGGGGGTCAGCCTGTCAGTGCTCAGACCATACGCTACACACTGCATCAAATTGGTCTGCATGGCTGTCGTCCCAGAAGGAAGTCTCTTCTAAAGATGATGCACAGGAAAGCCCGCAAACAGTTTGCTGAAGACAAGCAGACTAAGGATATTGATTACTGGAACCATGTCCTGTGGTCCGATGAGACCAATATAGCCTTATTTGGTTCAGATGGTGTCAATTGTGTGGCAGCAACCAGGTGAAGAGTACAAAGACAAACCTACAGTCAAGCATGGTGGTGGGAGTGTCATGGTTTGAGGCTGCATGAGTGCTGCCGGCACTGGAGAGCTACAGTTCATTAAGGGAACCATGAATGCCAACATGTACTGTCACATACTGAAGCAGAGTATCATCCCCTCTCTTCGGAGACTGGGCCGCAGGGCAATATTCCAACATGATAATGACCCCAAACACACCTCCAAGACGACCACTGCCTTGCTAAAGAAGCTGAGGGTAAAGGTGATGGGCTGGCCAAGCATGTCTCCAGACCTAAACGCTATTGAGCATCTGTGGTGCATCCTCAAACGGAAGGTGGAGGAGTGCAAGGTCTCTAACATCCACCAGCTCCGTCATGCCATTATGGAGGAGTGGAAGAGTACTCCAGTGACAGCCTGTCAAGCTCTAGTGAGCTCCATGCCCAAGGCAGTGCTGGAAAATTATGGTGGCCACACAAAATATTGACACTTTGGGCCCAATTTGGACTTTTTCATTTAGGGGTTTACTCACTTTTTTTGCCAGCGGTTTAGACATTAATGGCTGTGTGTTGAGGCAGTGGCGTAGCGTGGGGGGTGCAGGGGGGGCCGGCCGCACCGGGCGCAACATCTGGGGGGGCGCATCCGCAGTGTCACTCTGTCTGTCTGACATACACAGTTCACACACTGTCTGCGGCTGCCTCCATCTTTAGGCTGGGAGATGTCCAGCGCGGCCGCCCTATGGCTGAAAATGGTTGGTCGGGGCGGGGCTGGACTGTGCCTCACCTGTCCATTGGTGTAGGGTGGGGTGGCATTGCAAGCCAAGCCCTGCCTATGCCGCCTCTCCTCACTGCTCAGTCAGTTTAGCAGCGAGTGAGTCAGCAGCCTGGCGCTGTCACAGAGTGGGTTTTTTTTTTTTTTTAATGACCTGATTGGAGCCAGAGGCTCTAATAGGCTTCAGAAAAGGGTGGACCCGGGGCACAGAGCAGTGCACCCCGAGCCCACCCATTGTGTGACAATAGCGAATGAAAATTCGCTATTGTCACACGGAACCTCCTCCTGGCCAATCAGGGAGCAGGTTCGAGACCCGCTTCCTGATTGGCCGAAAGGCGAACTCATGCCATTGGCCGAGGGGGAGGCGGGAGGACTCGAGGAGACGCGGGGTGCAGGTAAGTCTCTCTGCATTGAAGGGGGCACGCTGGTCTCTCTGCATTGAAAGGGGGCACGCTGGTCTCTCTGCATTGAAAGGGGGCACGCTGGTCTCTCTGCATTGAAAGGGGGCAGACTGGTCATTCAAACTTGTATTTAGATGCATTTTACTTTTAATTACATTGGTATTTTCATAACAAACAATACATGTGCTTAGGGGGTAAGGGTTTCTTTAACTAACCTAGTGGAAGAGACTCGAGTGCTAAAATCCCACGGGTTAGGGGGCGCAAATTACTTGCCTTGCCCCGGGTGCTGACAACCCACGCTACGCCACTGTGTTGAGGTATTTTGAGGGGACAGCAAATTTACACGGTTATACAAGCTGTACACTCACTACTTTACATTGTAGCAAAGTATCATTTCTTCAGTGTTGTCACATGAAAAGGTAAATTAAAATATTTACAATAATGTGAGGGGTGTACTCACTTTTATGAGATACTGTATGTAGTACTCCCCTTGCACACTACCCACCAGGTGCTACTATACCACTTTAAGCATAGCTTATAAAGTCCTTTGTCAGTCCCCAGGGATTTTGCTATAATGTTTGAGAATGCATAGCATATTTACACATTATGGCAGGCCTACTTGCCAAGCTGCCCTCTTTCATTGATGCAACAGCTCTTCAGATCTTCCTGACTGCTACTTCACTGCTGCTGACATCTTCAGTATTTGGCACCTTCAGCCATCTTGATCAGGTTAAAATATTAAAATATATCTCACAAATGACATGTAGATGTACCATCATAGTATGCTATATATCAGGTATTATAGTGTTCTCTATTAGGGCTCTTTTACACTGCTGTGCTGCAGTTTGGCCTCAGCCTAGGTGCAGGGTAGTGTATTGTCGGTTTTTGTGTGGGTTACCAACAGTTTCCCATAAATGTCTGTAGCACCCGCCTAGCGTGGGATGCTAGTCAAGTTTTTGTTTTTGGCTCCTTCTGTAGTCAAGGGAGAAGTGATTGATTGCTCTGGTCTGTTCAGGGTTTCACAGGCTGGGAGTTTGACTGCTTCCTCCTGCTTTTGGAAGACACTTCCAAAATATAGGGTTTGAAAGTATCAAATGACAAAACTGAATATTTATCATGCCCTAGCTAATCCCTGGAGGATTCCAGGAGTGTCTAGAAGGTGGCCAGGGAGGTAATAAATGGTCTGGAATTCCAAAATATATATACACTAAAAAGATACTTTTTAGTGTTCTTTCTTTATCAGGGAGAGTTCCAGAGCCTCTGGGGCTTCTGCCCTCTGAGGCAGCCTGTGGATTGTTTAGCTGATTTTGAGTAGACATGTGCATGATGAAAAATTAGTTTAGTTTAGTTTAGATTAGTTAATCTAGTTATTTAGTTTCAATAATTTTGGTTGATTCGTTCAATTCGTATTCGGGATTTGTATTCAAAATTCATATTTGGAATTTGTTTTATGTCTTTTTCGAATTCTCTTAGAATTTACCGACTTTATTTTTGATTTGAAGCATTCAAATTGATAAATTTTGTATCTGTCGAATCTAAAACTTTTGATTTTTTTTTTTTTTTTATTCAAATGGGGCAAAGTGAACAAACAAAAGAAAAATCTTGATCAAACGATTACAATCACTCTGTAAATTATCTTTGGCTTAACAAAAACAGCATTATTTCAAAATGATACTCTAATAATGCACACAGTCTTTGATTTCAGAAATAGGTTTACAGTTCGAATTCGACTGGAATTTGATGTAAAATTCTATGTGAATTTCAATTAGAATTTCCAAAATTTGGACAAATTTCATTTAGTTATTTGGAGCTTTCAGTAAACTTTGTTTATACTGCAATTTGGGTATTCAGATATATCAGAATCTCTGAATAATGAAAAATTTGTATAAATATTTATTTGGAACTAAACGAACCGCACATTTCTAATTTTAAGGCTGGCTGTGGGACTTTACCATAAGGGACCTGGCCAGGAGAAGGATTGTCTCCCTCACTGGGTTGTGTCCAGAGAAAGCTGGAAGGTGTGCAGCTCTCCTGGGGACTTGCGAGTACTGTTCTTGAATTTTGATCCCTGATGATTGTGTGCTTTGGGATGTAAGTGCAAGAGGTAACTATGGACTGAGACAGCTCTCATATGATACAGAATAAAAGGGTTGACAATCCACGAGGTGAAAAACACATACACAAAAGGATAGGGAGATGGCAGTGGCTTGAAGGATGGGAAGTGGTTACTTGGTAAGGAATGAGCAAGACAGAGAAGGAAAAAGGAATGGAGTTTTGAAGAACTGGGATTTGAGGGTCTAACAGATGTATTGAATGAGCACAAATGTCAATAGACTAAATAAATAACCTCTATTGCAAACATTTATTGAGGAACAATGAATCTGTCCTGGAGATTTGCTACAATTGCACATAGTGCTACTTGAGGTTTCACCTGACACGTAATGCCTGGGGGAGATGATTTCTCAACATAAAACCAGGAGTGTCTAAATAAAATGTTTAAAGTGGACTTCAATTTTTAAAGGTTAACCTTGTCAAAGCTTTAACAGTCTGCTTGGGATAGAAGTTTAAAGAGTGGAAAAAATATCTGTCTTCATTCTCTATAGTGCTTTTTGCTTGACCAAAGGCTAATACCTTGGTCAGTTCAAATCCCAACAAAAAGGCACTACATGCCTGGAGTTTGCCTGTTCTTCCAGGGCCTGCATGGGATTCCTCTGGTTTCCTCCCACACTCCAAAGACATGCTGGTAAGTTAATTGGCTCCTGTCCTAATTGGCCCTAGTATGTGTATGTATGAATGTGAGTTAAGGACATTAGATTGTAAGCTCGTAAATTGACCGAGCTATATATGTACCTTTAAAAAATAATAATACTCCCCTTAGTAGACATAGCTTGACCAAATGCCTAGGCTTTTTGGTGAAGTGAGCAGCAGTAGATGGGGACTGGAACAACATTTTTTATTGGACAGGTATATCTATTTTGGGCCCTCTTTTTTTATTTTTTTTTAATGGCAGTATTTAATAGTTTCATGGATGGACACACATGCATACTGAGTGACGTGCCTGCCTCCGGATTGGTGCTTTTTCTGGGAAATGGAAGGGTCTCAGATTGGTTTGTTGGCAATCTTGGCTCTGACAGGTAAAAACTGGTTCCCGTTTCATTTCTCACACCATATCAATATTCCACTTGTACAACAAAAGGAAACCTTTCTGAGAGCTGTTCACACATTCTTTGTGCTATGATTTCACTTGAAAGACTAATCTCCTTGCTGTACATTAGATGTACATCACTTGAAAGAGAAATCTCCACCCGCCCCCCAAAGCTCCCCACCTGAAGAATTTGCTAGCTCATCTAATCTTTCAGGCATACATCAAATGAAAGGCACAGAGCTCCTTCCCACTGCTGAAAATGGCTCCCTAATGGGAGACCTTTTTCTTATCTGGTTTCCTCCATTTAAATGACTTATTACCATTAGACCTTTTTGAAAACAGCTTGTCAGTTTTTGTCTGCTTTTTACCACACTTTATCCACTTCAAAATTATCAACATGTACTCAGTTCTCATCTGCATTTTTTGGTTTAAAAAGATTTTCTGGTTTTGCTTTGAAATTTTGCTTCATTTAGACACATTTACTTATTATTTATTTATGTTTTTAGGCTTTCAAGTTTTCTTTTCTATGTGTGTTAGGGGCATTCCAAGTTTTGCAGAAAAATGAACACCTTGCAAAGCATTTATTAAAGTGTATCTAAAGCCAAAACCTTTTTGTTTTGGATAATGGTTAAACGCATGCCAATTTTTTTTTTTGCTGTCTGTGACCCACTGGGGAGATTTCCCTTCCCTTAAGCCTATTACACATTGGCTTATTGTCGGGCAACATTGGCCGGTTCAATAAAAACCAGCCAACATTCGGCCTGTGTGTATGGCAACCGGTCTGACAGAAGCTGGCTGTTTGCCTGGCTTCTGTCAGATGTGCATGCTGGAAAACCAGCAGCCGACCGCCTCCCGATTAATGCTCTCAGCCAATGGAGATTGTTGACCAGAGTGTTCTGATGGGGGGTTGGGATGCGAACACAATAGCACAATAGCTAAGCAGGAGAGATCGCTGTACTAACATCAGATTGTTAGTACAGCAGCTCCAGCCTGAGCTGCTAGATTTTTTCAGTTTATCCCAGGCTTTACTGTCCTGTATGCACAGTAGTAAAGAATAGGAAATCTCTCAAATTTGAGGGAAAACCAATGTCTCCTGTCTCCAGGTACGTTTGGACATCTCCTCTGGCACTGCCCACATATACAGGACTTCTGGTCACAAATAATACAGTTCCTACATGACCGCATGGGCTCTCCGGTGTCTCTGGATCCCAAACTATGTCTCCTGGGGATATTCCCTGAGGAGGACATCGATAAATACATGCAACGCTTCCTCCATGAAACTTTATTTGCTGCCAGGAAGTTGATAGCCCATACCTGGATACAATCTTCCCCGCCTGGCTGCCTGGCTGGCTGAGATTAATGGTACTCTCCCTTACAAGAAAGTGATGTTTATTAATAGGGGTGGCCTGAAACGCTTAAGTAAGATATGGGATAGGTGGCTCGAGGCCCCTTCCACATGTACTTCTTGATGTGTGTCATTTCCACTGGTCCGGTCCACACTCTTTTCTTTTTTTTGTTTATCCTTTTGTGAGTTACCCCGATGCCTGCTGCAGATGCTATATATTATTGGTAATGTGTAGTTGTGTTTATGCCTATCCTGTTTATGCGTTCCTCTTGTTACTCCGTGCACTGTGGCATACCTGACGGCTTTTGGTGATATTTTGTAGTTTGATGTTTCTGTTACCTTTTCTTTTTTCTGTTTTGCACAAAACTCAATAAACATTTGTTTGCTTTAAAAAAAAAAAATTTGAGGAAAAACCACTCTGAGACATTTGTCATGGCAACAAGTCAGTCATTTTCTTCTTTTATTGTTTTGGTGACTAAAATACAACATTTTTGATTTTTCCCTCACATTCAGTCCCGGCGATAATGGTTACCAGTAAAGAAAAGGGTAAATCTCGCTTTTTGCCATATACAGACCACAATAAAAACTTGATAGATCAGCTATAATGGTGGGGACAAAGAGCACAATGGCTGCATGTGACAGATACGAACACTGAATGTGATAAACAGAAAATCATTAGACCATGGTGGAAACATGCTGGAAACTTCCTTCGCAAACAGGCACCAATTGTTTCCTTTTTTTCTAGGGAACAATGTGTACATGGCATATTTGCCGCATCCACCCAATATCTGAGTCAAGGACCCAATTGTGGAGGATCCTGGCACTTCTCCAGTGCCAGAGAGGAAAGGTGTGCCACTGACCAGCATTCTTGGTGACACATCTTCCTGTCTACGGGTTGCTCTGATAGACAAATGCAATTATTTTCTATATGTGGAAATGAATTTCATCATTCAAGGCTTTTTATATCTACTTTTGCTGATTAGATTTTATCAAGGCTTTTTATGCCAGAAGCACCTCTTTTGGTCTGATGAGAGATGCAATAAAGACACCCCCAGACAAAGGAGGGCAGTCAGCCATGCTAGGACAATCCAGCCATCCTCTGGCAGCTTTTAGAGATGGCTGAGCCTATTTATGTAGGTGGGGAGGGGAGGAAGTTAGGTCTATGTTGCTTCAAAACAGTCTTCTATGTAGCAACATTATAAATAAAAAAAAAAAAGTCCATTATCTTGATGTTTATAGCGGGCATTGAGAAGAACATTTGTTGGCCAATAAGGTTGGATGACTTGCATACAAAAAGTTCTTAAAATAAGATCTTGTTTTGAATATTTAATGAAGAATGCTCATTGAATAGTTTTGATTATTCACTGGACCTTTGTCAAATCTTCCCAGAAATCATCCCATCTTTGACTCTGCCTTTCTCTTTTATATATAAACATTGCATCTTCTTTCTATTCCTTGTCTCCATGAAAGTTACTTCAAAGTTTGAATGACAAGTGTCAATACTGGTCCAGATTCCACGTAGAAACAACACAAGTTTGACAAATACTTGGGATGAGTTATCATAAGCATGTAGTCAGTGTGACATTTCACAGATAATAAGTCAGCTGGTGACATCACAGATCTGAGACCTGGGCTACTGTACATATCACCATGTTACAAACAGATATGTAGTGAGAGCGCCATATATCACAAGCTAATGTGGTATGCAATGATGGGACTGCTGGAAAGTTAGAAGTCACATTCTCTGACTGTAAATGACAGTTAAGTCCATTATTAATAAACTCATTTCTGGAGTAATGATTAATGCATCCGTCATGTAAACCACTGTAATATGGAAGGAATCCTAAGAAAATCCTATGGGAAGACAGATCATATGGGAACATTTTCTAAACTGGATGAATTTCACAGAGAATAAAGCAGTAAAGAAGGGAGGGCTTGGCAAAACAAAAAAAGTTATTTTTATTTTTTTTACAGTTATGCCTTAAAGACATGGTAGAAGGGAGAGAGGGAATGTAAAACCGCCTACTGTACATTTTTTTAAGCAGTTACAGATTAAGGCAGGTCATAAATTATGCAATTTTCTCTCCAGAAGTAAAGAAAATTGCTGCATCACTGACGGGGCTGGGCGGGGCGGGTGGGACAGAGGGGGGGGCTATTGTGTTCTGCCAGTGGGGGTTTGGCTGCACAACATAATGATTAATGATGCCACCTATTGCCAAGGGCAGTAATTGTTTGGGGAAATCCCAACAGGCTGGTGGTACACAAGTCGATCGCTTCTCGGCCTTTTGGCTAAGATCAAGTGTAGTATCTGTTCTTATCAGTTGGTATGGGCCTTAGCTAGTACCACTATGACCGAAACCCGGAGCGCTATGGGGAGGTATGGGGAGTAGGTCATCTGGGAAAGCATGTGGGGCCCGCCGCCTTCTGATTTGAATGGGTTGAACTGTCCTAACCAGTTTGAATGGAGCAGGAAAGCCGTTCTGGAGGGTGAGCCCGGTGGAACTGCTCCTGGATGTAATGGGCGGAGGAACAGGATGGCTAGGGGAGGGCTTTCTCTCCTGGGTTTTGATCTGGCTTGCTTGTGGGCCTGTCCCCAGTTGTAGGTAAGCTCTCTCTAAGCTGTCCAGGTTCTGACGTCTGCTGGTGGGGATAGGCTACACTCGGTCTGGCCGGGGGCTGAGATAGAAAAAGCCCGTAGTGTATGTGCCCCTGGGGTGGCAGCCCAGGGGTGCCTTAATTTCTCACTGGTGAGGGGCAGCTCGCTGTGAGTTTTTTCGGCACCATGGTCACTGCACTATGCACACCTTTTTCACACCTGCCTCTTGGGACAGGCCTTTTGGCTTGCACCAGAGGAATTTTTTATTCCGGCTGGAAGGCCTGCCTTGGTTCCTCACATGGCACCATTGCACTTTCCCCACTTCCCCTTCCCCACTTCTTTGTTTGTTTGTCTTTTTCTTTGGAGTCCGTCACCTGCACTATCACCTTTGTTTTCTTATTTGCACGACTGGAGGGTGTGGGTCCTCGGGCCCTGCCTTGAGTCTTGGGAGGGGTGGATATGGCCTTTTGGCTTAGTTCGCCCTCTCCCATGGGATCTCCCTTCGGGGGAGCTCCACTTAGTACTTGGGGTGGGCTGTTTCGGCAGTCCCCCTGAAGAACGGGGTCAGTTTGGTCTCGGCCGACTGACCACAAGTACCTTAAATCCCTGTCAGGAGTCTTGCGCCCCGGGGGATCGAGGTTTTGGGTCCTACCTCTTCAGAGGGAAGACCATACGTTTGTCGCACACCCTGTGCTTTTTTGTGTTCTCACTTTGTGTGTGTGCACTTTTTTATGCACCGGGTGGAGTCTTTTGAGTGTGTTTCACACGCTACGGGCTTAAAAAAAAAAAAAAAACAAGTCGATCAATAGATCAATCAGCCAGGGTGCCCATACTTGAATAGAAATTCGGCAAGTCCCTGCTGAACTGGACACATTTCAATCCATGTATGGCCAGCTTAAAGCAATGGTAGACATTGGAGGGTTGTTGTATCTGGATCTGCAGGTATTATCTGACCATTCTTGGTTAGCCAAAACAATTGGCTCAGCTGAGCATACATTTATTAATGAAGGAAAAGGGGAAGTTACTAAATAATATCTTTATTCTCCAAAATAATCCATACAAATCTACAGTACTACTGTCAGGTAAATTCCAACAGTTTGGCTAATCAGCGCATTCGCGCATTGGCGCGAATACGCATGCGCGGCCAACTCCGGGCAAGACCAACTAGGAATGTGCGTGCACCAATGCGCACGCGCGCACGCAGGACGTGACGGCGCTTGGCGCCAAACGGCCTATTTAAACTCAGCAATGACAACCACTAGTTGCTGGATGATCTTCAGCTCCCCGTGTCCCTTGTGCCTTGTTTGCCTGTTTATCTTGGATTCCCTGTTGCCGACCCGGATTGCTTGACCTCGACTCTTCTTGATACCTCTGGCTCCTGACCTTTTGGCTTGTCCCTGGACTCTCCTCTGTCTTCTCCAGTGTCTGACCCGGCTTGGCTATTGACTCCGCATTACCAGTCTCCTGTGGGCTATTCCAGCTTACCTTGTTCCTGCAGCACACCTGCCTGGCTTGTCAAGTGTTCCAGATCCGCCTTGGACCTATCACCCATTGGCCGCAGCCACCATCTGGCCATCCCAGCCAGCAACCCGTGCTACTTCAGGCACAGCACTCCCTGTCTCACCTCCAGGGGTGTTCTGCACCTAGCCGCAAGGGGAGCCCTCTCTACACTCCGGCTTCGGATCAGGTACGTGACAGTATCATCCAGCCATGGCAGAAGCCGAGAGAGGTGCCTCCCCGCTGGAAGCCTTATGCCAGCAAGTTGCAGCTTTAACCCAGGCTGTGAAGAATCTTCAGGAGGGTTACTTCCAACTGGAAGGTCGCCTGCAGTACCTGTCTACACCGCCTCTGGCGGCTCCTTCAGATCCATCCGCTGCAGTCTCTAACCCTGCTCCTTCAGCTTCGGGACAATCAGCTCCTATACCTGCTATGATGGCTCCTCCTCCTGAACCCAGAGTACCCCTGCCTGAACGCTTCTCTGTGGATCGCAGCAAGTTTAAATCATTCAAGAATGCCTGCTCATTATACTTGGCTCTGCAACCCAGAACTTTTTCCTTAGAGACAGTTAAAGTAGGGTTTATCATCTCCCTGCTGTCTGATGAACCCCAGTCCTGGGCCCACCATTTGCTGGAACAGAAGGATCCTGCTCTGGACTCTGTCGAGGTCTTCTTTGAGGCAATGGCACAGCTGTACGACGACCCACAACGTACAGCCACTGCCGAGGCGACACTTCATAAATTACAGCAAGGCCGACGCCCCGTGGAAGATTACACCGTGGACTTTTGCAGGTGGTCTGCAGACACAGGCTGGAATGAGGCCGCCCTCAAACATCAGTATCGGCTAGGCCTGTCGGAAACTCTCAAGGATGAGTTGGCACGGGTTGAGACCCCCACCACTTTAGAGGGGCTCATTCAACTGGCCATCCAGTTAGACAGACATTTGCGGGAACGTCGGTCCGAACGTGCTCAGTCCTTTCAGCCTGCTTGGATGCTACCCAAGGTGCCACCACCTTCTGCACCTTTACCGACTGCTGCCAGCCCAATGTCACCCGAGGAGCCTATGCAGATCGGGTGGTCCGTTCAGCCTTAACCTCTGCGGAAAGACTTCGTCGCAGACAACTGAACTTATGCCTGTACTGTGGGGACACTGGACATTTCCTTCGTAACTGCCCAGTCAGACCAAGTAAGCCTCTTATTTCCAGTCATATGCATCTTCAGATTCCTGGATCCTCCCCCACTCACCTGGTCCTCCTTGTTTCTTTGCAGGTGGCAGGAGGGGAGATCAAGCTGCCAGCCATCATTGACTCCGGAGCCTGCAGCTGGTTTCTGGATATCTCATTGGCAAGAGACCTCCACATACCTCTCCAGACCAAGAACCATAAACTAGAAATCCACCTTGCAGATGGCACGACTCCCAGATCCGGGCCCATCATCCAGGAAACCTTACCTATACTTGCCACAACCGGCCCTGGCCATCAAGAACTTCTTCCTTCGCCCATGTTCCCTGTAATTCTGGGAATCCCCTGGCTCCGGGCACACAACCCACTGATAGACTGGTCAAGAGGGGAAGTATCTTTTAAGTCAGCATACTGCCGTCAACATTGTGTGGCTCCTGAGATCCTGCCTCCTGCTGGTTGTTTTTCCATTCAGTCTGTTTCCAATATCGGCCAAGATGTTCCCTCTGTGTACCACAACTTTCTTGATGTATTTGATAAGAAGAAAGCGGACTCATTACCACCTCATCGTCCCTACGATTGCCCGATAGAGTTGTTACCTGGTGCCCAAATTCCTTTCGGCCGTATCTTGCCGCTCTCAGAGACTGAGCTTGAAGCCCTACGGCAATACATTGACGAAAACCTCAAAAAAGGGTTCATTCGTCCTTCCTCCTTTCCGGCCGGAGCCGGCAACTTTTTCGTAGAAAAGAAGGACCATACCCTAAGGCCTTGTGTGGATTACAGAGACTTAAATAAAATTACTATAAAGAACCGGTACCCGCTTCCTCTCGTTCCTGAGCTTTTCCAGAGATTCCGCTCCGCTCAAGTCTTCACCAAATTAGATCTACGAGGTGCTTATAACTTGGTACGGATCCGTGAAGGCGGCGAGTGAAAGACTGCTTTTCAAATCCGTTTCGGGCACTTCGAATACCTGGTTATGCCCTTTGGGCTCTGCAATGCCCCTGCCACCTTCCAGCATCTAGTGAACGACATTTTCAGAGAATTCCTGGACAATTTCCTTATAGTTTACTTAGATGACATTCTTGTTTTTTCTGCCAACTTGGAGTCACACAGAATACACGTGAAAAAACTATTGGCCACTCTCAGAAAACACGGGCTTTATGCAAAGGCGGAAAAATGCGAATTTGAGAAGTCATCAATACAGTTTCTAGGTCTGATCATCTCCACGGATGGAATAGCAATGGACCCTCAGAAAGTGTCTGCCATCTTGGAGTGGCCTGCTCCCACGGACAAGAAAGGTATCCAGAGGTTTGTGGGTTTCGCAAATTTTCATCGCAGATTCATTAAGGACTTCTCCAGCATCATTGCCCCCATTACTCAACTAACTCGGCAACACACCCGCTTCCACTGGTCTTCAGAGGCTCAAGGGGCATTTGACAAACTCAAGGCTGTGTTCACCAGTGCCCCTGTACTACAGCATCCAGACCCGGCTTTGCCTTATGTCCTTGAGGTTGATGCCTCAGAGGTAGCCACGGGAGCAATCCTCTCGCAACGCAAGGGACCTAAAGCTTTGCTCCACCCAGTAGCTTTTTTTTCTCGAAAGCTCACTCAGCCTGAGAAGAACTATGACGTAGGGGACCGAGAACTGCTGGCCATCAAGGCGGCACTTGAGGAGTGTCGGTATTTGTTGGAAGGTGCAGCCCATCCAATTATGATATTTACGGATCATAAGAATCTCGAGTATCTCAGATCTGCCAGACGCTTGAGACCTCGACAAGCCAGATGGGCCCTATTCTTTTCAAGGTTTAATTTCCATCTTACGTACAGGCTGGGATCCAAGAACGGAAAAGCAGATGCCCTCTCACGGATGTTCCCTGAAACTCCTATGGATGTCACCCCTAGCACAATTTTGTCTGCCCAAAATTTTCTGTTAATTCAGCCAGATCTCAGGACCACCCTTGAACGGGCCTCTGCCCAATGCACTGCCCCTGAGACCTCTACACTCCAGAAACAGGGGAATTTTTTTTGCATAATAATAAAATTTTTGTACCTCAGGAAGCCAGACTCACGGTCCTTAAAGCATTCCATGACCACCAATTAGCCGGTCACTTTGGGGTTCGTAAGACTCTGGAACTCATCCAACGATCCTACTGGTGGCCGAGTGTCAGACAAGACTGTAAGGATTACGTGAGTTCCTGCACGACCTGCCTTCGGAGTAAGGGCAGCCATGTCCAAGCCTGGGGTCTATTGAGACCACTTCCTGTGCCTAAACAACCTTGGGAAATGTTATCCATGGACTTTATAGTAGACCTAACTTCTCCTGAGGGATTCTCTACAATCATGGTGGTAGTGGATCGACTATGTAAAATGGCTCACTTTGTGCCCATGGTTGGCACTCCTTCGGCCGTGGACACGGCACACACCTTTATCAAAGAGATTGTGAGGTTACATGGTCTGCCCAGCAGCATCGTGTCTGACCGAGGAGTACAATTTACCTCCAGATTCTGGAGGGCCCTTTGCAAAATCTTTAATATCGAGGTCTGTCTATCATCAGCATATCACCCGCAAAGTAACGGCCAAACTGAAAGGACAAATCAGACTCTCGAACAATATCTCCGCTGCTTCTCTACATTTTCACAGGACAATTGGGTAGCCTTGCTCCCGTGTGCCGAGTTTGCATACAACAATTCAATTCACGCTTCTACACATCAGTCTCCGTTTTTTGCAAACTATGGTTTCCACCCATCCTTTCTGCCTTGCCCGATACCTGAAACTACGGTACCTGCTCTGCAAGATAGGACAACCTTCCTCCAGGAAAATGTTCTGCTCCTGCAAAGGACTATGCAAAAAGCACAACAAAGCTACAAACAATGTTATGACAAGAGGAAGAAAGACAGTCTTGCCTTGAAGGTGGGAGATAAGGTGTGGCTGTCCCACCCTCAACCTCAAGTTGTCCTGCCCATCTAAAAAGTTGGGGCCAAGGTTCATTGGTCCCTTTCCGATCAAAAGGATAATTAACCCTGTGGCCTTTGAACTATGTCTTCCTAATACGTACAGGATCCATCCAGTGTTCCATGTGTCCTTGCTGAAACCGGCCAATTCTGGTCCCTTTCCTGATAGAGATGATTTGCCTCCACCTCCAGTTCTAGTACATGGCGAAACAGAGTATGAAGTGGAATCCATTCTGGATTGCCGCAGAAGAGGAAGGCAAACCCAGTACCTGGTGAAATGGAAAGGCTATCCTCCGGAAGATAGTTCTTGGGAACCTGCGCAAAACATACATGCTCCCAGGCTGTTACGGGACTTTTTCAAAAGATTTCCCGGAAAACAGGCCCTTTTGGGCATCCGGAGGCTGCCCCTCAGGGGGGGGCACTGTCAGGTAAATTCCAACAGTTTGGCTAATCAGCGCATTCGCGCATTGGCGCGAATACGCATGCCCGGCCAACTCCGGGCAAGACCAACTAGGAATGTGCGTGCGCCAATGCGCACACGCGCACGCAGGACGTGACGGCGCTTGGCGCCAAACGGCCTATTTAAACTCAGCAATGACAACCACTAGTTGCTGGATGATCTTCAGCTCCCCGTGTCCCTTGTGCCTTGTTTGCCTGTTTATCTTGGATTCCCTGTTGCCGACCCGGATTGCTTGACCTCGACTCTTCTTGATACCTCTGGCTCCTGACCTTTTGGCTTGTCCCTGGACTCTCCTCTGTCTTCTCCAGTGTCTGACCTGGCTTGGCTATTGACTCCGCATTACCAGTCTCCTGTGGGCTATTCCAGCTTTCCTTGTTCCTGCAGCACACCTGCTTGGCTTGTCAAGTGTTCCAGATCCGCCTTGGATCTATCACCCATTGGCCGCAGCCACCATCTGGCCATCCCAGCCAGCAACCCGTGCTACTTCGGGCACAGCACTCCCTGTCTCACCTCCAGGGGTGTTCTGCACCTAGCCGCAAGGGGAGCCTTCTCTACACTCCGGCTTCGGATCAGGTACGTAACAAATACTTAATGGCCCCGTAATCTATTTTTGATTAAATTGTTTCCTACTGTGTTTTTTGTCTTCTTGCTATGTCCTCCTTGAGCTCTCGAAACAGTGCAGGTTAGTTGCAGTCATGTGCACTGCTCTGTCCCCACTACAGTTGCCATAGTTCATAGTCTCTAATCATGTGACCAGAGAGGAGGACCGGCGGGGATCAGAGTACCAGAACAGCGCTTTGTCCACCAGAGTTCCCCTGTGTTGTGCCCTCCAGATCCCCCTGCATTGTACCCTCCAGACCCCCCTGTGCTGTGCCCTCCAGACCAGACCCCCCTGCACTGTGCCCACCAGTCTGCACTGTGCTGTGCCCTCTAGACCCCCCTATGCTGTGCCTTCTGGACTCCCCTGCACTGTGCACTCCAGACCTCATACCATTGTACCCACCAGCCCCCCCTGTACCATGCCTTCCAGTCCCCCCTGTGCTGTGCCTTCCACACCTCCCTGTACCAGGCCCTTCTTACCTCTCTGTACTGTGCCCTCCTGACCCACTGTACTGTGCCCTCTAGACCTCCCTGCAACATGCACTCCAGACCCCCCTGCACCATGTCCTTGAGACCCCCCTTTACCATGCCCCCAGACCCCGCTGTACCATGCCCTCCAGACCCTTCTGTACCATGCCCTCCAGACCCGCCTATGCTGTGCCCTCAAGACCCACTGTACCAGGCCTTCCTAAACTCCACTGTACTGTGGCTTGCTGCCCCCCCCTTTACATTGCCTTGCTGACCCCCTGTCCTTTACTCTGCTAACCTGCTGACCCCTTGTCTTGTGCATTGTAGACACCCTCTACGCTACTGACCTTTATAACCTATATCCTACTAACCTCTGTACACTTTCATACATCTTACTGGCAACTGTACACTACCCTGCCTACTACTGACCTCTGTACACTCCCCTGCCCAATTCTGATCTCTGTACACTGCCCAACCAACTACTGACCTCTGTACACTGCCCTACATCCTAATGACTTCTATACACTGCCCTACATCCTACTGACCTCTGTACATTGCCCTACCCACTGATGACCTCTGTACACTGCCCTACCCACTACTGACCTTTGGGGACTTGATAGTTACCCAAAAAAAAGTGCACAGTACCCTGGGGATCTTTCATCGTTTCCATGTTTTCATGGTAGATCATCCCCTCTCAATGGTTGCCTACCCCCGCCCTAATCCATCTTGGGAGTGAACAGAGGGTAGCTAAGTTCCTCCATATTGTGGGGCCCTGAGGAACATACCATAGCAGCAAGAAACAAGGAATGTGGGGATTCACAGGAGGCTGATAGCAATAGAAGGGGACTTTTTTAAGTTAAGTATACATATTTGAATAGAATATCCTTTTTTTTTCTACCAAAGTTTAATGTCACTTTAACCACTTGCTGACCACCAGCAGTACATATACTGCGGCAAGTCGGCTCTATTGCACGAAACGACATACCTGTACGCCGTTTTGTGCAATAGCCAGTGGGGAGTGCGCACACGCACAGATTGGCCAGAGGAGGAGTCAATCAGCGGGTCATTCGCGATCGCTCCCCAGAGAGACAGAATGGCAGTCTGCCTATGAAAACAAGGCAGACCGCCGTTCTGTCATAGATGAACACAGGGATCTTGTGTTCCTGCTATTTAGGAACATGGATCTCTGTGTTCATCTAGTGAGTCCATCCCCTACACAGTTATAAAGCATCCCCTAGGGACACACTTAACCCTTTGATCACCCCTGGTGTTAACCCCTTCCCTGCCAGTGTCATTAGTACAGTAACAGTGCATATTTTTTAGCACGAATTACTGTAGTAATGTTACAGCTCCCTTCAAAAGTGTCAGTTAGGCATACGATCTGTCCCTCGCAATGTCGCAGTCCCACAAAAAAAATCGCTGATCGCCACCATTACTAATAACAAAAAAAGAAAAGAAATAAAAATGCCATAAATCTATCCCCTAGTTTGTAGAAATGATACATTTTGCATAAACCAATCAGTTTACACCTATTGGGATTTTTTTTTTTTACCAAAAATATGTAGCAGAATACATATTGGCCTAAAATGATGAAAAAAATTTATTTTTTATTTTTTTTGGCTGTGTTATATATCAGAAAGTAAAAAATATTGTTGTTTTTTTTTGTTTTTTTCAGAATTGTCACTCTTTTTTTGTTTATAGTGAAAAAATAAAAACTCAGAGGTGATCAATACCACCAAAAGAAAGCTCTATTTGAGGGAAAAAAGGACATAAATATTTTTTGGGTACATCGTCGCACGACCGTGAAATTGTCAGTTAAAGTAACGCAGTGCCGTATCGCAAAGAATGGCCTGGTCATTAAGGGGGTAAAAACTTCCGGTCCAGAAGTGTTCAAGAAAACCAATGATGAAAAAAATATGTAGGCTGCCAGTTTTGACCTCTAGACAAATTTTAGTTGCCTAGCTGTCATACTGATCCAGTGGTCTCAGTACTTTCTGAGTCATTGATTCTGAACCAATACACAGATCAGAAGCTCAGACTTCATTTGCTGCATGCATGTTTCAGACAAGACATTGCCAAAGCACTCACAAGGAAATTTTCCAACACATTGAATCATTTGTGTTATAATTAGCATCTGCAACCACTGGAATCATCACTCTCACTCTTGGAAACCCAGAAAAAGCCTTAAGCTGGCCATAGATTACATGATTTTCTTTCCTGCAACAATGAAAATCACTCAATTCCCTCATCAACACAGTCAGTGTTCATGGGGAAATCCCTCTCGTGGATCTATTGTGTTCTCCCTGCGTGGGTGGGGTGGGGGGAGGGGGGGATCAGTGCCATCTTAAGAGAATTAAAGGGCCCCCGGCAATGCAGTGCACTGGAGCCCAACCTACACAATCACCCACGAGAATAAAAATGCAAATTATCGATAAGGCTATATTTATTGGTACAGCAGTGCGAGGCTAATGACAGCTTCCATGTTTGGCAGCTGGGTCTGGTGAACACACACGAACGTGAGTCAGACTCGACTGTCCTGTGCGTGCCTGTTCCTGAGGAGGCCAACAGGCATTCCTGCAGGTGTGGGCTCCCGCTTCTTGGCCCAAGTGGCCTGACAGCAGCGCAGGGCCGAGAGGCCTTGCCACCTGCTAAGTTCGGAGGCGGGATGCACACGGGAATCGGGACCAATGCTTGGCTGGGACTGGGTCGCTGGGCAGATGGGGCCCCCCCCAGGCAAGTGGGGCCCCTGGGCAACTGCCCAGCTTGCTCATTCAGTACGATGGCCCTGGGGGGTATAACACCTAGAATCAAATCAGAAACTGATCACCAGGTCACTATGAGTTCATTACATTTCCTGTAACAGAACTGTGTGCAACAGATCTACCTGTAGTAAGTATATCCCATTAGTGTATTGTGCCCCAGCTAGACACTTTTGGCATTTGTTTTGACAGTTATCTGTACCGCCCTTGGCCCCATAGTGTGATAGATTTATAAAGTTGTGATTCCATATAGTGTTGCTTTTGAAATGCTAATGTGATCTCCTTTGTTCCAAGCAGAGGTGTAGTCACAAGTTCATATTTTAAGAAGCACCCTGGACAAAGTGAGGACAGCAGCACAGCTGCCAAACCAAATGGGAGTCACCTAAAAATGTCACCGAACAGCAGTTGTGAAGGAAGGAGGATGTTCCAATAAACAGCTGCCTATGGACAGCGTCTCATTAAGTGTACTAATAAAGATGTCATTTTAGGAAAGAGGTTTTACTTTTATGGATATAAAGAACAGCTGGTATGTTCACCATTTCTGGTGGCCATAGATGGGCAGAAGGTTGGTTAGAGATCATTCCAGCCTCCAAAGAAATTGCGCATTCTGTTAAATTCAGCTGATGATACAGTGCAGCACATGCATGGGGAAGGATACATTTTATGAAGATTGTTATTATTATTATACAGGATTTATATATTTATATAGACAGGATTTACCTGTTCTTTGCAAAACCACTTCAAAGAGCAGGTAGGCATAACATGTTTTTCATTAAAATTGCCTTTAATATGACTTTATATTCCTCTTCTTAGGTCCCCCGCTGGGGCTTCTGGTCCCTTCCTAATGCTTATTTCTACTTATTTTGTCCCCTCTCAGGCTCCATTTTGTTTCATCTACTTTTTCACTTTCCATGGTCTCTCTTTTTATATTTACTTCTTGATCTTTTTGTATGGATATCCCTATTTACACTTCTATACCTCTTGGCTGGCTATTATTTACCCTATATAGCCATGCAACCTACTATTTTCTACTTGTGTAGTGATATCCATACTTGTTTTCTGGCTATCTTTTACTCTATCTAGCTATGCATCTATATGTGATATATACATTCTATTTTTCCACCTGTAGACTTTCAGATATATAGTGAGACCATCACCCTCTCATGTCCCACATGTACTCCCCACCTGTTCTCCGGTGGGACTATGTTTTGGCTCTGTCCTTCGGCTTCCGAACCGGACACACATACGGCCGCCATGTGGTGGCGCTGTTCCAGCACAGATGTTTCAATTGCGGTGTAAGTATGGTTCTTCCCATATGGACTCTTTTGAGTTACCATGCATTACTTGTTACTACTCTGCATTTTTTATTATTTTATTTTATATGTATCCTCATATCTCTTTCAGACACATGCCTCTACTCCTGATGAATGGGCATACTACGACCCATGAAACGCGTAGAGTTCTAACGATGCTTTTACCGTTGTACTTATCATTCCTACTATTACATTTGCATACCAGTCTCTCCATTGAGTTTGACGATGATTTTATTGATTACGCAATATACTTCTATTACTGCATGACATGACTACTATGCATTGTTTTTTGTCTGGAATCTATGTACTTCCCTGTATAATTGCTACAATGACAACTATCTGTGATATTTTTTCAATAAATCTATTTTACATTTTAAGTGACTCATGTGTGCACCTCATCTAAAGTCCCACAGGGCAATCTCTCCTTTTTATTGCATACATTATGGGATGGAGGTGTATCATTTTTTGACAGTATTGAACCCCCCCCCCCTTTTTTTTCTTTTTTTTTTTGTTCCTCCTGCTTAGTGTCCCCATAGCAAGCCGCTTGCTATATGGGCACTTGAGCATGCTCGCTCCTGAGCTGCTGCCCTGTGTGTCAATTTATATGTGGAGCACTTCTCGGCCCTGCCCCTGCTCTCTCCTCATTGGCTCACTGGCTATGATTGATAATAGCGGGAGCCAAATGCTGCTGCCTCAGCCAATGAGGAGGAAGAGACCCAGGAGAGCAGCTGCTCTTGTGCACATTGCTGGATCGCTCAGGTAAGTATTGGGGGGGAGGGGGAGGGAAGTTTTTTTTTTTTACTTCCATGCACAGAATGCATAAAGGTATAAAAACCTTCCTTTACAACCACTTTAAAATTGTTAAATAGCTAATCATGTGTGCAATCATGTGTGCAGCACCATGCATCTGCAGATATAAGAAGCTAAAATGGTGCCTTCTTTGGTTGCACAAGGATAGGAGGGCTTTGATTCAATTTAAGTTAGCCATGAAAGGGTATCACTTAAAGAGGGAGTAAAGCTTCCTCTGTAACTTGTACCTATAGGTAAGCCTATGATAAGGCTTACCTATAGGTAGTGTAAATATCTCTTAAACATGCACCGTTGACATCACTGGCGCATGCTCTCTGAAGGAATGGCCGCCCTTGCTGTTCCTTCAGAGCCCTGTGCTGTGAACGGAGGCTCCCACGCCCATGCGCGAGAGTGACTTCATTGCGGCTCTGGACTATCAGATGGCCGGAGGACGCAAACCCAGAAGGAAGACGGGTGAAAATGAAGGCCATGTCGTGAGCGGGCGGCACTGCAGGGGCTAAGGTAAGCATTTCATAAAGAACTAGTATGCGATGCATACTGGCTCATTATGCCTTTATCTTTCAGGTTTTTATTTTTTATTTTGGTAGTTTACAACCTCTTTAAATGCCAAACGTACTGCATTGTGGGTGGCTAACACAATACAAGACTCTGCTAAATTATCTGATCTTTGAAATATTTGTTAAACTCCATCACCAAATAGCAGAAACATCACTACAAAAAGAACATCCAAGCCACTAGGAAGAAGCAATCGCACACGGGAAACTTCATGCATTTTAGAGGTTTTATTGAGAATTTGGTCTAATTTCACCAGGTACCTCCTCATTGCATTACGCGTCTACTGAGATTAGTTGTAGAATCTCAAACCCCAGTCACAATAATTTCATTTATGGAAAGAAATCATCATGAACATGGAAGAAACTAATTTTCCAACATGACATAATCATTCTTCACAGATGTTGCTAATAGGAGATCTTAATATTATGCATGATTGCAAAGAATACTAGACTGCGTTATACCTGAAACCACTGGGTACAAATGGTTTTCAATAATTGTTCGAACTTGAATTTTAATAAATTGTTGTGATCAGTCAAGTTTCTATGCATTGTTGTGATTTTTCCAATTGTATCTTATTTGTTTAGACATTTTACAATTGGATTAGATAAAAAATCATTCTGTCTACTGCCAGTCCCACTAAAGAGGTCCTTACATGAATGACCATTCGTGGTATATCAAAAGAACATTGTATGCTGATTTCTTTCCTTTTAACCCATACATGTGAAAGAAATGTAAAACAGACCTGAAAATCAAGTTGCAATGAAAACAGTCACAATCAGATACAGGTTAACAAAGACCTGAGACAGCGGCACATTGTGTGGGGGTGATCCCTGTTTTATTGTTATCTGACAGCAATGCACTTAATGGTTTTCAAATATGTGGCTCTGCACTATGTTGTGATGTACTATGTATTACACTGTCAGTGTACTGTAACAACCCATCCTGTTTAATCATCTCCTGCTACATACCTCAAATAAAAGTTTTTGTTTTTGACAGAATAGCTCAACTTTAGCTTAAATTTTTTTAAAAGTCAGCAACTTTCTAGAATTGTAATAATTTGTGTACACTGCACGGGTGAACAACTTTGAAAGAGCAAAGTATTATTTCAATGTTGGCCAGCAATGTGTAATATGAATTTGTGGGGGTGATGGATACCATAGCAAGTTTCTCAGCTGATGAGACAATATCTTTGGAAATACGATCGTCATTCTTGCATACAAAGCAAGCTTGACTGCATTTGTTAATGTAATCAGAGGTCACCAGAATACTAACTGATTAGATGGTAAAGATCTAGTCATACCTGCAAATTGATAGATCTTTTCATGCCAATACGTAATGCTTGTGTCCAAATTTCCATATAGTATAGTACATTGTGCAATCATTTGGGATAATACTTTGGGTTCCCATACTTTGGGTTTCTGGGATCTGCTTGGCAAGTCTAAATGGCTATACGGTATTTGCCATTGTGTTTTCCCATTGTTTTTTATTGTTTTTGGCTAGTGGATTGTCATTCGTTGACGTGTGCTGCCATTCCCATAAAGAAAAAACATAATGCACATTGATGGATCGAAATATGGACATTTTCAAAAGCACATCCACACTAGTGATCGACTGATATTGGTTTTTTGCTGCCATTACCGATATTTTGGTCAATGCATATCGGTATTGGCCGATATTTTCGTACATTTAAAAATGTTTTTATTTTTTATTTTTATCAATTGACAGGTACTCTTGTGGAGGGATCTGGGGGTCTAAAAGACCCCGAATCCCTCCTCTGCACTTAAAAGCATTCAAAACCCCAAATTTGGCTGTTTTGAATCGTGCCATTTTTTTTTAATCTTTTTAAATTAAGTCATGACATCACTTCCGGATTTTTACATGGAGACCCGATCAGAGCCGAAGGCGGCTTTGATCGGGTCTTCAGTGGCCGTGCAGGCTGGTTGCCCGGGTGGGGGGGGGACGTCCCCTCCTTGTAATGAAAGCAGAGCGGCTTCTCAGCCGCATCGGTTGTCATTACAAGACACCCGACCATCGGCTATGGACGCCAGTACCAGGGGGATGCCTCTAGCTGCAGGCATCACTCCGGTACAAGCACTTTCCCGAAATATCGGCAATATCGGTAACCTTGATGGCCGATTCCGATATATCGGGGAAAGTGCATATCGGCCCTCGATATATCGGCTTTGCCGATAATCGGTCGATCACTAATTCACACACTGCAAAAATGTGAACAACCACTATTAAAACAATGGCCAACCTATGCCCATGCTTTAGTGTGTGGTAAAATGAATAAGCCATTTTTTTTTTTTTTTTCACCAGAAATCTGTTGGTGTGCAGAAGAGTTTATTAGTGAAGTAACAACACTGTTTCAGTATTACTTCTGCAGTAAAACTCTTCAAAGAAACATAAAGAAATAAGGGGATTCCAACAAAAAAGTATATGGCAGGTCACTGAATGCATAGTTGCCAACATTTGAAAAACATTTCCAGGGACACTTTGCAGCACAGCTATCAATTACTTACCACACCCACTTCCATGAAGCCCCACCTACTCTGCATAATTAATCTCCGCCTACTTATCTTCAAATTATAGGGTCTACTCAATAAAGAGAGAATTGCATGCAATTGAAAAGGGAATTTCAAACTTAAGGGCAAAGTAGCAGAGTTGGAAAAATTCTCCCATTCAGCTGAACTACTTCTGCCTAAAAGTTTAAAATTCTCATCACAATTCCTTGCAATTCTAAAGTGTCAAATGTGCTCAGGTGTAACCATACAAAAATGTAATATGTAAATATAAATAAAGTGCAAGGTGTAAATAAGTACGATAAAACCTAATTATACTATCTATACTATCTATTTACACCTTGCACTTAATTTGTATTTACATATTAAATTTTTTTGTATGGTCACACCTGAGCACATTTGACCCTTTATTCACATGTCATGTTACCAGATATTTTTGCACATAGGATTGTTGCTTTCATCGTACCTACCTTCATGTCTGTGAATGTGTCTTCACTCTCCAGGGGTAGTTCTCTGCTTTGCTGTGGTGGCCGGCACCGGCAAGGTGATGCCAAGAACGAGTCAGAGTGCCTTTGATTTAAAAAAGGAGCCAGGCGGCGCATTATGTAACTTCGCATGCTTGTATGAGCTTTCCCGAGCCTGGCAAGCATCGAAACGGCGCATGCGCGGTTACGATGTCGGCCCGTAACCATTTTTTTTTTTTTACGTGCATCGGCTGCCCGTAACGGGCATTTAGGGGCAGCCCGATTAACGGGCGCTTGCCGGGACAATGTAAATTACCCAGGAAAGGCTCCAATTTGCGGCAAAAATGGGACAGTTGGCAAGTATGCTGAATGTGGCTGCAGAGAATTGCTCCAACTAAGGTAAACCGAGTGGACAATGCACAGGCAATGTCTCTCCAGGACAATATTATGCAGAGAACATTATTACTATTATACAGGATTTATATAGCAAACTGTTAGCACTATACAAATCCTGTATATTAATAATATTGTCCTCCTGGAGAGACATTTCACATACTTTACGTAATCCGCTCAGTTTACCTTAGCCAGAGCAATTCTCTGCAGTTGCATTCAGTGACCTGCCATGTGCTTTTCTGTGACATTATAGTGTTTTGTCAAGTAATTTTTTGCTCTGAGAATAGTGGCAGCAACAAAAGTTGGTACAAGTGAGTAAAAAAACTCATGTATCTATTCTCCTGTAGTTTAAAATATTTAATCTGGACCTTGGTTGAAAACATTAGTAACGAAGTAGCAATAATAACCTATTGTTATCTAATGGTCAAATGCAGGTCAATTGCAGTGTTTGTGTCACATCTTATAAATTCTGGCAAGTTATCTCCGATGAATGGGTTTCAAACAAAGTGGCTACAGACGTGACACAGGGGTCAGGGGTTGGCAAACATCCTGCAATGTTTGGTGTCACTCTAAGAAGGTAAATAAGGTATTATTTGTATACTTTGTCATCAGCAGCCATCTTTCAAAAAATTGTGTCTGCCCTTTTTCTGCTTACAGTAGTTATATTCCATCAACCTTACGAAATAAAGTATAAAAGCTATTTTTCGTCATAAGCAGTCTACCAAAATATCAAATCCGAAAATCCTCTGTGACCTAATTATTATTGAAACAATAATCTCAAACAGTTTTCAATGGAGCTGTAAAATGAATCACCCGTTTCATGAACAGTTTAAAAAATTAGCCTCCACATTTACAAAGCCCCTGGTGGTGACAACATTTTGTAGCTTCATGGTTTCATGTATCCTGTATGAACCAAGCGATTCCTACATATGGTTCAAATATTAGACTTTATTGCTTGTAGACTTTATTTCAATAACCCAAGAAACAACAATGGGGGATAAAGCGCTTTACCAGAGCAAAATTATAACACCAGTTTCCTAAAAAATGAGACACTAACAGTTTATTGAGCATAACATGCAAAGTATGAGTCGACTATGCACACTGTTGGCGCTAAATTAATCCTGTATAATAATAATGAATGGTTCTTTGCCAGCTGTGATACCCACACATCAGGCAATATTTCACTGTCAGTTATATTAGTAAAATGGGTGACTATAGAATATCCCGGCCATAGACAAGCAGATACAAGAACAACAGCAAGCAATAGATATCTGTCCATCCTCAAGAAATGATCTATCCCTTGCCCAACACTGACAATAATACACTTGCAGATGCAGAGCATTTATGTAATCATGCTTCTAAGTAGATGAATGTAGGTTTGGGACTCTGAAGTACAGAATGCTTTCCCAATAGGTTGAAGAAGTGTAAATCCAGATATGACAGTGAATGCAACTTGACCTGAAAAACATTTGGAAAAATCCAACCTGTTAAAATGCTTAATAACCACAGTGAAACATTTGATAGGGACCTAGCTACGACTGAAGATTTTTTTCTGCTGAACTTTTACTTTAAATGAAGATCCGATACTGATACTAAATATGAGGTGAGTCAAATAGGATATCTTTCTCATAAGATTGGATAAGCAGCCTCAATTTTTATGTTGAGTAATTTGTTTAATGTTTATGCAAGGTTAGTTAAATGTTCCTTATATACATATGTGGGTATATATCAGATCTCACCAGCATATTCTTTGTTGTGTATCAATGTAGCTTAAGAAGGCTGAATATCTTATCCTTAGATTAATCAGTGTTTTGTTGATGCACAAAAGACATAACTGAGAATGTGAGTGATTCTTCAGAATCACCTTGTTTATATTTCCCCTGATATAATACACGTAGTCTGGTTTAAAGTAATTTCATGAGAAATTAAAGGGCTTCCATTGCTGATCTTCTGAAAATATTAGTTGTCTGGATGTTATGGTGATACTTTCTAGAAGTCTTTGAGTCTCTAATATATCTCTAAATGAGAATGTTCCATTTTGTCTTGTTGCCATGTTAGGATGGTAGAAACAATAAAAGTGAGTAAAGATTTCACAGTTGACTATCGCCAGTTGCAAGCTTACCTCCAAAGCATCAAGCAAACTTTTAACATTTCTAGTAGAGCACACATAAAGCTCCAAAAGCCTGTAGACATTTTGTAAAACAAATTAGGTCATTCATATTTACACTGCTCTACAGTATTAGACCTCAGGCAAAGCTGGAGTGAGCCAGTCACTATTAACAAACCTGTGTTTGTCAGTCCCTCGTGTGTAAGGCCGGTATTATATTACCTAGGGTTGCTAATATATTTCAATACATTTTCATTTGTGGTAAAACAATGATGGTGGGTGTAGTGATAAGGCTGGAAATGTCCACTTTTTAAACTGCTTCCAGCTTACTGGAACTAACTTGGGCTCTTTTAATTCTTTTTACACTTAAGGTATGTGACAGGAAGTCAGGTAAATCTGTGGGTGTTGTCACAGACGGGAGATACATTTCTGCCTTTTTTAGACAATTCACCAATTACTATCAGGTGTCGGCTGCAGAGGTAGCCAGAAAGGTTTAAGGACATTGTAAAGCTTCAGCTATTCAGAATGAGGCAATTAAGGCCTCTATAAGTTATCCAGAGGATGACTACTGATTGCTGCCTCCTGAGGTTTTGTGCGTTAAGGAGAGCAGTGAGCTGAGAGACTTTTGAAGGTGAGGTGGTGTTGACTTTTTCTGTGTGAAAGGAAAACAAATAGACTATTGGTTTTCTGCTGTATGACCAGCAGTGTCTGCCCAGCAGTAGGTTGGGACAGACACCATAGGTAGGTTCCTGTGTTGTGAAGGTAGACGCCCCAAGTGGCCAGGGTTTATTTTATGTTTGTTTGATTTATGCTGTTTGGATGCTTGCACTTGTTTCCAGCAAATTGGAAGAATAAACCATAGGCCGTTGTTTTCAATCACTCCTCGGCTGTCTCTCTGTGTAACGAACCCACCCAAGGGGTCACCCACACCCACTACCGAGCCAACCCCTTACAGGTACCATTAGACATTATTTTGGTTCGATGAAGGGGGGGCACCCCCTAGTCAATTTTCGAGATTAAATCAATTGTCATGTTTACCTTTCAAAGCGAATCACTACTGTTGCTTTGTGGTTAAGACCAGCATTAGGGGGGGGGCCTGTACGGTAACACTGGCCATAGCTGGATCGAAGTTTGGCCTGTTCAGCAGGGACAGGTCGAATTTCCATCCATCACTGCCATTCCCATCTGTGAGAAGTTGATCTAATGATCAATGTCTCTAAAACAGGCTTGATGGAAACTTTTAGCTTGATCAGCATTGCAACCAATCGCCTGCTTCGCTAATCAATGTAATCTTAAAATGGAAGAGTTCCCACTCTTAAAATATGAAAACACAGCGGGGAGGATTCCTCTATGTACTTCGATTGTGTGGATTGGAGAATCCATTCAGTATTTGTGGATCAGCCTACTGGCTAATCAAAAAAAAAAAAACCAAACCCATGTACGCCCAGCTTAAACCTATAGATTTAGGTGATGTGGACTCTGACCACCATCTTGTGTCTTAGATGGTCTTTTAACCATCAATGTATTTCTGCGTTCTGAGAAGAAACTCCTACTCTTTAAATTTTCCACAGACCCCTGATAGTGCACATTATTACGATGTCTTGCATGGGCACACTGAGAGATTTCAGGAATGAAGGCAGGTTTGTTAGAACTGGCGTTGCTAGGTCAACCTTCTGCAAGACTCACAAAAAATATACACGATTCTTTATACTAGATTTTGCATTTCATGTATAATGAGCTGGCATCCTATCTTTCTGCTTAGTCTTCAGGACTGACAGACATCTAAATGTGCAGTATACTATGCTTTTCTTTCATTAAATGTAACCAGGCATAGGGAGGGCCTAGATCTAACAAAATAGTGAGAGATTAGGTAAACCTCTGCATGGACTAAAGCTTATAAAAGTCACCAGACCAATCTTTTTATATGATTTTATGTGCATGCAATATATTTTATGCACATAATATACCAGTAAAAGCTATCCTTGTGTAGACATCCAAAATCCTTGAGAATGCTAATAGGCACAACCATCTTGGGTGTAAAATCAGCCTCTCAACTTTCCCAGGGCACCAACATTTTTAGTATATGTCCTTACCATAAAGTCATTCTTGAATGATTTTAGAAATAATGTAGCATAAAGGCCCAAAATACAAATAAAATGTAAAAAAACATTCTATGTATGAGAAAAAGCAACACATTGCTTACAATTGTGCTTGTTAACCACTTGCCGACCGCCCGCCGCAAATATACTGTGGCAGGCTGTCTCGGCTCCGCAAACCGATGTATAGGTACGTTGGTTTGCAGGAGCGTTCCTGGGAAGGCAGCGGGGAAGCAATTGCTGCCGGGCACCTGAGATCACTCCCCATGGAGAGAGAATGGTGGTCTGCTGTTGTAAACACAGCAGACCGTTGTTCTCTCTGGAATGAACACAGAGTGCCTGTGATCTTCCTATTTAGGATCACAGTTCTTTGTGATGATTAGAAAAAGTCCTTCCCCTAAACAGTTAGAAAACACTCCCTAGGCTCACACGTAACCCCTTGATTGCCCCTAGGTTAACCCCTTCCCTGCCAGTGGCATTATTACAGTAACAGTGCATAATTTTAGCACTGATTACTGTAGTAATGTCACTGATCCCCCAAAAGTGTCAAAAACGTCACTAAGGGGTCCGATCTGTCCGCTGCAATGTCGCAGTCCCGCTAAAAATCGCAGATTGCCACCATTACTAGTTAAAAAAATTATATAAATCTGTCCCCTAGTTTGTAGACGCGATAACTGCGCAAACCAATCAAAATACGTTTTTTGGGGATTTTTTTTACCAAAAATATGTAGCAGAATACAAATTGGCCTAAAATTATGAAAAAATTAGATTTTTACATTTTTTTTATTGGGAATGTCATATAGCAGAATGTGAAAAATATTGTTTTTTTTTTTTTCAGAATCGTCGCTCTTTTTTTGTTTATAGCGCAAAAAATAAAAATCGCAGAGGTGATCAAATACCACCAAAAGAAAGCTCTATTTGTGAGAAAAAAGGACATCAATTTTATTTGGGTACAGCATCGAACGACCGCACAACTGCCTGTAAAAGTAACGCAGTGCTGAATCACAAAAAATGTCCTAGTCATTAAGGGGGTAAAACCTTCCGGTCCAGAAGTGGTTAAAGAATCAGCCAAAATGTATATACTATAGGTGGAGACAGATAGGCTGCTACATTCACCATAATATCAAATAAATAATTAAAAAATAAAGTAAGAGTGGAAACCCCTCATACTGGCCACAGTAGGTGTGCGGATCCAAGAACTGTTCATTGGTTTCTTTAGCATCTTCCAAAAGCTAAAATATTGGTTTTGTGTGGACTGATCCCTTAATGGAAACCTAGGCTGGGACACCATGTAGGCTGCCATTGCTTAGCCTCCCTTCTGAAAATGCTAGTTGCCTGGAATTTTGCTGACCTGTTGACGTTTAGTGCCAGTGACTTCTAATCAGCATACTGGTTCCAGGTCATTGACTCTGAAAGTACTGAAGCCAAAGACAGCCAGGCAAAATGACAGCAAATATCTGACTGGAACAACATCACTACATTACCTTTATATTAAGGTTATATAAATGTTCTTGGTAGTTAAAGAGTACATTATTCTGCAGACCTCTAACAGACATAGATGTGTAGGAGATTGGGAAAGGGTAAATTTGTTCCAAAGAGACACACTTAGGGGCTACAATGACTGTGCCCTGATATAAAGTCACAGTAGTCTAGCATGCTCTCTCAGGGGACTTTGTTAAGATTGCTCAAATCTTTACTGGGAATGCTTTCAACTAAGACGAAAAAGAAAAAAAAAAAAAGTAGCTATGTCTGCCAGATCCCAGCGTCCCACTGTTCATTGCAAAACAAGGCAACTGTTTCCCAAGTTAATTAGGGAACTTCTTATTTTTTATTTGCAGCTATGGTATCTTGACCTCTGCGTTCCTGCAGCCACTCCTTCCTTATTCCACCCTCTGAGACATTTTATAACCACACTTCATAGAGAGATTAAAAGGTGACATCAGTTTTCCAACTAAAAGGTATTGGGTTTTCATTCTTGTTGAACAATTATACTCTTTACCAGACTAGTGAAGCAGATGAGTAGTGAAGGCATGCACTAAGCTTCAGCAACCTAGGACAAGAGGGCTATTGCCGCAAATACCATTGCTTTCATCCCAATGTAAAAATTCTTGTGAGTCATTAGAAAGTTTGTTTAAAAAAATGTCATACATAAAGAGAAAAAGATAATAAAACAGCCACTGAACTGAGGTAGCCAATCACTTCACTGTGGTAGTGTGATACTATTCTATCATTGCTGAGGAACACTATCATACGTTGTACTTATTAAAGTGAATAAAGGAACAAGTGTATATATTGTCCATAGAGATCAACCAGAATCCCATATACTGCACTGGGGGTTGGGACAAAAAGGATGAAACTGATTGGCTGTTAGATGGGCATAGAGATTTCACTAATATAGGCGACACATTAGGCCCAACTGTGCGTCTTTGTTAACCACTTGCCGACTGCCTAACGCCGATCTACGTCGGCAGTCAGCCCCTCACAGGCAAAGTGACGTAGGGCTACGTCACTAGCTTGTGAGGGTCTAGGGAGCGAGCGCGCGCCCCCCGAGGCGCGCTCCCGCTCCTGCGTGGTCACGGACCCCCCCGCGCGTGTGACCGGCGGACCCGATGTCCGCCGGTCACTCGGCGATCGGCGGGGGGAGAGGGAGAATGTCAGGCAGCCTGTGTAAACAAGCTGCCTGTCATTCTCCTTGCTGTTAGGATACTGATCACTCGGATCTAGTATGTAGATCCATTGATCAGTGTCCATACAGCTCAAGCCCCAGCCAATCACAGTAGAAAGCACGCCCCTAGGGATACACACAGCCCCTCCCTCCCAAATAAAGTTAACCCCTTCACTACCAGTGTATTTTTACAGTAACAGTGCATATATATAGCACTGATTACTGTAGAAATGTCACTGGTAACCCCAAAAGTGTCAAAAATGTCAGTCAAGGGTCCGATCTGTCCGCCGCAATGTCGCAGTACCGCAAAAAAAATCGCAGATCGCCGCCATTACACGAAAAAAAAAAAAACAACAAAAATGACAGAAATCTTTCCCTTTGTTAGTAAACGCGATAACTTTTGCGCAAACCAATCAAAATACGCTTTTTGAGATTTTTTTTACCAAACATAGGTAGCATAAAACAAATTGGCCGAAAAAGTAAAAAAATTTTGATTTTTAAATTTTTTTTTGGGGAATTTCATATAAAAAAATGTGAAAAATATTGCTATTTTTGCAAAATTTACGCTCTTTTTTTGTTTATAGCGCGTGATCAAAAAATCGCACAGGTGATCAAATACCACCAAAAGAAAGCTCTGTTTGTGGGAAAAAAAGGACGCCAAATTCGTTTAGGTACAGCGTCACACGACCGCGCAATTGTCCGTTAAAGTCACGCAGTGCCGAATCGCAAAATACCCCCTGGTCGGAATGGGGGTAAAATCTTCCGGGGCTTAAGTGGTTTTAAAGGTGCCACAATTATTAGAAGGCTGTGCATCACAAGAAATCTAACATGATTGCGTAGCTCATTTCATTAAGACATACATAGTGCATCAGATATCCAAAACATATGAATATTTTACAGCACATTTTTTAATTGTACCTCTGTTTGCAGCCTGTGGGTCAGGACTGAAAACAGGGTTCAAAATAACTTTGTTGTATATTTGCACTGCATTGTTTTAAGATCTAAAGCTTTTGGAACCACAGATTACCACCACAGCTCAATTTTGGCGGTCCAGCATTGTACTGTACCCCAATAGAGAGGTTTTATTTATGTATTTGTGCTGTTTATTTAGAGGCCTGCGCTGGAATATTGGCAGATCTGCTATTTATCAGAAGGTCTGATATGTATTTAAGGTAGTTTAATTAACCATACTAACAATTTGAAGAAGGTGGTCATTTTTTGTAAGACATGCCTGGTCTTTTCTTCTTCATGTGCTACCTGTCTGATTATTTCCTTGTCTCCATGTATAACTTGCCTGGTTCCTCCCTTTTCTTCATGTAGAATCTTCCTGGTTCTTCACTCTTCTCTATTTATAACTTGTCTGATGTTTGCTTCTTTCCACGTATAATCTGTCTTTTTCTTTTCTCGCCTTCATGTGTGATGTGCCTGGTCCTTCCCTTCTCTCAATGTATGACTTGTTTAGTCCTTCCCTGTTCTCCATGTACTGTATAACATCTCTGGTCCTTCCTTCCTCTCAATGTATGACTTGTTTAGTCCTTCCCTGTTCTCCATGTACTGTATAACATCTCTGGTCCTTCCTTCCTCTCAATGTATGACTTGTTTAGTCCTTCCCTGTTCTCCATGTACTGTATAACATCTCTGGTCCTTCCTTCCTCTCAATGTATGACTTGTTTAGTCCTTCCCTGTTCTCCATGTACTGTATAACATCTCTGGTCCTTCCCTCCTCTCAATGTATGACTTGTTTAGTCCTTCCCTGTTCTCCATGTACTGTATAACATCTCTGGTCCTTCCTTCCTCTCAATGTATGACTTGTTTAGTCCTTCCCTGTTCTCCATGTACTGTATAACATCTCTGGTCCTTCCTTCCTCTCAATGTATGACTTGTTTAGTCCTTCCCTGTTCTCCATGTACTGTATAACATCTCTGGTCCTTCCCTTCTCTCAGTGTATGACTTGTTTAGTCCTTCCCTGTACTCCATGTACTGTATAACATCTCTGGGCCTTCCTTCCTCTCAATGTATGACTTGTTTAGTCCTTCCCTGTTCTCCATGTACTGTATAGCATCTCTGGTCCTTCCCTTTTCTTTTTGGTACATCATATCTGGTTCTTTCCTGTACTCCATCTTGAACCTATCTAGCTCTCTCCTCTTTTTTGTGCACAGCCTGTCTAGCCCTTCCTTCTTCTCCATGGACAAGCTGTATTTTCTTCTCCATGTAGGACCTGCCTGGTTCTTTCAACTCGTCCATGTAGAATTTGCTTTCATCCCTCTTCACCATGTTCAACCTTCCTGGTTTGTTCCTTTTCTCCCTGTACAACCTGTCTGTTCTTTGCCTCTTCTCCATGTACAACCTTCCTGGTTCTTCTGTCTGGTCTTTGGTTGTTTTCCATGTATGACTTGTCTTGTTCTTCCATCTTTTCTATGTACAACCTGTCTGATTCTTCCTGTTCTCCATATCAACCTACCTGGTTCTTCCCTCTTCTCCATGTATGACCTGTTTGTTCTTTGCCTCTTCTCCATGTACAACCCGTTTGATTCTTCCCTGTATGGCCTGTCTGGCATTTTGTTGTTATCCATGTATGACTTGTCTTGTTCGTCCATCTTTTCTATGTACAACCTGTCTAGTTCTCCCCGTACTTTATATACAACCTGCTTGGTTCTTCCCTCTTCTCCATGTATGACCGGTTTGTTCTTTGCCTCTTCTCCATGTACAACCTGTTGATTCTTCCCTCTTCTCAATGTATGGCCTGTCTGGCATTTTGCTGTTATCCATGTATGACTTGTCTTGTTCTTCCATCTTTTTTATGTACAACCTGTCTAGTTCTCCCCGTACTTTATATACAACCTGCTTGGTTCTTCCCTCTTCTCCATGTATGACCTGTGTGGTCCTTACCACTTCTCCACGTATTAGTTGCCTGGTCCTTAACTTATCTCTATTTATGAATTGTCTGGCTCTTCTTCTCCAAAGTACATTCTGTTTTTTCCCTCCACTCCATCTACAACTTTTCTGGTTCTATCTTCCTCTCTGTGTACATCCTGCCTAGTCTTGTCCTCTTCTACATGTATGACTTGCCTTGTCCTTCCCTCTTCTCTATCTACAACCTGTCTGGTGCTTTCCTCTTCTTCGTGTATAATCTGCATGGTAATTTACCTCTTTTCCAATAGGTAAATGTCATTAAAAACATTGGTGGGTTGCCCTATAGCAGGGGTGGGGAACCTTTTTTCTACCAAGGGCCATTTGGATTTTTGTAACATCATTCGGGGGCCAAACAAAATGTATGCATAAATGTAATAGGCATTGCTTTGCGGCAAAAAACGCTGTAAAAAATTGCGTGACTTTGAGGTCACAAAAGTGTGAAAGGGGCCTTCAGTAATCAAGGTATAGTGTGCCCCCTTTCAATGCAGACTGGCCACAGCGTGCCCCCTTCCAATGCAGACTGACCACAGCGTGCCCCCCTTTCAATGCAGACTGACCACAGCGTGCCCCCCTTTCAATGCAGACTGACCACAGCGTGCCCCCCTTTCAATGCAGACTGACCACAGCGTGCCCCCCTTTCAATGCAGAGTGACCACAGCATACCCCCTTTCAATGCAGACTGACCACAGCGTGCCCCCTTTCAATGCTGACTGACCACAGCGTGCCCCCCTTTCAATGCAGACTGACCACAGCGTGCCCCCTTACAATGCAGACTGACCACAGTGTGCCCCCTTACAATGCAGACTGACCACAGCATGCCCCCTTACAATGCAGACTGACCACAGCGTTCCCCCTTACAATGCAGACTGACCACAGCGTGCCCCCTTTCAATGCAGACTGACCACAGTGTGCCCTCTTACAATGCAGAGTGACCACAGCATGCCCCCTTTCAATGCAGACTGACCACAGCGTGCCCCCTTTCAATGCAGACTGACCACAGCGTGCCCCCCTTTCAATGCAGACTGACCACAGCGTGCCCCCTTTCAATGCAGACTGACCACAGCGTGCCCCCCTTTCAATGCAGACTGACCACAGCGTGCCCCCCTTTCAATGCAGTCTGACCACAGCGTGCCCCCTTACAATGCAGACTGACCACAGTGTGCCCCCTTACAATGCAGACTGACCACAGCATGCCCCCTTACAATGCAGACTGACCACAGCGTTCCCCCTTACAATGCAGACTGACCACAGCGTGCCCCCTTTCAATGCAGACTGACCACAGTGTGCCCTCTTACAATGCAGACTGACCACAGCGTGCCCCCCTTTCAATGCAGAGTGACCACAGCATGCCCCCTTTCAATGCAGACTGACCACAGCGTGCCCCCTTTCAATGCAGACTGACCACAGCGTGCCCCCCTTTCAATGCAGACTGACCACAGCGTGCCCCCTTTCAATGCAGACTGACCACAGCGTGCCCCCCTTTCAATGCAGACTGACCACAGCGTGCCCCCCTTTCAATGCAGAGTGACCACAGCGTTCCCCCTTTTAAAGCAGACTGACCACAGCATGCCCCCTTTCAATGCAGACTGACCACAGCGTGCCCTCTTTCAATGTAGACTGACCACAGCGTGCCCCCTTTCAATGTGGTGCCCACAGCGTGCCCCCTTTCAATGCGGAGTGCCCAGAGAGTGCCCCCTTTCAATGCAGAGTGTCCACAGCATGCTCCCTTTCAATGCGGAGTGCCCACAGCGTGCCCCCTTTCAATGCGGAGTGCCCACAGCGTGCCCCCTTTCAATGCGGAGTGCCCACAGCGTGCCCCCTTTCAATGCGGAGTGCCCACAGAGTGCCTCCTTTCAATGCGGAGTGCCCAGAGCGTGCCCCCTTTCAATGCGGAGTGCCCACAGCATGCCCCCTTTCAATGCGGAGTGCCCACAGCGTGCCCCCTTTCAATGCGGAGTGCCCACAGCGTGCCCCCTTTCAGTGCAGAGTGCCCACAGCGTACTCCCTTTCAATGCGGAGTGCCCAGAGCGTGCTCCCTTTCAATGCGGAGTGCCCAGAGCGTGCCCCCTTTCAATGCGGAGTGCCCAGAGCGTGCCCCCTTTCAATGCGGAGTGCCCACAGCCTGCCCCCTTTCAATGCGCAGTGCCCACAGCCTGCCCCCTTTCAATGCGAAGTGCCCAGAGCGTGCCCCCTTTCAATGCGGAGTGCCCAGAACCTGCCCCCTTTCAATGCGGAGTGCCCACAGCCTGCCCCCTTTCAATGCGGAGTGCCCACAGCTTGCCCCCTCTCAATGTGGAGTGCCCACAGCATGCCCCCTTTCAATGCGGAGTGCCCACAGCCTGCCCCCTTTCAATGTGGAGTGCCCACAGCCTGCCCCCTTTCAATGTGGAGTGCCCACAGCCTGCCCCCTCTCAATGCGGAGTGCCCACAGCCTGCCCCCTTTCAATGCGGAGTGCCCAGAATGCAGAGTGAACAGCGTACCAAGCCCCAGTGCACTTCACTTACCTGTTTTAGCGGCGGCTTCTTCTTCAGTCCCCGCGTCTCTTCGAGTCCTCCCGCGTCCCGCCTCCTCCTCAGCCAATGGCATTGGCCGAGGAGGAGGAGGATTCGTGAGACAGTAGCGAATTTTCATTCGCTATTGTCACACAAATGGGCGGGCTCGAGGCGCACTGCTCTGCGCCTTGGGTCTGCCCTTTTCGGAGATTCACAGTGTCAGAACGGAGCCATCGGCTCCTTCTGACACAGCGGCACGGGGAGGGGGCCGAACAGAACGATCGTGCGGGCCGCATGCGGCCCGCGGGCCGGCGGTTCCCCATCCCTGCCCTATAGGCTTACTGCTGATTCTTAGTTTCAATGGACCGACTCTCTTGCCAATTAGCACAGATGTCTCCATTCTAAAACTGTTTCGCGAGGAGACGTTACCTTCCTTGACTCTTTTCTTTCCCTTGTTTCTCCTGTGTATTGTCTTACCCTCCTTTTCCTCTCCCTTATTTCCAGCCTTGCTGCACCCCCCCCTTCTCACTTATCATGCCCACCATAGCCGCTGCCCAGCTGATGGGTGTGCTGGTTCTCAGTTGGTGAATTATTCTAGTTAACCGTATGTTGTCATGTAGGTGCAGAAGGATGGCATGTTCTGGAATATGTCACCTGTTCGTTTTTTTTTTATTATTATTATTGTACTAAGGCATTTTGTTTTTCCCTGTATTGTTGTTTATTTTGAAAAGTGAAAATAAAGATTACTTAAAAAAAAAAAAACATTGGTGGGTTCTAGTGATAAATACAACTATACTTCCATTTTCTCCATCAGCCCATCCCCCATGGTTATTGCCTTTTGTTTCACTTGACCCTCCCTTCTAGATTGTAAGCTCTAACGAGCAGGGCCCTCTAATTCCTCCTGTATTGAATTGTATTGTAACTGTATTGTCTTCAGTGTTGGGGTAGTTACTCAAAAAAAGTAACTAGTTACTAGTTACTAGTTACTTCTGTAAATTGTAATGAGATTACGTTACTAGTTACTGCATTTGAAAAGTAACTTCACTACTTATTACTTTAGGCTCGGTTCACATTTATGCGATGCGGGAAGGCTGCGAATTCGCAGTCTGTTCCCGCATCGCACACGCACCCCCGGCAGTTCACACTGCCATATGCGATACGCTGGGGGTGTCAATGTAATCTTAATGACACCCCCAGTTTGATCGCATATCGCAGTGCGATCGTGCAGTTCGCACAGGATGGGATCGCACAAGTGTGAACCGCTGTGCGATCCGATCCTGATGCGGCTGCAAAAATGCCTCCTGTGCGTGTTTGCTCCGGGTGCGATGCGAATTTAGCCATACAAACTGTATGGCTAAACTCGCACCGCACAGCTGATCGCATGTAATGTCGGAGCAGTGCGCTCCGACATTACATGCGAACCCGGCACTCGCACAAATGTGAACCGGGGCTTACTTTCCTCTTTCATAATTGACCGTGTAGAAGAAGATACATGACACTCTTTCTGCATAGAGTTTATTGTATAAACACAGGCTTTGGGAAACCTGAGAACAAAACCTGAAAAAACAGAATAAAACATAAAGTGCAACAAAAAGTCATAAACTTCATCCCTCTCTATTCTTCCAAATAACGATTGTATCGCACGGCTTGGGTAACGCAGGAAAGCGTGTTCCTATAGCCTAGTAAAGTAGTGTAGTTACCAATATTAGTATTGTAACTAGTTACTTTACTTAGTTACCAAAAAAAGTAATTTAGTTACTGTAATCAGTTACTTTGTAACTAGTTACCCCCAACACTGATTGTCTTCCCTCAAATTGTAAAGCGCTGCGCAAACTGTTGGCGTAATATAAATCCTGTATAATAATAAAAATAGAAGACAGCTATACTACATATGGCTAACCTAATTCCCAGTGTTCTTGAAGATACAAGGGCGGCAGGATCCAGGAATTCTAAAGAATTGATGCCAGAGCTTATTTTACCATTTATTGTGTAATGGAGCAGCACTAATAAAATACTGTAGCTGCCATACAGCACATGAAGCTCATGTTTCCTACTTAGGCTCCATGTACACGGGACGCTGGAAATGGCCGTTTAGGAGCAGTTGGGCGTTTTTTTCAGAAGCCCCTGAACCCATCTACATTTTATCTTATCTGTCCATGTACACCAGGTCGTTTACAGTCATTTGCAGGCAGTTGCGTTCAGGGACTATTTTTAGAACGCAATTATTTGCGTTCGAACGTGTGTTTCCCGGCGTTTCAAACGCACAAACGCGTCCGAACGCGTCTGAACGCGTCCGAACGCGATGACCCGCGTTTAGCGTTCGCGTTTTTCCATTTTAAAGGGGAATAATTTTTTTTGACCTCTAGGAACGGTTCTAAACGCAAACGCCGCTAAACGCCCGCTAAACGCGGGTACAAACGCGACCGAACGGACGTTTCAAACGTCCTAAAAATTCCAGCATTCAAAGGGACTTTTAACAACGTCCCGTGTACATGGAGCCTTACTGTGTTTACATTTCACAACAGTTATTCGCTTTTGTTATAGATACTATTAGAAAACCTATTGAAAACCACAAATAAATAATTAGAAAGGGAGGGGTGTAAAAAAAAAAAAAAAAAGAAAGTGCAGGTTAATCAGAGGGAAAAAATGTTTCCGTTCTTGTGGATACAAGGTATAGTAAACAGGTGCTGCACTGCCTGTGTGACAGGTGTAGTCCCGCTGCAGGGCAGGTATGTGATACGTGTGCCGGTCACACCCTTTACCACCAATCAATCCTACACCTTCCGCACTTATCCTCAGCACACAACCTTTTACTGATAATCTGCTCTCTGCAGGCTCTTTGCCTAAAACAACACATTCTTCCACCCAATTATATTGACAGCTGTCTCATTAAATACACGAGAAGATTAAGCGACGTCCCTAAAATGAATACTATTTTTTTATTAGTATTCATATCACAATATCAGCTGTGTTGTTGGTTGTCAGACATGCATTGTTATATATTGATCACCTAGAAATGAATTGATTTAGGATGATCTGCACAGAGTGTCTCAGGACACCCATAGAACCTGCAGCTATAGAATACACTGAAGACATGGGTGTCTCTTTGTAGTGACTAATGAATGGCAATCCATGTACAGACAGTGAAATGCTACTGTTACTTATTATATCCAGCCCGCTGGAAAGTTTATGTTGATGAAGCATAAAGTTATTTCTAAAAGCAGCAACTGTTCAAACAGGGAATGTCTCACCCACTGTGTCTGAGTCCTACTGATCATACTGGGAATGACTCACCCACTGTGTCCGAGTCCTACTGATCATACTGGGAATGACTCACCCACTCTGTCCCAGTCCTACTGATCATACTGGGAATGACTCACCCACTCTGTCCCAGTCCTACTGATCATACTGGGAATTAATCACCCACTATGTCCAGGTTCTACTCTGAACCAATCATATGTGTGGAATTTGAGGAAGATAATGCCTACCTATCATTTGTAGATGGTAGTATTCAAACTTGGAGTAATAAATGAAACCTGTGCTGAAATAAGTATGTACAAACAGTGCAACTCTTGATCAGACAAGATATGAAGGAGTCTTTTATGCTATGACTGTTGCAGGGTTTGAATGTTTTTGGCGTGATTGAGTGTTAAAACTTGTGACTAGACCAGGCACAGATCTTTCATCTTATCAGAGGGGACATTTATTAGACAGAAAAGGGCATTGTGCTGATTGCTAGTTGCGCTTCAACTGCATACCACCAGGTGTTCAGCATTTGTGGTGTTGCCTCATTGACTTCAGTGGCCACATTTGGCAACGGAATGCCTGCCAAACGCAACATGGTAAGTTAAATTTGCCACACTGCAAAGCATCGCGGCCATGCCAATGTGAACGGACCTGAGGACCCACTGTGCAAAATTGTAGGTAATCATTTGAGGAGTTGTAATAACACAAATCAATTGCCTGCCCTTTGTCGTCTGTATGACTTTATAGAGCCCATAAACATTAGATGACAATCTCCCAACCAGACATCTTTTAGTCATGTAGCGCCAAAGGATAAATAAATTCAATATGCACAAAATGTGTCAATTAACAAAAATGTAAATATCTGTAAATGATTAAATACATATAAAAATATATCTCAATCAAAGTGCAAGTGCTCTTAATTAATGTGAAAAAAAAAAAATATTCCAGGTGATAAAACTATATCGGTGGATAAAACAATAGTTATAATAAATGACTGTTGTCATAATAGGTGCTCGTGCAAATATAAGTCACGCATATGCATACACTGGTGTGAATTAGAAATAGGTGCACAAAAGTCCATAAAAAATGTGTGATATCTTCTGTGTTAGTATCAAAAGACCAAGTGCTGGTGCTTAAATAATTAAAAAGTGCCTTGGTGCATAAATGGTATTGCTGGCCGCTCACCTCCTGGTTTGGCTCACAAATTATAATGAGCCAAACCCGCTTTTTGCACACACAGGTGCCAGTAGGTGTGGATAGGTAACTTCCTCCTGTCCTCCCTCTGTATAAAGGTGCTTCAGGTAAAAAATCGGCAGTGTCGCTGACACACTGAGGGGGATAGGGTGGTCGCCTCCTCACACTCCTCTCTCCACCATCATGATACGATACATGTGGGAAATAAATACAGCTATCTAGTGCTCTCTGTAACATATACTTTATTGATGTAAATAAAACAAAAAAAACACTCACATGTACTGGCACTCAGCCAGTGCGGACATGGACAGCGATATGGGTGCTACAGCGTGTGCAGGATCCTCCCCCGTACGCGTTACGTCGAAACCACGACTTCCTCAGTAGGTTTCTACGTAAGGCGTACGGGGGAGGATCCTGCACACGCTGTAGCACCCATATCGCTGTCCATGCTCGCACTGGCTGAGTGCCAGTACATGTGAGTGTTTTTTTTTTGTTTTATTTACCGCAATAAAGTATATGTTACAGAGAGCACCCATACGTATTATGACAGTGGAGAGAGGAGTGTGAGGAGGCGACCACCCTATCCCCTTAAGTGTGTCAGCGACACTGCCGATTTTTTACCTGAAGCACCTTTATACAGAGGGAGGAAAGGAGGAAGTTACCTATCCACACCTACTGGCACCTGTGTGTGCAAAAAGCGGGTTTGGCTCATTATAATTTGTTGAGCACTCATGGCTTAAACAGTTGCCTAATGTGGACATTGTGTTTAGGAAACCAGTGGCTGACAAAGATGCCGAATAACAGTGGGGTTAATTTACTGAAAACAATTAGACTGTGCACTTGCATGTAATGTGCAAGCAAAGATGCTGTTTTTTTTTTTTTTTTTTTACTTTCCTTATATGTGATTGGCTATTTTTTTAAAAGTGAAGGTTTACCTCATTTACTAAGCTCCGGAGCAAATGCATGTCTGTTTGCCTTTAGTAAATCAACCCCAGTGTGTCCATACATCTGACTGCCCTCTACTGTCAATGGCAGCCTTTCTCAGCTTTTTGACCCCTGGAGAACCATTGAAATAATTTTCAGTTTCTCAGGGAACCCTTGCTATAGAGAATTCTACCGATAGCTCATGGTATATTAGAATGATCAACAAGTTCAAGAAAGTGTTAAAGTAGAATTCCAGCCTAGTTAACTTTTTTTCAGAAATGCAACCCCCCCTTCCAAATGCCTAGACTAACTAAACTGCGTAAAAAAAAAAAAAATGTATATACTTACTTATTTTCACACCTCTCTGGTCCAATCACGAGATCCGACTGTGTCAGCCAGTGATAGCTGCGGGGGAGGGGAGAGAGCGCCAACAACAATCGGGCTCTCCGGGAGTGGTGATGTCACACATAGGGTCCCATGTCCCAGGTGTTGTTGGTGCTCCCTCTTCTCCCCTGAAAATAGGTACGTATATACTACTTTTACATCTTTTTTTACACAGGTTAGCCAGCATAGGGGAAGAGGGCATTTTATGAATAGTTACATTTATGCTGGAATTCTACTTCTAGATTTTTATTATTATCAAGGATTTATATAGCGCCAACAGTTTGCGCAGCGCTTTACAATGTGAGGGAAAACAGAACTACAGGGCCCTGCTCGTTAGAGCTTACAATCTAGAAGGGAGGGTCAAGTGAAACAAAAGGCAATAACCGTGGGGGATGGGCTGATGGAGAAAATGGAGGTACATTTGTTAGGTGTGGGTAGGATAGGCTTCTCTGAAAAGGAGGCTTTTCAGAGATCGCCTAATAGCTAATAGAGTAGGAGATATTCGGACAGATAAGGGTAAGGAGTTCCATAGGATTGGAGAGGCTCTGGAAAAGTCCTTGAGGCGGACATGGGAGTAGGTGACGAGGGAGCTAGAGAGCAGGAGGTTTTAAGAGGAGCGAAGAGAGCGATTAGGTTGGTATTTTGAGACTAGACTAGTGATGTAGCTGGGGGCTAAGCTGTGGATTGCTTTGTAAGATGTTGTAAGTATTTTGAATTTAATTCGTTGGGTGAGCGGAAGCCAGTGGAGGGCTTGACAGAGAGGAGCGGCGGACACTGAGCGATTGGTAAGGTGGATGAGTCTGGCGGCAGCATTCATGATGGATGGAAGGGGGGATAGCCTGTTTAGAGGGATGCCAATGAGAAGGGAATTGCAGTAGTCGAGGTGCGAGATGACCAGGGAGTGAACTAAGGGCTTTGTTGTGTCTTTGATTAGAAAGGGGCGTATTTTGGAGATGTTACGGAGGCTGAGGCAGCAAGATTTGGACAGCGATTGGATGTGGGGTTTGAAGGAGAGTTCAGAGTCCAGGACAATACCTAAGACCTTGGCATGCGGAGATGGGCTGATAGTAATGCCATCGATATTGACGGAGAGATCACGGGAGGGGGCATGTGGTGGAGAAAAAATTATAAGCTCGGTTTTGGATGGATTGAGTTTGAGGAAGTGGTGAGACATCCAGACCGATATATCTGATAGTAAATTAGTGATACGTGAGGAGACTGAGGGAGAGAGCTGAGGGGTGGATAAATAGATTTGGGTATCGTCAGTGTAGAGATGGTATTGGAAGCCGTGGGAGGCTATCAGCTGACCCAAAGAGGAGGTGTAGATTGAAAATAGGAGGGGTCCAAGAACAGAGCCTTGGGGGACCCCAACAGAGAAGGGAAGAGGAGGAAGTAGAATTGTACATAAGGCTAAAGGTGCGATTTGATAAGTAGGAAGATAACCAGTGAAGAGTACAGTCACGGAGACCAAAGGCATGGAGTTTTTTGAGGAGGAGGGGATGGTCCACCGTATCAAAGGCAGCAGAAAGGTCCAGAAGTAGGAGTACTAGATATAATAAAATACAAGATTAAGTAATGTGGCATATCTAGCATATTTGACACCTGGGAAAAATAATTTTATTGTCAACCCTCTACCTATTTTAAGCAAAATAAATAATAACTGCAGAAATGAAAGGCAGATAGTAAAAACTTTGGTGTCCAATCATTTTAGCGTTCCATGTAGAAGTGACCCCTTAAGCCGGCCATAGACAAAGCAATTTTCTTTTAGTCAGTATTGAACGTGCTGTGATCAAGGCTCATCGCCGAAATGCGTTAGCCACCCTGTCTCGTTTACTCACTGAGGTGTGATAATAAAGAATTGGAAGAGTTGCCGACTGTCCTGTTGCATGACATTGTATTCCATGGTGTTTGTTCCCGCAGCCTGTGCACCTGATGGACGTTTCCATTTACCTGATGGTTCCACTGTTCAGAGCGATGTGTTTTTATCTAGTGTTTAAGGGAGAATCCCGCCTGCTATACCATTCTGCTTTCCCTGACGGCGGTGGGACATTGGCCGCCCCCGCCGGGAGAATAAAGTGATTGTTACCAGCTTTAACAGCCACTAGCAATAATCGCATGTAATATCCGACTGGTCCGTTGTACCCAAGTTGTTTGATGGATCAACTTAGGTACATTCAGCCTGCCCATACATGGTTCGAACCTTGGTCGGTTCCTGCCGGCTCTACATTGGAGGAAGACAGTGGAGGCCCGTCCATACAGGGCGCAGGGGCGCCGCCCCCTTAATCCATGCGCCTGGCCCCTAATCCACATGCAGGGTGCCAGACGCATGGATTCCAATGGGTCTTTTTTTTTTTTTAGAGGCTCTAATTTCAAAAAGGGTGGTCTCGGGGCGCAGATTGGCCGGGAGAAGAATTGACTGCCAGGACTCTGGAGGAGACACAGGGGTGAAGACACCATGGGGTAAGTGCAGGGGCTGGTGGGGGGCTTGACATGCGATCGACCGATCAAGCGATGGTGGTGTTATGTAGTTGGCTGGCTGGGGGGGGGGGGCTCACTACACAACAAACCTTTAGCAACCTCAGGAAGAACCCTGGTTTAGAAACACTGGCAAACTTTGAATATGAATGCCCTAGCCAAGCTAGGCATAAGTGTTTATGTGCCCACTGGAGTTCTGTAGTCCCAGAGGGTAGTCACTTGCCCCTGCATATCCAGTTGCCTTATGTGATTAATGGACACCTTTAAATTGCCTACCTCCAAGCTTTGGAAAAGAAGGGCGGCTTTTAGTGCAAAGTCCAAACCATAAAGATTTACAGCACAACAATCATCAGTTAAACCCACCAATGTTTTCTTTACCTCTATTTATCACTAAACTAGCATTATAAAATGAACAATACAATGATCTGAAGGGTAGTGGGAAGTTTTTGTGCAAAATTACCATCATTGGCAGTTAAAGCATTATAAACACAGTAAGCACGATAAAATAAACATTCCCCAGTAAGCTATTTGTTAAAATTCTTACTCCAGCTCTTGCAGTTTAAGTTTATGGCTTTCAATGCTGCTGGCTCCTGCATTTTCATTGCTGCTTCCCTGAACTTCCAGTCTTCACAGGAAAGAGAACAATGTACTCTGGAGTCAGTCTGTTAGCTTGAAGAAGGGAGGAGGAAAGGGGAGGAGAGGCAGCAGGGGAGTTCCTTGCCATCCTAGACTATGGGGCTGTGTGTTTCTATCGATGTACACTCGGCTCCAGTTTTTTTTTTTTTTTTTTTAAACAAATTAACAAACCTGTTATACTTACCTGCTCTGTGCAGTGGATTTGCACAGAGCAGCCCCCGATCCTCCTCTTCTCGGGTTCCCCGCTGGTGCTCTTGGCCCCTCCCTCCTGCTGCTTGCTATGGGGGCACCTGAGCAAGCTCACTCCTGAGCCGCTGCTTTGTGTGTACATTCACACTTGGAGCATAGCTTGGAGCCGCCCCTGCTCTCTCCCCATTGGCTCACTGGCTGTGATTGACAGTAGTGAGAGCCAAGGGCTCATGCTACTGTCTCATCCAATAAGGAGGGAGAGACCCAGGAGAGCCTCAGCTCTTGTGCACATCGCTGGAGTGAGAGGGGGCTCAGGTAAGTATTAGGGGGGCTGCTGCACACAAAAGTTTTTTTTATCTTCATGCATAGAATGCATGAAGGTAAAAAACCTTGACCCTTACAACCACTTAAAAAAGTAAAGAAGCTGTATACTCAGTAAGTGATTAAATCCGGTACCAAAAGTGCTTACAAAACTGAGGGTTTACTATCACTTCAAATAGTAGAGTGATTTGCAAAGATCCAAATTTATACACACTGGATAGAGGACAGAGGGCTTTGGTTGGTAATAAGGGACAGTTCCTCTAAATGATGGTTAGTTGGGAACTAACACATGAAACACACACACACTCTCCCATTGGGCATACACTGAACAATTTTATTGTATATACAATTGTATGTGGAGTGATTTACTGTCTGGGAGAAAAATATGATTGGAAGATCAATCAAGCACCAATGCTCTAATTAAAATTGCTCGATATTGATCAGACCCTATACTCAAAATTGATTCAAAACAACTTTATATAGCATATTAACCGCTTGCCGACTGCCGCACTACTATTTACTGCGGCGGTCAGCCCCTCACAGGCAAAGCGACGTGGGTCTACGTCGCTAGCCTGTGAGGGTCTAGGGAGCGAGCGCTCCCGCTCCCGCACGGTCACGGACCCCCCCCGCGCGTGTGCCTGGCGGACCCGATGTCCGCCGGGCACCCGCGATTGTCCGTTACACCGGGAGAAAGGCAGGCGGCTAATGTAAACAAAGCCGCCTGTCATTCTCCCCTGTGTAAGAATGGTGATCATACGGTTCTACTATGTAGGACCGTTAATCACTGTTCTTACACATCAAGCCACAGCCAATCACAGTTAGAATCACGCCCCTAGGGACACACTTAACCCCTCCCTCTCAAAAAAAGTTAACCCCCTTCACTGCCAGTGTCATTTTTACAGTAACAGTGCATATGTATAGCACTGATTACTGTAGTAATATCGCTGGTAACCCCAAAAGTGTCAAAAATGTCAGTCAGGAGTCCGATCTGTCCGCCGCAATGTCGCAGTCCCGCAAAAAAAATCGCAGATCGCCGCCATTACTCGTTAACAAAAAAAAAACAACAAAAATGACAAAAATCTTTCCCTTATTTAGTAAACGCAATAACTTTTGTGCAAACCAATCAAAATACGCTTTTTGCATTGTTTTTTTTTACCAAACATATGTAGCATAAAACAAATTGGCCTAAAATGTTAAAAAATTTTGATTTTTAAATTTTTTTGGGGGGGGAATTTCATATAAAAAAAAATTTGAAAAATATTGTTATTTTTGCAAAATTGTCGCTCTTTTTTTGTTTATAGCGCATGATCAAAAAATCGCACAGGTGATCAAATACCACCAAAAGAAAGCTCTGTTTGTGGGAAAAAAAGGACGTCAAATTTGTTTAGGTACAGCGTCGCACGACCGCGCAAATTAAATTCACGCAGTGCCGAATCGCAAAAATAGGCCCTGGTCAGGAAGGGGGTAAAATCTTCCGGGGCTTAAGTGGTTAAGAACTGAGCGGTTGATTCCGATCCTATGTGACGTACTGTAATAAAAATAAAAAATAAAATAATAATAATAAAAATAAGTTATCTATGTAGTGATGTATAAGTATTAAGCAATACGTATTTTTATCTCTCATTCTTGCATTTTGTGTTTTACAGAAGACACAACATCAATATTGTTTGTATTTACAACATGAATATGTTATATACAAAAAAAAACAAACAACTATGGGTAACATTAGCTTCCTTGTGTTTACTCAACATTGCTTTCAAATCTGTCTGAATTAAAAAAAAAATCATAAGCCTGCCATCTCCTCAATTAATAAAATTTACAATTGTTTGAGTAACCAGAATTTTATTTTTTGAGCTATAAACAAAAAAGGATGACAATTGTAAAAAAACAAAAAAACAAACAAAAAAAAACAATATTTTTCACTTTCTGCTATATAACATTCCCAAAAAAAAAAATTAAAAATTGAATGTTTTCATTATTTTAGGCCAATTTGTTTTCTGCTACATATTTTTGGTAGAATAAAATCCCAATAAGCGTATTTTGATTGGTTTGCACAAAAGTTATCGCGTCTACTAACTACGGGAAAGATTTATGTCATTTTTTATTATTATTTTTTTTACTAGTAATGGCGGCGATCTGCGATTTTTAGCGGGACTGCGACATTGCGGCGGACAGATCGGACCCTTGACTGATATTTTTGACACTTTTGTGGGGAACAGTGACATTACTACAGTAATCAGTTCTATAAATATGCACTGTTAGTGTAACAATGACACTGGCAGGGAAGGGGTTAACCCGGGGCGAGCAAAGGGTTAAGTGTGAGCCTAGGGGGGGTGTTTTCTAACTGTGTGGGGGATGGGCTTGTGAAATAAATACAGAGACCTGTGTTCCTAAATAGGATGAACACAGGAGCTCTACAATTATTCCAGAGAGAACAATGGTCTGCTGTGTTTACAACAGCAGACCGCTGTTCTCTCTCCACGGGAGCGATCGTGGGTGCCCGGAGGCAATCGCGGCTGCCGGCCCCATGGATCGGCTTCCCCGCTGGCAGGTGGGCGTGCGCGCGCCCCCAGGATGGCTTTTGTGGACTGCAGTGTAGGTACGATGTCTCGCGGGAGCCTGCCGCCGTATAACTGGTCGGCAAGTGGTTAAGGTGACCCTACACATATATTGATTTGTGAATTATCCCCTACCCTGTCTGCCTATAGGTGACCCCGGAAAACTCAACCTATTGAGGGACGCCTACCCCACCAACACCTAAGAACTGTACCCAACTCACCTCTATCAGAAATATCCCCCACAGCTTATACCTTTTGTACCACCTCCTCCTCCCTATTAGATTGTAAGCTCCATGAGCAGGGCCCTCCTATTCCTTCTGTATAGAACTTTATTGAAATTGTACTGTCCCCCCCCCCGCAAACTGTTGGCGCTATATAAATCCTGAAAATTAATAATAATCTAGAGTACAATGGATTGCAAAAGGATTTACCATCAATGAAGATATTGAATGATGAAACACACGTAGTATTGATTGGAAAGGCGATCTTTCAGAAACAATCCAATTACAAATAATCATTTCATTGATCTGTATTGTGATTGGTTGATTCTCTACGACAAAGTCCTGGACTCCTGTTAGGTGAAACGCGTCAGCCATGGTGGTCCTGTCTTTGCAATGACTGTGGATATTCCATACAAGTAATGTTGACGTCAGTGATCTTTCCAGTGTCCGGTGGTTCCTTTTCCCTACATTACGATTGTCTGTTTGTCAGACTTGCAAATATTCATTCAGAAATTATTGATCAATTTCCGCCACAATGGATCCACTTGCCAGCGTTTAAGTTGAAAGTTCAATTTTTCATTTGATGTGACTGAAATAATTGACTTGAAAAAGAATTGTAAATCAGAGACATTCTATTTAGTGAGCTTTCAATCATTGGCTCCAGTGAAATGGAAAGCTGACCATACACTCTACAATCTGATTGGACAATCATTTGATCTACAACAACCATGGCCTGTGTGATTCCATAGAAATTGATCAGATTTTTCCTCATATTTTATGGTTTTAATGAATTTAAATGAGATTGTACAAAAAGACCGTAGCCATACCACTCATTTCCAATCGATAGCACACATATCTGCTGTGTGTGTTTCTGTGTCAGACAATCGATTAAACAATTGTTTCCTAAAAAATGACTGTCAATCAATACTATGAGTTTGATGAGATTTGATATATTTATTAGATAATAGATGATAAATGACTTGTTTGTTATTGATTGTATACATCGATTGGCCACAGGTTGATAGTGTATGGGCACCTGTACAATCAGAGTATATATAGATCAATAATAAAATATAAATCTGACGATTGCTAATACGATGCACGCCATAGATCGGAACTATTTATAACATTTATAGTACAATAACGGCAGTAAGTTCGGTGAAATGAGCCTCATTGTACATATATGAGAAGATGAAGATGCAATGGATGGGGGTGGGGGGTAAATTCTCCAGAAGCTGGGCTCTCCTCTCCCCCCCAGTGTCAGATCCTCCCAGTGATTGCAGGTGCTCCCTCTAGTGTCGGCGTTCTCCAGCAGGTGCTTGTCCCCGCCCTCCCCGTGGCACAGTCAGCCACTCAGGTAAGGAGAAGCGGGCGCCCCTCCCTCTGTAGGGCAGCATACATATAAGTGCGGAGTGTAGCGGGGTCCGCACTCAGTCCCGCACTCCTCCAGTCTCCTCTCAGTACAGCGCCGCCTCTGTCTCCATCATGTCTGTTCGGGTGAACAAAGTTACCTACCGCACCTCCAGCAGTGCCGTGCCCCGCTCTGCCGGCTTCAGCAGCTTCTCATACAGCGGAGCCCCGGCCGGAGCCAGAGCCAGCACGGCGTCCTTCTCTCTGGGCTCCAGCTATGGAGGGTCCCGCTTCGGTAGCGGCTACAGGACGGCGTATGGGGGAGCCGGGGGAGGTGTGGGCTCTGCCGGGATCACCTCTGTCAGTGTCAACCAAAGCCTGCTGGCCCCCCTCAACCTGGAGATCGACCCCAACATCCAACAGGTCCGAACCCATGAGAAGGAGCAGATCAAGACCCTCAACAACAAGTTCGCCTCCTTCATTGATAAGGTGAGTGCATGGCATCCATATCTTCACCATCTTCTATACCCAACCCCCCATACCTTCACCATCTTCTATACCCCCCCCCATACCTGGCACAGGACCCCACCCCCCCCCCCCCCCCCTCATACCTTCACCATCTTCTATACCCACCCCCCCATACCTTCACCATACCTGGCACAGGACCCCACCCCCCCCCCCTCATACCTTCACCATCTTCTATACCCACCCCCCCATACCTTCACCATACCTGGCACAGGACCCCACCCCCCCATACCTTCACCATCTTCTATACCCAACCCCCCATACCTTCACCATCTTCTATACCCCCCCCCCCATACCTTCACCATCTTCTATACCTGGCACAGGACCCACCCCCCCCATACCTTCACCATACCTGGCACAGGACCCCACCCCCCCATACCTTCACCATCCTCCTATACCTGGCACGGGACCCCCCCATACCTTCACCATCCTCTATACCTGGCACAGGACCCCCCCCCCCATACCTTCTCCATCTTCTATACCCAACCCCCCATACCTTCACCATACCTGGCACAGGACCCCACCCCCCCATACCTTCACCATACCTGGCACAGGACCCCACCCCCCCCATACCTTCACCATACCTGGCACAGGACCCCCCCCCATACCTTCACCATCCTCCTATACCTGGCACGGGACCCCCCCATACCTTCACCATCCTCTATACCTGGCACGGGACCCCCCCCCCATACCTTCTCCATCTTCTATACCCACCCCCCCATACCTTCACCATCCTCTATACCTGGCACAGGACCCCCCCCCCATACCTTCTCCATCTTCTATACCCAACCCCCCATACCTTCACCATACCTGGCACAGGACCCCACCCCCCCCCATACCTTCACCATACCTGGCACAGGACCCCACCCCCCCCCATACCTTCACCATCCTCCTATACCTGGCACGGGACCCCCCCATACCTTCACCATCCTCTATACCTGGCACGGGACCCCCCCCCCCATACCTTCTCCATCTTCTATACCCACCCCCCCATACCTTCACCATCCTCTATACCTGGCACAGGACCCACCCCCAATACCTTCACCATCCTCTATACCTGGCACAGGACCCCCCCCCCATACCTTCTCCATCTTCTATACCCACCCTCCCATACCTTCACCATTCTCTATACCTGGGACGGGACCCCCCATACCTTCACCATCCTCTATACCTGGCACAGGACCCACCCCCAATACCTTCACCATCCTCTATACCTGGCACAGGACCCCCCCCATACCTTTACCATCCTCTATACCTGGCACAGGACCCCCCATACCTTCACCATCTCCTTTACCTGGCACAGGACCCACCCCCCCCCCATATCTTCACCATCTTTTTCCTGGCACAGGGCCCTCATACCTGGTACGTGATGCCCATACCTTCACCTTCCCTTATACCTGGCATAGGACCCCCATTCCTGGCAAAGGACCACCCAATACCTTTACCATCCCCCATACCTGGCATGGGAATACTATATATTCACTATCCCCCCATACCACCTGGCACAGGACACTCCCTTAAATCGCCCCATACCTACTACAGGACCATCTTGGCCCCCTATAGCTGGTGCAGGACGCTTATACCTTCACCACCCCCTATACCTGGCACAAGACTTTCTTATATCACCCTATACCTACTATAGAACTATCTCCACACTCTATACCTTGCACAGGACCCCCTATACCTTTTACCATCCCCCCCATTCCTAGAACAGGACCCTCTTAGCACCCTATACCTAGCATGGGTCCCACATACCATTACTGACCTCTTGTATATACACAAACTCCTTAGCTTTTCCAGCACTTTAACTGCCATGGGTTCAATATACCTACCACAGGACACTTGCTTTCTTCACCCAATACTTGGCACAGGAAGCTCTTAACTTTAGCACCCTTAAACATGACATAGAACACCCTCAAAATCTGCATGCTATACCTGGCACACCCTTTTTACCTTCACCTTCCTATTTCTGGCACAGGACAGGATCCTCCCACTTGTCACCCTATAACTGGCACATGTCCCCCATAGCACCCTATAACTGGCACATGTCCGCCATAGCACTTTTTTTTCCACCTTTGTACATAGTTTTCTATCCTAAAATGTATATATATTTTTTTTTTTTTTTGCTCTGAAACTGTGTTGTGTGCAGTTGGTAATTAAGTTTACAAAATGTGATCATACAGCTGTGAAATAAATCTGTACAAATCTAAGTTATATTTGTAGGGCAGATGATGTGACGTCACGATTTTTCTTTGGATAAAATCCTTCCTACAGTCAAATCCCACATTTAGGCTGGCTCTGAAAATGTAAGACCAGTGGATTGTTAACAGACAATCACTGGTTCTAATGCATTTCCCATATGTAGTTCTGATTGTATGTTACCGACCCTCCCTGTATATTACCTGCATTGTAGTGGCTCAATAGTCTGCACAGTATTCTGAAGCCCGCAGGCTTTTTTTTATTAATCTACAATCATAATGATCCTTTGTAACATTTTTATGAATGCCACACCCATGGCAGTGACATGGTGCCAAATTCCATTCTATCTTCATGGTGGCCATTGACCTCCCCAGCAGACGGCACTAATCCCAGACTTGGAGATCTCTAATGGCTTTTGGGAGATCTGCCTGGTCTTTCTGACATGGCCAGTCTTTCTGGTAGAGGAAGAGATACAATGTATCAAAATAGAACTGATATCTAGAACTAGTTGTAGGACAGACACATTTAAACTGGACTAAGTGATATCTATAACTCGTAGGACAGACACATTTACACAGGACTTCCAGAATGTTCTCTATATAGTATATGTGACTATAAATCATTGTACAAGGTTAATGGTTGGAATTTTTTTTTTTTCCCACACATCGGCCATAAGTAACAGCTGCAGGTTCATGTTATATAACATGGGGAGGGACACCTTGTTAAAACCTACCCATAAGCCGTATACATTGTATCATTATAAAGGATTTCTAAAACAAATGACATTATTTTAAAATAAACATTCTGAGTGTGTGAGATACAGCTTCTAATCTGCTTATTAGAAATTGCACCTGCATACTCAATTTATTTTAACCTGATGTACTAAGTAAATGTGTGACGGATCTTCAAGTGGCAACCACCTAAATCCACATTTGCAGAGGTCAGATCCTTGTAAGATGGATTCTATAGAATACTGTGAAGTGTTTATTACTGGTTCTCAAACCAACCCTCGCATGTGATTTTGCGATAAGCATACATTCTTAAAGGGCTGTTTTTCCGGGAGAGCAGGATCTGCGAAGGTGACAATGGTGCTTTATCATTGGGATCTTTGCATTGTTTGCAGTCTAATCTCTAGCCTGTGGCAATTTGCACCAACAACCGGTTACAAAACCTAAAAGCACTGCAGACCCAGAAGTGTGCAGGGTCCCCCGACTCCATATAATGTCAAATCATTCTACAAGGTCTTGGATTACCTTTTTTTAATAAGGATACGAGAAATGTTCAAAATATGTTGGCCCATCACAACCGCTAACTGCATTTCAGTGGTGGTCCTTTGTTTCTATATGCACAGTTAATATTGTAGATGTGGGCATGTATAGACTGCCAATAATATGCTCACCTGATCTATCGCGCAGCTTCCCTTCCTTGTCTCTTGCATTGATAGACTGCCAATAATATGCTCACCTGATCAGCTTCCCTTCCTTGTCTCCTGCATTAATAGACGGCCAATAATATGCTCACCTGATCAGCTTCCCTTCCTTGTCTCCTGCATTAATAGACGGCCAATAATATGCTCACCTGATCAGCTTCCCTTCCTTGTCTCCTGCATTAATAGACGGCCAATAATATGCTCACCTGATCTATTGCTCAGCTTCCCTTCCTTGTCTCCTGCATTAATAGACTGCCAATAATATGCTCACCTGATCTATTGCTCAGCTTCCCTTCCTTGTCTCCTGCATTAATAGACGGCCAATAATATTCTCACCTGATCAGCTTCCCTTCCTTGTCTCCTGCATTGATAGACTGCCAATAATATGCTCACCTGATCAGCTTCCCTTCCTTGTCTCCTGCATTAATAGACGGCCAATAATATGCTCACCTGATCAGCTTCCCTTCCTTGTCTCCTGCATTAATAGACGGCCAATAATATGCTCACCTGATCTATCGCGCAGCTTCCCTTCCTTGTCTCCTGCATTGATAGACGGCCAATAATATGCTCACCTGATCAGCTTCCCTTCCTTGTCTCCTGCATTAATAGACGGCCAATAATATTCTCACCTGATCTATCGCGCAGCTTCCCTTCCTTGTCTCCTGCATTAATAGACTGCCAATAATATGCTCACCTGATCTATTGATCAGCTTCCCTTCCTTGTCTCCTGCATTAATAGACGGCCAATAATATTCTCACCTGATCTATCGCGCAGCTTCCCTTCCTTGTCTCCTGCATTAATAGACTGCCAATAATATGCTCACCTGATCAGCTTCCCTTCCTTGTCTCCTGCATTAATAGACGGCCAATAATATTCTCACCTGATCTATTGCTCAGCTTCCCTTCCTTGTCTCTTGCATTAAATAATGGTTGCACTTTCTTGGACTGTTCCCGTGTTAATTGGCCACCAACACGGGTGACTTAATATGTTGTACATTGAGCCACCTGATCTGAAGGTGTATGGTAACTTTTACTGCACTTAATATTGTCATTGTATTTACTTTAACAAACATCCTGGTGTTCAGTACAATTCCACATTGATACTTTGCTAAGCAGACCTAGCCCTGAAGGGTAGAGCAATACTCAATACTGTACTTTTTAATTAAAAATCATGATGTAGAATACACTCATACCCATCTGACATTCAGTGAGCTAAAGGTTGGCTATGTGCAATCCAAATGATTGCATAATCTGTGCAATACCCCTCAGATTTACAAATAACAGATTAAGGTGAATTTGCCCTAGTATTCTACTGACTATGCCCAAGATGGCTGCCTCACCATCTGCTCCAATGGTAGATCTCTCCAGGGAGAAAGGTGTGATTGAAATTTTTTTTTTCATATAAATTAGAATTATTTATATTAATTATAAAGTTGTTCTTTAATCCCAGTGCCCAATTTTGTATACTTGCCTTCCTTGCGGTTCCACTGATCTTTGCTGTGCCACCCTACTTGATGCTGCACATCCATGTAAAATGTCCCTGCCAGGTCCTCTTGTGCATGCACACCATGGCTTCATTCATTGCCATGGTAGATCCACACTCATGGTGGTTGCCAGTGGTTCAGCAGAGTATGAATGGATGGGGTTATGGACAGCAAGAGGACCAAGTGGGGAAAGACCACCACAAGGCAGCCCCCATTCACCCTTAAGTGTTTACTACACGATTCTTGAAGCTTGACAGCAGTCAAGATAAAGACTCTATTCTATTTTCTCAGGGTGTCCATTCACACCTAAGCATTGTGCATGTGTTCATAAAGCTAAAAAAAGACCACCTTTGGAGCAGCATTGCATTTTGGCCCCATATACTTTAATAGGAGCACCTGAAAAATGTCAAATTTGTTCAAATTTGCATGGGATATTGGCTGTGAAGAAGGAAAGTATGCAACCAGGTGGTGCGGAGCATGAAAGGGCAGTTTGTCCTTTAAATGCCAAGTAGACCCACGTACTTAGTTTGTAAATCTAAGGAGATTGAACAAGGAAATTGTAAGCTGTGCGCCCAGTGTAGCACTTTATTACTGGTTGGCAGCTGATTTCTATTTTACTCCACCTTATAATCTTCAGATCAGTTTGAGAATGTCATTTGTCATTTTTTTCTTATCAGTTTGCTGTAGAAGGGAGGGGCACCTAAGGTGAATGGTTACCTGCAGACATTACCATATAGGGCAATGTCGGCACTCTTACCTCGCTGTGCCCAGCTCATTATCCTGTGCAAACAACCTGATGTCACAAAGTACACAAAGCCAGTGTGCAGAGAAAAGTCACCCTGCAAACTGAAACGGTGCCTGTGCTTCATAGCAGTTTCATCAGCCACGCTGCAGATTAGTGAAATGACGTGGATTAAAAAAAGTATACAAAGCCGCAGCAACCTGCTTCAGAGCTGCCATTGTACTGTCCATATTTTTTGTTTTTGTAGTTCTCTTCTGCCAGAGAATTCAGCAACACCTTGTAATTGAGTCACAACTTGGCACTCGGAATTGCAATGTTTAATGCTGATGCTAATATAAGCTGCTACTCTTCTAAAAGTAATATTCCCTTTCTGAAGTGTAACTTTTTTGGAATTTGCAGTTTCCTCGTAAAGCATATAATAATTTCTAAGTATATGCAGCCATTATGTGCAAGTGTAATATAGATTATCATCCTAAAGGAGCCTGAGGATGAGCAGCATTGCCAATGTAGAAACCAAGAACTTTAATGTGGAGCAAAGGGATCTTCCACACGGGCACCCTGAGCCATACAACATAATGTTTTTTCCTGCTTGGTAAGCTCAGGTGCTGCATACAGCCACCTATGGATTTGAATGGCCGTGCATAGCCACATTCGGGTATATGATGGTATGCACAGAATGGTTATAATGCCTGGTAGTTTTTTTGGCCATCTGTGTCCCGTTGCAGTAATTTTAATTCACTTCCCCTCCCATAGTCTCAACAGGAAGTTGTCTCCAAAGTGAGATCTATCCCCTCTCCCGACAGTTGCCACCAGAACGTCTTCCCCTTGGTATTTAATTTTGATTAGCTATGCTTAGTTAGTACAGCAGTTTATTCTATACATTAAAAGTGATTCTAACATCTAAAAGTATTTTTACCTTAATGCTCTCTATCCATCAAGGTAAAAAACCTTGTGCTGTAGCCCCCCTTATACTTGAGCCCAATCCAACATGTGCAAAAAGTCTTTCTCCCTGGGCAGATTGCTAGCAGTAGCCTTTTATGACTTTTATAGCTGTCATACATTATACATTTTTTTTGTGCACTTTTCCTTAAGATTTACCAAAACCATGAGGTTAAACCTAAACCCTTTTAATTTGTATGCACAAAGGCAGGCCCTTGCAGTACATAAAAGGTAAATCTATGTGCAGTGGTTTTGGACAGAGCAGCCCAGATCCTCTTCCTCTTGGGCCCCTCTTCACTGCTCCTGGCCCCTCCCTGTCGAGTGCCCCCACAGCAAGCAGCTTGCTATGGGGGCAGCCGAGCTGCACCTCCGTGTCCATTCAGATAAGTAGCTTCCATTCGGCCTTTCCCCTCTCTCCTGATTGGCTGAGACAATCAAGCTCAGTTAGCCAATCAGGAGGGAGCCTCCCAGATGGCCGAGGGACTCGTGGACATTGCTGAACAGATGGGGGGGGGGGGCTGCTACAAAGAAGGCTTTTTATCCTTATTCATAGAATGCATCAGGATAAAAAAAATCTGCCATACAGAAGGATCCTAAAGCCACTGGTTTGGTGCATTAGATCTGTGCATTGTTGGAGTAGGGAAGTCATGTTCTGCTGCATTTCTTTCCAAACTGGACCTTAGGCTCCACCAACTGTGTATGTGTGTACATACTAGCCACACTGTTGCCAAATGGCATTGCTAGTACAAGTTACTAATTGTACTCCATGTACAGTATGTGAGGCTTCTGTAAAGCAGTCATGTAGTCATGGTAGCCATAGATCATTGCAGTATTTTGCTGCCTGTCAAAGTTGGTTGGATCAGAGATTTGGCCACATATCAAGGAACCCCTAGACAAACCCTTGGCTTCCATGGAACCCTGGTTGAGTTTTGACTGGTAGATCAAAATGCATTTGGAAACCATGAATTGAATAGCATTCTACACTTAAATTTTCCCAGTAGAGCTTATTGCCTTTCTTTATTGTACTTGCACAACACTTCATCGGATCTTGTGTTGGTGTGTCATGTTAAGGCCCGTACACGATACGAAAATCGGAAGGGAAATTTTGTCCGAGCGATCTGCTCTGATTTTCGGATTGTTAGTATGGTGCTTTCAACAGCGGATTACGAATTTTCGGACGAAAAACTGGATGTGCAGGCTATAAAATTTTTATCGTCCGTCAACACAACGTCCGATTTTCATTTAATTAGTACAGTTTTCACCCGAAAAAAATCGTAAGAACGACTAGGCATGCTCAGATGAAAGAACACATACAAAACAATTCCTCACATCACTTCTGAAGCAGAATTCTGTTGTACGGGAATTTTCGTATGAAATTAACCTCTTCACTTTTGACATGAGACTAACATGCAACAAAAAACAGACAACAGATCGTTTGATAATCTGATCTTGTGTATGGGGCTTTACTCGTAGATCATGCAATTATATAATGGTATCAATTTGTCCTTGTAGGTTCGCTTCTTGGAACAACAGAACAAGATGCTGGAGACCAAATGGGGCCTCCTTCAGAACCAGAAAACAACCCGCAGTAACATTGATGGCATGTTTGAGGCTTATATCAACAACCTACGCCGCCAGCTCGATACTTTGGGCCAGGAGAAGCTGCGTCTGGAATCTGAGCTTGGAAACATGCAGGGTCTAGTGGAGGACTTCAAGAACAAGTGAGTTTCTGCTTGTTGCTGATGTGTAAGGGATTTAGTACATGCAAGATGGTCTCCCTGATGGCCATTAAAACCACAGACCTGACTGAGGTTTGAAGTAACATAAAAGGCTTCTGGTAAAATGCCAGACATTGTGTGTGGTGGTCGGGGGGGGTTGATGCTGAAGTACTGTAAGTAAAAATGTCCTTGTCACTTCCTGGCAGCACAAACATCCTGATCTTTTCTTGTAATGGAGATGAACAAAGGTACACATGCATTCCAGCCTGTGACAAACAGCTCTATACACAGCAGTGTTGTGGCATGTTGGGACAAACTGCACAAAGCTTTTCCCTATACAGCATGCTGGTATGAACTGAACTAATATGATATAAGGCAAATTGCCTTGTTTTTGTGTTGGGACTGTGTGGCACAATGCAGCCCAACAAAAAAACTGCAGTTAAACATTTTAGGCTCCAAGCACACTAGCTTTATTTATTTATTTTTTTGAAGCTCAAAAAATCCTAGGAAACACAAACTCTGATCACAATGTGTTTGTGCCGGCTTGTAGTAGCATTTTAGGAGCATTAGCATTTTTATAGGACATGAAGGGGGGGGGGGGGGAGGAAGTAACGCTAGAAAAAAAGCAAGTTAGGGCTCGTATTGCAATCTGCTCCGGCACTTTTTTTTTTTTTTTCTTTTTTCACGGACACGGATGACACTTGTGTCATCTGCTCGGTATGTCCGCATATCATCCCATCCGTTTGCGGATGATATACGGACATAATGTAGGTCTATGGGATTGCGGATGTCAGCGGATGACACCGCTGATATCCGATTTTTGCATCCGTTCCGATTTTTAAACGGAAGAAAAATAGGGTTCTGTTCCGTTGCAAAGAACAGAACTGAAAGGACGAAAATCGGATGTCAGCGGATGGTCATCCGCAATCCCATAGACATTCATTATGTCCGTAAATCATCCGCAAATGGATGGGGTGATTTACGGACATACAGAACGCCCGCGTGAAAGAGCCCTTAGGAGCGTTTAGCATGTTGGGGAAACTACTCCCAAAAACTTTGTCTGGTCCTAAATGCTATAGCTTGAAAAATGCATCTAGCATAAAATAGTGTGCATGGACACATAGAATAACCCTGCATGGAGCCTTACAAGATTGGCTTCATTGGCACAACTTCATATATTGCTGTTCAGGGATGGAAAGTACCCCAGCCCCACTGAGTGCTGTGTACAGGTCAGCTCTGCTCTTCTGTCATTTTTAAAATCAGTGTTGTATTTCTAGGCTGTAAACTAGGACAGTGCAACCTGTCTTTTTTTTAGGACCTCGCTCTTTATAACCAATGAGTTACAACCTCATTCTCTATCCCCACTTATGGAGTTTTCAGTGTAATCTATTTTAATATGACCTACTGTCTTCCTGTCTGCATTTGAGAAAATATTGTGCTTGGATCGAATTTCTAAATAGGAGGGATGGAGCTCCTTGAGAAGGGTTGACGAAATTGAGAAGTTTTATAACCATAAATGGGAACTGGGAACTGGTGCAGAGAAAAGCATGTCTGGAGACCTCATATTCAAGAAATTCTGCCAACTTCTGTGCAATGGAACATTTTCATCTTAAAGTGACAGCTTCCCTTCCTCCTTTTTAATGACTTTACTTGATTTAACACTATGAATTCAAACCACCTTGTTTTTGTCTTTTAGATATGAAGATGAAATCAACAAGCGTACTGAAATGGAGAATGAATTTGTCCTGCTGAAGAAGGTGAGCCAGTGAATAGACTTTTAATTTTTTATATTTTATGTACGTTGTATGATTAGTAACTCCTAACACTTTGTCTATAGGATGTGGATGAGGCTTACATGAACAAAGTGCAATTGGAGGCAAAACTGGAAAGTCTGACAGATGAAATTAACTTCCTGCGTCATCTTTATGAGGAGGTGAGACATGGCCATCCTAAATGTTTACAAGATGCTATTTTGTAGCTTTAATCAGAAATCCTATTGACTGTAAATGGATTTGCTTTGGAAAAACATGTTCAGTTAAAAGAGCTGAACTTGACAAACATTCTAAATCAGTGGTCCTCAACCCTGGCCTACAGGGCCCACTAACAGGCCAGGTTTTCAAGATAACTGAAATGCATCCCAGGTGATATAATTTGCTGCTCAGTGATTGCAGTACTCTAGTCTGCATCTCCCCAAGGTAATCCTTAAAATCTGGTCTGTTAATGGGCCTTGAGGACCACTGTTCTAAATGATTGTGGTCGTCATATCTTGAAGACCTTTTTTGGTTTAGTTTCTGAGCTTATAAACTTGACAACGTGTGCACGCGCCTGTTTTTGGAAGGAAAAAAATATGCAAATTGACTAGAAAATTCAAATATTTTGCTGTTCATGTACACCTGCCTTCCAAGTTAATGAATGCAGAGGTGTGGTCAGAGCCAATCCAACCCACAGCATCTGACAGTCATGCCTAGAAGTCTCTTAATTTTGTTCTCTTGATTTGCTGTAATGCAAATTAAGTTTTATTGCAGTCCTTAATTTAAAATGTTCCTGCCATTCCAGAGCCTGATACAAGCTATCGCTTTGATAAACTGTAATTGAAATTGTTAGCATGTATCTTTGCCTCCAGTCTAGTAGTTTTTTTTTTTTTTGTTGTCTAGTAGTTTTAAAGCGAAAAAAAATGTTGGTTTAATTGGAATAAGTACATGTGAACTTATCTGATCTTTTCGGATCTGCAGTCTGCCTAAATAGGCAGCAAAACCTAATGTAGCCTTAGAGAAGAGCTACAGATGACCATATATACCCATGTAAAACGTACTCATCAGTATAGAATTTGATATTGTACAACTCTGGCTTTATTCCATCCTTTAATGTAATTCCAGACAGTAGAAAGGCTGCATATTCAGTTCCTCAGGTCTATGTTCAATTCAGATTTTACAAATGACATCTTTTACATTCCTGTAAACGTTTTCATCCTAAATTGTTCCAGCTATTGCCTGCCAAAAGAAATTGCCACCAACAAATCGTGTTAAAACGGAAGTTGAAGTTGCACAGATTTGCAAAATATGTAGAAGCCACATGGGCCTCATCAAGGCCCCTCTGTAAAGTGTGGTGCTAACGCTTGTATTTGAGACTCTCCCTTGGAGCGTGCATGTATAGCAGTGGAAAAATTACAGGGAGGAATGCCTGATGGGAACCTCTTTCCTTTAAAAAAAAAAAAGTTAGGAACGCATTTAGTGTGTCCCACAAAAATTTAGGACCAGCTTTTGAAGGAAGATGCACATAGAAGGGTTTTGCACAGCACAAACCTCGTCGTCCCATTTGTGAAGTCTTGAGAGCTTTTGGGGTTTGTGGAAATCAAGCTGTAATACCATCCTGTTCTGTTTTTTAACTCTTCACTGATTTATTTCTCCCCTCCCTTGTCTGTGTAGGAGCTTCGTGAGCTGCAGTCACAGATTTCTGACACTCAAGTTGTCTTGTCTATGGATAACAACCGAAACCTTGACCTGGACAGCATCATTGCAGAAGTGAAAGCTCAGTATGAAGATATAGCCAACAAGAGCCGTTCTGAAGTTGAGAGCATGTACCAGCTGAAGGTGAGACTAATAATGTGCTATCTCTTTTGGCTTAATTTAAGCAAATTTGCATGTTTACTGGTGTATTGGGCAGTGGATGCCGCAAAGAACCAGTTATCTGGTTTTGGAAGAGTTGAAAGATGAACATGTGCAATCTTCTGATACTGAAAGAGTTGTGGTGCAAGGGAAGAACCAGCCAGCCATAGACAGATTGAAATTTCAATCAGTCTGAGCAGGCTGGTTATACTCAAGTCGAGCCATTGTTTTTTGTCTAAACACTGCCAGTGGCTATAGCTGCCAGCAGTGATCATTTTATTCTGCCGGTTGGTAAGGCTCCCTGCTGGCAGAACACAATAGTGCTGCGGGGGGAGGGTGGCAGCAGTGGTTTAAGAGAAGAAAATTGTAATGTATGGCCTGCCTTTTAATCGGTTCCAGATTGAATGAATAGACTGGTTAGATTAGACTCTCCTATTGCATAACCATGGAAAATCCAAAGCAGATTGTAACCTTTTATGGCTCACTTTAGAAAACCTTACAAAAGGTATATTCAGTACATTAGTTTAGTGCAGAGAATTTGGTGTTTTGGTACTATACGGTCTGTAGGTTCTTAATAATATGACCATTTGGATGTTACTACTACTTTTTCCATAATCTTGTGTGCTCCATGATCTTTAACAATTGTCAGACATCAAGGAAGGTATTGAATGTGTTCCATACAAAATTTAAAAGGCGTTTTTTCAACAAATGATCTTCCTCATCGTGTGCCCCCCTCCTCCCAATATAATAAACTGATTTTTGACTTGGAAGTGCCTTAAATTGCCTTTTGGCTAGGTGGAATTGTGCTTCTTCCCTCCCACACTGGTGCTTTTATGCAGGTAACCACCTTCATCACAAGGGGTCTTTACACTTGCAGAGCTGAAGAGGGGATGTCTGACCAGGTTTTAGATTATGGAGTGCACTTGGGGCTGGGGTGCTGGCTTGAGCTGGCTTATTTTGATATACTGAGCAACTGCTTTAGGGAAAGTGTAGATAAGCCCACAAAAATCAGAGGTTGATAGCACAACATTTACCTGACAATCTTTGACATTGTTTTGCTGAGTTCCTTTCATTTTTGTCCTACAGTATCAAGAACTTCAGGCATCTGCTGGACGTCACGGTGATGACCTCAAAAACACAAAGACTGAAATCAGCGAACTCAACCGTTACATCACACGGCTGCAGTCTGAGATTGATGCCCTTAAAGCACAGGTGGGTCATACTAAACATTAGCCAAAAAATTACACTTGTGTATTAAAAGCTGAAATGGTTATCCCAAGTATTCCTCTTTATGAAGGTTTTTTAAATGTAAATTCTATATAGTTGATTGGTTAAGAGTAAATGTGTACCTTGTTCAATAAAGCTTTTTGGAAAAAAGTCAATACAATATTTTCCATGGAACCTTCATCGGCTTCAGCCACTGAAATGTTTGTTGTACTAGGAGGCTCCTCGTAAAAATTCCCAGTTACAAAATGTCAAAGAAATGTAAAAGACCTTGGCTGTCTGAACTCCCTGTGGAATTTTATCTATTCCTACAGCGTGCAAACCTTGAAGCACAGATTGCAGAGGCTGAAGAGCGTGGGGAACTGGCACTGAAGGATGCCCGCAGTAAGTTGTCAGAGCTGGAGGCTGCTCTACAGAAGGCCAAGCAGGACATGGCTCGCCAACTGAGAGAATACCAGGAACTGATGAATGTCAAACTGGCTCTGGATATTGAGATTGCTACCTACAGGAAACTGCTGGAAGGAGAGGAGAGCAGGTAAACAATTCATATTAGAAGAATAGTTATTTGATCTATGGTGACTCTTGGACATGTTAAGATTTTTACTTGGAAAATTTTTACATGGAAAATATTCTATTTTCAGGCTGGAATCAGGTATTCAGAACCTTAGTATTCAGACCAAGACCACCGGTTACTCAGGTAATCTACTTTTATTTTTAACTGAAAACATTCACTTCTGTAGTCGTATAAACATTAAGCAGCTGCTACTTGAGCTAAAAAGCAAAGCTTAGTGACAGGCAAGGTCTCTTTAGGTGCATTGCCTATGGTGCCACTGGATACTATAGCACATATAGCCTACTAAAGTCACTGAGCTACAAGGGCCACTTCATAGCTGACATTACAACTTCAAGAATGCATATTGTTTGCACTAACTTGCGTTAAATTGGAACAGGAAAATGTATGTGCTGCCCTAGTGATTTGCCCTATTATCTGTAGGTGTGAAGAGCAAGAATCAGTTGATTACATAGCTGATACTTGGAAGCACTTGTTCCAGATATGGATCTAAGAGGAATATATAGAAAAGGTTTCCTTTCATGATACAGCAGCTGCCATTACTGACACTCAGTAAAATGATAGTTGCTTAGCTGATGGGCGGTGTTTTTTTTTTTTCGGTTTTTGATTTATTGATGGAGAGAGCGCGTATCAAATGAAGTCCTAACCCCTAATCTACGTGGGTGTTTTATTATATAAAAAAAAAATTTGAGATTACTGACCTGTTCATACGACCCTATTTCGTGTGCAGGCTAGTGTCATTTTGAGCCATTGGTGCCTTGTGGTGTTACAATGCATGGTTCTGTTTTTTTACTTTTTTTGCTGTTTGCCAATCCACTTCTGAAAATACTAGTGAAGTAAATGACAGCCTACACACTTATGCTTATTCTTTAAAAACACTAAATAAAACAAATTGTATACAGTAATGCATAGCTGACAATTGTAGTCAAGCTGGTGAAAGCTAGTTCATGACTGACCCAAGATATTAGACTAAACCTTGTAGTGATCGCTTGTTGCGATGGAATGGTTTTGTTTAAGAAAAGTCTGTTTTTGCTTTACAGAATGAGTGACACATGCTTTCTTTCCCATAGGAGTTAGCAGTTCCTACAGTGGTGGACTACAAAGTGGATACGGTGGTGGATATAGTAGTGGTTATGGTAGTGGTTATGGTAGTGGATACGGTAGTGGAATAGGGGGCAATTATTCTTATGCCAGCAGTGTCAATGCCTCCCCCCTGGAAACCTCCAGAACCAAACGCAGCATTGTAGTGAAGACGGTTGAGACCAAAGATGGAAGGGTTCTGTCCGAGTCTTCAGACGTCTTCTCAAAATGAGTGCCTTTTCCACTGACGCACCAAGCTGTCCCACAGCCAGGACTCTATTTCAGATGAGCCTTCTTCAAGGCAGAAATCAGGACTGTTGGCGTAGATGTCTTCAAACTTTTTTTTTTTTTTTATTTCCTTGGACCTTTTAACCCGGATCAAGCTACTCCCAGCTTGTGCCATCAAGTGGCACCAATGCTAGACAATAAACGGTGCTGTCCCAACTTTGAGATTTAAAAATGTTTACCTATTTTTTTGAAAATGGAATAACTGAGGAACTAGACTAGACGTGAGTGATTTATTGTACTGCTGCACCAACTTGTATTGGTTTCTTCCCAGCAGGCTCAACTTAAGGTGGGCTTGGCTTCCAGTGGGTTTAGCTGTGCTGTCTCCTCTTCCTTTATTCCTCTTACTTGGCTTCCTATGCAATTCTAGCCACAAACTGCTAGGTAAAAATCTCTTGCAGCGTGCTTTATCCATCCTTGCTGGGTGGATACTGGAAGTGCGCATCTTGTTTCGCACCTTCTAATCTCTCAATAAAAACTTTTTGTTTTTTTAAAAAAGTCTGTATTTTCACTTTATAGCTTGGTATGTAAGAGCAAATCCTATTGCCAGGGCTGCAGAAATTTTTGTTCAACTCCTCATTAAAATGGCACATGCCTCGTGAGCAAGGGTAACCGCCCACCCTGAGAAGTTTAAATGTAGGGAGGAGAACATGCTGCTTGCAAGATGGGGGGGGGGGGGGGGGGGGGGAGGGCTTAAATGCCAATATTAATGAACCCTGTGACATGTAGTGTGGGTTGGAGGACTTGGCAGAGAAGATCTTAAAAAAAGAGGAGAGAAGTTTCTCGAGGGAAAGAAAAAAAAAAGGGGGGGGGGGGGAGGGATGAGTTGGAGCAGAGCGAAGTAGGATTTTACACTCTGGGGTGAATCCCCTGGTGACAGCTAGATTCCTGTTAAAGGGGACAACGATGGTTTGTTTGGGGAGAATAATTGTAGAGCCAGAGATTCCACTTTTTTTTTTTACCTTGTTTTGCAGGACTGCAGATAGTTTTCCATTAGATGCGCTCCCGTCTCCCCCCCCCCCCCCCCCCCCCCCACCAAAAAAGTGTCAGCTACAAAAACTGTAGCTGCTGACTTTAATAGGAGACTTGCTTGTCCAGGGATCCTGCAATATCAACACCCTAGTTTTCTATCTGCTCTCGGATGCTGCCGCCGCCATTCTTTGTAAGGTTAAGCCTTCACAGGTGGATCCCTACTGCACATGCGCAAGGCATGCTGCCCTTCTTGAATGGCCCTGCGGCTAGGGAAGGAGGAGGGGGCTGAACTTCTGGTGGGCCTGTCGCAGTGAAGTCATCAAAGTGGGGATGGGTACCTGTCTAAAACTGGTACCCACTTGCCCCCTGTGCCAAATGTGGAAGCAGTGAGGGAGGAAGCAAACAAATGGAGCTTCACTTCAAGTACCACGTCATAAGTTTTGACCTGTGCTTTAGTCAGCGCCCTGGAGAATCTTTTACATGCTAGCAGTTCACTGGCTGGGTTTCAAATTGAGCAATACTTCATATGGATTTTAGGGGACCCTGCCATCAAAAACGGGTGTATAGGAGTTGATACACCCTTGTCCAAAATCTTTTGATCTGCAAATAATTGCACCATTAATGTACCAGCCATCTGAACCACATCCCCCAAAAGCAGTGGTCTGAGGCACCTCAGGGTAAGTTTAGCTACACTCCATGGTACCATGTACTTCTACAGCCACAGGTTTGTAGTTTGCCTCCAAGGAGGAAGAGTTGATTGACCTGTGTACAACCGTATCCTATCTTTGAGACCATTGATGGGCTTCTAGTAGGGCCTGCCTTCCACTGAGTGGTGTGCAAGGTGGCTGGGCAGCCATATCCATGGACAAGTATTTATAGATCAGGGACAAAATGCATTTTGCCAATGGATCAGTGTGGTAGAGGCTCTTGAAAGAGTTAGCAGTTGACCTGTGTCTCGATGTGATTGAATGAAGTTGCGTATTTAAAAACCGCAGTTCAGAGGGTAGGATCTTATAGGAAGCACGCAGAGCGTTTATACGTCTAGAGGTCTTGGATGTGCTGGAATCCCAAAGCCACCAACCAGTCTTCTCCAGGCCTGAGCTGAATTAAGGGTTGTGGGGGACATCTATTCCTAAGGCACAGTTTTTGTATAGGTCTTTGGATATGTTTAACATAGGAGGGTCTGGAATAGGATAAAGGATCCAGAGTCAGATAGTTGGCATAGAAGTAAACTAAAGTTGGCTTCAGGAAGTCTTATGTGGGGTGAGGTATATTCCCACATAAGAGGTGCCCCAAGATCCACTAATGAGTAATTGGTTTGTATGAATTGCAATTTGGCCTGATGTTAAGGGATTTGTTCAAGGACTTAGGATCACTAGGCCTGAAAGGGCTGAGACCTTTTGAAAGCTCTACCCAAAAGTCTTATCTGCTATTCCTCCCCCCCCCCCCCCCCTCTCGGCCTCCTCCTTCCTCTGCCACTGGGCCAATTGGAAAGCGCAGTGTGCTATGCACAGTAGAGAACCAGCTGTGAAGCTGAAAGGCTTCACTGCTGGTTTTCCTTACCATGAACGGGAGTGGCAGTACCCGAGAGCTGATCCAAAAATCTGCTTGGGTGCTGACACTGCTGGATCCCTGCACATAGAAGTTTCCTAATGTCAGTTGCTCCAGGTGGTTGGGCAAGGCTGTAATTCGTGTAAACTGCTTCTTGAATGGGGTGCATGCCCTGTCACTGCTGCAGAAACATGTTGCTGAAAACGAAGGATGGCTGCACTTCCATAGACTATGCAATTGAGTTTATTCAGGAGACCAAATGAAAGGGGGAAAAAAAACCTGGGGTACAGGCAGGGGGAAGTGGGTGACATGTTTCACACGACTGGCATGCTTTGTCAAAACATTGCAAGACCTAGCCACAATACGTGTGTGTATATCAAACATTGCATGATTATACAGGTGTAATTGAGTGGTCAAGCTTGCTCATGCCAATCCTTGTTCCCATTTAGGAGACCTATCAACAGACATACTATTTTTTTTTTTTTTTTTTTTAAATGAAAACATTTTCACATTTTCAAATTATTTAAATATCACTATAAACAAACCACTAAAGGAGCAAAATCAAGATCTAGTGTATGAACACGCTGGTGGCCATGACAAACTATCCCAAAAATGTTACCAGCCGTAGTTCTGTTCTAAATTTACCTAAAATCAAAACCAAGGAATTATAAAAGTGGGTCAAAATTCAAGCCCACTGGAATGTTATGTGAAGAAAATATCCAGAACAATACTCGTTTGCAAAGTTGTGGCCACCACTCCTAAGCGTGATGACTTTCTCTATAACTTGAATCTGCAATTGGGAGGTGTTGCCAACCCCCCATGAGCTACATTGGTGTCATGTTACTTCTCGATGTTATACACCTGATCTTGCAATCTACAGTATCTCTCAAAGTGAGTACACCCCTCACATTTTTGTAAATATATCTTTTCATGTGACAACACTGAAGAAATTACACTTTGCTACAATGTAAAGTAGTGTGCACAGCTTGTGTAATGTTTCTGTCCCTTTAAAAATGATTACAACAAAGCCATTACTGTCTAAACTGCAAAAAAAAGGTACACCCCTACATGAAAATGTCCAAATTGGGCCAAATTATTTTCCCTCCCTGGTGTCATTTGACTTGTTAGTTACAAGGTCACAGGTGTGTTAAATTTGGTGTTATTGCTCTCTCTCATACTGGTCACTGCAAGTTCAACATGGCACCTCATGGCAAAGAATTGTTGCTCTACTTAAAGATGGCCTAGGCTATAAGTAGATTGCTAAGACCCTGAAATTGAGCTGCAGCAGCGTGGCCAAGACCATACAAAGGTTTAATAGGACAGGATCTACTCGGAACAGGCCTTGCCATGGTCGATCAAAGAAGTTGAATGCATATGCTCAGCATCATATCCAGAGGTTCTTTTTGGGATGTAGATGTATGAGTGCTGCCAGCATTGCTGCAGAGGTTAAAGGTGTGGGGTCAGCCTGTCAGTGCTCAGACCGTAAGCCGCACACTGCATCAAATTGGTCTGCACGGCTGTTGTCCCAGAAGGAAGTCTCTTCTAAGGATGATGCACAAGAAAGCCCGCAAACAGTTTGCTAAGGACATGGATTACTGGAATCATGTCCTGTGGTGTGATGAGACCCAAGATAAACTTATTTTGTGCAGATGGTGTGTGGCGGCAACCACGTGAGGAGTACAAAGACCAGTGTCTTACCTACAGTCAAGCATGGTGGTGGGAGTGTCATGGACTGGGAAGATTCAGTTCATTGAAGGAGCAATGAATGCCAACCTCTACTGTGACATACTGAAGCAGAGCATGGTCCCCCCTCTTTAGAGACTGGGCCAAGGGCAGCATTCCAACATAACGACCACTGCCTTGCTGAGGGTAAAGGTGATTGACTGGCCAAGCATGTCTCCAGACCTAAACCCTATTGATCATTTGTGGGGCATCCTCAATGGAGGGTGGAGGAGCGCAAGGTCTCTAACATCCACCAGCCTTGTAATGTCATCATGGAGGAGTGGAAGAGGACTCCAGTGGCAACCTGTGAAGCACTGGTGAACTGCATGCCCAAGAGGGTTAAGGCAGTGCTGGAAAATAATGGTGGCCATACAAAATATTGACACTTTAGGCCCAATTTGGACATTGCTCTGCGACTGAGTACCTTAGGGTTAGTACCAGGGGAGATAGCGGTAGTGTAGGTAAGGAATAGCAGGTTGTTATGTCCGACAGGATTGGGGATGCCACTCTGTGCACTTCTTGCTGCATGTATGCGTTCCTTGATGAACCAATCGAGGGCGAAAACTGATGTGCAAGATGTATGCGGCTTGTTTCTCTGGAAGCTGAAATCCTGGATCTGGAGAACAAAGTGGCAACACTGCGTAGTATCAACAACCTGGAAAGGAGCTTGGACATTACCCATCAGGGGCCAGCATGGAGTAGTAGAGGAGACGCAGGCATCAGAGGTAGGCAGTTGGGTGACCGTTAGGAAGGGTAGAGGGAAGAGCGCTAGGGAGGCCAGTCTTGAGTTGATACACCCTAACAAATTAGCCAAGTTGCATTTTGATGGGCATATCAAGCTCAGGGGTGGCAGTGCTGGAGCAGGCGCCCTCCCCCAGCTGCCAGGGGAGTGGCGGCTCCAGGAAGGAGGGGGGGGGCCGAGACTCAGGACAGGTTGTGGTAGTGGGGGATTCAATTATCCAGAGGGCAATCTGTTGAAATGATTGCGGTAGCCGGACAGTATGTTTACCAGGCGCTCAAGTTCGGCGGATCGGGTAGACAGATTATTGGGCGGGGCTGGGGATGACCCAGCGGTCATGGTGCATGTGGACACTAATGACCAAGTAAGAGGAAGGTGGAGGATCCTAAAGAATGATTTCAGGGACTTAGGGAATAGATTGAGGAATATTCTCTGAAATACTGCCGATACCTTGAGGCAGAAGGAGATTAGGGAACTTTAACAAGTGGCTGAGGAACTGGTGCAGGAGGGGTTCAGGTTCCTGGAGAACTGGGCTGACTTCTCAGTCGGCTACTGGCTCTTTAGTAAGGATGGGCTGCACCTTAATGGGGATGGTACAGCTTTTGGGGGAGAATGATGGCCACCAAGTTGGAGGGGCTTTTAAACTAGAGGATGGGGGGAGGGCTCAGAAGTAGTCAGTCAGGAGGGAGCAAAGGACAGAAGGCAGTATTAGAGTCAGTAGCGATAGCAGTTCCATAACGTCAATTGGGGGGTCTATATGGGAAAACCTCAGACCAAGCAGGAATAAAAATAATCACCATTCACCAACGACTTCCATAAAACTAAGAGGGGTATATGCAAATGCCAGGAGCCTAACTAATAAAATGGAGTTGGAAATGTTAGTACATGAGGAAGACATAGACCTTGTGGGAATAACGGAAACTTGGTTCGACCCCTCACATGACCGGCTGGCCAATATCCAAGGGTATTCGGTTGACAGGGTAGGAAAAAGAGGGGAAGGGGTATGTCTCTATGTCAAGAATAATGTAAGGGTGATAGAGAGGAGTGATATTATGGAAGGGTCAAGTATGGCGTTAGAATCCGTGTGGGTAGAACTCCATAGGGAAGAAGTAAAGGGAAAAGTAATTGTGGGGATTTGCTATAGGCCACCCAACCGAAGAGAGGAGGTAGAGCTGGAATTTATATCACTGTTGGGTAAAGTGGCAAAACTGGGATCAGTCATCATATTGGGGGACTTCAATTATCCTGACATTGACTGGGAAGAGGGGATTACACACTCACAGAAGGCCCGTCTCTTCATGGAAACCTTACAGGACAGCTACATGTCTCAGTTGGTGGATTCTCCTACTAGAGAAAATGCAGTGCTGGATCTATTGATCACTAATGACCCAGACCTAATTTCGGAGGTAGGAGTCCAGGACAACCTAGGCTCTAGCGATCACAGGATGATCACATTTAGCATAAATAACAATATAACAAGGCAAGAGGGGAACATAAGAACCCTAAACTTCAGAAGGGCAAACTTTCCCAAATTCTGCTCAATGATGGAAAGGGTAAACTGGGACCAAACCTTAGGAACACTGACCACAGAGGAAAACGGGAATGCTTTAGGAACATATTAAACAAATGCATCTCGCAGTGCATTCCTATGGGAAATAAATTTGGAAGAGACAAAGCCAAATCTGCCGTATTAAGGGTAAAAAAAATGGCCTTCAAGAAATCTAAATGAGAGGGCACAGTATCGGCTTTCGAGCAAAACAAGGTGGCAAATAAAAGTAAATTCAAAATGGCTAAAATCAACTTTGAGAGACAAATAGCGGAGGATAGTAAAAAGAACCCAAAGAAATCCTTTAAATATATCAACAACAAAAAAACTAGGGCAGAGCATATTGTACACATAATTAACGATGATGGGAGGATCGTTACAAAGGACACTGAAAAAGCAACCGTGCTGAACGCTTTTTTCTCCTCAGTCTTTACACAGGAAAAGGAGGGGTACACTGACCATGACTGTATGGTTAGTAGTAATACACTGGACTTGCCGCTATGGCTAACCAAGGGTGAAATCAGGGAAAGGCTGGATAAAATTAACACAAATAAATCACCAGGCCTGGATGGCGTACATCCGAGAGTACTCAAAGAACTTAGTAAGACTATATCTAGACCACTGTTCCTAATCTTTGTTGACAGGAAATGTACCAGGGGATTGGAGGAAAGCTAACGTGATACCGATACTCAAAAAAGGGCAGAGGCATGTCCCGGGAAATTATAGGCTTGTCAGTCTGACATCGATAGTATGTAAACTTCTGGAGGGGATGATAAGGGACTATATCGTAGAGTTTGCTAAAGACAACAAAATCATCTGCAGTAATCAGCACGGGTTTACAAATGGGCGTTCTTGTCAAACCAATCTCTTAACATTCTACGAGGAAGTGAGCTGTGAGCTAGATAGGGGGAGACCAGTGGATGTGGTGTACCTGGATTTCGCTAAGGCGTTTGATACAGTTCCCCACAAGCGATTAATTTATAAAATAAGGTCTGCAGGCATCGACCACAAGGTTTGCTCTTGGATATGGAACTGGCTAAAAGGGCGTGTCCAAAGGGTGGTAATAAATAGCGCATACTGAGACTGGTCTAAGGTGGTAAGTGGGGTCCCCCAAGGCTCAGTCCTGGGACCAACCCTGTTCAATTTATTCTTAAACAGCAATGAGGACGGGATTAATAGTTCTATATCAGTTTTTGCAGATGACACAAAATTGGACAGGGCAATAACTGCAAGGCATGAAGCAGATATCCTACAGAATGACCTGGACAAAATAACAGAGGTGGCAATGACATGGAAAATGAAGTTTAATGTGGAGAAGTGTAAGGTTTTGCACTTGGGGACTAAAAACATAAAAGCACAATACACTTTAGGGGGGGAACCTTTGGGGGGAATCAAAAATGGAGAAAGATCTGGGAGTCTTGGTAGAGGATAGACTAAGCAATAGCATGCAATGTCAAGCGGCAGCTGCCAAAGCCGGCAGAATATTGGCATGCATAAAGAAAGGGATGTATTCCAGAGATAAAACTATAATCCTACCACTTTATAAAACTCTGGTCCGACCACATCTGGAGTATTCTGTGCAGTTCTGGTCGCCAGTCCTCAGGAGGGATGTGTTGGAGCTGGAGAGAGTCAAGAGAAGGGCAACTAAACTAATTAGGGGGATTGGAGGACCTTAATTATGAAATGCGTCTGCAATCGCTTGATTTATTCTCCCTGGAGAAGAGACGCCTGAGAGGGGACATGATAGCAATTTCTAAATACCTCAATGGTGATCTCAGCATAGAAAAAAAGCTATTCAGTCGAAAGGATTGCATGAGGACTCGAGGGCATACAATGCGTTTAGAGGAGAAGCGTTTTAACCTCAGGCAACGCAGGGGGTTCTTTACTGTTAGGGCTACAGGATTGTGAAATTCTCTGCCTCAAGAGGTGGTTTCTGCAGGAAGTATGGTTGCTTTCGAAAGACTCTTGGACGTACATCTCAATGATCAGAACATTCAGGGGTAGGAGAGATGATTACGGCCACACACACCGCTACACAGGTTGAACTGGATGGACTATTGTCTTTATTCAACCTCAACTACTATGTAACTGTATCTTGAAGTCTCCTAGTCGTGCGACCCACATATTAGATCACACACGCCTTGCAAGTTACCAAGTAGATCACATATTTGGTGTTGCAATTTATGAAAGATCTAATTTTACAGGTCCTGTTATTTGCAGTAGATCCAGCAATGTTCTGCTGTGAGCACAGGAATTATAATCACTAGGAGATAGGGAATTGGCTAAGGAGGGAGCCTGTCATGATACTGTTTTAAAGCCTTTAGACAAAATTTTAACATAGCATTCATCTTCATATAAAATCGGTATATGGTGTTCTATAATCTTACTGAATTCCATACTATAAGGAGTGGAAAAGATGGGTATATCAGACAGATTAGACTTACCGTACATTTTTTGTTTTTAAAAGTTTTTCCCTGGGTGTAACCTCTGGAATATTTATAGCCCTACAAAGGACATTAGGTTTATATCCCCGAGCATAAAATCTGTTATACATCTCATCTTTTTCCAGTTGAAAATCCCCTTCCTCGCTGCAGATCCTGTGCAACCTCAAAAACTGCCCTACTGGTATTCCACGAGGCACATGACTCGGGTGCCCAGAATCTGTGTAAAGAAGGGTATTGCCCGACAAAGGTTTCCTATAGAGATTGGGCACAACGTGGCCTTCTCTATTGGATAAAATGACATCAAGAAAAGGAACCGATCCACTGTCCAATTGTCCCATGAACCACAGGTTTAAATCGTTTATGTTCAAGTATTGTAAAACATTTACCAAAGTCCCTATAGAGCCTGAGCAAATGAACAGCAGATAGTCTGCGTAGCGACTGTAGAATCGAATTGCCCAACAAACGAGTTAGTATCCTCAAAGATGCGTACCCTCTGCCACCATCCAATGTATAGGTTAGCGAGAGAGGGTGAAAACTGAGCACCCATAGATGCTCGGTATCTCTGGACATAGAAAGTGCTATCAAAGGAGAAAAAATGGAAAATTGTTATCATACTTACCGTAATTTTCCTTTCCTGGCCCATCCTCACGTCAGCACACAACGGGTTAACACCTCCTCTGGAGCCCACAGGACCACCTCTTCCTAGCTAAATAAAAGACAGCCCCTCCCCCAGCTGAAGTGTTCGATAACCTAGCCTGCGACAGGCCACTAGGGAGGGAGTCTTGTGCTGACGTGAGGATGGGCCAGGAAAGGAAAATTACGGTAAGTATGATAACAATTTTCCATTTTCCTGGCCCACCTCACGTCAGCACACAACGGGATATACCCAAACTGAATATAGGGCGGGAGAGAACACCTGAAAAGAGACACTCAAAAGAAAAGTTGTTAAAGCCAATAAGAGTGAATCCCTCTAGTCCCAAACTTGCTGATTGCACATCTCGTTTGTAGGGTTGAAGGCCGGACAAGAATTTCAAGCTAGCCGCCTTACACTGACCTTCCAAGAAATCCTGGCACAATTGCCCCAAAGGCTACCGCCCCTCTTGTCAAATAAGCTTGCAACTATTTCAGAGCAGAAAAGCGTACTTCCAGCATGCCAATGTAAAGAGGGGTTTGTTTTGATCCTATAGCAGAGTAGTAGTTTTTTGCCTCCGTCCCTGTGTATTCTAGAAGGGTGATTTTTGTTTGATGCCTCAAGTCAAAAAAGAGGGGGTGGGACTTTTACGGGCAAGTGAGTTTATACACAATTTGTAAAAAAATAGTCAAGATTTATTTATATATACAATATTGTTTACAATGATACATATATCCAGTGCATATGTGTTTTGGGTTATAGACCCAAATGGTGTTTAAAAGGAAGGAAAGTTTTGGAGAATATCCGTGACATAGGTGAAAAGGTGACTTTTATTTTGGACGTTGCTCTCTGTTTTTTCAGGCGTGTTGCTTGAAAAAGTTTCACAGAGATCCAACTGTGAGTCCAAAGCGCATTTCCGACGCGTTTCGGCTATAGGGTAGCCTTTTTCAAGGGCTTTGGGTTATCACTATTTTGTAAAGATAGTGATGGATGTTATTTGAGTCTTTTGTATTTTAATAAAGTATTTTTTGACTTAGTATTTTTTAATGCATATATACATACTTTTTCTGTTTATTTCTGTGAGCCTCCTTTTGCCTGGATGGATTCGCAGCAGGAACCACTATGGTGCAGTCTGAGGAATATATATATATATATATATATATATATATATATGCGTTATATATTGTTTGTTTGATGTATATTGTATTAGGTTTGAAGGTAAGTATATGACTTACTGTATTGTTGTCTTCCAATTTTGAAGTTGGAATGTGGGAGGTAATATCCTATTCTTATGATGAATGGATCTGAGAATACATACATGTAATGTTAAATATTTGATGATTGTGCAGGGTAGTGGAATAGGTTTTTTGTTGATTTTTTAGGTGGGGTACTTACAGTAGAAGTAACTTTTCCCCTTTTAGTTGATAGTTTTTTGAAGGTTTTTTCTTTTTTATATAGTATTAGGTTTTTCTGAAAGATATTCCAGGTTATTTTGTTAGAATGTCTCTACACATGTACACTCGTATGTGCACACATGTGCATACATGCATGCATGCACACGTATGCACGAATATACAGGTGTGAGCATATACACTTACTCTTATATCGTAGGTATGTAGTAAAGGAGACCTTTTTCCTCCCGCACAATCATTAGTATGTGGTAGTCACAGTTATTGTGTAGACTTACTGTTGGTGAGAGGTTATATATAAAGTAAATAATATATATATATACACATGGAGTCCAGTGAGCTAAAAAGTGCTGATACGCAATGACGGACCTCGGGATGCGCGCGCACCTTCGGGCGCATGCGCAGTAACCCGGACCGCGCCAATTGCGTAATCTAGCCGAGTACGTGCGGGACCCACGGCGCCTGCGCGACAGGCTTTATAAGGCCGGGGAACCAACGTCTCTCCACGATCCCCTCACACTGAAGGGACTGGAGAGACTGAATGGCAGCACGAGGAAGCAACCACTAAACAGTAAGTCCTTTAAGAATGACCCATCATCCACCGGAAATACCACAAGTCACTTGAATAATAAAATCAGCACTTTTTAGCTCACTGGACTCCATGTGTATATATATTATTTACTATAAACAATATTGTATATATAAATAAATCTTGACTATTTTTTTACAAATTGTGTATAAACTCACTTGCCCGTAAAAGTCCCACCCCCTCTTTTTTGACTTGAGGCATCAAACAAAAATCACCCTTCTAGAATACACAGGGACGGAGGCAAAAAACTACTACTCTGCTATAGGATCAAAACAAACCCCTTCTTGAAAAATTGGATGGATAATACATCCCTGCCCTCAATGATCCATATCTAGCAGAAAATAAAAAAACTCAAAAAAAACGTATATATTCACATAAGGCTGATCAGCAGAACCTTATTTAGTATAAAATTCCCCCCAAAAAAAGCACAAGAGTTTGGTGACCAATTCCCCCTCCCAGGCAGCTTGCATACTGAGAGGATTGGGAACCCACCCATCTCTAGCTACTCCCTCTATTATACAAATAGAGAACTTGTACCTGTTCCCTGGTAAACCATGGAGGAAAATCAGGCAGAAGGTCTAATGGGAACTGAATGGGAAAACTTAATGTCCAACATACATAAAGATTTCCAAGGAAACGAACAACAAGAATCTAACATCACATCACTTTTCAACTCCCTCAAAAGGCATTTTGAGAGGAAATCGGCCCTTCACTGGCACATCAAAACATTTGAGAGGTATATATCCGAAAAGATAAACCCTGTAGGCCTTAGGATCCAAATATTTCCTACTATGGAAAATATCAGCACACAAATGAAAAAAGATTGGGAAGACGCATTGAATGAATGTTCTAGAAACTTGATGATAATACTACAAAGTGAATATCTGTGCCAAATAAAAACACTCGAGAATGAAATCAAACTCATATATGAAAAACTCTCCCCTCTAAAAAATATCGCTCTTTATAGCGAACAAGAAAAAAAGTTAAAACAACACATAGAAGACTACAGCAAAGAAATTCTAAAGAAAAAAGAAAAAAAGTACTGGAGAGACAAAAATGCATTTAGCCAAAACAGAGCCTACAAATGGTCTAATACCCGACCAAATAGAAGAACAACCTACAGATACCCCCCTAACACAGGACCATACTACTCCTCTGATTCCTCATCCCACGCATCAGGAACAGAGCAATATAGAATGGAAAAAAGGAGAGAGAGACAAAACCCCCCACAGCCATCAGAAACAGGTGATAGAGAGGAAGAAACCTACGACCAAACAACAGAACAAAACAAACAAAATGAAGAAGACGCCAGACCACCCCTCAGACAGCATGAGATATTCACAAGATCCAAGAAGGATCAACAAAAACCACCTAAAGCTTTTTTAGGAGCACCGAACCCCAAAACCAAAAGCAAGACGACACCGCACCAGAGACCATAAACCAAGGAGCTCTAACCATTATCAATCTATCATCACATATACTAACCCAAGCACAAACGGAAGTTCTAACATTAGGCCTATCCTTCTGCCCTAACAAAACATCGGACAAATTTGAAATAATTAAAGACATTAATTTATTTGCCAGGAATTTACTTTTCAAAGCCATGTATACCAAACCTACAACAGTGGAACAACCACCTAACCTAACAGCTGCTGAACTTCGAGCCATAAAGGACCTTAACCTACTACTGGAGGAGGGTGGCCTAGAGGATTGGCCTGAACAAGAGAACCAATCAGATACAGACGAGGAGGAAGAAGAAGATAATTCTACAGAAACCACACAAACAGGTTTTAAAAAGAAATCACAAAAATTTCCACCCCTAAATCTAAACCCGGCCATCGCACTGTTTGTTCGGGAAATTACAAAAGATATTGAAAAACTAAAAGAGGACCACAAGACACAAAATCTTACCAAAAACCAAAAATTAGCAATAAAAGAACTACAAAATCTGGAAGAAATTACAATCAAACCAGCCGATAAAGGCGGTAATATCGTACTTATGAATAATGAAAATTACAAAAAAATGTGTTTGAAAATTTTGAATAACCCCAACTGTTACAAAAGAATATCACCAGTTATGATCAACGCCTTTAATGAAGATTTCAACATAATACTAGACAAAGCCCTCAATGTAGGGATAATTACGGAAACCCTATGGAATTTCATGAAGATTAAACATCCACGAACACCAACCTTCTACGCCCTCCCCAAGGTACATAAAAACAAAACAAACCCACCAGGCAGACCTATAGTCTCAGGAAACGGAAATATTACCGAGACTACAAGTCAGGTAATTGACGCACACCTAAAACCGTACGTCACCAACCTACCTTCATACATCAAGGACACGGTACACCTCCTTCAAATCTTGGAAGATATGATTATACCAGAAACAGCATTCCTTATTACAGTTGACGTAGAATCGCTGTATAATAATATCCCACATAAAAAAGGAATAGATATTATTAAAAAAACACTAAGTCAAAGAAGTGACCGGGAAACTAAATTTAATGAATTCATCACCCGGATGTTGGAATATATTCTTAATCATAATTACTTCACCTTTGATGGTAATTACTATTTGCAGACATGTGGCGTAGCGATGGGCACAAGTTGTGCCCCATCCTACGCCAACATATATCTGGGAGATTGGGAAAGAGAATTCCTAAACAATGAAGAAAACCGTATGTATACCGACCATATACTATTATGGCAAAGATATCTGGACGATATCCTGATCGTATGGGATGGACCAGAAGAACAAATAAAAGGATGCCTAAATAAAATGAATACCAACAATCATAACATGTTTTTTACGTCAAATTATAGTAATACAAAAGTAGCATTTCTGGATACCTGGATAATAAAAGATGAAATTGGCCAAATACAGACAACACTTTACAGGAAGGAGACTGCAGGAAATACTATTCTACATGCCTCCAGCTTTCACCCCACACCCCTTAAAAGAGCTATTCCATATAGCCAATACCTGAGACTTAAAAGAAACTGTAAAGCCGATCAAGACTTCCAACAGGAAGCAAGACTTCTAACTGAAAGACTCATCCAAAGGGGATACACAAAAAGTACCCTCAGAAAAGCTTACAATAAGGTCAATATACAATCAAGACAAGAAATCCTATTCAAAAAGAAAGAGAAAAAAACTACGAAGGAAAGTGAAAATACCAGGATTATAATGAGATATACCAACGAATATCCAAAGATCAAAAGGATACTACAAAAACACTGGCCTATACTTAAAGAAGATCCTACATTAAAACATCTTATACCAGACACCCCAAGGATTACATACCGAAAAGCTGGCTCTCTACAACAGAACCTCACGCATAGCGAATATAAAGAGGGAAGCAGGAAAGACCCCTGTAAAGCCAAAGGCACATTCCCCTGTGGAAGTTGTGCCCAATGTAAGGTCATCCAAAAATGCACTGATACAATACTTCCCAACGGTGAAGAATTCAGACCCAAACACTTCGTTAATTGTAGGACTAGAGGAGTAATATACCTCATGCGCTGCGAATGTGGATCATATTACATTGGCAAAACCAAACAAGAGATGGGAAAGAGAATAAACAAACATATAAACAGTATGGAGCTATGCAACCCCTATCTCCCTTTGGGGAGACACGTAATATACCAACACGGCTACAAAATGCCCAAAGTGACATTTATTGCTCTTGAGAGAATACATATTCCACACAGGGGAGGAGACTGGAACAAAAGACTCCTCCAAATAGAAACAAGATGGATACAACATTTAAAGGCAACAAGACCACCAGGCCTAAACGAGATCGTAAGTTTCCGTCCCTTCCTTGAGGGTTTCGCCTCGGGAAAAACTGACTGAATATGACAATAGATACCCATCTTTCCTAAAAAGGAAGTATTCTCATCCATTCACCAAAATTCTTGTACATAGTTCTGCTAACTAAAAAACAATGTGACATCCACCCCACAGGATACTACCCCATAGAGATACTTTACCATGAAGAAACCCCTTATCCAGGTTCATCAAAACAAAATAAAACTCCCTCACCACCCCCTCCCTCCCCTTTTACCTTATTTCATTTACTTTATCCTACTATTATTATCTTTTATTTATTTTTTTTTTATTTTTTTTATTTTTTATTTATTAATATTTTTTATTTCTTATTATTTATTATTCTTTACCATTATTATCCCTATATTATCCCTCCCTTCCCTTTCCCCTCCCTCTTCCCAGAATATACCCCAAGCCTGATTGCCCCCATATAAACCAGAGAATTATATTCTTGAAACTGCTGTTAAAACTAATCTTTTTTCCATTTATTCTTTTTGCTCTATTACTTGCGTATATATGACTTATTATGTGATATCAATGTTTGATTTCCTTTAATTATATGATTATTCTGTGTTGTTTGCTTGAGCCTCATATTAGCCTGGATAAAATCGCACCCGGCACGGTAAGCCCCTGGACAACCAGGGGTTAAGATGGAACACCGGGACATACCATCTTCCCCATCAAGATCCCCCTCCCAGGGATCTTGGTTCCTCCTCTCCGTGTCGGCGGCCAATACGCAATGACGGACCTCGGGATGCGCGCGCACCTTCGGGCGCATGCGCAGTAACCCGGACCGCGCCAATTGCGTAATCTAGCCGAGTACGTGCGGGACCCACGGCGCCTGCGCGACAGGCTTTATAAGGCCGGGGAACCAACGTCTCTCCACGATCCCCTCACACTGAAGGGACTGGAGAGACTGAATGGCAGCACGAGGAAGCAACCACTAAACAGTAAGTCCTTTAAGGATGACCCATCATCCACCGGAAATACCACAAGTCACTTGAATAATAAAATCAGCACTTTTTAGCTCACTGGACTCCATGTGTATATATATTATTTACTTTATATATAACCTCTCACCAACAGTAAGTCTACACAATAACTGTGACTACCACATACTAATGATTGTGCGGGAGGAAAAAGGTCTCCTTTACTACATACCTACGATATAAGAGTAAGTGTATATGCTCACACCTGTATATTCGTGCATACGTGTGCATGCATGCATGTATGCACATGTGTGCACATACGAGTGTACATGTGTAGAGACATTCTAACAAAATAACCTGGAATATCTTTCAGAAAAACCTAATACTATATAAAAAAGAAAAAACCTTCAAAAAACTATCAACTAAAAGGGGAAAAGTTACTTCTACTGTAAGTACCCCACCTAAAAAATCAACAAAAAACCTATTCCACTACCCTGCACAATCATCAAATATTTAACATTACATGTATGTATTCTCAGATCCATTCATCATAAGAATAGGATATTACCTCCCACATTCCAACTTCAAAATTGGAAGACAACAATACAGTAAGTCATATACTTACCTTCAAACCTAATACAATATACATCAAACAAACAATATATAACGCATATATATATATATATATATATATATATATATATTCCTCAGACTGCACCATAGTGGTTCCTGCTGCGAATCCATCCAGGCAAAAGGAGGCTCACAGAAATAAACAGAAAAAGTATGTATATATGAATTAAAAAATACTAAGTCAAAAAATACTTTATTAAAATACAAAAGACTCAAATAACATCCATCACTATCTTTACAAAATAGTGATAACCCAAAGCCCTTGAAAAAGGCTACCCTATAGCCGAAACGCGTCGGAAATGCGCTTTGGACTCACAGTTGGATCTCTGTGAAACTTTTTCAAGCAACACGCCTGAAAAAACAGAGAGCAACGTCCAAAATAAAAGTCACCTTTTCACCTATGTCACGGATATTCTCCAAAACTTTCCTTCCTTTTAAACACCATTTGGGTCTATAACCCAAAACACATATGCACTGGATATATGTATCATTGTAAACAATATTGTATATATAAATAAATCTTGACTATTTTTTTACAAATTGTGTATAAACTCACTTGCCCGTAAAAGTCCCACCCCCTCTTTTTTGACTTGAGGCATCAAACAAAAATCACCCTTCTAGCATGCCAATGTAATCACCCTAGAAGTCCATCAGTGGATGACTCTTGAGGACCTGATGGCTAAATGAGAAGTCCACTTTCCTCTTTGACCAAGTACACAGCAACGTGCCCATGTGTAAGGAACTGATGTCTTTCTGCTGTGCATCCAGTGACTCTGTGTGAAACTCAGGGACTACTTCCCAGTTTTGCTGGAAACTGGATCTCACTTTAAAATTGAACTCTGGAGACAGACATAGTATCACTCTTTCTGGAAAAAAAGGAAGGACACAAAGGGCCCCTGCAGGAAAAGTGTTGCAATTGTCAAACCTTCTGTCTGAAGTAGTTACTGGCAGAAGAACTTGTTTTTCTGTGAGGAATCTTGATGGAATTTAAATTATTGGAGCAAAGGGCGCCCTAGTGCTCTCAGATCCAAGCCTAAGTCCCACAGAGGGAACAAGGATCTCCTTCAAGGTCATGTATACTGTAGATTGTCGCCTGCAAAAAGCATCTGGTAGCTGGCTCTTCCACCAGTTTGAAGCCTGTGAAAGACAAGGTGAAGAATTGTACCTTAAATGGAGTTGTATGCCAGACCAACCTCTAGCGCTGACTGTAAAATGTCCAGGATATTGGCTAGAGCAGGGAACACAGGAGAGAAAGCCTTTGCTGAGCAAACAAAACAAACATTTCCTATCCTCTCATATGTAGCGTTTAGGGTCAGTACTCTGGACACCAAGGTCTGAGCAAGCTTGGATGAGAATCCTTGCACCTCTAGTCTGGCCTATTCTATAGCCAGACTGTTAAAGTAGTCTCATTGGATTAGGGTGCTGTCACTAACCTTGCCAAAAAGATTTTATTTGACCAGAAATGGGTTTGGTGGTGCTGATGACATCTGGGGAGCAGTCTAAGTCAAGGCATTCTCGGTAGGTGGAAGTGACTTGTATGGCATGGACTTGTCCTGTCCAAATTTTCAGAAGCATCTTTATATTCAAGGACATCAGCAAGAGACAAAGATCAAACACAAAATTCCATGACAGAGCCTTTGCATTGGTATCCTGTTGCAAATGTCTGAAGCTGCATGTTCAATGGAGTCTCCCTGTGAACTACTGTTGGAAAGCCTTATTTGCCAATATTGGTTTGAGGCACTTGTTGAAAAATCTTTTGCCTAACCAAACCACTGGTTGATTTTGCTTTCCTAGCAAGAAGGCCACTGTTAATGAACTGTAAGTGGCTCTCTGCCCAGCAAAATTATTCTGTTGCAAGATGTAACAGGAAAAGGCTTCTGGTGTCCCCTGGGAAGAAATCTAGGCTACTGCTGTCTTGTTGTCAATCAACTTCACTCAGGCCCCTTTAAAGTAGATACTGAAAGGCTTGCAATGCTAGAAAAGGTTACTTCAGTTTCAGATAATTGGGGAGTCTGCATCCCATTGGTTTATTCAGATTGTGTACTCCTCAGCCCCAAAGGCTGGGATCTGCCATCAGAATCATCATATCTCCTGGGCTGAAAGGCATGTCCTGAAAGTACAGTAGCAATGTCCAAATTTTCAGTTCTTGCTGAATTTGTATAGGCACAAAGATTTTCTGATCCATAGACAGCCCAGCTTATAGACTAAAGAAGGTAAATTAAAAATGACCTCATGTGCCACCTGGCCCAAGGTACCACCGCTGCCAACAAGATTTTAAAATGATTCCTTGGGCTGTGCCACTTCTGTAAAGGGCAAAGACCTGAACTGGAAGGAACATCTGGCCACCGCAATTCCCACATGCCTCTGGAGCGCGGCCTTGATCTGCACCTGAGAGTACGAGTCGGCAGGTCAATTAACACTAACTGGTCTTCCAGCTGAACTATCCCTGTGACTGTCTGCATGGCCTCCATCTTGAACCTCTTGGTGTGTGTGTGTGTGTGTGTACACATTCGATTCCTTAAAACTGAAAACGACCAGAAGGCTTCTGCCTTAAGTACTAGAAAAACCAAGGAGAAAAGCACCCAAAGGATTCTATGTCTTGGGCATCCCTGGCATGATGGTCTTGTAGCAGTATAAATTCTTAAACACAATCTTGCAAACCAAACCTTCTCTCTTCTGAGATCTGTTGGTCATAAATGAAATGGATTCAGTGGTCAACGTTGGAATCTTCCATTGTACTCCCACTTAACTGTCTTGTGGACCCACTGGTCTTTAAGGATTGTTGTCCAAACCCTCCAGAAGGAAGCTACAATCATCAACTTCACTCAGGCCTCATGGCCCCAACTGGGAAAGACTATCTGAGCCCACATTCAAAAAGGCATTTCAGCCATCTTAGCAACTTGCTCTGGACTTTCATGTAAAGAGTAACTGAGGCACCTCCAATGTGATCTGTTAAATCTATGGCCTGTCCTATAAGACTTGGCCTCCTGCACCCTTCTGAAGTTCAATAGGCTTGAGTCAAATATGGCTGCCTTCTCATACTAGTCTGTGGCCACATTCCCATCTTTTCTTCCGGTCACTCACTTTAATTGCGTTGTTCAGTGTTTGACCAAACAACCTCCCACTATAGAATGTGTTGAAGGCTTGTATGGACTTTATATCTGCCCTCCAGTGAGGTAATCACAATGCTCTCATGGGTGTGGCAGAGTGTGCCAGGCTTGTACTAAGTCTATCCACGCATCAACCAGAAGCTATCTGCCAGGTTCAACTCCTCCCGAAACCGTGCCAAACCTTGCTGGTTGACAGGAAAAACGGTCACTGTATAGAATCTCTACAAGCATGATTGCCAGATCACCACAACTTCTGCGTTCCAGATGTGTTTCTGCATAAGTGTTTTTGATGCAGTCCAATGCGTTCTCAATGCGTTTTGCCACTTTCCAGATGTGTTCAATACAGAAACAATGTAACATTTTTTACTTTGTTGCCTGCACTAGAATGCACTGCACTGGTGTGAACTAGGAAATTAAACACTGTCCATGCCTTCTTGCAGCAGAATAAAAATGTACTGGATTGCATCTGATATGAACAAGTCCACTTTGCCATCCATAGGATCTTCAATAATTTCCTAATTTCTCTCTGGGATTAAAGTCTTCTATAAAGGCAACTGAGTTATAAAAAGGCAAAAACACTTGATGTGCCAGACATTAGAAGGCAGCATCCACTCCTGGAAGCGCAGTGCATAAACATGCATCAGCCATCCTATTTGGATAAAGCTTAGAGAACCTGTTACTGCAAGTTGGTCTTCTGGAGAGGTCTCTGCCATCCTTCCTTAATGAGCGTTTTACGCTGTGTCATAAGAAAAGAAGGCCCTTGGAAATATCTGCATGCTTTTGTAGTGGTAGGGCATCTGCAGCGTACTTTCTGCTATAGCCTCCTCAATAGGGCTTAGAAGTCTGCACATCCACATCCTTGTGAGGCAATCTGTGCATTCTCTGCCACTGCAGCTGCATGCAGGCCCACAATGCACCCTGAGCTGGCTAAGACATTTCCTATCATGCTGACAAACGCATGGGAGCCATTGCCACATGGGGTGCTTGGGGAGCATGAAAGCCGCCCTGTGGAGGACTCCATTGGATGTGCTTGTCCTGGGCAGGAGAAGATCGTTGGCGGGTCTTATGTTTTTTGGAGCATTTGCTTTCAGGGTCTCTGCTCCCACAATCATGCAAAACTTCTTTCTTTGCAGTCCTTGAGCACTCTTTTAAAAATATGTCCCACGTTGCCCCCTCCTACCTTTGCTAGTCTTCGGTGCCACTAACAGGTGTGGCAAGCTCATATTTGCATAAAATATATAGAGCAAAATCATATATTACCTCTCACCAAAAACATGAACGCTGTTTCTTTAAGACTCATTTACCTTCATCCACTTACTTCAGAAGCAGCAGCAGGTGAGCCCAAGCAACACTTCCCAAGGCAGACAGCAGACATAGTCATAGTCTAGTGGGCCATACACACTATACAACTGTCCCTAGATTTTTTCCCCCCAGATTTACCAAAACCATATAATATGAGATCAAATCTAAACACTTTCACTTTGCAATCAGGCCGGCCCATGCACTACATAGTTGAAGGTAAATCTAAAGGAAATCCAAAAGGTTGTACAGTGTGTATCCAGCTTAAGACAAAACCAGTCAGACCGTCAAACCCACAGGGGTATACAGCATAACACAGGAGCCAGGACAGCACAGCCAGAGGGAGACAGGATCTGAGACAAAACCAGTCAGACCGTCAAACCCACCGGAATACACAGCATAGCACAGCCAGACCGGATCTGAGACAAAACCAGTCAGACCGTCAAACCCACTGGTATACACAGCATAGTACAGCACAGCCAGAGGCAGACAGGATCTGAGACAAAACCAGTCAGACCATCCCATCTCTTGGAACATACTGCAGCAGTGAGCAACAGCAACAAGTCCTTACCTGGCAGGACTGCAGAGAGAGAGGGAGAGGGAGAGAAATCCTTTCCTCTGCAGACCTCCAAGAGTGTTTACGCCATTGTTTGGCGCCTGGCGGATACCATCCTGTGCTGCCCATCTCCCTGCTCGCTGTGGCATCATTCACAGCCGCTCTCAGACTGAAAATAAAGCCGGGAGAGCAGTGCGGTGCACTACATATACAAGACAGGAGAAAAAAAAAAAACTCAAGGGAGAGGTAATGATGACATTGCAGAGCTTTTATAATACCACACCGCAGCCCGGCACACAGGGCACCCAGTTTTTAGAAAGATTTACTTTCAACATTGAGAGGCTGAACATGGAGGGGTAGGTTCGGCAGGGGGGGATATCCTTGCAGAAAAGCACTTACCAACCGCAAACCACAGGTGGCCTGGAGCATGACCAAAAAAATAAGAACACTTCAGCTGGGGGAGGGGCTGTCTTTTATTTAGCTAGGAAGAGGTGGTCCTGTGGGCTCCAGAGGAGGTGTTAACCCGTTGTGTGCTGACGTGAGGTGGGCCAGGAAAATTGTGTGCAAGAAGATAATTAAAGCACTTCAAGATGTATTCTTCGTGTATGGGTGAGTACCCACTGTGATTTTCCAGAAAGAACTTGATAGCCCGCAACCCCAATATGTGCGGTATAGAAGAGTACAAACAGGACACATCACATGTGATCCATTCCATTTGATCACATAAGTATTTGTAGCTGCTGACTTTTAAATCTTTTGGGGGGGGGATGCCACTTTAAGGAGCTTGACCACAGGGGGGGAACAGCAAGATGTTATCAGCAAAAGGGAATATCTTATTGTGATGCACTGCCTCTACACGTGGGGGGAGGGTCCAACAGTTCCACTGCTAAGGCAAACTGTAAGACCTCCCTGTCTCATGCCCCTCTGTATGAGGGTGTTCTAAACCCGACATACTGAATGATAGCCTTAGGATCATAATATAATGCAGCAATCCAGGCCATAAAATGAGGCCTAAACCTCTAAAAGTGATGTAAGTTCTGGCCAGGATGCACTATTAAAGGCCTTTCAAAGAAGGCAGGCTGGTTGGTCTTGCAATCTATCTAGATCAATAGTCTCCAAACTGCAGCCCTTTGTGTGCCTTTATCCCACACTTTGGGCACTATTCCTCCCCATTGCTACCAATAATGGGGCATTATTTCTCCTCCTACAGACTCTGTAATGTTTTCTCACTGACCATCAAGCCTGAGGCATTGTTTACCTTCACTGATGTTGGGGCATTCTCTATTGTCATTTTCCAAAATCTGGCCACCCTAAAGTCTGAAGGACAATAACTTGGCCCTTCGTTTTAAAAAGTTTGTATCCCTTTGATCTAGATGAATCAAGTGGAGGGCTCATCTGACATTATTGGTGGCACAAAGAAAATCTGGTCCTTCCCAAGTATGCTTTCATTTAGCCTGGTTGCCAGCACCTTGGTTAAGAGTTTAGCATCTACATTCAGTAGAGAAATGAGTTTGAAATTGACCCAGGAGGTATGGTCTTGGTTGGGTTTCAGAAGCATACATGTACCTGCGATTAAGGTATCGGGGCCTGTTTTATAGTAAGATGCTGTGAAGCCATCTGTCCCAGGGTGTTTGTGGTTTTGATTTGTATGATTGCAGCCTCTATTTCGGTACCTTGTATCAAAGCTTCCAGGGAGGTCAAAAAAGCCTGGGAGGGGGGAAGGCAGGAGGAGTTTGGATAAGAACACTCACATATTTAATTGGCTAAACGGGATGTGAAGATAAAGGGATCTTTAGAGTTTATGGAACTCATCAACTATTCTGGAAGGTTTGCTAGTGGGACCCAAGTTGCCGATGATGAGGCAGAGAGGCAAGAACGTATTGCCCAGGTTTCACAGGTGATTGGCTAACATAGAATCAGGTCTGTTGTCTTTAATATAAAATTTGCTTTTTAGTCCTATCTGCTAGCAGAAGATCAAGCTGCTGCCTCATGTGTTCCTGATGTAGTTTATAGGTAAGGAGTAGGGTTTTTTTTATGCAGGGCCGTATGTTGGGTGAATTGTGATTCTAAGTTTTCCAGTTGGGCCTTGGGCTGCCTCTGTCTATGGGAGGCTATTTGAAAGAGACTGCCTCTTAGCATAGCCTTGTGGGCACACCAGTTCATGTCTGGTTTTTGACTCTGTTTTTTTCGGCTGCATGCACTTTAAATATCTCCTAAACGGTGCATGTTTAGGAGATATTTATAGCACCTATAGGTAAGCCTTAATTTAGGCTTACCTATAGGTAAAAGTCTTTAAAGTGGGTTTACAACCACTTTAATCAGCATCAAAATCGTATAATGTATGTGTTTGGTAAGACCCCTTCTCCAGTCCACTCCAAAGGAACAGGATCAGAAAAGGGGTTAAAAAACAAAATTGTTTATCTGCACCCATTTCCCCCTATATCAGTTCAAAGTACAGAAGTTACGCAGGATCTCTCAGCTCTGAAAAGCAGGGGGTAAGGTGCTGAACTTACACTCAGTGAGGAGGCTGTAAATCACACACTGTGCCCTCTCCCGTTACCTTTTTTCCCTCTTGGTGTCAGGAAAACCTGTCAGAAGTGACTCATGCTAATAGCAGAGGAATGACGCAGGAGACAGAAATTAAACCTAGTGCTCTGGACCGAGACAAGTGCACATTATAGAGGGATATGCTTTGTGCATATTTCATGTCTGAGGTTTTTGAACACTTAAGTCCTGTAAGTTGGGAGGTGGAGCCTCCATGGATCAGACTTGTTTTTTTCCAGCACATCCCACAGATGTTCAAAGGATTGAGATCTGTTGAATTTGGAGGCTAAGTCAACTCCTCAAGCTCATTGTTTTCCTCATACCATTCTTAAACCATTTTTGCAATGTGGCAGGGTGCATTATCCTACAAAAAGATGTCATCAGGGAATACCCCTTTCCCCTGACTTCTCAATAATACAACGATCAGTCCCTCCCCTCATGCCAGGGCTCTAGGTGTAATCCTGGAATCTGACCTGTCCTTTCAGCGCCAAATCCAATCGTTGTCCAAATCTTGCAGGACTTCACCTCTGTAACATCTCCAAAATATGCCTCTTTCTTACCGTTGAAACCACTAAGCAATTTATTCACTCCCTTTTTATCTCTTGCCTTGACTATTGTAACTCCCTTCTCATCGGCCTACCCCTCTCCGCTAGCTATCACCCCCTTCAGTCTATCATGAATGCTGCTGCCTGACTCATCCACCTTACCAACCGTTCAGTGTCTACCTCCCCTTTCTGCCAATCCCTCCACTGGCTTCCCATTGCACAATTAATAAAATTAAAAACACTAACAATAATATATATATATATATAGTACAAAGCCATTTACAACTCTGCCCCGAGCTACATCACCAATCTTATCTCCAAATATCACCCAAACTGTCCTCTCCGCTCCTCTCAAGACCCCCTGCTCTCTAGCTCACTTGTCTCCTCCTCCCATGCTCATCTCCAGAACTTCTTTAGAGCCTCTCTCTCATCCTCTGGAACTCTCTACCCCAATCTGTCTAGCTATCTCCTATTCTGTCCACTTTTATGCGATCCCTGAAAACTCATCTCTTCAGGGAAGCCTTCCCTGCCTTCAGCTAATAACCAGATATTCTATTTCTCCCATCAGTTCCTCCCTCACAGTTATTAACTTTCATTCCTCCAGCCCCTCCCTATTCGGATGTAAGCTCATAGGAGCAGGGCCCTCCTAACCCTCTTGTATTGAATTATATGGTTGATGTATTGTCTCCCTTTATATTGTAAAGTCCTGAGCAAACTGTTGGTGCTATAAAAATCCTATATAATAATAATAATCAGTGGCGTACCTAGAGCATTTGGCACCCGGGGCGGATCCTATATCTGGCACCCCCCCCCCAACTTTAAGATGTAAAAACACCCACAAAATTTTGTAATGTTTTCAAGAATATTTATTGCACAAATTTCACAGCCCCCCATCCCAGTGCCCCTTGCAGTCTGCCTCCGTCTCTAATCACAGTTCCCCCTTTTGCACTCTCTGCCTCCCTGCACAGTCCTACCTTCAGCATAAACTAATATTATTAGCAATGTGTTTAAGTTTGAGTAAGAGATTGGAGACTTGCTAAAGGAGATGGTCAGAGACTGCGGACATGGTACAGGAGATGGTCAAAGACTGCGGACATAATACAGTAGAATGGTCAGAGACTGCAGACATGATACAGGAGATGCTCAGAGACTGCAGACATGATACAGTAGATGGTCAGAGACTGCAGACATGATACAGTAGATGGTCAGAGACTGCAGACGTGATAAAGGAGATGGTCAGAGACTGCAGACATGATACAGTAGATGGTCAGAGACTGCAGACATGATACAGGAGATGGTCAGAGACTGCAGATGTGATACAGTAGATGGTCAGAGACTGCAGACATGATACAGGAGATGCTCAGAGACTGCAGACGTGATACAGTAGTTGGTCAGAGACTGAGGACATGATACAGGAGATGCTCAGAGACTGCAGACATGATACAGTAGATGGTCAGAGACTGCAGACGTGATACAGGAGATGGTCAGAGACTGCGGACATGATACAAGAGATGGTAAGAAGACTGCAGATATGATACAGTAGATGGTCAGAGACTGCAGACATGATACAGTAGATGGTCAGAGACTGCAGACATGATACAGGAGATGCTCAGAGACTGCAGACATGATACAGGAGATGGTCAGAGACTGCAGATAGGATACAGTAGATGGTCAGAGACTGGGGACATGATACAGTAGATGGTCAGAGACTGAGGACATGATACAGTAGATGGTCAGAGACTGTGGACATGATACAGGAGATGGTCAGAGACTGCAGACATGATACAGTAGATGGTCAGAGACTGAGGACATGATACAGTAGTTGGTCAGAGACTGCAGACATGATACAGGAGATGGTCATAGACTGCAGATATGATATAGGAAATGGTCAGAGACTGCGGACATGATACAAGAGATGGTCAGAGACTGCAGACATGATACAGTAGATGGTCAGAGACTGAGGACATGATACAGGAGATGGTCAGAGACTGAGGACATGATAGTAGATAGAAGAGCACTAGGGGGGCCGGAGAGCACAGGCGAAGCAGAGAGCACTGGAGGAGCTCAAGGGCAGGGGGGGGGGGGGACTGGAGAGAATTAAGAGGGGGTTTGGAAAGCATTGCAGGGGGGTTGGAAGGCGCAGGCGGTGGAGAGTACTGGGGGGAGACAGGGAGCATAGGGGGGAGGGAGATGAAAAGCACTGTGGGGAGCTGATGAGCACCGGGGGAGGGCGGCTAAAGAACAGGGGGGGGGTCTAGTGCATTGGGGGGGCTAAGAGCACTGGGGGGTTAAGAGCACTGAGGGGGGATAAGAGCACTGGAGGGGGGGGGGAGTTAAGAGCACTGGGGAGCCAGCAAAATAAGTTGTATAGGAAGGGGATGGGGCAGCTGTATATAGATGAATTGATCTTTCCCTATTCTTCCTGCAGGAGGGAGAGGAGGAGAATCAGTTATTCAGCAGCTGCAGGAAGAATAGGGAAAGATA